>NC_138373.1:114811803-114827632 GCF_054177405.1 Leptonychotes weddellii | reverse complement strand
CCTCAATTTTTTTCCTGAGATTAAGAATTCCTCATATTAATGAGGTCATATGATACATGTCTTTCTCTGATTGACTTATTTTGCTCAGCATAACACCCTCCAGTTCGATCCATGTCGTTGCAAATGGCAAGATCTCATTCCTTTTGATGGCTGCATAATATTCCATTGTATATATATACCACATCTTCTTTATCCATTCATCTGTCAATGGACATCTTGGCTCTTTCCACAGTTTGGCTATTGTGGACATTGCTGCTGTAAACATCGGGGTACACGTACCCCTTCGGATCCCTACATTTGTATCTTTGGGATAAATACCCAGTAGTGCAATTGCTGGGTCATAGGGTCGCTCTATTTTCAACCTTTTGAGGAA
The DNA here is from genome assembly GCF_054177405.1 of Leptonychotes weddellii. Lineage (NCBI taxonomy): Eukaryota > Metazoa > Chordata > Mammalia > Carnivora > Phocidae > Leptonychotes > Leptonychotes weddellii. The sequence goes on along the minus strand of NC_138373.1, from coordinate 114,827,259 downwards.
CCTCCATACTGTTTTCCAGAGTGGCTGCACCAGCTTGCATTCCCATGAACAATGTAGGAATGTTCCCCTTTCTCCGCATCCCCGCCAACATCTGTTGTTTCCTGACTTGTTAATTTTAGCTATTCTGACTGGTGTGAGGTGGTATCTCATTGAGGTTTTGATTTGGATTTCCCTGATGCCGAGCGATGTTGAGCACTTTTTCATGTGTCTGTTGGCTGTTTGGATGTCTTCTTTGGAAAAATGTCTGTTCATGTCTTCTGCCCATTTCTTGATTGGATTATTTGTTAAAAAGATTTTATTTATTTGAAAGAGAGAGAGGGAGAGAGAGAGCACAAGCAGGGGGAGGGGCAGAAAGGAGAGGGAGAAGCAAACTCCCTGTGGAGCAAGGAGCCCAACGAGGGGCTCGACCCCAAGACCCCAAGATCATGACCTGAGCTGAGGGCACATGCCCAACTGACTGAGCCACCCAGGCACCCAGGTCTTTTTAAAGTTTTTGAATAAAGTGTAGTTATACTTTAAATGAGAGAGAGTGAAGTACATTTGTAAACTATCAGTTATTTTCCTTTATATTGGCAAAAGTCTTACTTTTTCCCCAGACAAAAGCTTTAATGTTTTTAAGTAAAAGAAGACATGACCCTTTTGTAGCTAGAGTTAAAATTGTGCTGACTGGGCTGTTTCTACATTCTCTGCCCTAGCTGAAATAGCTACACAGGACTCAAACTGTGTACATCTCATTCTTGGCTCTGACCTCGAGGCCTAGTTTATACTCAATTACTGTATTTGCCAGTATATGTATTGGAATTTATCGATTTTTATATACCTGTCTCCCCTACTGGCCTGAGAACAATTTGAAGCCAGGAACTTACTCATTTTTTAGATCTCTAGAGCCCAGAATGTATTCAGTCCTTAATAAATGTTTGTTGATAGACTGCATTATAATTGGATGACTTATTCATCCACCCCATCTCCCAAAGGGAAGTTGGTCTTGACTAAAGGAAGTGCTCTTGGTTTTTCAACCAGCACAGAGTAGATGAACTTCAAAGTCTCTCCCTCTCCTGTGATTTAGATATGCCAATCTGCCTCTGACACATAAACTATACCTTTTCTTCTTTTTTTAAATTGGGCTATAATTGACATATACCACTGTAAGTTTAAGGTATACCACATATTGATTTGATACATTTATATATTGCAATATGATTATGGCCATAGTGTCAGCTAACACCTTTAGCATGTCCTTTTTTTCAAATAATCATTTTATATCCTCCCTGAGGTGGGGCGCCTGGGTGGCTCAGTCAGTTGAAGACCCAACTCTTGGTTTGGTCTCAGGTCATGATCTCAGGGTCCTGGGATCTAGCCCGGCATCGGGCTCCAAACTCAGCTGGAGTCTGCTTGTGGATTCTCTCTCTCCCTCTCCCAGCTCGGTCTTTCTCTCTCTCTCAAATAAATAAATAAATCTTTATTTCCTCCCCAAGGTTAAAACTTTCCTTCCTTTGAAGACACCACTTCTTTAGCAAACTTCTCTAATGGGGGTCATGCCTTCTTTCATTTCTTCAGATTCATAGAGGCTGATATCAAACCTGCAGACTTCTTCATGCACCCCTTGGACACTTCTAGACTGGTGCTACCAATAGAAATACAATGCTAGCCTTCATATGTAATTTCAAACATTCTATTAGCCACATTAAAAAAAAAGTAAAAAGAGATAGGTGAAATTAATTTTAATTACACATTTTATTTAGTCTAATATATCCAAAAATTATCATTTTAACATGTAACTAAACATTTTTTCCCCTCTAGAGAGAGAGAGAGAGAGAGAGAGTGAGCATGAGCGGAGGAGGGTAGAGGGGCAAAGGGAGAGGGAGAGAGGGAATCCCAAGCAGGCTTTATGCCCAGTGCAGAGCCAGATGTGGGGCTCGATCCCAGGACCCTGAGATCACCACCTGAGCTGAAATCAAGAGTTGGATGCTTAACTGTCTGAGCCACTCAGCATAAATATTTTTAATGATATGTTTACTTTTCTTATTCACAGTAAATCTTTCAAGTCTGGCATTCATTTTACACTTTTACAACACATCTCAATTCAGACTAGTGCTAGGTAGCAGTTATATACTTACTAGCCTCTTGTGTCTACTGGCTACTGTCTTGGGCAGTTTAAACTATTGTTCCCTTGAAATTTCTCAATATTTCAGAGCCTTTCTCTTATACCACCTAATTTCCATCACCTTTGCTGGGACCAAGAAGATAATTTCTCACTTTTCAGAATTATCGTACCTTCAGTTGCTATACAATTTCCCCATGTCTTTCCCTGTTGTCATCTTTGTAGATTCTAATATCAATGATCTTACTCTGTCTTTCTCAGGGTCTTCTGTCATTTCCACTTCACTCATCATCATCCAAATTCTTTGATCCTTATCATCCGTCAAATCTCTTAACCTCCAAAGCTCCTCTCTCTGACCACAGTTCCTAGCATTCTGTTATTACCTATCACCATACCCTTGCTCCTAGTCATTCTGAACTGTGGGGGAGTAATTTTTACAATTATTTCAGGTATGAGCATATGGACTACTTAATTAAGCTGCTGTGCCTACCTGATCTCAAAAAAGCTGATGCTTAATTCATTTGTGAAATATTTATTAATATTCATTTGTGAGCTATTTGTTTGTCATGCACTATTCTAGATGTTGAATGTAAAGCTGTGGACAAACAGTAAATGTCCTTGCCCTCATGGAGCTTCCATTCTACTGAAGAAATAGATGAAAAAGAAGGCTTTGTCTTCTCTTTGCCACATCTACTGCAAAAATGAAGACCATTCTCAGCAATCAGACTGTTGACATTCCAGAAAATGTCGCCATCACTCTGAAGGGACACACCATTACTGTGAAGGGCCCCAGAGGAACCCTGCAAAGGGACTTCAGTCACATCAATGTAGAACTCAGTCTCCTTGGAAAGAAAAAGAAGAGGCTTTGAGGTGACAAATGGGGAGAAATAGAAAACAACTGGCTACTGGTTTATACTATCTTATAATCATGTATAGAACATGATCAAGGGTGTTAACACTGGGCATCTGTTAAAAGATGGTGCCCGTGTAGGCACACTTCCCTGTCAACGTTGTTATTCAAGAGAATGGTTCTCTTGTTGAAATCTGAAATTTCTTGGGTGAAAAACACAAAAATACTTCCGCAGGGTTTGGATGAGGCCAGATGTTGCCTGTTCAGTATCTCAAGCCCAGAATGATAAGTTAATTCTTGAAGAAAATGTATCGAACTCAGCTGCTTTGATTCAGCAAGCCACAACAGTTAAAAACAAGGATATCAGAAAATTTTTGGGTGGTATCTATGTTTCTGAAAAAGGAACAATTCAGCAGGCTGACGAATAAGATCTCAGTTTTCCAGCTACAGAAACAGCAAGATGCCGGATGATTTTTCAGACTTATTTGTGATATTTTAAAGATGCAATAAAAGCGGTAGTGATTTGAGAAAAAAAAGCCATTGTCATATATAGTATGTTAGTTAATGAAAAATGTCATACAGTAAGATAAAGCAGAGAAGGGAATGGCCGAGTGTCACGGGTAGGTGTTAAAGTGTAGATCATGTGGCCAGCAACGATTAACAGAAACATGACATTTGTGCAGGAAAGCCTTAGAGAAAGTTAGCAGTAACGCATGCGGATATCTGGGAGTGGGGTGTTCTAGGTAGAGGGAACAGCAAGTGCAAAGGCTTTAAATCCATCTGTAAGCCATTGCTAATAAGAGAAGCCTATAGATGAAAATCATTCAGAGGAAAAAGTGATCATTGGCTTCTCCAGATTGAGGCCTACTGGGAGCAGTATAAAGATGGGAAATGGCGGAAGCCACTGAGTCCAGCCCCTCTCATTTACTGATGGGAACTTTGACACTCAAAACAGCTATGTGGCTTGCTCAAAATCACAGGGCTATTAAATGGCAGGTTTGACTCTGGACCCAGGTCCCCTGACACCAGGCCTAGCATTTTGTAATTCATGCTGAATAAACATGGTGATCATGTGGTTACCACGGTAGAACAGTGTGATACTGTAATACAGTTATGATGCAAACCACCCCAAGGAGATTCCCCAGGTTAAGGGCAGAATTCCCCACAAGGCTGCCCTCACTTCACATGTCAGCTGCGAATTTGGGGGTCCCCAGGCCACTCGCACTTCTGACCAACTGGTGACAAATTCAGGGTATCTTCAACTGCCTCAGGTTTGATAATTCACTAGAACAACCCACAGAAAACAGGAAAGCATTATGCTTACAGTTACATTTTTATTATGAAGGATATAAATCAGAACTAGCCAAATGAAAAGACATACAGGGCAAGGTCTAGAAGGCTCTTGGACACAGAACTTTCATGTGCTCTCCCTTTGGAATCAGAGCACATCGCCCTCCAGACACATCAATGTGGCCACCTACCAGGAAGCTCATCAGAGCCTTGGCCCAAAGTCCCAACCCTTTAATCACATGGTTGGTCTTTAGCACACCAGCCCCCCTCCTGCAGTCCTCCTGGGGCCCACTGGAGCCTCTTCATTAACATAAACTCTGGTGTGGTCTGAGGACCTACTGCGAATAACAAAGACATTCCTGTCTCTCAATTCCGAATTTAGAAACTCAGTCCCAGGAGCCTGGGACAGAGACCAGACACATTCTTTATAATACAACAGACAGAAATTCAAAAATAATTTGGCGTATGAATCTTACCAAACTATAGCTGGCCCAGAGATAAGAAAGAAGCAGCTAACTGAGGCGAGAAACATCCTGGCTCTGAGGGGGATATCCACCATCAAAGCTGAAGTTCACCTCTTTGTCAGAGCGGCATAAAGTCATGGTAAATGAAAACGTGTTTAGCTCATCTCTTTTGTCTGGGCCTCTTCTGGAGAACAGGGCATTGTAGATGGATTTAAATTGCTCAGGATGAAGTTGATGTTACCCACTCCTTGGCTTGAGGGCTTTGGCAATTCCCCTTTCATTACCTCATAGGTGAAGGAAGATCTTTGCTAATGAAGTTCTTTCTGGTGTCTCCTGGGCAGAGGGTAAATCTCATAACAAATATTTGTTCAGTTGCTTACTGTGTTTCCTCTATCAACTTCCATGATCCCTGTAGGATTTTTCAAGTTTAAACAAGCATTCAACTTGTGTTTAATATCTAGTTAGAACAAAAAGCTACATAAACAGGCAGCTTGCGTTGAAAAAGGAGAAAAACATTATAAATATTACTCACTGAAAGCTACTGAACTGTTTTCCCTACTCTTCTTCTACACTCGCAATAAAACTTTATTACAAATTATAAAAGAAGAAGAAAAACATTAGATCAAGTGAAGAAACATTCCTTGGTGTAGGGTATTTGTCACTTGCTATTTTTACTAGAAAAATGTATCAAAGTATGTTTTTTAAATACGTTCAAGCACGTATTCAGTGAACATGCTTTTTTGGTACCTGCCACATGCAGGGCGCTGTGTGAGACACTGGTCCCCAAACATGACCAGGACTCTGTTGCCCCTTTGAGATCTCCGGCTAGATGATTACGAGACAGTGTACATTGAGTTACTGAAGTTCTTCTGTATTGTGCAAGCAGAGAAGAGGAGAGCTGAAAGGCCCCGAGGGAGTAGCGATGCAAAGGTCAGAGAAAGTCTCCTGGAGGAGGTAGTGCCTGAACTAAGTATGAAAGGATGAGTAAGTGCTTTGCATGGCAGAGTGTGGCTGTTGCTAGGTGGTGTGTCAAGGAAGAGCAAAGGCTCTTCCTTGAGGTGAGATGGAGCTGCAATGGAGACCCAAAAGCAATTCTGTGAAATAGAGAGTGAGCTGTGCGAAATGACCTGGAAAGATGAGAAGTGATCACATCGTATGCCGCAGTAAGTAGATCTGGGAGATCTTTTAGAAGACGAGCTCGAGGACAAGAAAGCACCGTTCAGAACAAGGTGCTTTTATGTGAGAAGGCAAGCTCAACAAGGGCATGTTCGTTCACTTTGGGACAAGGAGTAATGCCCCTGGGGGAAGGGTGGTGGGGTTAGGAATGGAGAAAGAAGATGTCCGTTGAAGGTAACAAGGTCTGCAAAAGAACAAACTGCTGTAAGGAGAAAAAAAAGCCCAAGGAATATTATGTGAATCTGCTAAGATTTAGGCCTGGGCTATTGCTGAATACTGTGCAGAATAGAAGTTGCTTAGTGACATGTTTAGAACCCCGACACTATTCAGATATTTCCAGATTTAAGAACGGAAGCTGATTTCACTTTGATGAATAAACATTGCCACACTGTATATGTAGGCGGCACATTGATATATCCATCCAGTGAAATGTGAGATCTAAGAGGTCAGAGATGTCACTTTCTTCATTTCATCTCATTATGGTGTCCTCAGAGTCTAGGATGGAGGCTGGTACATAGTAGGGCCCCAATTAATTTTGTTGAATGAACCAAATTTGCAGAATCTATGAAACTGCATAGAGGAAGACGTAAATGACAGATATTATGTGTTTAATATGATAAGTGAATTTTAAAATCAACAAAATGCTAAGCTGAGCTAAGCTATCCTAAGACTGGAGTTATGTTTGGAGAAAATGTCAGCAGTCATTTCCATATAACATAAGACAGAATTTATTTTTAGTTTAATTACACACAGTGATCTCATCTTTTATTGTAGATTTCTTTAGAGAATTAACATGTTGATGATCCTAAACCCTTGTGCGGCTCCTCTGGGAAGAGCTACTGTCTCGGTCATGCCTTTATATTGGAAAAGTGGTACCTGCCTCCGTTTGTATTGACTACTCAAGAAAAAGGTTTGGTCAGATCACCAAAAGTTAATTGGCTTTGGGAACGTATGCTCAGCCAACAAGTCCAGTATCCACGAGAAAAATTAGACTAAAGGCTAAAAGATGCCACACGCAGGAAAGATTATTAATAAAAATGAAAGTTGCTGCCTGTAGGAATAATACCACCCCTCTCTAGGCTCACTGCCCCTAAAGCACATGGATAATCTGTGAGTCTTTCCCTCTGAGTTTAGCCCCTTGAGCTAATGTCTTGGATATTGTTTCTTTAGTATGTATAATCTTTATTCTTCTGCTCACTTGACTAAGGGATTCAATTCAGTGTCCAACTAAGGGACTTATTTGCTTAGGTCTCAGAGCCTGGTATATAGGGGTCCTCAATAAATACTTGTTTGAGTGAATCCCTCCCCTACTTTTTTTTTTTTTTTTAAGACAGGGAGGGAGAGAGGGAAGGAGGGAGAGAGAGAGAGATATGGGGGTGGGAAGAGGGAGAGAGAGAATGTCAAGCAGACTCCATGCCCAGAGCAGAGCCTGACATGGTGCTCGATCTCACAACCCTGAGATCATGACCTGAGACAAAATCGAGAGTTGGGCACTTAATGGCCTCAGCCACCCAGGTGCCTCTGAGTGAATCTCTTTAAAAGTTAAAACATTTAAGCAGTTGCTGGATGATGCTGATGATTCATTTCCAGGGTGGGAATTATTTCTTAGAATGACAGAGTTTCCGGGGCGCCTGGGTGGCTCAGTTGGTTAAGCGACTGCCTTCGGCTCAGGTCATGATCCTGGAGTCCCGGGATCGAGTCCCACATCGGGCTCCCTGCTCGGCAGGGAGTCTGCTTCTCCCTCTGACCCTCTCATGCTCTATCTCATTCTCTGTCTCAAATAAATAAATAAAATCTTTAAAAAAAAAAAAAAAAATGATAGAGTTTCCAATTCAGTACCTTTCTCAAATGACTAATGAGGTAAAAACAATTAAGTACCAGTAGAGGGTTAGACTGATGGCATGAATGTCTGCTAGTTTGTGCTTTTGTTGCTCCTGGACGGATAGAATCCTCATGAGGCTATCTTTGGGGTTGTAGATTTTAACTGAGACACACAATACTCCTAGTTCTTGGCTTCCACTACCTTTACCAAATTTGCTTGTGGCTAAGAGCCTTTATGTTTTCACTTAGTCTTTCTGGGTTGCGGTTGAAAAGAATAGCTTTTTGATGCTGTTGGAGTGTAAGATATGAAAGGAAATATTAAATTATTTTCCTTACCTATAAAAATACATGTATTGTCTTCTCCAGGAATCTTCATATTCAATGGATGTGATAATGTCTAGCTAGCAAACTATACAAATTCACTGTTTGATTTAGTTGTAAGAAGCCCTCAGAATTTGGCATATAACCTATAGTTGATATTGGGGTCATGTAACAATTTAACAAAATATTAAAAAGAGAAGTCCGAACATTCCATGATGATTTAGCAGAATTAAGGAAGAAATTTTGGGATGCAGTGTTAGAAAACTCACGGAGCCACTCGTCACTGGCATTTTATCTACTATGCTCCAATTTCTCATTTTTGGGATTGAATTCTCCCCCTCATTCCTCTTGTGCCCCTTTATTTTAAAAAGGATGCATAATGGTTATGCTCATTATTTTCTAAACCTGGGATAGTCTTCCTAAATTCAAAAAAAGGAAATTATGACAATTACTTTTACTTACAGATTTAAATAGTGCTTGCAGATTTTAACATGTCTCCTAAAATATTAAAATTGATGACTACTCCCTATTTCTCCCCTGGATTTCACTGTCAGTCTTCCTCCACAATAAGCCCTGGTTTTCGTCACCATTCTACTCATTGCTTAATCACCTGCCAGCGTGATATTCTTTGTTATCCTTCTGAAAATTTCAAGGACATCAGGAACCTCCTAATCATGCAACATTCATTCTTTTTTCTTGATGAAATCATTGACATTGATGGTCACCCCTCTGCAGTATTTCAACGTTCCCTTTGCCTCATCTCTGGGGCATGACGTAGTTATTGTTTAGCACTTGGACTGCTTCTTCTTTCTCTCTCTTCCTCCGGTCCTTCAATTTAGCAATATTTAAGGGTTCCTGACCCTTTGCTTTTTCCTTTTATTCTATTTCCTGTTAAGAGACTTTAATTCTCTTCCCTCCACTTTCAATGTCCATTTGAAGGCAATGAATTCAGGAAACAACAGGGCAGAACATAGTGTGGAGGGGGTTGGGGGAGGAATGCATTGCATTTTAGGAACTCTTTTACCCTGTGCATGCTGCTTGTTGTGGTTTTTCCTATACTTCTAAACTCTTACGATTTGATAGAACTGGGAGAAGATTCCACCCAGGTCCACTAGAGCTACTCTGAATTAGGCTAGACTCTTAGAGTCAGGATAGATCTGGCACATCCATTTTCCCTTTGCTTTACACCTGGGATTAGACCTGCTCCCTGGAAGACAGCGAGTAGGGCCAAGAGCTCTCTGAATTACCTGTTTGGTCAATACAGTATCTGGATAGAACTCCCGTCCTTCTGGGCTGAAAACAGAGGGACCCCTAAGTTTATAGCCCACAATGTAACAGTGCAGATTAAAGGAAAGAAGCGTCAAGCTGAAGGATCAGAGGAAGTGAGTACTTTTGAATATGATTTATTACAGGAAATGGTCTACTATTTTGAGTAACTTAGGCATCCTACATTGACTACAAAGAGGCAGAATCTCAATGAAAGAGCATAAAGCTCAGAGGAAATAATGCTTTGAGGTGAAAAAGAGAACCTGGATGACATGAGCAAAAGGTGACAAGGAGAAAACAAATGATATGGCAGAATTAAAATTTGCATTGGAGTGTTTAAGGAACAGAATTGACATAAGGGAAAATATAGCCAATCACAAGTAGGATAACCTTACAATGGTCTTTTAGAACACAGAGAACAAGTGCACCGAGATGAGAAAAGCAAATGAGCAGGTGACTGAAGGCAAGGACTGGGTTCAGAGGTCTACCCTATGTTAGGATCTGGGAATACAAATGTGAGTAAGACAGGTTTCCTGTCCTCAGTGTCCTCACAAGCAAGTCAGGTAAATAGACCTAGGGAAAGCTTCCTGAAAGACATAAGATTTGAGTTGTTCTTAGAATGGGTAATACTTGAGCAGGCAAATGTGAAGGAGGAAAGGTGTCTAGGAGAGTGGCAGCTTGGGTAAAGGTAGAGAAGTAGGAGAGTGTAGGGTATTCATTTATTATTAAACAATATCTTTTAAACATCTTCCATGTGTGAACCCCCAGTTGTGGTGTGAGCAATGACAAAGACAGAAAAGGTCTGTTCTTCTGTTGAGTTTGTATTCAAGAGGGAGGAAACCGAACAATGTACAAGGGAACAGATATATAAGTAAGATAATTTCATACTGTGATATAGTCTATGAAGGAACCAAATTAGATTGATAAGGTAGAGCTTAACTGGTGGTGGGAGAACCAGTTTAAATAGGGTGGCTATGGAAAGCCTCTTCTCTAGAGTGGTAACATTTGAGCTGAGACAGGAATGCTGGGATGAAATCACCCATACAGAGAGTTGGAAGAGCCTTCTAGAGGAAAGACATAGCAAATGCAAAGGCACTGAGGTTAGGCATGTTCAGGAAATGACCCGCAGCTTCATGAATTTGATTAGAGCTGTAGCTGAACTTGAAATTTAGGTTGTTCTTATTTTCATATAAGGATTGGAAGAAGCATTTGGAAAGACTACCCGTCTTGAGAGTTAGAATGAGTTTGATTCTATTCTCAGCTCTGCCAATAACTATCGTCAGAACTTTGGGCAAGTTATTTAACCCGTCTTGGCCTCAGTTCTCCGATCTGTGACATGAGGGTAATGGTCAGTAGCTGTATGCTTACGCTTGGGTAAACATACCCTCTACCCCTGGAGATACACAGTGGTGTGTCAGTGAGGTCAACCCAAAGCCACAGTATAGACACTGGGCAACTTTGTGGGCTATTAATTTCACTAAGGGTTTGGGGAAAATTATATATAAATAATATTATGCACTAGAACACAAAATTCCCTTGCATTTTTAAGCTTAAAATATCAGATGTCAAGGATACTTCATGTTGGGCGCCTGGGTGGCTCAGTTGGTTAAGGATACTTCATGTTTTTGATGGGCCACTTTATTTCTATCCTCCTGAAAATGCTTCCGTCATGAATTTCAGTGGAAAAGTTTGAAAAGCATTACTGTAGACACTACAGTTTTGCAGCTGCAATTCTGTGATCCACAATCCTTTTAAAAGTTCTTCATTCTTGGGTTATTTATTATTAACCTCTTTTCCTTTATGACTGAATGAATAATCCAACTTAGATTGTTTCCTATTGCTTTTAAGGGAACTCCTTTCAATTCAGAGAAAGAACTTTAAAACCAAAGTATTTCTAAGAGTTCTGGAAGGTATTAAATATCAAGTTTGGAGAGAGGGAAAAGCACCTTATAAACTATTTGTTGTAAATACTGTTTTTACTTCACAACTATTTCACAGATGCCTCACTTCCCAACTGTGTCTCAGAAGAAATATGCTGTCCTTATGACCAGAATTTACATTTAAAAATACAACGTATTCAAAAGCATGTTTTCTTCTCTCCTGATCTGGAGTTCAACCAATAGCTTCCAGAGGATCCTCTCAAGATATTTTTAATTCTAAGTAACAGATAACCCCGCTTACACTGGCATAAGCAGTAAGCAGAGATATTGTCACACATAACAGGAAGCCAGAAGTTGGGTCGTCCCCATTCCGTTTTTCTAGGGTCTCAGCTCTGCTCTCTTCCATGTGTCACCTTTTTTCTCAAGCTGGCTTCCACCGCGGTCACAAGATAATCGCCAGTTCTGGCAGCAGTTGTCCCTAATTGTAATGAAAGAAAGGGCTTGTTCTCCAGCCATAGACTGGAGATTCTTTCTTCCAGTCTGATTGGTTAACTTAGGTCATGTGCTCACCCCTGAGCCATTAACAGCAAGGCTAATGAAATGAGCATGGGAATTGTAGGCTGCCTGGACTCAGCCTTGGATCTGGGGTTAGGATCTATTTCCCTTGAGAACTATGGCTGCCCTAAGAGGGAGAAAACCCTGACCTAAGTCATGGCTCCATTAGGAAAGAGAATGGAGGAAGATAGATAGTGGGTGACAACCACACCTATAAGGTAGGAGTCTATAGAAATGACTAAAGATCTTTTAGTAAGAAGTTCTATTTGTTCTTGACTGGTGGCAACCAAGTTCTAAGAAGCATCAGTTTCCTTCTTGGGAACAGAAAAAGGGAGGGACTGAAATGTTTCATTTAGAAAATATTTATTGGGTTCGTACTGTTTCAAGAACTGAAATTCATGAGGTAGTCACATAAACGCTTAGTAATAGTGACAGGGATGGCCAAGAGCACAGGGACATGTCTTATTGATCTTATTCGCCTTTAATCAGTATCTGCTCAATGATAAGCCCTCTGGGAGTGGGAAATTTCCTACTGCTTTGTTCCCTGTGTGTCTCCACCCCCTAACATATTGTTTGACACGTACTAAGCATGCCACACATATTTATTGAAATAATGGTTATGGGAGCCAAAATCATTAATGATTTCTGAAAGGATAGTGGAATAATTGAGCATGTACCACAGAAGCTCAGTCACATGCTTGAATGGGTGGTAGGTTCTTTAAGGTAAGAAGTCTCAGGAGGTAAATTAATTCTTTCTCAGTTGGAGGGTGTTAGTGTGTAATGAAGGACTTCAGATGCCAGAAAAGCTCTGAGACCTTGACATAATGGAACAAGTTGGGTGATGTCTATGTGGAAGGAAGCCTTTTACTTGACAGGAATATTTAGCACAGCACCTAACGCATGGTACATATTCAATAAATAAATAATGAATGAAAGAATGGTGAGCTTTCTAATTAGATTTGGGAAAATATTATGATTAGATTAAATAGTTCATATCCAACTGTGCCTTCCTGCATTTATTTTTTTCTTTGCTTTTAGTGGTGTGATTTGTGGTAATATTAGCTTTGTTATTTTAATGGAGCGCTGTATTTCTAATGGAAAAATGTAGCTCAGTGCAATGTGGTTTGACTCACTATTCCATATCAAACAAAAGTGATTATTTAGAACACAGATGCATAGATTTTGCCCCAAACCAAATTGCCTTTTTAGTGTCTGACAGCAAATAACCTCAAGGCCTAACAACTGTTCTTTAAAATTGTAAAGAACAGTTTGATGGCATATTTGGAAGGGACTGGAAAGACCATCTAATCCAGCTGTCCCATTTTGTAGATGGAAAACCTGAGCTCAGCCAAGCAGGGTGATGGCCTGCTATTCCTGCTATTTCAGTGCTGGTTCAGTGGTGGAGGCAGAAATCGAACTCAGGTTTCTCAACCGAACTGCACTAGTTTGACCACATGAGGAACTAAGGGATAATTGAGAGCAGCAGGCTTATTTTAAAAGTTTGATTTTTGGCAGTAGCAGGCTTGGAGCTATGGGGGTCTTGCAAGTCCTGAATAGACCTTTCTTTTGCTAATGGGCCATTTGGAATAGGAGAAAAAAATTAAAGTAACAGTCTCCTTAGGTGGTGGAGAACATTATTACATGTAAAAGACTGCAGTTATTATCAGAGGAACTGGTAACATTGACTGTAAAACACTGAGAAATTTCAACAAAAACTCCTCAGTGACTCCTTCTGAAGAACATTGCAAGGTAATGACTTTGCTAACATTGAGAAAGGAGCCATTCCTTTGAGAATGCGGTTTTCCTTGCCTGGGTTTGAGGAGAGTCTGTCAATTCGCCTCGTCTCATTATTCCTATATTAACATGTTTAATAAATCTAGTCTATTAATTTATCATAATTCATACTTTCATGCTATTTCTCTTTGTCGTTCAGAAAAATTTATTGTAACAGGTTTGACTGTAATCTGTATGGTTTTTAGGATATCTTCCGGGTTTAGAAATCCCTGACATTCTGTATTTTCCTCCATCTGACTTCGGACAAATGAAAACAGACTGTATGTTCATTCACTCCTCTATATAATGTAAGAGGGATATTGTACTATGCTTCTCATACTTGAGAATATATTTTTCATTGTACTGTACTTCTCATACTTGAGAATGTGTTTTTACTTCCTTTTGCCTTTTTTAAAAGATTTTATTTATTTGAGAGAGAGAGAGAGAGCAAGCCAGAGCACAAGAGCAGGGGGTTGGGAGAACCAGACTCCCCGCTGAACAGGGAGCCGGATGCAGGGCTTGATCCCAGGACCCTGGGATCATGACCTGAGCCTAAGGCAGACGCTTAACCGACTGAGGCACCCCTCCTTTTGTCTTTTTCAACAGACTTTTTATGTTCTGGTTATCATTGCTGGCCTGACTTATGGAAGGTTTGGGTAGTTTGCATGCTGCTTGGCCATCTGCCCTAACCCCGTCTCATTAGTACTCCTGCATTCCGTTTCACTTGTGGGCACCAGTGTGTATGTAGAGATCTTTACTTAGCTATTTAAAAAAAAATCTCTGACTTGGATATTTAAAAATTCTTTTGGCATTGTTTCTTGAACTCATCTTATAGTCCTGTGGATTTATTTACTTATTTCCTCTTCCTATGAATCTCATCTGCCCCAAATCTGCCCCAAATCTCAACTGCCCAAAATCTGTTAGAAAAGCAAGAGTCTCATCATTTCTTTTAAAGTGAAATGTCACTAATAATATAATTTTTTATATTTCGAATGAAAAAATTTCTTATCTTGCTGTATTAATTTTTACCAGGTTACTCTTATGAGCTAAGCATCTGTTTTGTGATACCTCTCAATGTTCTCTCAATTAATCGGTCCAATACAAGATCACTGTTCAAATCAGCCAGATTCAATTCCATACCAAGTTTTTTTGTTTTGTTTTTTGTGTGTATATGTGTGTGTGTGTGTGTGTTTTGCCTAGAGAAGACAAAAAGAATTCAGAGAATGTGATCCTCTTTGTCTGCTGATGGTGCAACTCTGGATATGTTATGTCTACCTGCAACATAAGCTCAGTTTATTTTTCAGGGATTTTCACTAGATTTTAAATGGAATTTGTTTAATGTATAGCACATTCAGCAAAAATATGTTATGTGCTTGTTGTGTGTCAGGCTCTTTGCACTCTGGTGACTGTGACAGACCTGGGGTAGACTTAATTACAATGTCAACTAGCACTGTTTCTCAGTGTCTTCTATGTTCCAGGCATCGTGTTAAAGTATGTTAAATATTTATCTCATTTAATTAACTTTTCAAAAGCTCATGAGGTGCAGATACAATAATTATTCCCATTTTCTAGATGAGGAATTGAAACTTAGGGTCAGGGATCTGCCCAACATTTCTCAGCAATTGGCTGAGATTCCAACCAGGGTCTTTCTGAATCCAGATCTGAGCTTTTAACCTGTATGGTTTTTGTTTTTTTCCTCTCTTTTTTTATGTTATGTTAATCACCATACAGTACATCATTAGTTTTTGATGTAGTGTTCCATGATTCATTGTTTGCGTATAACACCCAGTGCTCCATGCAGAACGTGCCCTCCTTAATACGCATTACCAGGCTAACCCATCCCCCCACCCTCCTCCCCTCTAGAACCCTCAGTTTCTCAGAGTCCATAGTCCCTCATGGTTCGTCTCCCTCTCCGATTGCCCCCTTTCATTTTTCTCTTCCTGCTGTCTTCTTCTTCTT
>NC_138373.1:114794719-114811303 GCF_054177405.1 Leptonychotes weddellii | reverse complement strand
TCTTTCTCTGATTGACTTATTTCTCTCAGCATAATACCCTCCAGTTCCATCCACGTCGTTGCAAATGGCAAGATTTCTTTCCTTTTGATGGCTGCATAATATTCCATTGTATATATATACCATATCTTCTTTATCCATTCATCTGTATGGTTTTTAACCTGTATGGTAGACGGAGCAATGATGGCACTTATGATTTCTGCTTTTTTTCCTGAATTAAAAAGTGAGATCTGCTGAGTATTGAGTAGGGTTAGGAGGAGGGTAGGGGTTTGTGGAGAGCTGGGGAGACTTGAGTAGGAGGGTGAGGTGATGGTGGACACTGAGCTGGAGTGGCAGGCATTCCCCAGGAATCAGCTGATGCTGTGGCCCATGAATTAGTGGTATAATCAATGTGGCAAATAATGTGCAGTGTTGCAAGACACATTTTTAAAAAGGGAGTCAAACAACCTAATAATTATTTGTATCAATTAGGATTCGTTTCAGCTGCTAGTAATAGAAACCTGAAATTCTAGGTGTTTAAGACACAGGTTCGTTTTTCTTTCATGCAAAATAAGTCTTAAGGTAGGGAGTCAAGGGCTTGTGTGATATCTATACAGTCATCAGTGGCTCAGCTGTTTTTTTTTGCTCCAGTTTTCCTAGGCCAGGCTTTCCATCTCATCTTCACAAAATAACTGCTGAAGTTCCGGCCATCATGCCCATATTCCAGATGGGAGAAGGACAAAGGCTGTCAGCTGAGTCAGCTCCTTTGTAGTATTCTCCCAGAAGCCTGTCAATGACTTCTCCTCGAATCTTTAGATACTCTTAAATACAAGGGAGTTTGGAAATTACAGTGGTTTTTTTGTTTTGTTTTTTTGTTGTTATTCATTTGTTTGTTTTAAACCCAGGGACATAGCTGCCTATACAATATAGGGACCTGCTTTTAAAGAAAAAATAAAACTGGATATCGAATGGACAGTTACAGTCTCTGCAACACCTTTCTATACCCAAAGGTTCTGTTGTACCCTTATGTTCGGAAATCTTAGATGAAAATTAGGCGTCAGATGAGTACGTTGTGGAATTTCTCACAAGGTTAGAATGTAAGTAGCCACCATTGTTTGCTACTTTAAGACCACTTAAGAATGTGGAAGTCATGATTTTAAAGGGGGCGGGGGAAGGCAACAAAATGACACATCCTCTTTTTTCCCCCCAGGGCAAGCCTTGCATCATGTAAATTGTTTTGGGGTTGCTGATGTGTCTAGAGGCAGGAAGCTGGATATATTAAAAAAGTGTTTACTGCTGATTGTTCTGTGTATTTATTAATTGGTTTTCTTCATTCTTTCCTAAAGAGATTTCACAGTTGTTGGTTCTCCTTATAACAGTTGGTTTCTAAATGAAATATGAATCAGCTACATCCTTTATAAAAAGATAAAGTAGAAGAAACACTTTTGAAACAAACACGATTTGTTTCATATTAATAACTTTCTGTATTTCTGTTCTTGGAAGCAGTGGTGCTTTCTTCTAATTCTCTTTCCTTTCAGATGGTAAGCAAGTGGAGAAATTAGCAGGAGCTACTTTATGGTAACAAAGTGAAGAGATTAAAGATGGCCTGAAATTATAAGGATCTGTAGAAGAGGAAATTTCAGAGCTTAGCAAAAGATAATACCTTCAGATCTATAGAATTGATTCTTCCAACATTTAAGTGCCTCCAGATCAAGCTTCCAGTTTCGCTGGGTGGTTTTAAGCAGATTCAGATTAATGATTTGTGTTTTCAAAGTTCTGGTTCTTTGCTGGTTGATGTTTGACTCAGTGTTATGTCCTGCCCCCAGAACGCAAATGAGCGAGGGCACAAATGAGGTACCCATCGGGTCCACAATGTGCTGGGCTGATGGCTGATTAGCAGGGGTCTGCAGCACAGGGGTGGGGGGATGAGATGGTAAGTTCAGCTGGGAATTACAAATGAAGAACAAGGTGAAGGAATTGCTCAGGAGACTGGCTGGAAGGTAGTTCAGATGCCTTCAGATAATCCAGATGGTTGCTTTTGTTATTATGTATTGATATGTCAGTACTTAGGAGCCAGGAGCAATCCCCTTTCTCAGCACTTTTGTGGAATTTGCATGGGGCTTTAAGCAGTTGGCACATCTTGGGCTTATGAAGAACAGTTTCCTTGGATATTTCATTTGTCTCCCAGGATGGCATATCAGGTCGGAGGCTATCATAGCATTTTCTTTGCTGTTATAAACAGTTGTCTGAGCTGAAGGGCTTCTGAGCACATCTATTATTTCCCTCTGGGTAGGAAGTGATGTCTCATGATTGGTAACAAAGACCCACGTATCACCTGCCTTTAACGGTAACATCAGGGCATCTCATTTCCCAGTAGTGCAACTTTAATTTCCTGTCATCTGGATAGCTGTATTCAGAAGGTGGGTTGTCCCATCTCAAGTGAAAGGGAATGACAGGAAGCATTCTCTCCTCATGTTACAGTTTGCCAGAAAGTACTCAGAAGTCCTTTTATGCCTTACTCCAAATGAACGGATTTCACTGTTGCATTTTCATTACTTGGTGGCGAGATAGGGGTGCTGAGGAGGTAGAGACTTGTTACATTCAAAATAGTGGGACTCTAAGCAGGGTAGCAGATATGGTCTTCAGGGTAAGGTGATAAGGCGCGAAGAGGAGTTGAATGGATCAGAATGTCCAGAAGTTAATGCTCAAGTAAAGAAAAGATGAGGAAGACCTGAATAGAGATCCTTCAAGGTTGTGAAATTCTAAGGAAAGAGTTTTGTGGTCATCATGTCCACTAGTAACTAAAATATATATGAATTGCATAACTTGTTTTTTTTCTGGAATCATGGACATATGACTAAGAGTGATAAATGATAGGGAGGTGATTCTGAACTGGACTTTAAAATGTTTCCCTAGTCCCTGTGTTTCTTCCATCATTTCCCTGATGATACTTTCCACACTGGACAACTTTTCTTGGTACCTCTGAGAGTCACTGCGTGGTGCTGAGTGCTCTTTTGAGCTTTGGGGATACAGATAAAATGTGTGCTTTGTCATCGTGAGTGTGGCTTTTTGTTGTTGTTTTTTTTTTTTTTTTTTAAGCTACATTCAGCTGCTTGGGGGAGATAGAGAGAAGGCACATGTTGGGGCAAAATCAAGTGGTCACTGTTCTTGAGGAAGAAGAACTAGGATGAGTGCAAAAGCGTGATTGCAGTAGTAGTTGTGAGACACGGACATGCAGCTGAGTAAGCAGGAGGGTGAAGACACGAGGGAGGCGAAAAGTAAGGCTTGACATACTGCATTACTAGGGGTGGAAGAGAGAACACTGCTCAACAATGTGGGACAAAGGAGATTTTAATATTTAATACAGGTTAGTCAAACTCTGGCATTTTTTGTAGTTTATTTTTTTTCTTGGGCTTATCCTAGTTACTGATAATCTTTATGGGTTTTATGATTCAAATTGATTTATAATTGCCACAAACAGATGCATCAGCAACCTATTCTTTCTATAAATGTTCTTGATATACCTGTAAAATATCATCTCCTTTGTATTTATATTATTGATAATTGTTTGCTTTTCTAATATTTCTAGGTAGTCTGCATTTCTTGATGAACTTATGTATTATATTTGATATGCAAATAAATATTCCCACCTAGAAGTATTTTAGCTTTACCAAGGTAAAAACTTACTTAAGGTAAAGTTTTTGTATGTAAGACCTAAAAAAGAATCTGTAATACCTTCTTTTTTTTTTTTTAAGATTTTATTTATTTATTTATTTGAGAGAGAGAGAGAAACAGCATGAGAGGGGATAGGGTCAGAGGGAGAAGCAGGCTCCCCGCCGAGCCGGGAGCCCGATGCGGGACTCCATCCCGGGACTCTGGGATCATGACCTGAGCCGAAGGCAGTCGCTTAACCAACTGAGCCACCCAGGCGCCCTGTAATAGCTTCTTAATGCACTGACAGCTCTTTTGTTTATTCAAATGTCTACTGTATTCTATTTTAGTGGAGAGGTGAGTCAACATTAGACACTGTGACACACGTTTCTGGGTTACTTCACTTCCTATGCCTCTCACTGGAATGGGTAATTGAGGCAATTATTTGGGGGCAGTTCAAGCCCAAAACCAAATTCTTGCTTCATTTCACTGTTGTCATTGAGGTACCTCCCTTTATATCATTAGGAAACAGACAACAGTCTATTATGTAAGCTAAAATAAAAGAGAGTGATGTAATGATAAGTGCAAACAAGTTCCTGTGTAGTCTGGAAAAGAAAAAAGGAGTTGCAGAGAAAGAATTTACAATTTTTCTCCAGCACTGCCCAGAGGGCAGGTGTTCTGATTCTTAATGAGTCATCTTGCTCTTTATCCAAAAATATCCCCAAGGTAGAGAAGGGTAGCTCATTGAACTACACCATTTGGATTCCCTCAGGTGTATCATAATCTTTGCTCTCTTCTGTTGTCACCAAGCCAGATGCCAGTTGCTAACTTTGCTTCCATGTGAACATCCTCCCTCCTGCCACCCCAGCCCTCAGCCCCCAGGAAGGACACATTCCATACAGACATATCCCTAGTTCTTGGGTCAAATAAAATCTTCCACTTAAATAATTAATAATTTGGATTTAAATCGGTTTCTTTTTCATTAGATTGTTGTGAATCCATTATACCTGTTACAGCCTCAGGGAACCAAATAAAACTGTTGTTCTGAAACTGCAGAAAAGTCAGATCCTGAGTCACGGTGATAGCAAAGGCACTGCCTGCTGTGAGCCTGAAGGTCCAGTGACCTTTCTGAACCATCCATGATGGATGTTCAGTATTCGTGCGTTATTTTTTCATACATGTTTTAAGGTCATTCCAAAAACCTTGAAGAAAATTTAAATTAGATTCTGTGACTTTTGTTTTCACTTATTCATGTATTCTTACTTTCCATTTTACATTTTTATAAAACATCTTTACCTTGTAGCATTAATGATATTCTGGGAATTTGGGATAGAAATTGCCAAATGAAGACTGATATTTGAATTGAAACTTCACATTTTCTTTTAGTTTATCTTGGTGATAGCACTCTTTTATTGGGAAAGCTAATATAAATATACAACTCTTACAAAATATAAGAAAGGATCATTTTTCTGCTAGAGAAGAAAACTTATTCCTGCTAATGAGGATTTTCTGAATACTTTAGAATTTAATTGTTGTTGGGGCGCCTGGGTGGCTCAGTCGTTAAGCGTCTGCCTTCGGCTCAGGTCATGATCCCAGGGTCCTGGGATCGAGCCCCACATCGGGCTCCCTGCTCGGCGGGAGGCCTGCTTCTCCCTCTCCCACTCCTCCTGCTTGTGTTTCCTCTCTCGCTGTCTCTCTGTCAGATAAATAAATAAAATCTTTAAAAAAAAAAACTTATTAGAATTTAATTGTTGTTTGGAAACATATCAATCCTCTAAAACTCTGAAATTTGAGAGAATTAGGGGAAAGTACAGAATAAAAGGGAGTACATTTGGCAATATCGTTGGTTGACGTGACGGCTAATTTTATTTAACTAGGTCGGGGTGCTCAGATATTTGGCCAAACATTATTCTGGATGTTTCTGTGAGGGTGTTTTGGATGAGATTAACATTTAAATCACTAGACAGAGTAAAGCAGGTTGCCTTTCCTATTGTGGGTGGGCCTCAATCAAATAAGTTAAAGGCCGGAATAGAACAAAAAGGGCTGCCCCTCCATAGAGAAAGAGGGAACCCTTTGCACTTGACTGCCTTTTTTTTTTTTTTAAACAACAAAAAAAGGGGGGGGCAGAGGGAGAGGGAGAGAGAGAATCTTAAGCAGGCACCATGCCCTGCATGGAGCCTGATGCGGGCTTGATCTCACAACCCTGAGATCATGATCTGAGCTGAAATCAAGAGTCAGATGCTTAAACAACTGAGCCATCCAGGCACCCTCCACTTGACTGCCTTTGAAGTGGGACATCAACTTTTTCCTGCCTTGGACTCAATCAGAAACTTCAGCTCTTATTAGGTCTTGAGCCTGCTGGCCTTTGGACTGGAACTGTGTCATCAGTTCTTCTGGTTCTCAGGCCTTAGAACTTGGACTAGAACTACACCATCAGCTCTCCTGGGTCTCCACTTTCCCACCCTTCAGATTTTGGGAATTGTCAGCTTCCATATTTGTGTGGGCCAATTCCTTATAATAAATATTTTTCTCTTGGGACTTCTGGGGGAGATGGCAGAGTAGGAGGCCCCTGAGCTCACTTTGGCCCATGGATACGACTAGATAACGCCCACATCAGTGTAAATAACCCAGAAAATGACCTGAAGACTGGCAGAACAAACTCCATCGCTAAGTGTAGAGAAGAGGCTATACTGAAGAGGGTGGGGAGGGCAGAGATGTGGTTGGGAACCGAATGGATTTGCAGGACTAGTCTGGGGAGGGAGGGACCAGCTGGCATAGAGAGGGGAGAGGAGCAGATCCCCATGCCAGGTACCCCAGGTACAGGGGATCCACACAGGAAAGATGAATCCCCGTAACATTTAGCTTTGAAAACCAGTGGGGCCTAACAATCAGTGGGGCTTAACGCCTGAAACTTTAAAACTCAGAGGGCTGGGCTCCCGTAGAACCTGAAGGGTGAGTCCTTGCCTTTGAAGAAACAGCACAACAAACAGTCCCACTGAGATACAGCATAGAAGCAGCAGTTTGAAAAACACCTGGGGTGTACGGGAAGGAGATTTATTTACTAATCTCAGTGCATGTGCTGGAGGGGCAGGGATCTTTGAGAGACCTCTCCAAGAACAAAAGAGCTGGCAGGCACCATTTCCCTCCCCTGACCCCAGCCTAGATACATGGAGACCTCTGGGAACCAGCTCAGCATTAGGACTCTACCCAGCTCACTAACAGCATGCCCTTCCCCCAAGGACTTCTGTGGATTTGTCCCTTCCAACCTGGCCAACCTCAGCAGAGTTTTCCCAGGCAAAGCTACAGGTCCCCTCTCAAAGTGGACTGGCATGGACCTTGATGGCACCGTGCACCCTGCCCCCATATTCTACGGACCTGCCCCCTCCAATATGCCCTTGGCTAGAGCCCATCCAAAGCAGTGCCACTAGCCTGGCAGTGTGCAAGCAGCCCCAACAAGGGCCAGTACCACTCCAAAGTGACTCCTGCTCTGGGGAGAGGGTAAGATACCCACACAGACCAGTCCAGCTGTGGCTCCAGCAGTGGGCTAAGGGCAGACATTGGGTCTGACGGCAGGCCCTGCCCACAAATGAAAGTTTCTCAGGAGACAACCCAGGGAAAACACCCTGCTGTTGCATCCCTGAAAACACCTGGTCTGACTCAACTCAAGCCCAGGGTTGGCCCCAGACTGACCTACTAACAACACAGGGACCAAACCCTGCCCACAGCAGGCAAACAGAGCCATTGCAGATGACTGGGCTGACACCAAACATGGCTTAGCCACAATAGTAGGGTGACACACATAGGTGACACCCCTGAAGGTGAACAGGGGACATTGCACTGCAGGGCACTACAGGACTTCTTCATAAGGTCACTACTTTCAAGAGCAGAAGATGTAGCTGACTTTCCTAACACACAGAAGCAGACACAGAGAGTGAGACAAAATGAGGAGTCAGATGAATATGTCCCAAATGAAAGAATGGGATAAAATCACAACAAAAGAGCTAAATGAAATGGAGATAAGTAATATGCCCTATAGAGAATTTAGAGTAATGGTCATAAAGATATTCACTAGACTTGAGAAAAGAATGGAGGACCTTAGTGAGACCTCAACAAGGAGACAGAAAACATAAAAAAGAACCAATTAGAGATGAAGATCTCAATAACTGAAATTTAAAATACACTAGATGGGAATAAATAGTAGACTAGAGGAAGCAGAAGAATAGATCAGTGACCTGGAAGACAGAGTAGTGCAAAGCAATCAAACTGAACAGGAGAGAGAAATAATAATAATAATTACACATGAAAATAAGCTAAGGGAACTCAGGAGCACCATCAAATGTAATAACATTCACGTTATAGGGATGCTGGGAGAAGAGAAAGAAAAGGCAGAAAATTTATTTGAAGAAATAATAGCTGAAAAGTTTCTGAAGCTTGGTAGGACACAGAAATCCAGATCCAGAAGGCACAGAGAGCCCCCAACAAAAATCAACAAAAGCAGATCCACATCAAGACACACAGTAATTAAAATGGCAAAAAGGTAGTGATAAAGAGGATTTTAAAAGCAGCAAGAGAGGGCGCCTGGGTGGCTCAGTTGGTTAAGCGACTGCCTTCGGCTCAGGTCATGATCCTGGAGTCCCTGGATCGAGTCCCGCATCGGGCTCCCTGCTCGGCAGGGAGTCTGCTTCTCCCTCTCCCGCTCCCCCCTCTTGTGCTCTTTCTCTCTCTCACTCTCTCTCTCAAATAAATAAATAAATAAATCTTTAAAAAAAAAAAAAAAAAAAAAAAGCAGCAAGAGAAAAAACAGTTACATTCAAGGAAACCCCATAAGACTGTCAACTGATTTTTCAGAAGAAACTTTGCAGGCTAGAAGAAAGTGGCATGATATATTCAAAGTGCTGAAAGAAAAAACCCTGCAGCAAAGAATACTCTATCCAGCAAGGCTATCATTCCGAATAGAAGGAGAGATAAAGAGTTTCCTGACAAACGAAAATTAAAGGGATTCATGACCACTAAACGAGCCCTACAAGAAATGTTAAAGGGCACTCTTTGAGTGGAAAGAAAAGACCATAAGTAGGAGTAAGAAAAGTAGGAAGCACAAAAGCATTAAAATTAAGTATATCTTTAAAAATCAATCAAGGGATTCACAAAATAAAAGGATGTAAAAAATGACACCATATATTTAAAACATGAGGGGGGAGAGGAGTAAAGGATGGGTTCAAACTTAAGTGGCCATCAACTTAATATAGGCTGTTCTATGCATAAGATGTATATATAAACCTAATGGTAACCACAAATCAAAAACCGGTAATAGGTATGCAAAAAATGAATAGAAAGGGATACAAGTATATCACTAAAGAAAGCCAGGAAGCCATGATTCAAGAGGGCAGGTGAAGAAAGGAATAGAGAAAAATTACAAAAACAGCCACAAAACAAGTAACAAATCATGCAGATTGAAAATGAAGGGATGGAAAAGCATTTATCATGCAAACAGAAGTGAAAAGAAAACCAGGGTAGCAATAGTTATTTTGGACAAAACAGACTTTGAAACAAAGACTGTAACAAGAGACAGGGAAAGACATTGTATAATCATAAAGGGACCAAGCCAACAGGAATATATAACAATTGTAAATATTTATGTACCCAAGATGGGAGCACCCAAATGCATAAAGCAGCTAATAACAAAGGAAGTAATTGATAGTAATACAATAATGGTAGGGGACACTAACACCCTGCTTATATCAATGGGTAGATCATCCAAACAGAAAATGAACAAAGAATCAGTGGCTTTGAATGACACATTGGACAAATGGATCTAAGAGATATATTCAGAAAATTCCATCATAGAACAGCAGAATACACATTCCTTTCAAGTGCACTTGGAGCATTCTCCAGAATAGATCACATGCTAGGCCACAAAACAAGTCTCAACAAATTCAAAAAGTTTGAAGTTATACCATGCATCTTTTCTGAACACAATTCTATGAAACTAGAAATCAACCAGTAGAAGAAGTCTGGAAAGAACACAGTACATGGAAATTAAGTAACATGATACTAAACAATGAGTAGATCAACCAGGAAATCAAAGAGGAAATAAAAAATACAGGGAGACAAATGAAAATGAAAACACAACAGTCCACAATCTCTGGGATGTGGTAAAAGCTGTTTTAAGAAAGAAGTTTATAGCAGTACAGGCCTACTTTAGGGAGCAAGAAAAATCTCAAGTAAACAACATAACCTTAGATCTAAAGGAGCTAGAAAAAGAAGAACAACCCCCCCCCCAAACCAGTAGAAGGAAGGGAATAGTGAAGATTAAAGCAGAAATAAATGAAACTAAGAAAACAATAGAACAGATCAATGAAACCAGGAGTTGATTCTTTGAAAAGACCAACAAAATTGATAGATCTTTAGCCAGACTCATCCAAAAAAGAGAGAGAGAGAGGACTCAAATAAAATCAGAAACGAAAGAGGAGAAATGACAACGAACACCACAGAAATACAAAGAACCATGAGGATATTATGAAAAATTACATGCCAACAAATTGGACAACCTAAAAGAAATGAATAAATTCCTGGAAACATATAACCTCCCAAAACTGAATCAAGAAGAAATAGAGAATTTGAACAGACCAATTACCAGCAATGAAATGGAATCAGTAATCAAAAAACTCCCAACAAACAAAAGTCCAAGACCAGATGGATTCACAGGCGACTTCTACCAAACATTTAAAGAAGAGTTAATACTTGTTCTTCTCAAACTATTCCAAAAAATAGAAGAGGAAGAAAAGCTTTCAAATTCATTCTGTGAGTCCAGAGTTACCCTGATATCAAAATCAGACAAAGACACTACAAAAAAGAGGACTATAAGCCAATATCTCTGATGGACAGAGATGCAAAAATCCTCAACAGAACTTTAGCAAACCACCTAACAATACATTTAAAAAATCATTCACCTCAATCAAGTAGGATTTATTCCTGGGATGCAAGGGTGATTCAATATTCACAAATCAATTAACATGATACATCATATCAATAAGAGAAATGATAAAAACCATATGATCATTTCAGTAGATGTGGAAAAAGCATTTGACAAAATACAGCATCGATTCATGATAAAAACCCTCAACAAAGTAGAGGGAACATACCTCAACATAATAAAGGCCATATATGAAAAACCCACAGCTAACATCATAATCAAGCTTTTCCCTTAATATCAGGAACAAGACAAGGATGTCTACTTTCACCACTATTATTCAGTAGAGTGTTGAAAGTCCTAGCCACAGTAATCAGATAAGAAAAAGAAAAAAAGGCATTTAAATTGGTAAGGAAGAAGTCAAACTTGATATACTACAAAGCTGTAGTAATCAAAACAGTATGGTACCAACACAAAAACAGACACATAGATCAATTCAACAGAATAGAGAGCCAAGAAATAAACCCATGATTATATGGTCAATTAATCTCTAACAAAGGAGGCAAGAATATGCAATGGGAAAAAGACAGTTTCTTCAACAAGAGGTGTTGGGAAAACTGGACAGCTACATGCAAAAGAATGAAACTGGACCACCTTATTACACCATACACAAGAATAAATTGAAAATGGATTAAAGACCTAAATGTGAGACCTGAAACC
Source organism: Leptonychotes weddellii (assembly GCF_054177405.1). Taxonomy (NCBI): domain Eukaryota; kingdom Metazoa; phylum Chordata; class Mammalia; order Carnivora; family Phocidae; genus Leptonychotes; species Leptonychotes weddellii. Next base: position 114,800,046 of record NC_138373.1, on the reverse strand, counting down.
ATAAAAATTCTAGAAGAGACCACAGGTTGTAATTTCTGACATTAGCTATAGCAACATCTTTCTAGAATATGTCTTCAGAGGCTTGGGAAAAATAAACTGTTGGGACTACATCAAAATAAAAAACTTCTGCACAGCAAAGGAAACAACAAACAAAACTAAAAGACCTGCTGAATGGAAGAAGATTTTTGCAAATGACATATCTGATAAAGGGTTAGTATCCAAAATATATGAAGAACTTATGCAACTCAACAAAAAAACAAATGATCCAATTACAAAATGGGTAGAATACATGAACAGATATTTTTCCAAAGAAGACATACAGAGGGCCAACAGACACATGAATAGATGGTCATCATCATTTATCATCAGGAAATGCAAATCACAGTCCCAATGAGATGTCACCTCACACCTATCAGAATGGCTAAAATCAACAACCCAAGAAACAAGTGTTGGTGAGGATGTGGAGGAAAAGGAACCCTTGTGTACTGCTGGTGGGAATGCAAACTCTTGCAGCCACTGTGGAAAACAGTATGGAGGTTCCTCAAAAAATTAAAAATAGAATTACTATGTGATTCAGTAATTCCACTACTGTGTGTTTACTCAAATTATGGAAACACCAATTAAAAATGATACACGCACCTCTATGTTTATTGTAGCATTATTTATAATAGCCAAATTATGGAAGCAGCCCAAGTGTCCATTGATTGATAAATGGATAAAGAAAAAGTGGTATATATCTGCAGTGGAATAGTATTCAGCCATAAAAAAGCATGAAATCTTGCCATTTGCAACAACATGGATGGATCTAGAGGGTATAAAACTAAGTGAAATAAGTCAGTCCGAGAAAGACAAATATCATATGAACTTCACTCATATGAGGAGTTTAAGAAATAAAACAAATGAACAAAGAAAAGAGAGGGGGAGGGGTGAAATAGGTAAAGGGAATTAAGAGTACACTTACTATGAGGAATACTGAGTAATGTATAGAATTGTAGAATCGCTATATTGTACACCCAAAACTAATATAACACTGTATGTAAACTATACTGGCTTTAAAATAAAAGTTTTTTCTCTCTATCTAGATGTCCTATCTATCTATCTATCTACCTATGTCTTTATACACATCCTGTTTGTTCTATTTCTCTGGAGAACCGTGACTAATGCAGTTGGACTAAGTAGTTTTGATTCATAGATACAAAAACAGAGATGATGGAAGTAATTATTTTGAAAATTACAAACACCAGAGGGAACATTATACAAAATGACTTAATTTGTCCAGTTTCATGGTTTTCTAGAACATACGATTTAAAAAGAATGATGCTGAGAAAACAGGGGAAATTGAAATAATGTTTTAAAAGTGGTTTAGAACATTCTTTAAAATGTCTAGTGTTTCAAATTACTGCAGTAAATTTCCCCTCTGGCATATTTTAGGAATGGGATAAATAATGATTAAAATGAAGCATTACACTTGACATGTGATAAAAGGAAATCATGTCTTTACCTTTTGATTTTCAATTAATTCATGCTTTAATTATATTTTCATGAAAATATACAGCTATAAACCCTAATTTATGCTTGATATGCATCATGGTGTAGTTTTACCATACACAATTAAAAATAGGTCCTCTTTGATAAGATTTTTTTCCCTTCCTAGTCTTCTGTTACTCAGCAGTGGTCTTCTGGATTAAGGAAAGTGGTTTCACCATGTTTGGAAAACATTTTGCTATGCAGAATGGACTGTGTTTGAAATAATGTTTTAAGAAAGTGTAGAGATCATTGGTTACTGGGTTTTGTTGTTTTTGTTATTGACTGAGGGGCAATGTGTGAATATGTTCTAAATTAGAACTATGACGATAAAAATATAGAAAGGTTGAAAATAAACATAGAGGGGCGCCTGGGTGGCTCAGTTGGTTAAGCGACTGCCTTCGGCTCAGGTCATGATCCTGGAGTCCCAGGATCGAGTCCCGCATCGGGCTCCCTGCTCAGCAGGGGGTCTGCTTCTCCCTCTGCCCTCTTCCCTCTTGTGCCCTCTTCCCTCTCGTGCTCTCTGTCTCTCATTCTCTCTCTCTCAAATAAATAAAATCTTTAAAAAAAAAAAAAGAAAAAGAAAATAAACATAGATGAAACATGAGATGAAGAACTTGAAAATATTCTTTAAATGTATGGGATCCAATTTTAAGATTATGGTAGGCTGAGAAAACCCTCTTCACATTAAATTTTGTAAATATTCTAAATATGTTACTGATGACTTCAAAATAGGTCTTAAAACTAGGAACATTTGTTAGGAAAAACTACTTTCTAGCTTTAACAAACAAACAAAAATCCATTCTGATTTATTATATAAAGATATATTCCTAGCACTGTGTGATATATATGTTGTACCAAATAGTGTTAACCCATCAATGGAAATACAAGTGATCTCTTTAGAATATTGGGCCTCCATGTAAAGTAGATGTCTTTTGATCCTAGGCAAAAGGGCATAGTATAAGAAACTGTAAGTAAGTTTAAGATTTTTATGTTAAGATTTTTCTTTTCTACCCAAATCTTCCGTTCCTAGATTTTCTTGATTTTTTTTCTGATGCTGGCTCCCTTAACATTTGTATAAAAAGAAAAACGAAGATTTAAATACTTTTTTTTAATCCCCTAAGAAACTTGTTGAATGTTAGATTTGAAGTATGTGCATTTTGCTTTTTTATTTTTTTAATTTTATTTTTTAAAAGATTTTATTTATCTATTTGACACAGAGAGAGAGCGCGAGAGAGAGCGCGCACAAGCAGGGGGAGCTGCAGGCAGAGGGAGAAGCAGACTCCCCGCTGAGCAGGGAGCCTGATGTGGGGCTCGATCCCTGGACCCTGGGACCATGACCTGAGCCAAAGGCAGCCGCTTAACCAACTGAGCCACCCAGGCACCCCTGCATTTTGCTTTTTTAAAAAAATAATGCTTCTTACTTTTTATGTGAAGGGTTGTTTTTTTTTTTTAAAACATGAAAGGCGCTTTATGGCACGTTGGCAGCCTCTGAAGGGGGTTGCCGGAAGGCGAAGGGCTGAGACTGTTGTCTGTACAAAATCAGGACTTCAGGAGAGTGGAACTGTTCATGTCTAAACCTGAATAGTTAGAAATTGTGTGTGGGTAGAGGGGAGCATGAACACAAGGGTTCTCTCTCTCAGATTCTCCAAACAGGAGCATCTCAGCCCCTTAGAGCCCCCTGCTATGGACTCCAGCCCGAGAGAGCAGATATACAGATATCTCCTTGTTCTTTGTAGGGGCCAAAACCTTATGGATCATGTAGGACAGTATCTTTTAATTGTGAATTTGAACTATCATTTCATTTACTGTTTTCCCCTTTATTAGGCTTTCTTACAAAATCATTTTATTTGGCGAGCAGAGGTGGGTATACTTTGGACTCCTAAGGGCCACACTGCACTATCCTGAGTGTGCACATAAGTGCATGCCTGAGGTGCCATAGTATTCAGCCAAAGCTCAAGGGGTGCATAACCCACCTACCCTTCCTGCACAGAGCTTGCTAGGTGCCTCTGGTATGATCTGGTGCTCACTCACAAACAGCTCCTGTGAGGAGTGTTCTGAACCCTTCCTCTCACTTTGCTTCCGGTTTTGATGGAATGTTCATAGGTACAGAGCCATCTGATGGTAGAACTGTGTTTTCTTCTTCATCTCAACCCAGGACCTCGCCCCCTGATTTGTCTAGTGAGCATCAGGAAACCGACCCGAGGAAGAGTCAGGCTTGAGGCCTGGTGACATACAAGACATAGACCCCACCCGAATTCAGTCCACTTAATAAGATATTAATCTTTCTCATTAACTGAAAACCCTACATGGAGAAGCTTCCCAGTTGGAAGATCTGTACTGTCCCCGGAGCCTGCCTGGGTGATGCTCACAGTGACTGAAGACAAAAGCACCATATCTGATGTCTGCTGAGAACATGGACTCTGTATGGTTCTTTTTTTTAGAGGGGTTGGAGGGGGTCAGAGGAGAGGGGAAGGGAGGAGAAAGAATCTCAGACATTCTCGTCGCTGAGCAGGGAGCCCAATGCTGGGCTCTGTCTCATGACCCTGAGATCATGAACTGAGCTGAAATCAAGAGTCAGATGCTCAACCGACTGAGCCACCCAGGCTCCCTGGACTCTGTGATTCTTACTCTTTCTGTCTTACTCTCTGTTGTCACAACATATTCTTTTTCTTTTCTAAAGCTAGCTGTCTCCTTGTCTAGACAACGCCCGCCCTTCCATCTGCAGATGGCTTTGTGTGGGAAGCCCACGGACTTTCTTTCTACCAAGAACTTCCCCAAGATGCATAGGTAATTAAGCTAGTCTAACTCTCGAGGTGTTACTCCTGCTAGTTGGCACTAGCCAAATAAGTAAGCCTTTGCCAAAATGAAAATGACAGTATTTTTCCTCCTTTCGTGAATTGTTTGGGATGTTTATTCTTTTCAGTGGTTAAGACTCCTCATTTGGAACTTGTCAGGATGGACATCTCAAAAGCAAGGTTCTGGTCAGCCAAAGTTCTTGTCAGATTTTTTTGTCATTTGAATACAGGGGCCCTGGATTCCCTCAAGATCAGGTAGATTGAGAGGGTACAGAACTGGGCCATCCAGAGGCATGATTCATGTCTCATAAAATAGGAGAGCTTATTTCGTTCTCAGCTTTAGTCTGATTTTAATTCAGCTTTCTGATTAGACCCTCCTGCAGTATCTTTATATTTGTTTTTCTCTTGCCAAGTGCCTGCAGATTCTTTGGTTTCTAGGTATCTGGGTCATGATCTTTATTTCCTCTGTGACCTTCCAAACCTCTTATCAGGGAAAAATTGGAACGGACAGACCTCTCCCAAGGGCAGTTCTTTTTTTATTATTTTTTTTATTTTTTATTAACATATGATATATTATTTCTTTCAGGGGTACAGGTCTGTGATTCATCAGTCTTAAACAGTTCACAGCACTCACCATAGTGCATAACCTCCTGAGTGTCCATCACCCAGCCACCCCATCCCTCCCATCCCCCTTCACTCCAGCAACCCTCAGTTTGTTTCCTGAGATTAAGAGTCTCTTATGGTTTGTTTCTCTCTCTGGTTTCATCTTGTTTCATTTTTCCCTCCCTTCCCCTATGATCCTCTGTCTTGTTTCTCAAAATCCTCATATCAGTTAGATCATATGATATTTATCTTTCTCTGATTGACTTATTTTGCGTAGGATAATACCCTCTAGTTCCATCCACGTTGTTACAAATGGCAAGATTTCATTTTTTTTTGATGGTTGCATAATAGTCCATTGTATATATATATATATATATATATATATATATATATATATATATA
>NC_138373.1:114646799-114794619 GCF_054177405.1 Leptonychotes weddellii | reverse complement strand
TTCCTTTGCTGTGCAAAAGCTTTTTATCTTGATGAAGTCCCAATAGCTCATTTTTGCCCTTGCTTCCCTTGCCTTTGGCGATGTTTCTAGGAAGAAGTTGCTGCCGCTGAGGTCGAAGAGGTTGCTGCCCGTGTTCTCCTCAAGGATTTTGATGGATTCCTGTCTCACATTTAGGTCTTTCAACCATTTTGAGTCTATTTCTGTGTGTGGTGTAAGGAAATAGTCCAGTTTCATTCTTCTGCATGTGGCTGTCCAATATTCCCAACACCATTTGTTGAAGAGACTGTCTTTTTTCCATTGGACATTCTTTCCTGCTTTGTCAAAGATTAGTTGACCATAGATTTGAGGGTCCATTTCTGGGCTCTCTATTCTGTTCCATTGATCTATGTGTCTGTTTTTGTGCCAAGGGCAGTTCTTAATACAGTCAGTTCTTACATACTGTGACATGATACACTAATTGATCAGTTGTGTGCTATGCTGGATACACTAACAAATCCCCAGATTTGATAATGATTTCCTTTTTCATGTAGTTTAAAGTAGATTCTAATTTATTCCTATAATTCTGCTCATTGCTTTATGATATCCTTTCTCATATGGAAGAGAAGTAGGAATAGCAACTCTGCTGTGGTCATTGTTAATGTGCTAGTAAAAGTTTTGATAATTGCCAATTATATTAATATCTATATCACAGCCATTAGCAAATCAGCAGAAAAGATGATGATGCAAATAAAACTTGCAATAACATGATTCACATTTATTGTAATTTAAAAATCTATAAATTCTATGTACTGTAATTTGCAACAGTGAACTAATATATTCTTATGCTTGTTCTTCAGTAATGCATGTCTTTTTGCTTAATTAACCTCACCTGTGGAATAGCATTTGGGAAGAGACATTAAAAAAATATTTGAGATAAAAGCAACTATATTTCTTTTTTTCTCACAAAAAATGGCAAAAATTTGAGGACTTTTTATTTTTTTTTAAGATTTTATTTATTTATTCATAAGAGACAGAGAGAGAGAGAGGCAGAGGGAGAAGCAGGCTCCCCACTGAGCAGGGAGCCCGATGCAGGACTCGATCCCAGGACCCTGGGATCATACCTGAGCCGAAGGCAGATGCTTAACCATCTGAGCCACCCAGGCCCCCAAATTTGAGGACTTTTAAATTGCAGCTTCCTGACCCATATGCCTATGAAATACTTTTATAAATACTATGGCATGGGGCGCCTGGGTGGCTTAGTCGGTTAAGTGTCCAACTCTTGATTTCTGTTCATGTCATGATCTCAGGGTCGTGAGATCGAGCCTCGGGTTGATTCCCATGTCAGGCTCTGTGCTCAGTGGGGAGTCTGCTTCAAGATTCCCTCCCTCTCCTATGCCCCTCTCCCCACTCTCTCTCTCTCAAATAAATAAATAAATCTTAAAAAAAAGTACTATGGCAAAAATTCTGTCTCTCAGTTGATTTCATCACAATTTGGTTTTGTCAAAAACAGGTTGGGTTTTGCAATATGTTGTATCTGAATCTCATCTGTCATTGGTTAAAGAGGGATGGCCATGATACCAATCCCATAGGACTGGCATAAGAATTTAATGACCTGAGTATACCATGATCTACAGTACAGTAGGTATTGGCTCTTATCAATCTCAAGCCCAGGCTAGTGATGATTCTTCAAGATCAATACTTTTATACTTTTTTTTTGATGACAGGAATGAAAAGGCATTACCTACTAATAGACTAGATTTCAATACCAAATGATACAAGCAGTATAGAACATAAATGTCCTTCCAGTGTAATTTATCTTACTATTACAACTTTCAGATTTATTATTTAAATGATCTCCTGGCATAATTGAATAGAAAAGCATTCCTCTTTAGGCTGATGACATTGAATTTCCTTCTCCAGCCCTAGAAAGCAGTTGATCTCGTTGTCACATTATTCTCTAAAGGAGCAGCTTTATATAATCTATGCCGAAGCTATTGTTATATTGTTAATAATTCTCCAACAATGATAAGCAAGCCTTCCTGAAACCTGATTTGTTCAGTTGCTTGGGGGCATATTTTAAGACTAATTTTGTGTGGAGGTTCTTTGAGGAGTCAGTGCTGCTGAAGACCAAACATTATATTGGAACAGCACTGAGGGTCTTTTGGGGGTGGGGAGGGCCTGAGGTAGGGATACCTGTTTCCTAGAATATGGCTTATGGCATTTCTGGTGGTATTGGCCAGACTATGTTCTATGGTACATTAGTCTTGCAAGATGCTCTGAGCAATGGTATCACTGTAGTCAGACAAGAGTACTGTTTATTCTGTGCCTGCTTTGGGAGGTCCACGCTGCATGTTAGCTAATTAAAAGCTCTGAGAAGTCTTGGAGCAAAGAAACACTTGGAGAAACAATTATCTTTGGTACAGTACTTTGGAATTTTAAACAAGTGTTTTTTTTCAAATACTTGAGCGGCTCCAGAGCTGTGTCTTGAGGTCAGTTTTGGCCCTAGATGCTGCTGTGGCTGACTTGTGTGGCCACGGGGGTGATCCTTTACCCAGGCAAGGATTAGAAACAGTTTTTCAGCTTCTGTAATGGAATGTTAACTTTGGGCTACCCTGAGTTCTTTCCTTTGGGCACGAACACAAAGTACCTACCCTCCAGGCTTTTTCCTCAGAGTTCAAACTTGAGGTAGCTTCCCTCTGTAAAAATCTGTAACATTGCAGAGGGAAGAGAGAAATACAGAAGATAGTAGTCCTCTCTTTGCTATTAATTAGTTTCACTCAAAAATTACTGATCACAGTTCACAAGAGAGCTACATTCCTTGGCTTCTTCCGGATAGTTCTCCATAAAACACCCGTACTAAATTATGTTAATACGGTGCCCTCAAATTTTATAGATCTGTGTTATGTCTGACATTATTAGGATCATTTTCCAGCCTTCTATTGTGTACCTTTGTTGAAGACATGGGTATTGCTATATGTCTTTGGTTTAAATTCTCTTGATTAGTACTTCTTGATGAATTCTGTTTTGAATTTAGTGGTAAAAATGTTTGTTTTTTCCTTAAAAAAACCACAATGGTTATCCTATTTTATCAGATGCATCAAGTATAATTAAGTATTCTTTCAGGTTTTCCTTTTTGCCTAGGCTGCTAGGAAGATCAAAGTCAAATTTAATATACACTATAGAAATATCTGCATATGTTTTTCTTTAAAAAAACCAGGCTTATAAAAAAATAAATAAGAAAAAATAGGCTTATATATATATATGTTGCATCAATTCCCTTTGGAAGGAGGTGGTACTTACATTTTATATTAACAGTGAAACATACTTTTTATGCAAAGCCTGTGTTCAGAAAATTTACCTTCAAATCATTTTAACTGATAATTTTTTAATAGAGATAAATGTTTTGTGTGTTAGGTTTCTCACCGGCTTTCAAAGCTCCTTAATTCATTATATAGCAAAATTCCTTCGTATAGAAACTGTGATAAAAAAAAGAAATGCTGAAATGCTTTATAAAGTTAGGTATATAAAACATTTTGGAATATTACTTAAGCACAATAATTTTCTAAAAATTTCAGTAGTTAAGAAGTAACTAATAAATGAAAGAGTAAAATACAATGAAAAATAGATGCTGGCCATGAAATCTACAAATGTAGGTAATATTACTTTATTTTTTAAAATTAATCTTCCTTGATTACTTCTAGAGTATCCTAAAGGTGTAGGTTTAGTCAGTGAAAATCAGAGGTATTGTATCTCAGACAACATTTCTTAGATGTTTGTGCAGGTATTGATGCAACTCTTAGTACACTGTTCATTCCAATTTTGAAGAGTATGTTGAACTATGCATTTTATCTTTATTTCTTATTTTTATTTTTTAAAAATTTATTTATTTAATTTAGAGAGAGGGTCAGAGAGAGAGAGAGAGAGCCCGGGGAGGTGGGGAGGCAGAGGGAGAGAATCCTCAAGCAGACTCCCCACTGAGGTTGGAGCCCGACAGGGAGCTTGATCCCACGACCCGTGAAATCATGACCTGAGCTGAAACTGAGAGTTGGACACCCAACCTAGTGAGCCACCCAGGTACCCCTGAACTATGCATTTTAATTTATTTTTATTTTTAAAGATTTTATTTATTTATTTGAGACAGAGAGAATGAGATAGAGAGAGCATGAGAGGGAGGAGGGTCAGAGGGAGAAGCAGACTCCCTGCCAAGCAGGGAGCCCGATGCGGGACTCGATCCCGGGACTCCAGGATCATGACCTGAGCCGAAGGCAGTCGCTTAACCGACTGAGCCACCCAGGCGCCCTGAACTATGCATTTTAATGAGGGACAACACATTGAGCATATCATGTATTCTTATATAACATCAATTAGCCATTTTTATGTATGTTCCTGTATGATTTTGGCCACCCTCTAGAATGTTTCCAATGTTAATAGTGAAGAAAAATGAGCTTTAAAGATCTGTAGTCATATTTTATTATGTCTAATTTCATTTACGTATTTTTTCTTGATTCCAGGAGAGCACAGAATTGTTCTTACAATTATCCCAAATAAAACAAAGGTCTCACATAGAAGGAGCCATTCCTTCAATCCTCTGTTCTCAAAAAATTCTCTCATTTTTTGTCTTGATTACATGAATCCATAATAAAATTGGTATAAATAAAGGCTATATGCCTAGGGACTAGAAAGTCAAGGGAAGGGGATGATGACTGAACTCAAATCTTAAAGTGCAATCTTTTGGGAAAGGCTAATGGATATAGCCTATGTAGATGTAGAGACAGAACTAAAGCCAATGGACTGAAGGCACAAGAATATAGATTTCAACCCTAAAAAGAAAAATTTTTAATAATTACAATGTTAAAAATAGAATTGGCTACCTTGTAGAATTACCTTGTAGAATTATTGTATATGTTTAAGCAGAGCTTCAAAGCCAATTTCCAAATGTTAAAACATCTGTTTCATGGACGCTCAAAGCTCCCTGTTCTTCCCCCTGTCAGTACCTGATCATACTCTGCTCTGTTTGTGTCATTTATCTGTCTCCCCATTTCCAGGAAGAACCCCTTGAAGGCAGCAACCATGCATTACCATTTTTGTATCTCTGTCCCAAAGCACACTGCTTGGCACATAGTAGATGCTCAACAAATGTTTGTTGAATGGCTGTAGTTTGAAATAATGATTTTTAAACTTTTTTTTTAACCTGTCCTTCAAATTGGAAGTCTAACATGGAGATCTAGTCTGTGAAAGAGATAAAAAATGGATCTGTTCTGGTTAAGTGGAGTTCTAGGGCCTGGAGACCTGCCCTTAAAGCACCTCTGAAGAATACAAGTTCAGAACCAAACCGTCAAGTTTGATGTACAAACTTGAACTTAGAAGACTTCTCTAGTTTACCGTTTGATCTCTAGTTCTTTGATTCTTAATTCCTTTATTTCAAGTTTTCTGTGTTTCATTTTTAAGCTTTTCCTTGTCCTCAAATGTTTTCTGAGGTAAAGAGCCAGATGCTAAATAGAAGAGGTGTATGCTTGTATTTACCTCCAGACACAATTTCATAAGTTTTTAAGCTGGAATGGCTTTACGACACATTCCCCAGTTCTTGCTTATACATTTTTGCTATGGGCTTTTGGTTTCCGTACATTTTTGGGTGGGAATATCATGTCTTCCATGTTCTGGCTCCTGACTCTGGCTGTGGATGAACTGGGAGCTTGGTAAGCTCATTGTCATTACTCAGACATGAAATTACATTTCATAGAAGCCAAGAAAATAAAGGAAAGGGGTGACCCAACCCTGCAGATGGAAATAGGTGTCATAATGGCCACAGCCCTGCTACCTCCTTTGCACTTACCCAGAGAGAGGGTGAGAACTGAGTAGTCATGCTAGTGATGAGCTCTGTCAGCAAACTGGTCAAGAAAACAGAGGAAAGAGGGAGAATGAATGGCAAGAAGAGAGATGGGTTCATGGCCTGCATGTTACTTCCCAGCAAGGGATATTCATAATCCAAGTGCTTCTATGTGTGGAATTCCATGTACTACCTATACTAATAATCCTATGACAATGCTTTTCAACCTTGAGCATTAAATTAAGACTTTGATTAAATGCATTGACCAGAGATAGGATATGATTGCATATGATTTGCTTAGATGAAGTAAGAAATTGAAGTGATGGGAATGAGTTATTTTTGATGCTATCAGTTTATAGAAGATCTTCGATCCTATTTTTAGGAGCTTTGACACCATTATGGAAATAGCTTGGGGCCGTTTTATTGTGTTTGGTCAGCTAACTAGAGATGGTATTTTTAGATATATTAGAAGAGAACTAGTGTGGGGTAAAGAGAAAGAGAAGGTAGAGGAAGGGCTTAAGAGAAATAAAGGGAGCCAGATGTTTGGAAGAACATCATAAACCTTGTTCCCATGCACCCACCTCCAGTATAGCAGCCTTCACATATATTTGAAATATATGAGGAGTCAGTGCTGCTGAAGCACTTGGATGACCAAAGGAATGAATTCAGTAGGCATTCAGCAAATCCTAGTTGGGTTTAAGTAGGAAAGAAGTAAAAGACATAATGGGTTACCGGCAACAAGGTTGGGGATGATAAGAAGCCTTAAAATGACCTTGTGAGCTGACGATAAAACATCCTTGTTGAAATGTTCTGTAAGCAGGTTTTAGGTTGAAACTAGTTTTGCATATGGAACAATTTTCAAAATCCTTATCAGTACCAAACAGGTAAATAACCTATTTGAACCATTCTTGATTTAGCATTCACTGCAAGCTGTGTGCTCCATGTCGCCTCCCTGTCCCTCAGCAGATGACCTTCTCTCAGACTTCATAGAGAAGAATATTGGAAGGGTATGGTGGCTGGTCTTGGAGAGGCCATTTGAGGTGGAGGACAGAAGTACCAGAAGCTAATTCATCATAACGTGCTAACAGGGCAAAATAGTAAAACAAAGAAAGTGGATGATAACAAGGACAGAGAAAAGGAATGAGATAAAGAAGATTAAAAACATTGCTAGCAAAAAAATTTTTTAAAATAAGACAGTGAACAGTATTAGCAAATAAATAAATAAAAAAGAAAGGAAAATGGCAAAAATATCAAGGAATGTGCTAAAAAGGAAGGAGGGTATTTAGTGCTAGGCTAAGTTAGCACCTCTGTTGTGGGGCAGAGTCACCCTGTGTGGGGCAGAGACACCCTTGGCTGTCTGAGGCAGAGACCATTTTTGTCTTGTTGGCGGCTATATTCACAATGTCTACTATTCTTCCCATTACTATAAATATATGTTGAATTGAACAGATGAGGTTTCCGTAAGGAAACACGCCTTCCCAGAGAGAGGTGAGGCCAAAGGAGCACTGAAATGATTCCTGTAATCTGACCCTTAGCAAGGAGCTCTTTTCTAGATTGAAGTCTAATTGGTATCTGTTCGGACTTTGACCACTTCATCCATTATTTGTTGTTTTAACCGATGTAGTTCCACGTTTATCTTCTCATTTTCTGCCAGTAATAAATTGGCAAAGTCCCACTTCATTTTTCCAGACCCAGCACAGGCTTCCCTTGGGTCCTCTTAAATCTGGGGTTGTTTTGGGGGCAGAAGTCCTCCGAGGTGGTCAATGTTTGGGCAGACATCTTGCATCCACTTCTCCTAGACCCACAAGAAAGGCATTTCCATGGCTGAAAGTTTCCGCAGCTCTCTTCAACTAGAGGACCCTGCAGATGTACAGACCTTTTCCAGCAAGACTCTTCAGGTCCTTCTCTTTGGCCTATGAACACACTGCCCTCCATAAAAACATCTCCTCCATCTGCATTCAGTGCACTCTTATCTCAATCTTTGCCTCATAGACAAACTCCCTGGAAGGGAGTTTCAAGGCATAACACTGTTGTTTCTTCAGGTCACATTGCACTCATCCTCAGCTTGTTTTAATACAAGTGTCTATGCCATGACTGTTTTGGAAGTATTCTAACAAAGGTCGCCCATGACAGCTCCTTGCTAAGGGTCAGATTACAGGAATCATTTCAGTGCTCCTTTGGCCTCACCTCTCTCTGGGAAGGCGTGTTTCCTTACGGTCTTCTCCTTCCCTGATTCCTATAACCGCATTTCCCCCAGACCTTTCACAGTTCTCTGGCTGGGCCTGCTTCATATCTTCCTCGGCCTCTAGTCTGCCACTCACACCCTGTGTATCAGCCTTCCATCACCTTCTTGCCATCCGTGTTCTGCACTCTTTCATCTGTCTTGTGTTTCAATACCAAATGTCATCAGAATCTGTGTTTTCAGCCCAAACCAGGAATCTTAGAAGCCATAAAGACTGAACTGATATCCACGTGATGTAATTTGAAGATACTACTGCGCATTTAAAATAAGTTTAAAAGTCTAACAGAGTTTTTTTTTTTTTTTAAAGATTTTATTTATTTATTTATTTGAGAGAGAGTGAGCCCGAGAGAGCATGAGCAGGCAGAGGGGTAGAGGGGAGGGAGAAGCAGACTCCCTGCTGAGCAAGGAGCCCGATGTGGGGCTCGATCCCAGGATCCTGGGATCATAACCTGAGCCAAAGGCAGCTGCTTAACCGACCAAGCCACCCAGGTGCCCCAGACAGGGTTCTTATAATTTCCATGTTGATGCTTTTTGGGAAAACAGTACATCTCTTTATTTTTCAAAATTTTATTTCTTACTCTTGGTACCCTAATTTGCTGATGTCCTAACCTTCATCATCTTGAAGGGCAATCCAACATCTTTCTTGTCCTCAGGTATCTCTTGATGCTTTGTGTATGTTATTCTTATAATGGTGTGACCTTTCTCCCTTCTCTTTGCTCCAGCCATCCTTTTCCCAAATAACTCAGAAAATGAATTGAACTTATTGTTACACATTTGTTCTCAGGATCTCATTCTGTTTTACTTTTCTGCCCATGTCTTCTCTTATTGCTTTGCTTTTACTTGAAGTTTCTCAACTTATATACAACTGGCCGTTCCTCTCTCTCTCCAGCTCGTTTAGTCTCTCTTCTTCACACCACCCCCTTCCATCATATGTTCCAATGATGCAGCATTTGAAGTTACCACAATCTGACAAGGGCTCTTGACTCTAGGCATCTGCAGATGCTGTTCCCCCTTTCTGAACACTCTTGTCCTCCCTTCACCCAACTAATCCCTTGTTAGATCTCAGTTTTCTGCTGTTTCCTCCAGGGAATCTCCCCTTACCTCATAGATGAAGTAAAATCCATTTGCGGAATGTTACCCAGCCCTCCTTACCTCCTCTTTGTAACTCTCAATGCACTTGTCAAGACCTATTTAATACCCCATAAAATGCACAGGAGCAGAGACCATTTTTGTCTCGTTGGAGGCTACATTCACAATGCCTACTATTCTTCCCATGACTATAAATATATGTTGAATTGAACAGATGAGATATAATAATAAATTGGCAAAGTCCCACTTCATTTTTCCAGACCCAGTTCAAATGTCATCTTTCTATGAAGCCTCTCCCTCCCCAGGCAAAAACATAGTTCCCTCATGGAACTTACACTTTCCATTATGATTGTTCAGAAGTCAAATGTCAGACAGGGAAAGGCTGAGAGTCTCCTGCAAGAGACTCATGAGCCATGACAACTGAATGCTATGTGGGATCATATAGTGGATCCTGGAACAGACAGTGGTGGAAATACTGGTGAGATACAAATAAAGCATGTAGGTTAGTCAGTAGGATTCTACCAGGGTCAGTTTTTTAGTTTTTATAACTGGCATGAAGATTATGCAAGATATTGACATTAGGGCGAGCAGGGTGAAAGGTGTATGGGGACTCTGTACAATTCTTAAGACTCTTCTCGAAATAAAAAAATATCTCAAAATGAAAAAGTTAAGGGAAAATCAACTAGGAGCTTTTGATAGACAAAAACTATGTCCTAATATATAGATTTCTAACCCCTAGCATGGCCCAGCCTAGTAGGTGCTCAGTAAACACCAAATTAATTTACCGTTAACTTGCTCCTACTTTGGTTATTTGCAGTCTGTGCCTTCTCCTTGCCCTTCCTGCTTTACCTAGCAACAGCCTGGTGCCTTGAGGGAGGACCTGGTCCCAGAGTGCATGTGCTTGAGAGGCCAGAATCCTGCCTTTTGGTGGCAATGATGCTATACTACATTCATCCCACGTATTGGTAATTTGCTTCCATCAGGACTGAGGGTAAGAAAGAAGAGCTGTGCTGGAGAAAAGACAAAATAAAAATGGGGAATCTGGTCTCTTTGTACCTTGATTTTAAATTGTATATGTTTCACCTTTGAATTTAAGATTGTTATTCATATTGAGTACCAAGATACTCCAGTGAGATTCCCAACTGAATTTTTTCTTTTCTTTTTTTATGATTTAGTACATTCTTATTTTATTTTACACATTGAGGACTGACTGCCTTTTCACTAATAGTGTCTCATCCCAAATTCTGTGAAGAAAATGTCCCTCTAAAACGTCTGAAAGCTACTAAAGAATATCTTTATGGTGATGCATTGCGATAGAAATCCAAACACTGTGGTTATTAAGATAACTTGTCAAAATTGACAAAATGTTTAACACCTCAGAAATCCTGTGGAAACATCCCTGAGCATTCCCAAGAGCCCTCTAAACTTAGTCCATTACTTCAAAATGACTATATAATAGCACATGTAATTAATAAAAGTTATAAGAAGACCTTCTAATCAGCTGGAAATTAAGTAGGATCTTCTAAAGATTCCATCATTTATAGAAATTTAGGGTCAGTGTGTAGTTATTTTCCTCCTGCTTATAAAACTTTTGACTTGCAGCCATTCCTATTAAAAACATGTGGCGTTCCATGCCCACCACGACCGAACTGCCATTTGCTCTCTTCAACCATGCACTACCAACGACAGAGCTAAAGTTGTCTTAGCAGAGTCCCTCTTGTCTGTTTCTCGGCATCCTCCCCTGGGGCTTTCTGCTTTGCAACGCTGCCTACCTGTGTCTTTCTGTGGCATCTCCCATCTCTGTATCTAGGCACTCACACCTCACAAACACAAACATCCATAGGTGGAAAGTGTGGCGCTTGGAGCAGAGGATTCCTACAGAGAACTTTTTTTTTTTTTTTACAATGCAACAAAGCAGCTTGCCCCACTCTTGGTCCGTTAGCATAAAATCCGGGTAACTGAGTGGCAGGCAATATCAATTAGAATTCAAAAGAAAAAATGAAACAGAGAGCCCCCATTTTCATATACCATTTCATATGGCCATTTTGGAAACATTGAATACCCAAATGCTACCCACTTTGCAAGGTATCACCAGTGCTTCTGCGGGGTCAACGGGTATAGAGACTCACGACATTGGCGTATCTAAGGACTGTCATGTGGCATTGCCATTCTCGACTACACTGCAGACGTGGTCCACCTGCTAAGCTCTCTTTCGCTTTTCCATTAAAAAGATGAACAAAACACAAAATTTTACATTTTACATCTTTATGATCTTTTACATTTTAATTTCTGTATTTAAAGGTGTGGGGCTTCCTTACACAAAGACCTAAATAGATGATAAAATCCTTAATTAGATATATTTTTATGCGCAGTCCTAGAATTTAAATCCCCAGCATTTTGTATAGTTCCTGGTTTTTGTTGTTTGAACTCATCACATCAGTCAGCACTCAGATCAACTGGTGTTCCATCTGAGATCCTTGCTCCTTATCATTAGGACCAACCTTTTTCATGACATCCATTTTTCTATGCTATTTCATATGATGAAAAAAAGAAAATCTGCTGAAATACTCAAATATGCCCTGCTGCTCACTTCAAGATGGTGCCACTGTCCAAACTTAAGTCTTGGCCAGCAGGCAGCACCACCATGCACTGGTTTGAAATATTTGTCCATAACTGATGTGCAAAAGTCTGGGTTATAGAAACGTTGAAGACATGTCTATTAAGATTATACCACAGTGCCCTCTAGCCTATATAGCAGGAAGAAAAATGTTTCCCCTCTCTGCTGTTCATTTCTGGAGGTCCGTTATTTAGCAAAAAACGTTAACTATACACAGGCTAAATATATTTGTTAGATAAAGGATATTAACCTCCTGTTAAGTACCCCCTAAAATGTTTTTTTTTAATATAGCAGAGATATCAAGTCACTTTCTTGAAGAGCCTCTGTCTTCTTGCAGAAGAAGTATCCGATATTCTAAAGTGTCAGCAGGTGCAGAAACATGGAACTACTGTGTCTAGGAGCTCTATCATTAGAGCTGTTTGCTTGACTGAGTAAAAGTAGAGAAGAGTTTCACATCCCACCTTTCCTCCCGTCCCCCAGGGAAAAGCAGCAATCCATAAACTGTATCCTTGAGTGTGGCAACAACAGGCATGCTTGGTGCTATCTAATTATCATTGATCCCTAACTCATTATTGTCTATTATCCACATTCTCCTCCTTCTTATTTTGGGAAAGAAAAAGAAATCTATAGATTTAAGCCTTCCTCTCTATGTTGATTTAAGTTCAATAAATAGACTCTAAAGAGAAACTTTAGTATTTCCTAGAATCTCTCTTTGATTATTTGTTTTCTTCCTCACCTCCCGTTCAAGGAGAAACCAGGAAAAACTAAAAGTTTAACCCCAAGAATTTCGTTAAGTGAGGCCCACAATACATATTTTCTCAGACTTTTTTTTTTTAAATAAAGCATCTTTATCTTTAAAATCTCCAAATTGTAGAAGTAGGTGAACAGTAGAGCATAATTTATTCTGCTCTGCCACTAAATAACCTTGGAAGTTTTCTAGAAAGGCAGTCTCTTTCCTGATTATAGAAAACATTTAATGGGAAAAAACACTCCTGAGGTTTGCAGTACATATACTTTTTAACTTAAAGAAATAAATCGTAGCACATTTACACTCTGCCATAAAGTACTATAATGAATAATTAAAGTAGAACTAGAATTGTCAAAACAAATAGTAATTATGGACTGTGGTATGGTGCTCTTAATTTTTTTTCATGCTTTTTTTCTTTGTTCATTTGCATAGCATAGTAATAGGCAAAGAACTTTCCAGTCATTAAGTGTGAATTAACAAGAAAGGCTTTTAATGAGTATTTGGTCTCATTTCAGATTTTAGCCAGTTATTTAATTCTATACTTTTCTCTTGCATTTGCTCTGAAAAATAACTTAATTATTTGTATAAATCATGAGTATTTAAAGGTGAACAGATCAGAACTCCATGGCTCAAAAAATAAAATTTAGCAATTAATTTTTCACATAGACAGGAAGCTTTCCCTAGTGCTCGATTGTGAGCATTGAAGAAATGAGCAATTCAGACAGAACATGTATCTTTACTACTAAATAATTCAAAAGCAGTAAAAACAATATACATTTAGGGTCTTTATATTTCATTTTGATGTATAAGCTCTTAAAACACCAGCACTATTTCTGTGTCTATATCCAAATATATTAAATGATTTCCAAATGAATTTTCCCAGAAGACTGTCACTATTCCTACATTAGGTCATTGGTGCAAAAAACTCCAGTTCACTCTCACTTTCTGCCTACATCTCCTTTGAGCATCCCCAAATAGCCTTACCTGGTGACTTTAACTTTGGCCTGATAAATGGGACTGGCAGTTTTTACATGTTGTGGCCTAGTCCTGGAGCAAAGGACTGGGCATAGGATGAAGATCCCTGAATGATGTCTGGGAGCCTGTTTAGGGGACCTTCCCATATCCCTGTACCTTTCTAGAGTCCTTGCCAAAATCATTGCTCGGGTCAGCTAGTTCTTGGAGGTCTGTGCCTAATGTCCCATTGCGAGGGAGAAGTTTTTGTCCATGGCTATACTGTTACTGGTGTCCTCATTTAACCTCACGATCTCTTATTGTGATCAAATTGTGCTAAATAGGTGAACTGAAATCCAAAACAAGGAGTTGTTGAGAGTAGGTAAAGGGATGGGATAGGGAGATGGGAGAGAGGGAAAGAGTCTAACATTTGAAATTTGTTGAGTACCTATTAAGTGTCCGGTGGATGCTTACTATGTATTATCTCATTAAATCATTGCAGCATCATTGTAAGGAGATAAAGAACTGGTTCCCCAGTTTTGCGTGTGAAAAATGTTAATTGCTTTCCTAATGTTACTCTTGACCAGCCAGTCATAGATCTTGGATTGCCAACCAGGTATTTTTGGCTCTAAATCTCATGTTTTCCCTACATATGCACATGCTCAGGAGGTTTATCTCAGGAAGAAATACTTATTTTTGGTGTTGAATGCACTACAGTCTTGAGAAGACTTTATGCATAGCAGTGATCCCCAAGCAGTACAATACAATTGTGGAACATTATTTGGACCTTCGGTTCATTACTGTAGTGATAAGGTAGCAAAGAAATAAGAAGGTCTCTGCCTTCCTGTTGCTCCCTGTCTCTCGTCAGATACTGGCTTTCCCTTAGGCCAGCAATGAGGCTTGGACCTGTGGTTTAGGTGTTATTGGCAGGGTAATTATTGCTCCAGGGAAAGAGTCTCAGTTGCTGATTTTAAAGGTCAGTCCAGATTTATTAAGTCTAGCATACATCCCAGCTGTCTTGAAATAGCCCTGAGTTCCAGTGCTTTTATTCTTTGCCCTAAAAGCAATCTCTTAAATGTGCATCATCTTACCTTTGTGAAGCTATCCCATAGCTTGACTTCCCTGTCACCCATAAAACCCGATTTTTCCGTGGAGAGATTATGTTTACTGTAATCCACAGGGTCTCAGGAAGCATAAGGACCACCAAGTAAAACACATAGGACCTCCCTCTCCACCAGATGTGTCACACACAGGGTTGAATGAAGCCATTCCTCGTTGTCAGCAAGAATGACAAGTCTTAGGCTCCATTTTGTTTTCATTTTTTCCTCCCTATGGCTTAAAATAACTGAGCTTTATATTATTTTCCCTCATCATGTGAAATTGCAGATGTTTACTGGTTTCATTCTTTCTTTTGTTGAACTAACTCCCCCTCTAATGGATGTTTTTTGTTTTCAAAACAAAGCTGTACATTTCAATTTGAATAGCTCCCTCTGATATGATAAGGTTCTGTTATTTTACTTACATAACCAAGATTTCCATTCATTTTAAAGTTAAAAAATGATCTAAAAGATATGAGTGACAAATTTCCATGCAACAGATTTAAATATCCTGGTCTGTTTTCATCCTGCGTCTCTCCACTGCCCTGGGAAAAGTGTGGGTGTTGGGGAAATGGTGGGGCATGTCCTCCCTGCTTTAAAAAAAACATGCAGGGTTTGAGAACCAAGACCAAAAGTATTTTGTCTTAGCTTTTAGAAACTGCTAGTTATCTACCCAATATCCATTCTACTTTTACTCCCAGAAACCTGTCCCGCCCACCCACCCACCCAGCTGGCAATAGGCCCAGATGAACACCCTTATAAACACACAAGGGAAGGCCCAGCTTCCCTTGTGTGGTCCGTGAGATTAAGCTGAAGGCACTGGGTGGGCTTTCAGGAAGACTATACAGCAGACTGACTCAACCAACCTAGGGAGAGGCACATCTTTTTGGTTCTTCCCTTTTCCCTCCTCTTTCTGCCTGAAATGCAGTATCTGGAGCTCCACGGCCACCTTGGGCCTCAAGGATAAAAGCCACACAGAAGGATAGGGTTCAGCGTTGTGGGTGATTTGGAGCTGACATGACAGCATATACTGCCCACATCATTTCCTTCATCTGAACGGGAAATCAAAGTCTGTCTTGTTTAAGTCACAGATTTGGGGTCTCTGTTCTGTGAGGACAAACCTAGTCATACCTGATTCGTTTTTCTCTAGCTTCTCCCAAGGTGTAATGCAGAAACATCAGGTCGCACTGCACCAACCTCTTCTCTTCTCCTGACTCGCCTTCCCTCTGTTTCTACTCACTACTAGCATTCAAGAGGATGTTTTCAGACAGGAAGTGCCCATCTGAAAATCACGTACCCAGGCCGGTCCTGCCCAAGAACGCGTGAGCAGCGATTTCTGCTGTTCCTTCCTTTGTTCTCCCAGGAACACGAAGATTTCAAAGAGACACAGAGACTACAAAGCAACACTCACTGCAGGAGTTATGGGGTGAGGTGTGCAGGACAGGGCAGTTGTTGGGATGCATGAGCCATCAATGTCTAGAATCTACCTTGTAGCAAAAGCTACCTTGTAGCTGGACAGGGTTAGAGTCTCACATGGGGCAGGAAATGATGTCTCCAGGAAGTCGAGTGTGTCTTCCCTGAGTGAGTGCTTCATGGACTAGTGGACGAGACAGCCCACTTTACGCCTTTCCATATCTGGGGTCTCTTACCTGCCTTCCTGCAGCTTTCTGTGGGATTGCTGATGTCAAAGAGAACAGAGGTCCGATTGAGCCCTGGGGCAAGTTAAAGGAGTTATTTGGTGAATAGAAAATAAAACCTCACAAACAAGCAGGATGGACATAAGTTGGGAAGGTGGAGCGAGTTACTCGGGCACAAACACGAAGGGAGGGACAGGGATGCGACGTGGAGAAACAAGACAACCCCATGCCTTTCTATGCCGCGCCCCTGGGGAAGGGATGATGCTGTCACCTGCATGGTATGTCATCTTGCTGTCTCCTCCCGCTGCTGTCAGGATGGTTGGTGCTGAGGCCTCACATCAGCTTCCCTGAGAAGCAGCCCAATCCCTGTAAGCCCGGTCTGTTACCCCTCTAGGCACCGAAGCGCTTGGCATGCTGGTAGAGAGCAATTTCAAGGTAGATTATTATTGTTGATAATAAACACACTCCACTGGGCACAAGCTGGCCTAGGAAAGAGTATCATAAAAAGAAATCTGTGATGATAATGGATTGTAAGTCGATAATGAATATCCTAACAAGATAAAGCTTTTATTAAAATTATGAGTCTCTCTCTCTCTCTCCCTCCCTCCCTCTCTGTCTCTCATATCAAAGAACAGGGGTGGAGGGAGGATTAAGTTGGCCTTACTTGTCATAGACTTCATTATAGGATTGGGGTATATATGTAATATATATGCATTTGGGAGGCAACATCAAGAGCTTGCAAGAGGTCCAGAGAAGAGCAGATGCAATTATCAAAAAATCGGGACTTCAGCACAAGGTTGAAGGAGTCGAATGCATTTAGCCTGGAGGAGAGGTGATTTAATAATTGTTAAAGAACTGTTATTAAAGGGGTCACTGACCCACACACTCTCTCCCCACAGAGAACATAAATAAAAGGAACTGTTTAAAATAGAGGAGAAGAGAGGGATTTAGATTAAGTATTAGGAAGCATCTCTTGAAAGTGAGCATCATTAAAGGAAAAAATGTCACAAACTATAAAGTTATTGAGGAGGGAGGGGGACCTGTCTCGAGATGTTAGCGTGCTGCACGGGACACAGGCTCTGAGCTCAGAACTGGTTTTGAATCTCGGTTCTTGCCTTAGCTGACATGCATAAGATGGTCTTTAAAGTTCCTCCATTTTGCAGGATTTGCGGGCATTATGGAATATAGTATTTGGACAAGCATTTAGGTGATAAAGGTGATAAATAAACATGATTCCCCCCCCTCCTTAACTTCTGAACTATCATTTCTTTGAGATTTTACAGCTCAAGGGTTAGCCAATGTGTTCTTGTCAGTTTTGATTATTTTTTCTTTGTTTTGCAAGGAGCTGGCTTTTATAGAAAAATGGATCCTAGCATTTTGTAGCAGGTGATTATTATTACTTGACTTTACAAAGCCGTAACTGATGTATGTGTGTATGTGTTTGGATTCATACTTACAGCATGAACAAAGCAATAGAGGAAAGGTATTTCAAAATCAATGCCAAGAAAATTAGGAATTATAAGTCTCAAAAAGAATCACTGGTCTAAAATGAGCACTACATGCCTGAGGCTCAGTATTAATTTCCCCTGTTTTGCCATACAGGATCCGTTCATGTTACCAGAGTTACTGTCGCTTTGTCAACTCCTGGTAAAAATCTCTATGTCGCGGAAGCACTGGTCTCTTTGGTCTCACGGGCCATCTTCACCGACGCCCTCCCTTTCATTTGTATGTTGGTCTTTGCGGCAAGCGTTCTGAAGCTGCTGATTGCCTGCCTTGGCTATAGCCTTTGGGTCGTAATCAGTGGAACAGAATAGATTTTTCTTACCTAAATGATATTTAAGCGTGTGCAGATGCAAAACTAGTGTCAGTTTTCTGCATTGCCAGAGGCGAATTAAAGAAGTGGCAGAAACTCCCGAAGTTGCTGGGCCTTGACCTCCAAGAGTCTTAGACCGGGATCCTAATTTTTCTCGCTCAGTTGCAGAGCGTGATTCCTAGCTCTGAGGGCAGGGCTTTGGAGTACTTTCAGTGAGCCGTGTCCTTTATGTAATAAAGAGAGCACATACCTATTGAGTGTCTGTGTCTTCTAGGTACCAGGCGTCCATCTATGTGCTTTATGTGCATTAATTCATGTCATCTTCCCAACGGCACCATGAATTTGTCCTAATGATTATTGTTCCCATTTTATAGATAAGAATAAAACAAAGAATACGGAGACAGAGAATACAGGTTGTATGCCAGGATCTTGAGCCTGCACACTGAGCCTCCCTCCATGCTCCCTTGCCTCTCCGTTTGAGCGGCTGGGGAAACAGGCATTTGGAAGTGTTTGAAAAATGTCCTGACACATTCTAATTATTTGTTCCTTTATCGTGGGAATATTTTTGAAATTCTGGAACCAGGAAACTGCCAAGCTACCTTCCTAATCCTTGTTTCATGACACTTAACTTAGAAGACAGAATTTATTATGGCTGGTTAACTTGGAACTCTCTTGATTCTAAAAACAGCCTCCGGACTTAGTCTTCAGTCTGCCGAGGCTGTTCTTTTAACCCCTTTCCGCCTTTCTTTATGTCACCGGCACTTCTCCTTATTCCGCAGCCACCTGTTTGAGAAGGGGTGTCCATACACATGCAGACGAATGTCCCAGATGACCCTGTAGGAGCCTTCTTTTGCTAGGATTCACAAAACACTGCCTTAAGCTGTCTCTTCTGTATGTTGTGGGGAATCCAGGCCCACCAAAGACTTTTTTTCTGGGGTGGGGAAGACACATTCCTGAGAGGTAATATTCTCCCAGTCACTTCTGGCTTTGAGCTTTAGTTCCCAGTGAAGTCTTGGCCTCCCTGGACATTTTCTTCCCTCTGCTCCACGTTAACCTATTACCTGGCTTTTCACCTCTAGATTTCCCTGATTCCTCATACAAGGCATTTTTAGGTGTAACAGACTTTATTGAATGTTTGGGGGCAACAGGAGACAGTTGGCAGTTCCATCATCACAACACAAATAACTTAGAATTGAATTTAGACATTCCTTTCCCTAAGTGTCCCTCAGCCACTCCATCCCACACAATTTTCTCAGTGGTCACCCTCGTCGGAGGCTCCAGAATCTTGCTCACCCTCACCACACTCCAGTTCTCTCTACACTTCAAATTCCATTTTTCGCACCTTTTATGCAGCGTTGTCTGTAGCCACACAGCCCACTCTTCAGCTCCGTGTCTGTCTAAGGGGTTCATTACTATTTCACTAAACAGAGTGGCCACTGAGTCTCTCTCAGTATAGGAGAACTGGCAATGACTTTGGAGTTTCAGCCTGTCTCTCCCTTCTCCATCCCATCTCTTGACCTCTGCTCAGTTTCTGACCGTGGAAAAGATCAGAGGAGAAAACACATTTTTTTCAATGATCTGGATTTTGACTCTCCCATTAGATGGCAGAAATTGACTACAGTCAGTTTGAGTTTTAAATACATTTATTCTTTGGGCTAAACTAGCAACAAAGGACTATTAACGTAATTAAGACACATACTAGGAACCACAGGGTACTATAAGATGTGCGTAGCCTCCCTTCTTTCTGATAAATGAACATGAATGTGAAAGGAGACCAGTAGCCCACGTACATTAGCTGTGGGAGGTAGTGGCAGGTCTGGGGCTACCACTCCCTTTGAGGACAAATCCTTGAGTAAGGCAATGGTTGATAATCGAATCTCATTTTGGCTTATTAATGGTGCTCAGTAGAGCATGCAGGGAGCTTGAGACATACAGGTCTCAGGCAGAAACAGGAGAGACAATGGATTCAGGCCAAATGAGGCTGTGACACCTGCTTGCTGTGTGGGCATCTGAGCAATCGGAAGGTGCGTGCACAGAATGCATGTGTTTAAGTAGTCCATGGTCCCGGAAGTCCGTCGTCTGGCAGCCAAAGTACACGACGGGCTCCAGGGGGAGCACCGAGGGCACAATCAGGCACGGTGGAGCCACATGTGAAGACTCTGTTCCTTCCCAGTGGAGTCAAAGCCACAGGCTTCAGGAGAGCAGCAGGACCCTGAAGGGGGGAAGGGGTTATGTAGGGTGCAGTATCTAAGCCCAGTGGCTAGGGTTCCAGTCCTAGTGGGAGCCTTGCTTATTGGTCAGTATATAACCATGATTATAGGGAAAAAAATTATCACAGTAGCTAGAAAAATTGCTACTGGGAGGCTTCATGGATGCATGCTGGTTGTCCCTTGAGAGGTCTGACAGTATAATGAAATTACCAGGTCTGTCTGAGAGGCCATCTGTGTCTTCTGATCTAAATCTGGCCACTTTCATGATGAGCTCAGGAACCAGGGAAGGCTTGGAGTATGAAGACCTGGGAAGATGAAGGACAGGGAAAGGCGGCAGGGCCCGTGATCACAGAACACCATTTAGAACACACTGTAGGATACAGGAGAACTTAGCTTTCCTTCTGGCATGTAGACAGCTGGAAAGAACATCGTGCCAGTCCTTATAGTGAAAAAAATTAAAAACCACATTAAACTGCAAGGTCATGTATTTCCTCCCAACGCCTCCCTCGGGGGATGGCAGAAATTGGGGGAGTACACGCTCTCTTCATGGTTTTTCTCCAGGAGCTTGAATGGGCACTCACAGAAAAGCTTGGAAAAAGAATCTTAAAAGTCTCCTCTCTGGATAAAATAAAGCAGGAAAGGGAGGTACTATAATTTTAAAGACTGGGCCCTGGAAATGAGGAAGCAAGGCATGAGGACTTCTTCTGAGGGATGAGTAGTTCGGGTTGAGAGGACAGCCGGCTATAAAGGCCCTGAGTTGGGAGTGGCTTGGTTGGTGAGTTGAATGAATAGAGAGGAGACTGGTGTGGCCAGAGCAGAATGAACAAGTAGTCAAGTAATGAGAGGTGAGGTTAGAGAGGTAAGCAGGGGGTGCAGATTGTGTCAGGTCAGGTGAGTGAACGAGCTTTGGTTTTTATTGGAGTAAGACAAGAAGCCACCAGAGGGTTTTGAGCAAGAAGTGATATAACATGACCTATCATTTAAAATGATCCTCAAAATAGTTTGGCGATTCCCAGTGCAGTTCAACATATACTTAACCATATACCCCTGCATTCACACTCCTGAGTGTTTATCCTAGACAAATGGGAGCTTATGTTTGCACAAAATCCTATGCATTAATGTTCATAGCAGCTTTATTTGTAAAAGTCAAAAATTGGAAATGGCCTCAGTGTCACTCATTGCTCGATGGGTGAATGGAAAAACAAACTTTGGTACATCCAGACCATGAAATACTACTCAAGATTAAAAAGAAAGAACAATTCAACACGCCTAAAACAGCTTGGACGGAGCTCAAGGACATTACTCAAAAAAGCTAACCTCAAAAGGTTTTATACCATATAATTCCATTTATATAACATGTTCAAAATGGCAAAATTATGGAGATGGAGAACAGGTGAGTGGTTGTTGGGGGTGAGGTTTGGGGTTGGCCGTGACCATAAACAGTAGCACAGGGAGTGTCTCTGTGGTGAAGGAATAGTTTTGTATCCCGATTGTGATGGTGTTTGCACACATCTGTACATGTGATAATATTTCATAGAACTCTATAGTAAAAAATGAAGAAAGTGGTGAAATTCTCATGAGGTTTGTAGTTGAATTAATATCATTGCACCAATGTCAACAACCTCTCTCGTTTGATATAATATACTATGGATATGTAAGATGTTATTATTGAAAGACCTGGGTGGAGGGTACACAGTCTCTCTGTACTGTTTTTGCCACTTTCTTGTGAGTCTAAAATTATTTCTAACTAAATTAAAAAAGGGTCTCCCTGGCAATTATGTTGAGTCAACACTGAAGGAACAAGGGGGCAGCAAGGAGACCATCCGCATGAGAGACGATGGTCCTGGGGCCAGCGTGGGATTGGTGATGGAGCTCCTACCCATCCCTTCTGGGCTGTGCAAGGGAGCAGCTTTCAGAAGTGCCAGACTCCCAGCCTGTCCCTGCTCTGTTGCCAACTCTACTATCATCTCTGGATCCAGTCTTCTACCCATTGCTGATCCTAGCACAACTTTTTGCCATTGTGACCGACATTTGAGCCTCACAGCCAGTGTGTGCCACTGCCCTTGGTGATGCCACAGATTTGTGCCAGAATGGCCTGAGCCTTCCCAAGTCCTTGACTTTTGTCGTCTGAGCTGTATTGTCTCTGCTCATCTACTGGGAGGGAGACCACAACCCGCCCCATGTGGTTTGAACTGGACTGTTTCCCACTGGAGGTGGATTATATTCTGCTCTTGTCACTCCCTCTTTCTCAGGAAGCTTCTAATTCCTTCTCCACATCCATGGAGAAGAGTTCACCTTGGGAACTCTTCCATATTTTCCAATGAGGGTCCTCATCTCTCATCTCTTTCTCAAGACATATTCCCAAGTGAGAGAAGGAAGGAAAACCTCTGTGTTAAAGTGTTTTCCTCCCTACTGATCTAGTTTTATGGTATGTATCCTCTCTTAGGATTATGGATTAGCTCAATGACTGCAAAGGCTCAGTCATCCCAATTTCCATCCCCTATGACGTGGAGGATGCAGTTGCCCCACTTCTGTTTTTGGCAACCGATCCTTCAAGCATCATTTTACTATCAACACACTGCCCCAGATCCTTCCGGTGCATTTTTCTGCTGGGAGATAAATTCCTTCTCGTTATTTCTGGCTGTAGCCAGGCCCTCCACCTTCTCAGTCTCCTAAAAGCATATGCTGAAGGTTTTGTGACCACTCAGATATGAACACTTTTCTAGGACTGACAGTCCTGCCAGGTCCTTGATACACAAAATTTGCATTAAGTCCTTGAGCAGTTCTGGACCAGTGAATCATAACTGCAGCCTATTTCTTAGTAAGGTTATGGGAAGCCTTGTATAATTTTGAATCATCATTGGCATTATCTCAAAAAGAAAAAGATTGGGACTCTTGCCAGTTGCTTTCCAAAACATAGACTCAACCTTTATGCAGAAATAAAAAAGCTTTAGCTTGCTTTGAGATCCATCAGTTTTTATTCCATTAAAACAAACTCTTTATTCAAAGTATGCATTGACTTCTAGGCACCTTACAACAATCATGAAATAGCTACTAGAAAACCAACTATATAGTTTTTAGAGCAACATTAAAATATAGCAACATTTTACTTGTTTCCCCATTTCCCCTTGAAATCTCTATGTTCTCTGTGATGTTACTGAAGTCTCTAAGAAACATCATAAAGTCATTGAGCATCCACTGGTAATCCTACAAGACGAAAGACCCACAGTCTTAGTTCCAATTTCCACACTGATGCAGTTCATTCTAGACGTGGCACTTCTGTTACCCTCTTACATTCCCTGCCCTCCTACTAAAATTTATCTTTAGTCAGGTAATTTATTTTTCAGATCTAAAGATGGTCGAGCCATTAACATGTATAATAAACTTATTCGTATTCCAGTTACAATCATCTGAATTATTTGCATTTAAAATTTTTTCTCTATGCCTGCTTTTCTAATTTTAAATTCTCTGGTGTCACTCTCAGGTACAGAGCAGATAATAGTATCTAGTTACAGGTGTAGCACCGCTGAACCCTGTGTCATCTTTCTCCGTCACTCAGACTAATAAGGAGGTTCTTTAACATCATTACATCCTGGTTTTATCAGTGTTAATCTTCATCATCATCAGTATTTTCTCAAACAATTAGAGATTCTTCAACCTCAATTATACCTAAATTCAAATTTATCCAAAAGTTTTAATGTAATTTTACATCCAACAAAATTGAATTTTGAGTGGTCTCAAAGTAACTGTTTTAAGGCAGTATAAATTTGTAGATTAAGCACTGACTTTCAAACAAAACTGGTCTGCATTGGAATCCTTACTTTGCCACCAAATGGCTGTGTTTGTGAGCACTTAGAGTTCTCTAAGCCTCAATTTATGCATCTATGAAATTTATATAATAATCTTAAAGGCTGTATATGTAAAACACTTAATACAATGCATAGTATCTGATAGGCACTCAGTAAATGGCAGTTATTATTGTTACAATAATATTGTTTCAATTTATTGTTGTTATTGTTGCAAACGTGGTTCCAAATTCAATGATAGGAAATAGGTTAGCACATCATAATATATAGTGGCACTTGCCATCATTCTCTACCCAAGAAAATAGCCCAGACCCATAGGTGTCACATGTTTGTGCTTAAAATATTATACAAATAGCATAAAATTAAACTTGAGAAAATTAGTATTATGTAACTTTTATTAAAATTTGGAGGTCCATTAACCATATCTATTCTGATTAGATATATATAAAGGATATATTTTAGCTTATGTCACTGCCCATGTAGCACAGTCACTTTGACTTTTATAGATATATTTTAAAATATTCAACATGTATAACATAGAACAGATAATGTTCAGTATCGGATCACAGTTCTTCAAATCTATGACATTGTTAAAAAACTTATTGTGTGCATTCAGTATGCATGAAGCGAGTAGACTTCCAATAGAAGTATGTCACGGGTGGAGGAAACAGGTTTGATACAAGAGTCTGCTGCTGGCTTTATTCCCTTGGATGAATCCTATTCCTTCATAGAGCTTCACTATTCTCTAAATCAACTGTGTTTTCTAGCACTACTTCTTCATTAACATCCCACTGTAGTTACATAAGTCTCGAATGTTTATTCAAATGTAGTCTTTAAAGCTTTTAGGGTACTATTCCTCAGATCGAAATATGGCTTGATTCGTTTTAAATGTGGCTTTTAAAGTCTCATGAGAACAACTGTGTTGTTCAGTGGAAAAACATCACAGAAACAAAATTTTCATTCCTATTAGCAAAACAGGAACTTGGAAATCTAATTTTGACCTGTGGTTCTCAACCCTGAGTACACATTACTATAACCCGAGTAGGCTTTACAATTTTTCAGTTCTTGGACCCCACCCTTTACCGATAGAATCAGAATCACCAGGGGTGGGACCTGTGCTCTGGGTTTATTAAAAACTTAGGGAATATAGTCAATAATATTGTAATAACTTTGTATGGGACAGATGGTAATGACTTATTGTGGATGATCATTTCATAATGTATATAAATGTCGAATCACAGTATGTTATACACCTGAAACTAATATAATATTGTATGTCAACCACATTTCAATTAAAAAAAAAAAACAACTCTCCAGAACCCAGATGATTCTGATGCACACAGTGGACAGAGAACTGCTGATTTAGGCCTATCCTTATCTAAATTAAATTTACATTTAATTAAAGTAGCACTTTTTTGATAGAGATGCATTGAGGAACAAATATCTTCACCCAGTAAAAATCTTTGGTTCAGGAGAAGCACTTTAATTGGGAGTCACCTCTCTGTTTCTTTTAGTAAAGTGAACTTTAAAGTTTACAAAGAAATGATTATAATTACCATTATCACATCCTAATGGTTAGTTTCTTCCAAAATTTATATCTTAGAATAACAATACATAAAAGAGGATAATGCAAACATGCTGTCAAATATGTGTCTTAGTTCATTCAAGCTGCTGTAACAAAAATATGGTAGCCTGAGTGGCTTATAAAAAATAGAAATTTAGTTCTCACTGCTCTGGAGCCTGGGAAGTCCAAGATCAAGGCACCAGCAGGTTTGGTGCCTTGGTGAGGACCCCTTTTTCATAGATGGTCGTTTTCTCGCTATGTCCTCACATGGTGGAGGGGGCAGGGGATTTCTTTCCCATGCACACAGGCTCCACTCTCATGACCTAATCACCTCTCAGAGACCCCACCTCCAGGTACCATCACCTTGGGGGTTAAGATTTCAACATATAAATTTTGGGGGAACACAAACATTCAGTCTATAGTAAAGTATATAGAATTTTCAAGGTAGTTAAAAGACAACTAAATATCAGATATAAGTATCCTTGACACCTAGGAAAAAAAAGAAAAACAAAAGACCTGGAGGAAAATATCTATAGTTTCTTAATCTATCATCGAAATGATGAGCTACTAGTTAACATTAATGGGCTCCTGGTATGCCACACAGTATTCTAAGCACCATAAGGCAGGATCTCATTCAATCCTCACAACAATCTATGAAGTAGGTACCATCTTACCACGTTTTACCCATGAGAACGTTGAGAACACAGGAGCAATTTTACATTTATAAATGCTATGTAAATATTATCATTAGTAATTACAATTTGAATGCTAAACCTTCTTTCTCAAATTTCTAAACCTTAGTAGTCCCTATTATTTCTGAGTACTGCTAGATTTGAAATGCAAACCTTTATTGAAATATGTCGCACTCCTAAGGCAAAGTCTTCAAAGCAATTTAATCTCCTATGCCAACAATAGTTAACAAAGCCAGAGAAACAAAGGGGTAAGATCAAGTGGTTCACACACCACAATTTTAATTGCTTTGCGTTCTCAATTCCCCAACTTTCAAGATTTGAAATTCATTTCATATCTAGCAAGTGATACTGGGTGATAGTGAAGTAAGTGGAAAGAACACAGGAGACTTGGACTTCTTGTTCCAACTCTCACTGAGGGGTGTTATCTTGCAAAACTCCCGGAACCTGTTGAGACTTCATGTATATGCTGTCAAATAGAAGAGAAGTAGTGGCAGTGGCGGTAATTAACAAGGACAACAACACCCACTGTGTCTCTTCACAGTATTATTGTCACGGCCAAATGAGACTATTTGTCGGAGAGTGCTCTGGGCTATGTAACGATATATAGATATTAGGTTTTCTTACTACGATTATCTTGTTACTGTTGCTCCTATTATTATCTTGTTACCTTTGCTTATCATTGCCACAAACCCAAAATGGTCCCGCCTTTCTAGAGTAGGTGGAGGGGAGGATGAATGAGTGCTGGGGAAAGGAGCCAGGCTCAGGCATCTACCCTTGTAAGACCGTTGGGAGATTTTAAGCTTAGGAACATGAACGTCTTTTCGGTAGGGAAATCTCTTGCTTACATTCACTTTCAAACAAGAGAATTTTTACTGCAGGGGGAGTAGAGATGGGGGAGCTTGTAATTGGGCTTGAGGAGTAAGTGGAAATTGAAAACTAGAAGCCATTCAAGATATCACTCGTTGTTAATTTGTCAGTCCAAATGCACAATTTTTCACTTTTAAAACTAGGAATTTTGGGGGCGCCTGGGTGGCTCAGTTGGTTAGGCGACTGCCTTCGGCTCAGGTCATGATCTCAGGGTCCTGGGATCGAGCCCCGCATCAGGCTCCCTGCTCGGCGGGAAGCCTGCTTCTCCCTCTCCCACTCCCCCTGCTTGTGTTCCCTCTCTCACTGTCTCTCTCTCTGTCAAGTAAATAAATAGACTCTTTAAAAAAAAAAAAAACTAGGAATTTTGGTTCTATTTATTATAAGCATTGTCACCTGAAAAGCCTCTATTATAAGATGTAAGGATAATCTTTTCTTTCCACCATTATTTTATATCAAGGCCCATGTTCAGTTATGAAATTAACTCTCAGCTTAATAATTTACTTTCAAGGGGTGCCTGGGTGGCTCAGTCGGTTAAGCGACTGCCTTCGGCTCAGGTCATGATCCTGGAGTCCCGGGATCGAGTCCCACGTCGGGCTCCCTGCTCGGTGGGGGGGTCTGCTTCTCCCTCTGACCCTCCCCCCTCTCATGCTCTCTCTCTCTCTCATTCTCTCTCTCAAATAAATAAATAAAATCTTTAAAAAAAAATAATTTACTTTCAAGTGAGTACTCTCACTTGAGTTTGAAAGAATCCACACTAAAATATTAATAATACCATGTAGCGCTCAGACACATGCTCAGTGTTTGCTTAGAGGAGGTGGCAAACAAGCTCTAAACCTTGCAAATAAAAATAATCTTATTTCCAGTGTTGCTTCATAATGATTCAGAGAGTTCAGTTTTTAGGTATTATGAGATCTAAATTAGCATCAGGCGTGTTCATAGCGCATACGGCAAAGCCCACACCAGAATTCTGTTGCTCAGCCTTTTCCCCTCTAATTTTCATGTGCTGACATCATCAAGTTTGAGTCCGCTTTCAACAAAAAGAGGGCCTGGCCTTTGGGGAGTCAGGGACAGCTGGGTTGGAATCCCAGTTTTGCCACCTTTCAGCTGTGTGACCTTGTACAAGTTCCTTCGCCTCTGTGCACCCCGGGCTTTTCCTGAAGTGGGGATGACAGCATACGTGTCACGTCAGGAGGTTGTCGGGAGGATTGCAGAAAGAGTGTGTTGCGTTAGCAGGGCTGTAGAAGGCCTTCAGTACATGCATGCTACACTGCGACCCCGCCCCCACCCCCAGTGTTCTCCCTAGTCTCTTACTTTAAAATGGAGAGTTTTTCCTGGGAGTCAGGAGGAACTAGATTTTGCTCTGGGTTGGATCTCCAATCATCTTTTCAGCCTTAACTTTGATAACAAAGTTGTTACCAGCTTAAGTTTTCATAGATTGGACATGTATGTTTTGGAGGATTTTATTAGTAGTATTTTTATTTTTTAAAAGATTATTTATTGTTAGAGAGAGAGAGAGAGCATGTGAGCGGGGTTGGGGGGTGGGGGCTGGGAGGAGCAGAGGGAGAAAATCCTAAGCAGACCCCCCGCTGAGCGCGGAGTCCAACACAGGACTCGATCACTACCTGAGCCAAAACAGAGTTGGACATTTAACTGACTCCGCCACCCAGGTGCCCCCTTTTCTTCTTATTTCTATGCATTTTGATTCTGATTCCTTTAAAAGAAATGTATCACTCATCATAAGAAGATTCTAGAAAGTAGGAGTCTTACTTTCTAGTCTTAGCCTTCTTTACCAATTATAGATCCTCACTGATATGCATTACATTATTATTAGAAGCTGGAGAGAGGCAATTTCTCAAACAGCTCTCTATTCCCTTGTGGCTGATGAGTTCTGATATATATATATATAAGTGGGAGGTGCAGATCTCTGCTCCCTCTTGTAAGCAAAAGCGCTAAGTGGTCTCACTTAAATTATTAACAGAATACACAGGTCAAGCATGCAGCCTTTTGTCCTGCTTTTCCCCATTTCTCTACTCTTAAAAGTGCTATCGTAATGTTGCACAAAAGGCACTCATACATGGTTTGAGTCAAAAACCTGATCAATTTGTTGCCAGATGTGTTGGAGAATTAACATTTAGTAATTGCCATTTTTTCTGTTCACACAGGCACATCGGAGCGATCAACGTCCGTGATGATAGCAGTAGCTACCATCTTTGAGCAATGTGCCAGGCATTATGCTCATGACTTTGCATGCTTTGTCTCATTTAATTTTCACAGTCCCATGAAGTAGATACCCATTTTGTAGCTGGAGAACGAGAAATTCAGAGAAGTTCACTAAGGTCCTCAAGCTGGAAGGTGACAGAGCTCAAACCCATCCTGCCCTTCTTCCCCACTGTGTAATATAGTATCTGAACTGGGACATCTTTCAGAGTGAAATGGGACACCGTTGCTATTTACAGTGGATGACAGTTACAAACCAAAGCTTTTCTGTGCAGACAGGCCATCTATTTACCCTAACTGTAAACCCTCCTGATGGGGAGCTTTTAATCATTGAGATAGTAAAGGGAGACTCTGGAGCCCTTTCCAGCATCCTTCCCCCAAGGTGGGAAAGCCCTTAGTCTCTCATCAGACTCTGTTTTTGCTCAAAGGAGGCAACTTTCCACGAATGTGCCCACTGATGCAATCCCATGTAAGTGTGGTCAGGGCAGCGCCCCGTCCCTTCATGTTTGCATTATAGAGTCTCAGTTTGTGTGCGCAACATCCATCTATTGAGCACTGACCATGGGTGCGGTATTTTGATGGGTACTGAGAAAACGAAAATGTCCGTGGCCTCAAGGAATATATAACCTAGTGTGGAGAAGAAAGCCAACAGCTCTGGAATAGGGCGAGCAGAGCTGTAAAGGGGAGGAGGGCAGCGCACGTGCTGTGGGACCAAGACTGGAGGAGTCCATTGGGGCAGATGAGGAGAGCCGCTGGAGGAGAGTGGTGGGATGGGTTTTCATGTGGAGAATGCTGTGAGGGCCAGAGCCAGGAGGGACAGGATGGACAGGAAATGGTGCTTTCAGTTATCCGAGTGACAGATGACAAAGACCAGGCCAGTGAGGCTGGAAAGGAGAGCAGAGGAATGAAGGACACAGAGGGGGAAAATGAAGGTCACACATAACTTGGTGATCGGTGGGATATAAGGGGAGAGAGGGAAAGATCCTTCCTCCAAGTTTGTGTTTCTTACCTTGCTTGTGTGTTTGTCTCCCCACTCTCTGGAGCCAGAATCCAATAGAGGTGTTTCTTTAGTTACGACCCTTGCAGAGAATGGCAGAGTAGAGTGAGTATTTAAAACAGCCAAAATGAGAGCACGAGGAAGGTGCTTTTGGAACTGAAAAGCAAAATATAAAATAAGCAGAATATTACTATGATTAGTATTAATGATGCTAGCATTCATTGTGGGTTTACCCTGAAAGAAAATCGTGATGATGGTGCTGCTGATAAGGGTAGTTAATATTTTGCTTGGCACTTAACACATTCCCGACACCGTTCCCAGTGCTTTAGATGTATTGACTAAGTCTCGCAATAACCTTACTTTACAGATAAGGAAACTGAGGCACAGAGAAGTTAGGCAGTTAGTTATTCAAGATCACAACTGTTCAGTGACCTAGAATGAATTTTGGTTCAGATCTACTGGCCCCTCTTACTCTTTTCTCCTGTGCCACTCTGGTCAGACCCCAAGTACAATACAACCGTTCGTTTGCAGGCAGGGTGTCTCTGGTGACTGTGAGGTTTCCTGCCCATTGTCTCTGCCTTGCCTGCCAGATTTCCAGGCGTAGTTCCCTCTTCCACTTATTTTTAACACAGCATTAGCTCAGGTACTCTAATGTGTACGTTGAGAGAAGAGTGGCCTGGTAAGCGATGGCAGACTATGTTTCCACGGGGGGTGAGGCCATAGGGCCAAGGTCCGCATCTCTGGTGAGTGTTTGATGTTGAGGTTCAGTACCTGTTCTTTCTGCATGCCCCCAAAGGAACTAAAGGGTGCCCATACGGGCGATGGAAGGCATGAGAAGAAGAAGGGAGGAAAGGGGTGGGGGAAGGGGGCATACATAGGAGAAGTATACATAGGAAAAGAAAAAACACACAGAGGAAGACAAGCAAAGAGTGAATTAATAGGGACTGGAAATAGGAATTAGATGCGCCCTGACTGATCGAGTGGAAGAATGAATGAAAGGACTTTTTTTTGAGAACCTGCTGTGTATCAGGCACACAGGCTTTTTCATATCAATTATCTCAGTTAATCCTGACAACTACTCCGGTCTTTGTTGAAGAAAATGCTGGTGTCTGGCCACTTTGTGAGAGCGTGTTCTTATACAAGGCTCCTATTTCTGACAGCCAGCAGCCATACACATTGCAATGTTAAGTTTTTCTTCCTGCTGGGCCCAACAGTTCTTGAGGAGACAACTTTGCTGGGCATTTTTGAAGCTGCTCAGTCTTCCGCAGTTTTGTGCTTGACTCTTTTCCCCTCTTTTGTAAAAATGTCTGGGGCTTTCATTTCTGCAATCCTTGGATTCTTTTAACAAGACCTTCGAAAGCTGTAAAGCTCAATGGTGCATGTGATGGATGATGCAGGAAAGGTAGTAAAAAACGTTCACTATCGATGCAGGCTTCCAGTTAGGGGATGAATAAGTCACCGGGATAAAAGGCGCAGCATAGGGAATATAGTCTATGGTATTGTAGTAATGTTGTGTGGGGACAGACGGGATCTACACTTAGGATGAGCATAGCATGACCTATAGAGATGTTGAATCACTATGTTGTATACCTGAAACTAATGTAACATTGTGTGTCAACTACACTCAAATAAAAAAAAAATTAAAGGGAATACTCGTGTGTTGTACACCTGAAACTAAGAAAATATGGTTTGTCAACTTTACTTCAATAATAAAAAAAGTGAATACAGAGAAAAAAAGTTCTCCATCCTTACCAGGTCTTATGAAGGAAAAAGTGAATGATGGGTTAAGCAGAGCTCTTAAGTTATAAAAGTCATAATTATATATGCATGTAATTTTTAGCATAGAGATTTATTAATTTGCATTCAGATCATTAGAGCTAATTAGCAGCTTCAGCTTCTCCATCTATGCTTTAAGAATTTTACCCTTTACTTTCCTTGTGAACCCTGGAGCATATCTTTACAGACTAAGGCTTAAAACTGTCCGCTGGTAGGGGCGCCTGGGTGGCTCAGTTGGTTAAGCGACTGCCTTCGGCTCAGGTCATGATCCTGGAGTCCCGGGATCGAGTCCCGCATCGGGCTCCCTGCTCAGCGGGGAGTCTGCTTCTCCCTCTGACCCTCACCCCTCTCATGCTTTCTCTCTCATTCTCTCTCTCAAATAAATAAATAAAATCTTTAAAAACAAAACAAAACAAAAAAAAACTGTCCGCTGGTATTAGCATTCAGAAAAAGGGAGTTCTGTGCGCGTGGCTTTCTTGCCCCCCTGCCAGACACAAAAGCTTCTCCTGCTTCTTTTTTTTCCTACCCACTGGGTTCTTTTTTTTTTTTTTTCAAGGGAAGTCTATTTACCATTCATCAGATAGCCTGTTTGGAGCGATATCTGCAGGAATTAATACATGCAGGGAATGGGAGTGAAAACCCCCTTTTATCTTCCTTTTCCCATTTAATTTGAGACACCTGTAATTTGCAGGAAAGGAAAAGAACAGAGCAACAGCAGAAATTATGCTTGAAAACCTGACTTCTCATATTGAGCCACAGGTGTGAACTAGAGATGTTTTTCTCCCTCATCTCACAGCTTACTTGGAAATGGTGCCCATAGGGGACACATATTGGATGAACCTTAAGAAACATTAACGAAAAGGCTATTTAATTTTTAAGGGTTTGCCTATGTGATGGCACAGGTCAGCTAATCAGTACAACATTGTTTTGGGATTCATTTGGCTAATCTTTGGCTACTATAAATTTGTTATATGTATTCGGCCATGTTCCCACTACTTATTGTCCATGGCTGGCATTTTCTTCCTGTTACTTTTGCTCTATTCCAATTACAATAGAAACTCTTTGAGTTGGAAGCAATATAGTCTATGTTCTTTTTTTTTTTTTAAAGATTTTATTTATTTATTTGACAGATAGATAGAGAGCACAAGTAGGCAGAGAGGCAGGCAGAGGGAGAGGGAGAAGCAGACTCTCCACCGAGCAGGGAGCCCGACGTGGGGCTCGATCCCAGGACCCTGGGATCATGACCTGAGCCAAAGGCAGCTGCTTAACCGACTGAGCCACCCAGGCGCCCCTAGTCTATGTTCCTTATTACTACTAGCCATTGAATCCTGATAAATAATTTTAAAATTAGTCCGAGAATCCATCATGCGCACCCTGGTTGTCTTTATTCCCTGGTTATTCCTGCAATCTCTTCGCTTCCATTCCTAATGTTGAGAATGGATCGGGATCTCCCAATTGTGATGTTGATTGACGTATGCGCTGACTGACAAACTCAATGTCAAGGCATTTTACCTTCACTACATCCTCAGTTTTGTCAAGATGCATTTGTTCTGGATCTCCTGTTAATTTCCTGTCAGTTTAATTAATAAGAATATTTCTGACCTTCTCTATCCTAAAGCTTTCACCCGCCCCCACCTCCCTTTCTCTTAGCAGATGATGTTACACCCACAATTCTAGAAAGTGTGAGGTTCTCAGGCTTCATCTTCTCCCTCTCTTGCACACTAAATTTGCTCTCAGTTTCACCCATCCTTAGCTCCTTCTTACCTTTGCATGGCTGACCATGCCCTTCATGAGCTGGCCTCTGCTAAATGTTCCAGCTTCATCTTTTGCAAATACTTACAGTCCCCTTGGTCTCCTCATATTAACCATTTGCATTTCTTCAAGTGAGCCTTGGTGTAAACACCTCCACATACTGCAAACAGACACCTCAGCCTCTGCTCAATTGGTTTCCCCCTTATTCATCTAAAATTATCTCTGAAGTTTGGGTTTTAGACAGGCCTCCTACAGGCTCCCATGCCCTCTGTGCATATCTTTATTATAGCACTAATCACACCATATTCCAGTTGCCCAAAGCTGCCTTATCTACTCTTATTTTTTTTAAGATTTTATTTACTTATTTGACAGAGAGAGAGAGAGAGGGAGAGAGCACAAGCAGGGGGAGAGGCAGAGGGAGAGGGAGAAGCAAGGCTCCCCGCTGAGCAGGGAACCCGATGCGGGGCTCGATCCCAGGACCCCGGGAACATGACCTGAGCCGAAGGTAGATGCTTAACTGACTGAGCCACCCAGGTGACCCTATCTATTCTTAAATTGCTGCATCTAGAATTGAGCCTGGCACATAAGCTTCAAGAAATATGCATTGAAAGTTGAACACTGAAAAAAAAAAATGAATGAATGAATGAATGAATGAATGAATCTTGTAACTAGTTGCTGTTCGATTCATTTTGCCTTGACAGTGCCTCTTAACTCTGTTGCCATCTTTGTCAACCTTCCCTCACTGTTCAGTTTCCTCCAGCTCAAGCTTTTATTTGTTTTTGGAAAGGCTGTTTAGTTCAGTGGTTTTAAGTGTAGTCTTTGGAACTTTGCTGTCTTGGTTTGGAGACTGTGTGGCTTGTTTTGCTACCCGTGTGGCTTTGTCTGAATTACCTAGTCTCTGTGCCTCATTTATGTTTTGTTACCTGTGAAAGAAAGATAATCACAGGACTCCCTTCCACAGGGTTGTTGTATGGATTAGTTGAGGTAGTTCCTGTGTATCACTTAGTGCCTGGTGATAGTAAATGGTAATCACAGGCATTTAATTACATAGGAATTATTTTAATTATTCCTAGCTTCCACATTTACAATAGTCTCTTTTTTATTTTTGTGAATAGAGAATACAAATAGGAATAGAGATTAATATAGCAAACATCTATGTACCCCTCACTGGTTTAGGAAAGAGAACAATAAAGATAGTAAGAGATACTTGAAGACCCTTTCCTATTTCACCTTCCTCCCTGTTCCTGCCTTTTCTCCCTTCCTCCATCTCAGAGATAACCACTGATCTCTATTTGGTGTTTATCGTTTGTAGGCATGTTTTTATACGTTGCTATGTAGCTAGAAATCGTGAACACTATATGATGTACAATGCATTCTGCTGCTTCCTTAGTTGCCCACCCCCCAATGCATTCCTCAAATCAGTGATCCATATTGTTTCTGGAGTTATCACGCCAAAACATAAATCTGATTCTGTAAAGTGTTCACAGTCTCTCTTTTTAAAAGACTCTTTTTAAAGCAGTTTTATTTTACAACAAAAGTGAGATGAAGGTACAGAGATTCCCATATACTTTCTGCTCCCACCCATGCAGAGCCTCTCCCATTATCAACATCGCTTGCTCACTAGACTAGTACATTTTTTTTTTTTTACCAACCATGAACCTACATTCAGTATCATAATCACTTAAAGTCCATAGTTTACCTTAGAGTTCACTCTTGCTGTGGCACATTCTATGGGCTTGGACAAATGTATAATGACATATATCAATCATACAGAGTATTTTTACTGCCCTAAAAAATCCTCTGTGCTCTGCCTATTTATCTTTCTCCCTCCGCCCCCCCACCAGTAACCACAGATCTCTTTACTGTCTCCATAGTTCTGCTTTTTCCATTATGTCATAGAGTTGGAATCATAGAGTTGGTAGCCTTTTCTGATTGGCTTCTTTCACTAGGTAATATGTATTGAAGGTAACTTCATGGCTTTTCATGGTTCAGTAGCTCGTTTCTTTTTGGTGCTGAATAATATTCCATTATCTGATGCATCATGGTTTATCCATTCAGATATGGAATGA
This sequence comes from Leptonychotes weddellii, assembly GCF_054177405.1. NCBI lineage: Eukaryota > Metazoa > Chordata > Mammalia > Carnivora > Phocidae > Leptonychotes > Leptonychotes weddellii. The sequence continues at coordinate 114,758,669 of NC_138373.1, read as the reverse complement.
AGGACGTCTTGGTTGCTTCCACGTTTTGGCAACTATGAATAAAGCTGCTATAAAAATATCCGTGTGCAGGTTTTCGTGTTAAGTTTTTACCCCCTATGAGTAAATACCAAGGAGTGTGATTGTTGGATTCTATGGTTCAGGGTATGTTTCATTCTGTCAGAAACTGCCAAACTATCTTCCAAAGTGGCTGCACCATTTTGCATTTCCACCAGCAACAGTTCCTATTGCTCCACATCCTCATTAGCCGTTGGTATTGTCAGCGTTCCAGATTTTGGCCATTCTAATAGTTGTGTGGTGGTCACAATCTATTCTTGAATCTCCATCCCATATATTCTCACCTCCTACAAACTGCTGTTGGAATGCCACCTTCTCAGGGTGGCCTCTCCTGGACGGTTTAAACTGGAAACCCCCTAATCCTCTTCCCTTTTTCCTTCATCTCCCTAATACTGCTCATCCTGTGACATACTATATATTCTTTCTTATTTATCTTGTGTATTTCTCCAGCTAAATATGTAAGCTCCATGAAATTTTCATCTGCCTTGTTGTCAGCTCTGTCTCTACTGCCTAAAACAGAGTCAGATACATAGTAGGTGCACTGTAATGTTTGTTTAATGAATGTTGAATATACAGACTGTAGTCTCAACGCCTCAACCTGGACTTCAAATATATCTTTATTTTGGTCCTCTCCAAGTGTCACTTTTCCACCCCAATACCGTCACTCCATTTTGCCCTATGCCTTCTCCTCTCCCAGGTCTTGGTTCAAACTCTTTCCTACATCTGGGCTACCTCCCCTCTCCCGCTCATTTCTGCTTATCAAAGCTTTTCTTCTCCCTCAAGCTCAGTTCGGATCCTACCCCATCCAAGAAGCCTTCTCAGATTCCCCCATGGAAATGAGTCTTTCCCTCTCCCAGGCCTTTAGCACTCGATGCCTCTCATAACCTTTTTCATAGTTTTCCTTCCTTCAGATTTATGTATATGTGTGTGTCCGGCCGGAATCTGGCATGTAGGAATCTCCTGATTTCCACCGTCCTCCCTTGCACCCAACCTGGTGCTCTGCCCCTGTGCTCAGTGGGTGCTCAGTAAATCTTTGTTTAGTCAGCTGACCCTGAAGGTGTGAAGGGACTTCAGAAGGGCCATTCATACCCTTTGGAAAGAGTTCTGAACTCCTGTTTAATGGCTGTTTGGCTAAGGGAACCTTCCAGATGGCAAGGCACTGGGGAAACATTAAACTCTCCCTTATTTAAAATATGATACTTCATTGTAATCCTCTGAATATTTCCATTATGTTGGTCCACAGTGCAGAGTAATCAAATTACTTTCATTCCACACCATTTCTCTCATTTGCTATTCATTGTTTCTGTTGTTACTCCTTTCACTCACTTTTTAATATTTTTTCATTAAAAAGTATTTTATAAACATAGTCTCATTTCATTTTCTAATCCACCAGACTCTCTGCCAGGTGTGTTTTATGTGTGGGTTAAGAGGAAAGAATGGATAGGCAGGGAGGTATGTGAAATGCCATTTTCTGCCTCATAGACTAAGAAAGGCATTTCCCATTATATAAATTTGCAAATTAGGGAATTTCCAGAAATATAAGTGTGTGTTCTTTGAGCACTAGTGCTAAGTAAGCGGGAGTGTGCGATTTACTTTTGATTTTGACTATAGTCACTTTTGTGGATAAAATCACTGCTTATGGCTTTCTTTAATAGGAGGAAGCAGAATTTTAAAGCTAGGTGAGACCGTAGATACCACCTCGTCCAGAATTTCTTTGTTCTGTCACAACCAGTGCACCCTTTTTTGACATTTAGTAACAATAATTTCGTGACTTAAAATAAATTTCACCAATAATATAATCAACACACATATATTTAAAAAATCAATATCACACTCTGAGATGTAGAGGAAAAATAAAAAGAAAATAATGTGCAATAAAATTAAATGTATGTATATAAAATTACATATGTATACTTAAATAAAATTATATATAATGTATGTATAAATTATATTTATAATATGTAAAATTATATATGCATCAGTATCAATATATAAATGCTTGAGCATGGCGTCTCTGGAAGACACATGAAGTAGTCAGATGTTTGTACCTGTATCATAGAAACACCATAAATGGAACAGCCAAAATGCCTTCAGGTATAGGTGTGTTGTACTGGCAACTCAAATACCGTAATAGGCATTATGTCAATGGTATAATTTTCCCAGATGGTGAACTATTATCGATAAAGTTCAAAATGAAGCAAGATTCATTCGTATACACACAGTCCACCCCCCCACACACATACCTTATGGCTACATTCCTGGAAAAAAATCATTGTGTGTTAAAATAGCAAAATACTTTGTGTTTACGTGTGAAAAAGGAGTTAATGTGCAGGCTCAAGTAGTTACAAAAAGGGTTTATCTAATACCTGAATGTCTGGTGGTACATTTGGAAAATCATGCAGAACACAGGACAGTTTTTCCATTAGTGGAATTGTCCTCTTGTTACAACCTCTGTGACCTACCTTTGCCCACCAAATGCCCACAAGAGTGGACCACAATCATTGTGATCCCACCTACCCATAAATGTCTGGATTGTTCTCCAACATCTGGTACCGGTCTGTTGCAAATCTCTAGCTTAGTCCTGCCACCTCCTTGAGCAACTCGGGAGCCAGAAAGTTTCCTTTACCCGAAACTAGTCACATACCTTGTTAAGCTTCATGTAGCTTATGAGTTTTGCTCTGTCAGACAGACATATTGTCAGAAATATCTAGACAGATGATCATTATGAGGCCATGTGAAATCAGACCGCTTGGAATTTGAACCTACCACTTACAAGGTTTAGGTAAATAATTTGTGCTGGTTAATCTGTTGGGGCCTTAGTTGCTTCAAGAGTCAAGCACAGGTAATAATAAAACTGAACTCGGAGTTGTTTTGAGGATTAAATTAGAAAATGTATATAAGGTGCTTGTCATAGAGGAGACATTTGGTAAAGGATAGCTATGGCGACAATGATGACAATAAGGACAGTGATAAAGAATTATACTTGAGATAAAAATGTTCTTTATCCTTGATTTTCTTTCTCACTTAACTAGAATTATTTTCTTTAAGCAGCTAGATAGCCTGTTTTTTTTTTTTTAGTTCAGCTTGATCCTTATTATCACTTTTGCAGATTTCTTTGTTTTAAGTTAAATGTTCATCCTTTTCCTTTTAGCTAATATTATAATTTAAATTGCCTAGCCATTGAAACATTTTCTTCACTGACACACTGGAGATTTGCATACGTGACTTTAAATGAAGTTATACTAATAAAATCCTTTTTACATTGGTAGAGAATAAATACCTAATGTTATTGCACCACTATTTTTTTTTTTTAAGATTTTATTTATTTATTTATTTGAGAGAGAGAGAGAGGGAGAAACAGCATGAGAGGGGATAGGGTCAGAGGGAGAAGCAGACTCCCTGCCGAGCCGGGAGCCCGATGCGGGACTCGATCCAGGGACTCCAGGATCATGACCTGAGCCGAAGGCAGTCGCTTAACCAACTGAGCCACCCAGGCGCCCTGCACCACTATTTTTGAAAAAGATATTTCTCTTCACTTTTGCAGAGGCTATATTCCCAGAACTTGGCTGCTGTAATGATTTCTTTAGTAGCACACAAATTCTGTATTAATCTCTCAGCAGTTTTCTCAGTTAAGTGCATTTTTATGCTTGGCAGGATTAGGGTAGTCTAGGAAAATTAGTTTTCTTTTCTTATTACTTCTTCTGTTTAGTTCGTAACCAGTTAAAACACCACAATATGATGGATGATTGATCCTAGTAAAACTGCAAAGTTAAGAGATAATTGGCAGATTTTGGTTAAGCAATGAAGTCCTCCACTGCCTTTCAACAGCCTTTAAGACAACCTCATTATTAAAATGTACATACTAGCAAAATTCTGGATGTGCATAGAATTTAATTACTGACTAACTGGCAACGATGCCAGGGTTTTATTTTCATAGTGGATGTGCAATGTTTATAAAATAGTCCATAGGACGGGTGAGCCCTAGCAAATCATAGAGGAACTTGTAGGAAAACGGAATTTTGCAACCAGATAACTACATTCTGGTCACTTCCTGTTCACTTAACACATCACTGCAACACTTCCAATTGTTCAGTCCCATCAAGAACCGTCCCTGGAAATCTAGCTCAATTTACATAGTTTGCTGATAGAGATTAAAACCTTTCTGGTGATGAGAGTCTAGGATTTGAGCCTGTTATTTTCTAAAGAAGCTGAGGTCCCATTTTGTAACAATGTGGACATTACCAGCTTAATTTTTAGGATGAGAATGGTTCATGAGATAATGAATGAACAAGACAGGGAGACCTAAGATCCCAACATACCATTCTTTCATTTTCTCAATCAATCATTGCATCATTTCACAAATGTTTATTGAACACCTACTCTGGATGAGGCACTGTGCTAGGTGCAAGGAATATGTAAGATAGACATGGTTCCTATCTTCATGGATTTTTTTTTATTATTATTATGTTATGTTAATCACCATACATTACATCATTAGTTTTTGATGTAGTGTTCCATGATTCATTGTTTGCGTATAACACCCAGTGCTCCATGCAGTACGTGCCCTCTTTAATACCTATCACCAGGATCTTATTACCAATTCTGATGGATTTTACTTTGTAGCATACAGATAAGGTGTGTATATGTATGAAGTGTAATATATCTTCAAATGTGAATATAATGACCATATTATAGAAGGCCAGCCATCAGAAGTTAAAAATCTGAAATCCTAGCGAAATATAAAAAAGTCAGTATTGTGGTACATGAACCATATATTCATGGAGGTAATGTGTAATCACAAAATTCTTGCGAACAGACAGTTATTGAACAACCACTACGTAAGTGTACTGAACTAGGCATCAATGGGTAAGACTTGAGCTCTAGCCTTGAGGAACAAATGCACATTACATTTAAAAAATGGTGGATATATTTTCTTCTGGAAGGGTTTGGTACCTTAAGAGTAATAGCTCTCAGGTGTTACCTTTGCAATCAGACAGTCAAAGCTTTTACATTTACCAAGAGAATAACTGATGAGCCTGTATCTTGAAACAGCATATATCTCCCCCAGAACACATACTTACAAGAAGAAATGTCCTTCAAGAATCTTAAGAGACTCTTTGTAGCAGAACCTTTTTTTTTGCCTGGAAGGGAGTTAGGAAAGATTTCAGTGCATCCTTTGGCAGTGGTGTTAAAATGTAGAGAAATGTAATTGAATTTTTCAATGAAAAACTCAGTTGCAATGATCTGCTTAGTGAGTATGATATAAATTATCATGCCATTATCAACACCATCTTCCATCTATTAAACTAGAGGAAATACATGAGCATCATAAAAATCCTTTTATTATCAAAAGGACTTTATATTCATGACATTGCTGTGAAAGCAAAACAAGATTTTTCAAGGAATCTTTAACTATTTTGCAAAGGAACCATAGTACCAGGGACTTATGTTAAGCTGGAAGAAAACACAAACTATATGTTAATTTGGACTATTACTGAGATATTTTAGTATTCAGAATATAGGTAGTCACCAGATTCTTCCAGATGAGTATTCCGTAGTCAAATTATGTACTGATGGATGAAAAATAGAAAGCAAAATTGAGAAAGTCAGCTTATCCTTTTGGGACCTATAGCAGATGCAGAGTATTATAATATCAAGCCTCAAAGTACCCCAGTAGTTTAAATGTCTGTGACTCCTAGACATCCTTAAATTAACACTTAGATTCTAAATCCATTTTTCTAGCCTCACTGTGGCAGATTTTATTTTCCAAAAATGGATGCCATGACACTCTTATCCCACAAGCTCTTCGACTTTGCCACTTCCCCAATCAGGAGGTGGAGTCCAATTCTCCTCTCCTTGATTCTGGGCAAGCTCGTGACTGCTTTGTCCAATAGAGTATGCTGGAATTAACAATACCCTAACAATAGGGTATGTGTCTTCCAAGATGGGTCATCAAAGACAATGCACTGTCCCCTTTGTTTATACTTTAGCTGATAAGCGACAAGTCTGATTACCCTGAGGCCATATTGTGAGGGAGCCAGGAAACCTGTAGGTGATGCAGTCAATAGTCCTAGTCTTTGAGTAGATCAGGCTAAGCAACCAAGATGATCAGAGAAAAGGGGGTTTTCAGAGGATTCCACCTCTCAGCCATGTGTCACTCTTCAGTTTTTCTCAGCCGAGGTCCCAGATCTTAGAACAGAAAGAAGACATCTCCTCTGAGCCCTATCCAAATTCTTGACCCACTGTATCTGTGAGCATAGCAAAACTGTTGTTGTTTTAAGTCACTAAGTTTTGGCATAATTTATTTCGTAGTATAGTTAAATAGAAAAATCATTGATAAGGTAAACTTGACATTATGATAACAAAGCATTATTGCCAACTGCAAAGGGCTAAACAGATTCCTTTCTTCTCTGTAGAAGCAGTATTTATTGAAAAATTTGGAGAAGAAGAAATTTGCACATTTAGGATAGACATAATTGTATCAACTGTCATTTTTAAATAAAAGGTCTTATAACAGGAGATCTATCTATCTATCTATCTATCTATCTATCTATCATCTGTCTATCTACTGTAGTGTATGTGTGTGTGTGTGTGTGTGTGTGTGTGTGTGTGTGTAGTTTACTTATAGATGTAGCTGGAAGCAACACAATCCAACTTTGGCTGATCAACCAGAAAAGGATTTTAGGATAAAGATATTAGGTAGCTCATAGAATTGAAGGCTGGAGTCCAAACATACAAGAATAATTGAATCTAAACTTACAGGAATAATCCTAATGCATGCATCAGCCCCAGCCTGATGAGTCAACTGTAACTGCTGCCGCCCACTGAACACAGGAGGAAACCCCTGGGCGAGCTGCCCCTGATTATTGGATGTGTCTGCTGCCATCGAAGTCAGCAAAATGGACTCCTTCCAAAGTTTGTCTCCTTTAGTTGCTTGTTTGCAGCCAAAGATGTGGGAGCATGTGACTGGCTAGCGAAATCTAATACAGGTGCTTGTATCTTAGCTGCAAGGGAGTCTGGGAATTTGATTTTTCTGGATTCTGCTCTGATGAAGCCAGATCCATAAGGCTGCTATTTCCTCAAACATAGTGAAAGTGTCTGGCAGGTGCCAGGTAGCTTGAAAGCATGACAGTTATGCACAGATGGGACATATTAAAAGAAGACAAAAAGAAGTCCTGCTGACCACAGCTCCGAAGACTGCATCATTCTGGTGGCACCGAAAAGCAAAACTAGAGACAGCTGATGGAGGATTCAGGTGTACCAGCAGGCCAGGTGTTAAATTTCATACCAATATAAATAGTTCAAGAAAAACCCCTGCCCCAGCACAACATTGTTCAATCTTATTCTAATTTCAAACCTCTCAGCAAAACCCCTACCTGGCATGATAGGGAGATAAGGGGTTTATTATAAGAGGAGATGAAATAAATAAGCTTAACTTTGCAATCTTTACACTTTAGGCTGGGGATGGGGGTCCCCTGCCCATCAGCTCCTGTCTCTTGGTGTAGTGTGATCCTGAGGACAGATGAAGATGATGATGATGGTGGTGGTGATGGTACGACACTTACGGATACTTACTATGTGCCAGACGTCTTTGTAAGTACTTTACAGGTGTCAGTTATTTTAAATCCTTACAACAACCCTACAAGGTAGATAATATTACTATATGATTTTACAGATGAAGGAAACTGGCACAAAGGGACCGCTAATAAACACAGTGCTGGCCTCGGGACTCAGGTATTCTGACTCTAGATAGATAGGGATTTTTTTTTTATTTAAAATGTTTTATTTATTTATTCATGAGAGTCAGAGAGAGAGAGAGAGAGAAAGAGGCAGAGGCAGAGGGAGAAGCAGGCTCCCCGCCTAGCAGGGAGCCCGATGCGGGACTCGATCCCAGGACCCTGGGATCATGACCTGAGCCGAAGGCAGACGCTTAACGACTGAGCCACCCAGTCGCCCCTAGATAGGGATTTTTACTAGGTATCCTGATGGTTGTGCTTTCCCCTTTTTTCTGAGTGAATTCCAGGAATATATAGCACTTCTATATTAACTAGGGGAAAAAGTGAAAAGTGTTCTGAAATAATTATCACAGGTTTTCACTAGATGGTTCTGTTGGAAAAAAAAAAGGAGCAACAGTTAAGAAATTGCAACACCGTCTAATTTTTTAAGAGTCTTCACTCTGGACCCCAATGCCCTGGAAACCCTCCCTCCTCCACTTACAATTCCAGTGGTGGCTCTCCAACATTTTGCCTTCTTTAATGCTCACATCCGTGCTGAGAGATTGGTCGTTAATACTTCCTTTTTACACATGAAAAAATGAGTCTCGGAAAGTTGTGTTATGGTCGAGATCACATAGACCATAGATGGTAAAAACGACTTTCGAGGCAAATCCCACATTCTCGACTACTGTGTAAGCTATCCTGTTGAGGTTCTCCATGAAATGCAATATAGTTTGTCCTCCCTATCTGTGGAGGAGACACTCCATGACCCTCAGTGCGTGCCTGAAACCATGGATAGCAGTGACCCCTATATATACTATGTTTTTTCTTATGCATCCATACCTATGATAAACTTCGATTTCTGAATTACGCACAGTGAGAGATTAACAGCAATAACTAACAATAAAATAGAACAATTATGGCAACATACTGTAATAAAAGTTTTGTGAATGTGGTCCCTCTCTCAAAATATCTTATGGTGCTGTACTCACCCTTCTTCTTGGGATGATGTGAGATGATACAATGCCGCGTGATGAGATGAAGTGAGGGGAATGACCCAGGCATTGTGATGTAGTGTTAAGCTACCACTGACCCTCTGATGATACAGAAGAAGGGGGATCATCCGATTCCAGACCATACTTGATGGCGGGTGGCTGAAACCATGGAAAACAAAGTCCCAGATAAGTGGAGATAAGGCCAAAAGGCCACAGTGGCAAGGCGACCACATGGGGTGCACAGTCTTTGGAAATGAGGTGTCTCTTTATGAAATGCAACATACAAAGTCCACGACTTTAAAACTCCAGCATTTATGGACAGTTTACGTCCTGTTGGTTATGTACCAGTCTTTCCAGTCTGATAGCACTTGCCAATAATCCTATCAGAAGCATGAATTCGAGTGCTATTCTTTTAATCTCCACGTCTGTGCCCACATTTAGCTAAACTTACACAAGAAATAACTTCTGCAGTTAGACTAGGTGCATTTGGTGAAACCCAGAAATAATCAGGGAAAAAAATACTTCAAATTCCGAACTGCAGAACACAGCTAATTTCAGCCTAACATTTATGAATTTTAATGTTAGACTACACTGATACTCTTCTTTTGCACCAATGTTTTGTGAAATGTTTTGTGGAAGAACAGCATTGCCCTGTAAAAGATTAACATAAAAAAAGATTTGGGGTCTATCCCCATGTGGCTTTGCTAGACATTTCTTCAACCTATTTTTTTTCAACCTTGTCCACTTCCTGCGGTGAAATTCGTAAGTTTGCATCCCCTTTAGTAATCCTTCTATGATTTTAAAAGGCACTTAAGAGTGCCTCCCTTCAACCACATCCACGGTCCTGGGATTTGGCAAACATACGTGTATTTGCAACAGCTCTCTCGCTCGTGGAATGTTTATTTCTGTTGTGTGCTTATCAGGTTTCATCTGTAGCCAGGGAGTCTCCCAATCACTTCAGAGCAGTGGTTCTTAAGCCAGACAGGTTTGCCCCCTAGGAGACATTTGGTAATGTCTGGAGGTATTTTTGCTGTCATAACTGGAGTGTGCTCCTGGCATCTAGTGGGTAGAGATCAAGCATGCTGCTCGACATTCTGCAGTGCACTGGACAACACCCCACAGCAAAGAATTATTCTGAGTTTAAGAGTCTCTTATGGTTTGTCTCCCTCTCTGGTTTCTTCCTGTTTCATTTTTCCCTCTCTTCCCCTATGATCCTCTGCCTTATTTCTCAAACTCCACATATCAGTGAGAGGGTTGCTGGAGTGGAGGGGGGTGGAAGGGATGGGGTGGCTGGGTGATGGATATTGGGGAGGGTATGTGCTATGGTGAGTGCTGTGAATTGTGTAAGACTGATGAATCACAGACCTCTACCCCTGAAACAAATAATACATTAGATGTTAATTTAAAAAATGAAGAAAAAAAAAGAATTATCCACCTACAACGTTGCCATTGAGAACCCTGCTTTCGATGTATCTCTCTGGATCCTTTTCTACCCTGTATGTCTGTCTTCGGGCATAGTCACAGAATCCAGGTTTGGTGCAAAAGGAAAATAATACCTTTTGTTCTTCCAAACCCTGCCTTGGAAATTTTGGGTCTGTGTGTTTAGAAAATGCCTGAGTTTAGGGCCTTCGTTGCTTTCCTCAATTGTTACTAATGGCTTGGAGTCCATCATCCTATACGATACTTTTCTATTTTAATCATTAGTTTGTACTTGTCTTCAATGAAGCGCATCTGTCACTTTTCATTCCACTCAACTCTTTGCCAATTTCTTTGCCATTTATGCTCATCAGCTTGACTTCTTATCTGCAATCTGGAACATTTTATGGCTTCATCAGCTAGTTGATTTATATTTTTTAAAATGTTAATTAAGGTCAGCTGCAACAGACTCTTTGTTGCTAGTGCCTTTTCATTTAGAGAAATTACACATTTATCCTTCCTTCTTGTTTATATTTTCGAACCCATTTCCTTCCCTTGACAAAACATTTTCCCAATTACCATGCAATTCAGTTGGAAAAGTATGTCCGCGGGTCCTTCTTAGCCACAAGCAGATGTCAATTTCTTAAAGAACTCTAGTAGATCAGTGACACAGTATTCCCCCAACAGAGACCATGGTGGCTTCACGACCCAGCCGTGGTGCTTCCTGATGTGGGCAGGGGTTGATTCAACTAAATATTGAGTGTCTATTACGTACAGGTTAGTATGCCAGGCTGTCAGGGCTAGAAAATGAATAAAAAATAGCCCTTGCTAAACAGCTAGAAACCTTGGGAGGAGGGTAAGATATGTACATAAATAACTGTAGAAAGAGATGTGTGAGGGCCGCCCTTTCTGTGCTATGGCTAAAGCATCATACTTGCAGAGCCTGCCTGCCAGTCATGCATGAAAGTTCAAGTTCCTGACCTAGACCTCCGGAACCCATATCCTGGATTAGAATCACGCTGGCAGACTTCCCGACTCCTCGCATAAGGATGATTTTATAAGTGACAAGTTGTACATTTTGGCCCGCTGTTTCCCGTTTTATCCCGAAGTTCCTTGAAACCTCTAAAGTGTATTACAACCACTCCTAGTGATTTATTTATGTCTGGTGTGTCAATTAGACGCAGAACATCACGTATTCTTAACATTAGTTTGACCTCTCTGCTTCAAAAGATGATTTTCGCTTTCAGATCTTCCTAATAACAGCCGCAATGAGGACTCAAAAATTTTGTTTAATTTCTGTATTCTTTAGTTTCACCATTTTTTTGGATAGATGATGGTCCTCTCTTCCCTTCACCCCAATATATTTTGTAGACTTTTCTATTCTTGGGATGGCGTGGTAGAAAAATTACAGGCTTTGGGTCAAATATACTGGATTTAGGTCCTTGCTATAACTTTGTCTTTTGGGGTAACTTTTCTAACCTCACAAAACTATGATTTCCTCACATGTGCAGACAGGGTTAATAACATCTACATTTCGTAGTTTGGGGAAGATTCGTTGAGATGACATAAAATGTTTGCCAAAAAATGCCTCAGTGAGCCCTCTCCCCACGCGTTTATCTTCCTCACTTCTGTAATGTTTGTAAAGGGACCTTTCTTTCCTTGTCCTTTATTTTAGTAATGGCTTCTGTTGGCTCACTGTTTACCAGCACAGATTTTTCCTGTCACTTCCTGATCATTCTCATCGACAGCATAATCAACATTACCCCCATCTCATCTTCTATTGTGAAATTCTGAGTAATTCCATATCTTACCATTGCTATTGTCCAAATATTTGTGTCTCTCCCCCCACCCAGTTCACATGTTGAAATCCTAACTCCCGAAGGTAGTGGCATTAAGGAGTCAGGGCCTTTAGGAGGTGCTTAAGTCGTGAAGGCCTTTATGGATGGGATTAGTGCCCTTATAAAAGTAGTCCTGGAGAGAGAGATGATAGCGAGAGCAGGAACACAAGCAGGGCGAGTAGGAGAGGAAGAAGCAGGCCTCCTGCCAAGCAGGGAGCCTGATGTGGGGCTCGATCCCAGGACCCTGGGATCACGACCCGAGCTGAAGGCAGATGCCTAATGACTGAGCCACCCAGGGGCCCCATATAGGTTGGATTTTTAAGCGGTTTGCCTTTTATTGCACATATGTTGAGACTGATTATGTGATACTTAATGTTATCCCATTTTTCACCAGTCACTGCTTCCTTTTTTCTATTTCTATATTTGTATTAAAATAAAGAATCATAAGGCAACTAACTGGCTCAGTCGGGAGAGCTTGGGACTCTTGATCTCAGGGTTGTGAGTTCCAGCCCCATGTTGGTCATAGAGCTTACTAAAAAAATAATAATAATAATAAAAATAAAGAATCATGTTTTTCTTGGGGCTCCTAGGTGGCTCAGTCGGTGAAGTGGCCTGATTTCAGCTCAGGTCGCGATCTCAGGGTCCTGGGATCGAGCCCCGTATCGGGCTCCTTGCTCAGCAGGAAGTCTGCTTGAGATTCTCTCCCTCTGCCCCTCCCCCCTAGTTACGTGCTCTCTCTCTTTTTCTCTCTCTGAAATAAAAAATAAATAAATCTTTTTAAAAAAAGAATCATATTTTCCTTTTCATCTGGAGTTGAAAATTTAGTGTTGCTTAATACCAACTTCTGCATGTCTTCCTGTGGAAGGTTTTTGTTTTGTTTAGCAATCTGTATTTGACTTCAAGGACTTTCATTGAACACCTGCTGTGTATGAAGCAATGTATTAAGTACTTTTATACTCATTATCTCACAACTCTACAAAAAGTTGTGAGGCATCTTTATCATGTGACATATCTTTAGCAGCCCATGTGGTTTTCTGGTGGATTTATTTTTATTTAAAAGTGTACACCTACAGAAAATAGGTGTTGTTTCTGCCATTTTCTAAACAGATAACATTATAAATTCCAATCTTTTTCATCAGATGGGCTCTAATAATTTTATTATATAATGAATGTAGACAGGATAGTGATAATGTACATATAAAGAATAAGATAACATTGTATACCCACCAACCAGTTTAAGAAACAAACGTAAGTTCATGTGAAAGCTCTTTGCCCCTTGCCTACACTTTGCCTATTCCAACCCTGTCCAAAGATAATCTCCAAATGCTTAAATTTTCTATTTTATAATCTGTAGTGAAAACATTGACGTTAATTGAGTGCTTCCTGCTGCTCGGGTATCAAATCATTTATCAGCTGGGTACCAGTATTTGTCTAGGAAGATCAGATTTTGGTCATGGATTTTTTAAATGTACAATATGAAATAACTGCTTTTTATTTTTAAAATAATTTTTAAATTATTTAGGAGTGGGTCTTTCTCTTATTTCCTTTAGGTTTTTACATAGTGTCATGGGTTATTTCATGCATTTTCTCTGGGCAAAGTGTTAGCACAAGAGCCCCTGAGTGAGAAGTCTGTTGGGAGCAGCAAATAAAGTCATAACCCCAAGAGGGGGTCCAGAGAGAATACCAGGCAAAGGAAGGCCTTGGCTCTTTGTTCTTTTCTTGCTCTACATAGATCCCTGAGCAAAAGGTATGAGATTCATTGAAATTTTCTTCTGCAGATTGACAGAAAGATATGGAGAGTTACATATAGAAGAAAAAGATTAAATTTAGGTAAAGGAGAAAAGGGGGTTGGAGAAAAAGGCAGAATTAGGAAAATTGCTGAAGAAAGATGATTAACCAGGGAGATAGGAAGATAAGCATAAAGATATGCCTATGCTTAGTTTTATTTTTATTTATTTATTTATTTTTAAAGATTTTATTTATTTATTTGACAGAGAGAGACACAGTGAGAGAGGGAACACAAGCAGGGGGAGTGGGAGAGGGGGAAGCAGGCTCGCCGCCGAGCAGGGAGCCCAATTTGGGGCTCCGTCCCAGGACCAGGATCGTGACCTGAGCTGAAGGCAGACGCTTAACGACTGAGCCACCCAGGTGCCCCTAGTGCTTAATTTTAAATCTTGTGATTTTGAGAAAGAAAATATTGGGTTTCATTCTGAAGTTTACAAAAGGGAGAGAGAAGGATTGATCAATTGATTGATAGATCTATCTGGGTGAGTGGATGGGTGTGCAGACGGATGGATAGATCAACAGACAGAGAGATATGTATAATAATGAACAGGATGGATGAATGGATGGATGGATGTAGTAATAAGTAGACTGTATTGCTGACTACTATAGATTGAATGCTTGTCTTCCCCAAATTCTTATGTTGAAATCCTAAACCCCAAGGTGATGGTATTAAGAGGTGGGGCCTTTGGTAGGTGATTAGCTCATTAGGGTGGAACCCTCATACACAGGGTCAGTACCCTAATAAATGAGGTCCCAGAGAGATCCCTCATCCCTTCTGCAATGTATGGACACAGAAAAAAGGTGCCATTTATAAACCAGGAAGTGGGCTCTCACTAGACACCAAATCTGCCTGTACCTTACTCTTAGACTTTCCAGCCTTCAAAACTATGAGACATAAATTTTTATTGTTTATGAGCCACCCAATCCATGGCATTTTGTTATAGCAGCCTGAAAGAACTAAGACCTTTTAGACTATATATGTCAAATTAAGAGGGTCCCTTGGCAGCTAGAAATGAACATAGTTCTGTCCATACAAAAAAGCTATAGCAAAAGGGTGCCTGGGTGGCTCAGTCGGTTAAGCGTCTGACTCTTGATTTCGGCTCAGGGCATGATTTCAGGGTCCTGGAATCAAGCCCCACGTCGGGCTCTGCATTCAGCGGGAAGCCTGCTTAAGATTCTCTCTCCCTCTGCCCCTCCCTCTGCTCAGCCCTCTCTCTCTAAAATAAAAAATAAATAAATCTTTTTTAAAAAGCTATAGCAAAGATCTGCTGCTCTATTTAGGTAGTCCTTCTTACTGCCTATCTACTCTTAAGGGATTTTCCTCTTTTGTAAAGGAGAAAGTAGTAGTTTTGAGAAAAATAATGCCATTCTGTGATTAGAACAAGTGTTTTGTTTTGTTTTTTAACCAAGAATTTCATCACAAATCATGATTCAGTCCAAAGACACAAACACTGAAGAATGTGCAGCCAAATGTGTTTGTACTAGTAAAAATAAAGTTAGAATCACCATGAACTTTTTCATATTGGATTTTGGAGCAAAAATCTTCTTGCCATGCTTCTTTGAGCTAAAATATTGAAAGCTAAATTTTCAACTTGCTGCTGGGTTTTTGTCTTATAGTTCCCTTATCCAGATGTTTAATTATTCTCTTACTCATTTAACATAGATCATTACTTCCAATTTGAAAATTAACTGTAGGTCTGGGACATATACAAACAGTGGTGTTTCTTGGTCACTGATTTTTTTTTCAGGGAGCCTTTAAATTCTTCAGCCACATAGGTCAAACTTGCATTAGAACCCATTTCATTAGAAAAGAGATCTATATAGCACTAAAATGGTCACAAGTTCCAGCCAATGAGCCATGTATCTCAAGAAATATGCTATAGACAAAAGATTAGGACTACAAAAGTTTTAAACAGTAATAATGTTCTGGATTTGGTCTATAGACTAACAGGGAGCTTGAAAAATGACCACACTTTCCAAAAATACTATCAACAGGCCTTAAAAAAATTGTTCCATCCACTCATATCACATTATTGATGACTGATCTTTATAGATCTAGTTTAGAACTTAATTCAAGAGCGTGCATTGAGTGTCAGGTTAACACAGTAAGTGTAAGATTTATAAAATAGTCTCTGATATCTAGGAGTTTACAGCATTTTTGGAGAGATGTGGCTTATTCTAAAAAATCATAATATAGTGTACATGAATGCCATGGAGACTAGACTGAAAACAAAGAGACATTTTCACTGAAAGTGATTACTTTTAGTGGGGGTAGAGGAGGACGTGAAGTGCTCAGAGGGCTCCCAGCGTGATGGATTCTCTGTAAAAGGTGAATACAGTTCATATAATTGGGTGAGATCTTGCACATGGTGGTGAGGGAAGGGCGTTTCAGTCCAAAGGAACAAAGGTCTCTCTGATCAAAACCTTCTAGTGGTGGAGCAGCGCCCTCAGAATGAAATTCAGAACGCCGACCCTGGCCTCCCTGACCCATCTCAGGGCTGGGCAGTGTGGCTCCTGGATCACTGCTTGTCTGACAATGGCCATGGGTCTGTGAGATCAATCCAGAAGCTTTCATAGCAGTAGATATTACCGTGACATTTAAACTGCTTTTTTATAAAATAATTAGTCTGCGATGGATTGCGAAAAACAGAGAAGTGGCTTTTTACCTAAGCAGGGTGTTTGAGGAGCACCAGGCTATATGACCTTCCCATGGGCGCATCAGTGGGCCTCTGAGCTATTCCCCGAATATGCCAGGCCCAAACACGTCTCACCCTTGCCGTTCCCTCGGCTGGAATGCACTTCCTCTCTATACCTACACCTTTCTCTCCTCGCCTCCTCCAGACCTCTGTTCAAATGTCACCTTATCAGAAATGCTTTCCCTGACTTAAACATACCTGCTTTGTCACTCTGTCTCCTTACCTTGCTTATCTTTCCTCCCATAAGTCCCTAATCCCTTGTGTACATTTATTGGTTTATGTACTGTCTGGCCCGCCCTACTAGACATCAGGTGCATAAGAACGGGGACTGGTTTATCCTGGTACAGCAGTTCCCCTTTATCTGAGGTTTCACTGTTCGTGGTTTCAGTTACCAAGTCAACCACAGTCAGGAAGCAGATGATGCTTCTTCTGACACATTGTCAGGTCAGTAGTAGCCTAACGCTACGTCATTCGCCTCGCTTCACCTCACCACGTAGGCATTCTATCATCTCACATCCTTAGAGGAAGGGGGGGTACAGTGCAATAAGATAGTTTGAGAGAGAGAGGGACCGAGCCCATCTTCACATAACCTTTATTGCTGTGTTGTTATAATTGTTCTATTTTATTATTAGTTATTTTAAATCTCTTACTGTGTCTAATTTATAAATTAGACTTTATTGGTATATATGTCTAGGAAAAACATTATGTATACACACACACACACACACAGAGTTTGGTGCTATCTGTGGTCTTAGGAATCCACTAGGGGTCTTGGAATAAAGTCCCCGTGGATGAGGAGGGACAACTGTAGTGTGCAGGGCTATATTCTTACCACCCAGGTGATACATAGTTGGCCTTAATCAATATTTGCTCACGAATGCATGGCAGGGTCAATTGCAGTGGGGCTCAGAATTGCAGATGTACTTTAGGGAACAGTAAGTAATTTAATTTGGCTAGAAAAGGGGAGAAGAGAAATAGAGTTTTGGTCAGCTCTAGTTTCAGTTCCAGTGGGTAAAGCCATATTTTGGTTCTAGACTCCAGCACATATAATAAAAGAACATTCTTTTTTTCCTGAGCCTTACCAGATGCCATATTACCATCAAGGATCCTTTTCCTAACCAACTTTAGATGTGTTTGTTTTGTTTTCGTATTTCAATCTTAGTACTTCATATTTTTAATTTTCGTCGTCATCTTGCCGTGTAAGAGTTTACTCCCAAAACTCCGGTTTAACTCCCCTGAAACTGCAGCATATTTGAAGTTCTAATGGATGCAGGCAGAGGAGAGATATGCCGCCTTCACCATTTGTAGAGATGGAACGCAGGGAGCCTTCTCTTTTCCAAAGTACAGCTGGGCCCGCAGGCATTGCTTACATTTTCTGAAAATTGAGGGTTGGGATTCATCCTGTGGAGGGTGATAAGAGCCTGAGGGGGTGGGGGGCGTTGGGGTGAGGCTTCACCCTTGGAAAGAAAGGTCAGTTTTCCAGGGCTACCGGGCTACTGGGCTACCGAGGAGATCCTCCAAGATGAGGTAAGACAGCCGGATGAGAAATCCGTGCCCCACCTGTGCTCCCAGCCCTTTTGGCATTGCTGCTTTTTCTTTCCAAGAGCCTCACAGAGCACCCTGGTATCCCTAAGAGGAAAGCAATCCATTTATGAGTCCCAGGGACGCCATTTTCTGCTTTCAGACTGGCCTGGCATACAGATAGCATGCATAATTAATATGCCCTAGAAAGCCATTTAAATTAATGATGCGATTGTCCCCCAAGAAGCATACCATGGAAGGCAATGCTCTAGGTTTTTAAAGCTAGGATCTGGAGTCCCAGTTTCTTCTTTCCCTCACCATTAGGGCTTGGTGACCTCAGGCAATTCACTTTATGTTCTCTAGAGTACCTAAAAAGTACTTTATTGGTCCATATTTTATTCATACTTTTCACTTCTGAATCTCCAAAAACCTCAGTAGAGCCATTCGAAGGGTCATTGAGTGAAAGCCAGTACTCTCCTTTGAGATCCTCCACAGAAAATTGCCTTAAAGGGCCTGATTACATATATATTTT
This sequence comes from Leptonychotes weddellii, assembly GCF_054177405.1. Lineage (NCBI taxonomy): Eukaryota > Metazoa > Chordata > Mammalia > Carnivora > Phocidae > Leptonychotes > Leptonychotes weddellii. The sequence goes on along the minus strand of NC_138373.1, from coordinate 114,740,117 downwards.
TTTCATAGCACTAATCATTATTCTGTAAAATGTCCAGTTAAACCCACACATCTGCTTAATTCTTTAAAACCAAAGACTGCCTAAGACGTAAGTGATCAGTCTTGCAACTACACAGAGCGCATATTCAGGTAGGGAATCGTTAAATAATTTTCAAAATTATACCACTTCTATCATAGAACAAGTTGCGTTTTCCTCGAAGGAAGTTGGCAGCAAGGTCTTACATAAGCCGTAGGTTTTTCCCACTTACTCTGTTCCTGCCATTTGCGCTAAAGAGTTATGACTAATTTTAGGATTCAAGAGGAACCTGTGTTCAGAAGCAGGTTAGGAATTTGTATTTCTACAAAGTTATATCTATTTTTTTTGTTTGTGAGGGGGGCTGCAAAATAATATGCACTAACATTTTATTAAGAGTCATGTAAACTCCACTGGTGTTCAAGAAACCAGGTAACCAGGTTTTTCTTTGGGAGAAAGAAAGTTGTTTTTTTTTTTTTTTTTTTTCTTTTCCACGGCACTATGGAATTTCTGTGTTCAGCCTTTAGTCTTGCATCAATTTGGGTATCTCTCTAAAACTGTTCTACTCTCGAAGCGTAAAGGGCATAGATACTACACAATATTCTCAACAAGTAAGCCAGTGCAGAAGTGTAGGAAGTTGCCTTAGTTTGCATAAATCTTTGAAAAACTGCAAAAAAATTTCATGTTACTAATCCCAACGGTATCTTGCATTTTTTTCTGCTGTTCAGCCACTGTCCAGCAGATGGCACTGTGTAGTAATAGGATGACAGCTTCCTTTTGCAAATGTGGCAGTGTGCATTTCTATCATGTATGTATTTATTAATACTCGTTCTGTTAAATTACAGTGGAGAGTATGACACTTTTTTGAAATACAAGGTATTAAGTGTCCGTGATTTGTAAATTTGTATCTTATACCGGCACATTATTATTGTAATATTGTAGTATTGCTCTCTATAAATATAATCAAACTGTTCATTGTTCCTTAAGGAGCTTTTTATTTTTCTGATTATTAACATTAGAGTTCACTTAATAACTTGTCCTAATAGGGTAGAGATATATCAGCAAATAATCCCTACACTAATATCATCTTGGGTGCCCTTGCCCTGTGTTTGAGTCCAGGACGGGATGTGGTTGGGCTAAGGGTAACAGCCCTCAAAGAGCTGCTCACAAACAGCTCACTTTGCCTCTTCATGGAATATTGTGGTGGCCAAAAATAAAGGAAATGAAAGGAAACTAGCACCCGTTACTCTCAGTGTGTCCTGCAAGCATGGGTCTACCTGGGTGCTCAGCAGAAATGCAGTGTCTTGTGGCCCACCCCGGATGTAATGAATCAGGGTATGCTTTTGAACAAAATTGCAGATGAATCATATGCACATTCAAGTTTGACAAGCACTGACTATTGAGTGTTTCCTCTTCTTTTAATTTAAAGCAGATATTGAGAGCCCACTCTGTGTCAAGCAGGGCATCCTGGGCTTGGGCCTCAGAGACGGCCAAGTCTGGGTACCAGCCTTCAAGGAGCTGACAGTAAGGGCATAAACAGAATGTTAAAAGAAACAAACCAAAACAACGAAGCCAATACAGCGATGTTGGTGCTAACTCGGGTATGTCCGGATTGCAAGTGTGTGTTTGGTGGGCATCTGGCTAAGGTTCACATTTCATCTTTCTAACAGCTCTGAGAGATGGAAATTGCTGGTCTAGAGGAGGAGACGATACAAAGTCATTCACACAGCCAGTCAACGGTGAGCTTAAAGCTTATACCCAGTTGTCAGGCTCCAAAGCCCCCAAGTATTTTCAATACACTGCATCCTGGAAACCCAGGCTTTTTCAGTAAATTATATATCTGTGTCATCTCTGTTATAGATTACAAAGGAAGGTGTTGCTTTCCAGACCAAGGATCTGAGGACCTTGCATTCAACGCATTAAAATGTAAATTTTGGAAAGTTTGTAAGTTAAGCACTTAAGAGTGACTTCCTTCAAATGAAGGCAGCGATCACCTAATACCTTGCACGTGGGTCATCTGGGTTCCTCCGTCAGGACATAGAGCCCTGCTGTCCTGAGGAGGTAGGGGCTGGCTGCAGATGGGTGGCCCTAGGGGACCTTTAGATGGAGAATTTGTAACAGAGTGGGATTATATTTGCCGAGTTCAGGAGAACTAAGAATCCAAGTATTTTCTCCCACATCTGACCGGGGGCTGCTTGCAAGTCAGGATTCATCAGGATGTTGGGTAACCTGGAGCCCTGCCTAGCCCCCAGAGCACTATTTTTAGGAGTTGGCCAGATTGACACTGATCTCTTCAACACCATTTTCAGGGGTGAACCTAGTTGTAATTACCTGCACTTATATGAGCCTGGTTGTTTTATCTAAGTTCATTGATGAGTCTCCCGCAGAGAATGGAATTAGATATTTCAGTAAGGTAAGGAAATTATATCTATTTTTTGTCACTGTATGTGGGAGGACTGTTGCTCAGTCTGAGAAAATTATTTCATTCAGAGCCTTTTTTTCCTTTTGTATTATCATTTATTAATTCATGTGTTATATATACACCTGTAAGCAAAACTGAATATTAAGTTTGAATAACGGTTTAAAAACCGAATCATACGTAGTTGGCAAAAATAAAACCTGCCTCTCATGAGGAGCCTATGAATCATTTAATGTTGCTAAAGGACTGACTGGCCTCTATGTCTTTGATGGCTGATATTGGTCTTTTTCAGAAAATGCTGGGAATATTTATCCTAATCTTTTAACCCCCATCTTGTTATTTCCAGGCAATTTGTTGCATTTAGTATTCTAGGGCCAAAAATGGTTTTGCTTCTATATTATTTGGCTAGTAGTGCTGAATGCACATTCCAAATGTGGCACATATTCCCACATACCAAGTGGCATAGGATATTCTAGAAATTGTTAGGGGAAAACACATCTGCGCCAGTTCACAGGGATTGGGAATGGATAGTGTAACTAGGTCAAAATGGCCAGCCATGATGGCCACGGTGATAATTTGTCATTGAGCACAGTTCTCTCATTCTTGGATGGAATAACTCTGATGCGCCAAAATGTCTCCATAACCAACCACACAAAAGACACTGAGTTAATGCTAATGTGCTTTTTGTCCCAGGATGAGCTTTTCCTTCCTCTCATTGGTAACCCCCACCTCAAGTGCCCCTCAACACCACTAGCTTATCTTTTACTCTTAATCTTGCTTCAACTCCATGTCTTCTTGGAGTGGAGGTTTTTATTTTAAATGTAAAAGGATAGAGGTGAGGTACAGCAACTCTGAAAGAAAGCCTGTTAGGAATTGTGTCTGGTTATTGTCTCGAGACACCTTCAAATGCGAGCTCTTGAGCATATCATTTCGCCCTCACCTTTCTCCGTAAGAAAATGCAATGTTGCTCAGCAGAACAGTAGACATTGTTACCTAGTATTCTATCCACGGGAAAGCTGTAGTAGTTAGGATATACAAAAGAGGAAAAACATGCCAAGGAAAACAAGTCAACTGGCATGATTTTGAGTGATTTTTAAGAGTATTTCATGCTTCTGTTTTTAAGAGTAGTTCTGGAATATATCGTAAGGTCAGTTCATATTTACCTTAACTTCTTAAACATACAATGCTCAGAGTTACACAGTGTATCATGGTGGTGATAGTAAATTATCACAAAAATGTAACAAGAATGCCCTATGTAATAAAAGGTGTGTTGGGCTTTGTTTCAGTTAAGAGCATACGGGTCATGTTGAAAATTAGAATAAAAATGGTCTCTTGTATATATAGGAATCCTCTACTAATCATATTATTTGATTAAACAGAACATCCATTCCTTTACTATGCTAAATAACTGAACAGTACTGAAAGTGAAAGAAACTCCCAAACAAGCAAAAAACCATAATGAAGACTGTTGGGAGGGTTGCTGGAAAATATAATCAGAAAGAGGTGCTAAGTGTTTTTGCCGCAATCCCACGGTCCAGCCAGGCTGTGTTACCAAGCGCCCCGGGAATGTGGTGTGTTATTAACCCGTAATACCGACTTTGATACTCCTCCTCTCTGCACGCGTGATGAACCTGTGCATATCCTTCAAGACTCAGATCGAGTATCCTCTCATCTTGAGAAGCTAGCTCCTTGGATCACTCTTTTCCTCCTCTTTCTGTTAGGACCTCCTCTTTTTGCTCTTGTCTCACTATGTTGAAATTATATGATGAGATACCTCGCCCTCCTCCCACCCCTAGAGGAGCCCCTTGAAGTCAGGAACCACATTTAATTCATTTATCTTCAGTGCCTCCTTCATGATGGAAAATGTGTGGCACATAGGCCTCCGCTCTTCAGTTCTGCATCTGCAGCAGATACTACAAATCAATCCTGACACTCTTCCTCTCTGAGACTAGGTCTAGCCTAGTACTTCTGAACACCACACTTCAGGCCTCTACATAGCACAGTTCATTGTGGCTGACACGCTAGTTTTAGCTTCCTTATTACCACTGGTCTAGCAGAACACCTGGCTCGTAGGAAGCAGCCACTGTTATTTTTATGTGAAAAATTATATTAAATGGAAATCATACGAAACCCATGCTTTGACTTTGGCTTCGGCGTTGGCTTTTGGCTTAAGTATTCTGATGGAGTTGAGTCTAGGAATGTTACAGAGCTTGCCGGGATTTCAGTCACTGGTATTCAATCATTTGTGTTGTTGTACTTTCATTATTTTGAAACGCTCTGAAGTTAAATAAAGTGATATAGGCTCCTTTTACATCACAAGACTTACCAAATCCCTTCTATGCCAGAGCACATGAGGAATCTGCATGAAGAGAATAAAATATTTAGTGTTTCACAGACATATTTGAACAACGAAGGAGTGTTTTATGGGACGAGTGTTCCCCAGGACCCACTCTGTAGCAGATTCTAGATAGTTCTGTTCATGTCTTCCCCACCCTGTGTTACTTACGTATTTATATTTAGTTATCAGTATTGGGAATAATGAAAACCTCAGGCTTCCTTTTTCGCTGTTTTTGAATGATACAATCTATAATATCCTTGTTGAAATAGTGAGGGGAAAAAAAAACGAATAGTGGGAATGATGGCTCCCTCTAATTTCCTGTTGATTTCCAAATGCTTTTACCTTTGAAAATATATTCTTAATTTTTTCTTTCTGAAGCATGAAATTAAAGTAGTAAGTGAGAGGAGTCAACAGACATGGACTCAAAGACCCCAAGTGTGACATTCGCAGATGCCATGGAAGTGTTGTCATTTCTCTTCATGACCCTTAGTTTCCTTGCCTACAGAGTGGGGATATTGAATCCCTGAAGTGTGAATACAGCACAAAACAAACAATGCAGAGATTGTGTTTGCTCTCTGCCTGATTCCAGATGTAACACTCTTAAGGATATTTTTTTAAGCCAGTTCGCTCAGGGAGCAGTTTCATTTCCAGAAGATGGAGGTGACTTGAAAGTGTCTTAATAACACCTGACCCATTAATAACACAGCGTATGTGTAGGAGCATCGAGTAAAGCCTCATACCTCCAACTCAGTCTTAATGATTGAGTAATGTAGTTTGAGATACTCATTTACCAGTGTCATTTCTCCCCAGGTCCCCCTCCTGCCCTCACATACACCCCCCCAAAAAAATAGTAGACGGGAGAGGAAGAATAGCCTGAAAACATCACTTCGAATAGTGATGACGTTAACAAAGGTTGATACTATGTTTTAAGAATAAGTACTTTCTCTTAATAAAGTGCTGGGGGATATAAAGTCCATAGTGAAAGCATTTGGGGGTTTCTCCCTGTTACCTGCCTTCTTGGGCAGTGTGGATAGTGATGTTCCTATCCTGGGCCTCATTTCACAGATTCCCTGCCCCCCTTCTTTGAAGTGTATAGTTCAGTGATTTTATTTTATTTATTTATTTATTTATTTTATGTTCAATTAGCCAACATACAGAGCATCATTAGTTTTAGATGTAGTGTTCAACGATTCCCCTTTCACACATACACAATGACTCCTGTTTTAATTGAGAGCAGCTTCCATGGATTGGTCATGAAACTTAGGTTGCCCATAGGTTGTTCGTGTTCTCTTGTGCATTTTGTGCAACATATTGATGTTGTTGGGAAAATCGGGGACTGCCTGCGGGGCGGCATTTTAATTCCAATCTCACCACTTACCACCTGCGTGATCTTACCAAAGCATTTCATTTTGCTTCGTCTCCTGTCCTGAGCTGTGAAATGGAGATAATGCTCCCTGGGATTGTCGTGAGCATTGGGTGATCCTAGAAGTAAAGACCCTGGCGTGTACTATCTGCTTCCTAAATGCTAGTTCCCACAAAGCCCTCCTTCCTACCACTCCTAGAGTCACCAATAGAAAATATTAATCTGAATTCGTCTGTTGACAGTGTTTCAGTAGTTCTCAGTGCTCCCAGGATCAAACTGAGACTCCTCATGAGTCATACAAGGGCCCCCATGAGCTGGCTTATTTCCAAACCCATTTCCCATCATTCTTGTCTTCACACTTTATGACCGGTCACCCTAAACTTCTGTGCTCTCCTCTGACCCTAGGGTTTTGCTGGTTCCGTCATGGTCACTCATTTCTTTGCCTCCCTAGGAGGCCTTTCCCATCTCACCCCGCCCCACCCGTCTAGCATGAGTATCCCCCTTCTGTGCTCTTGACCTTATTGCACTTTTTCATTTTAATGCAATCTGTGTATCCGTCTGTTCCCTCATAAGCCGGCATATTAAGGGTGCAACTTGTACCTGATTCATATTTATATTCCCAGTGCACAATATCCTGCATACAGCAAGTGCTCAATAAATCTTTGCTTCGTGGATTCTCTGTCTCTCACCTTATTTTTCCCCCCTGTGCCGGTCAACCCCAACAGAGTGAAAAGACTCATCATTATTAATTCTAATAGAGCCAGACATATTTTCATGATTTTGTGAACCAAAGAAAATAACCTATTTTTAGTATCTACTCAGAAAAAAAAGGTAAATTTGTATGTGTATTAAAAAACCACTCTAAAGACAGGAACCGGGCATATTCATGAATTCTCAAATGATATTCTTGTGAATGGAGGTGCGTCAGTCTTCCCGCAGGCCTCAGCGTCCCGCTGGCTCTCAGGAATCCGGGCGGAGTTCTGCGGCTAGAACGCACACCTGTAGCTGTTGGCTCGAGCATCAGTGAGAGGCACACACTCGATCGGGGTTTTAACTTGGGCGCATGATTTATAGATGCCTAAATGGCGAAAAGACATTTCAAAATTGTGTTTCTTCATAGATGTGGCGTGAGAACTGCTGGAAGGAGCTCAGATTTGTTAGAATTGGACTGACATTTATAAAGACAAAAAACTTTGCAGCAGCTTTAATTATTACTTAAGAGCAGGGTTGTTAAAATGGCTCCCCCAGGTACTGGAGCTTTTGATTATGTAAGGAGAAAAAAAAGATAAATTTCAAAAAGGAAGCTCAGTCCAGCACTGTGCACTGCCAGTTACTCCATAATTCATTTTGGGGACAACTTCTCTATGTGGTCTAGGAATGAAGCCAGATATCAAATGCATCGCTGGCTGCAGCAGGTAATGATAAAGTCTTCAGGAAAAGAAAAAACACAACTTGCCTCACATAAGAAAGATTGGGGGATATTTACAGAAGAATCTGAGTCTCTTCAAAGTACATGAGCTCCGCAGCAACTGCGAGATTGAAAATCTCCTTTTCCTCCTCTTCATATAAGGACCTCTCTCATTGAGAATTCCCCCCCATCAGAAGAAAAAGCCCCCCACGTTTGATCCATGAGATGTGAACTCTAAACTAGTAGCCTCTTAGCTGTCTGTTACTTTTCCTATTTATCAAGGGAAACCTTAACAAGGAGAGTAGTAGCCTGGGAGGGTTAAGACGCGTTCTGCTAGCCTGGCATGTTTTACTTATTCTTATGCTTGCAATAAATGGAGGTTCATCTGTGTTAGGATATGAGTCTATTCTCCAAAGACATATATGCTGATAGCACTAATGATTGGCAATATTTAACAGTAAAACTGTTTTACTTGCAGTGACTCCAGGCTTTGAATTATAAATGGAATAATTTTATATCTTTTGGCATTAGTTGAAATACATGGGAATTGGCCCAGATTTCCCATTAATAATGTAGCAAGTAAAGGTTTCAAAATCATTAGAGCTGATATTTCTATTTAATTGGTATTTGGAAAATACATTTTATTTATCAAAATATAGATTTATAAGATTTATGTCAACTTATACTGATTTGAAAAAATATCCAAGTTTATCTTAATGGATACAATATGTGACATTTATATATATATACTATGTGACCTTTATCTGTGTGGATAAGCATTTTTTTAAATTTGTTTGTTTGGGGTGATTAAAAATCGTAACTGAGCTTAGGAGGCACTAAGAGATTGCTTTCTGCTGTGGTCTCATCCTACCTGATGCTTCTTTTTATTTGACCTCAAATTTAACTCCTTGGGAGGGCTTCTAATTTATCACAGAGCCAACCTTACTGATTTAAGGCAAACCATATGCAATTTTGGGAAGGCATCAAATCCCTTTTGAAAAGAAAATTCCCTGGCATGGCTCATGTGAGGTATAATTTTTATGACTGAAGTAGGTATGAGAAGGTGTCCAAAAATGGGAGAAGGGGCTTGTGTTTGTACAGACAGCCTTTCTCACAGTCTTGACCCAGTCCTTCTCTTCTGAATTTACTGGCTGTATTTATGGAAGACTTGAAATGCAATTGAATTTTTATTTGAAATTGTATACCCTCTATTTTTAGATTATGACTTTAATGCATGATGATGTGTTGAGGAAAAGGAATATTAATCATGGCAAAGTCTGAATTGTAAATGGTGTGAACGGGCATGACAGATCGATCTGCTTTTGATAGAATTTTATGATTATGTATGTATCTGTAAAGACGGAGTTAACCTAAAAATCACAAATGATTTGGCATTGGAGAAGAGTGCTCAGTCTTTTAACACTTTGCTTGTTTAATATGAAATTTTACAAAGAGGAAATTTCTGAGAACAAAGAGAGAGGATCCAGGACCTTGCTCAGCTGACTCCTGTCAGAGGCTTGGTGAAATTGCCCACTTCCCATGGTGAGGAAGGTAGAATTATGGGATTTTAGAACTGAAGGGGAACTAAATTAGCCCATTTTACAGATGGAGAAGCTGAGTCCAGAGAGGTGAAGGTGGTGTGCCCAACCACACTTCAGCATCAGCTTTTGATTTCCAGCTTCTGGAAAAGCTCAGCAGGGAAACTCTTACAGGACGGCTGTGAGACCTGCATGAGGAAGATTTGGTAGCTGTTTGCAGTGTGAAAAGGCTCTATAAATTTCATATGTAATTATAATAAAACCCTGTATTTTGGCTTTGGGCTGCTGAGTCCTCGGACGGATACCTGCTCTAGCCACAAAAACATCCTCCTGCCTATGACTTCTTTTCCTGTAGACAGAGGCACTTGCCTGTGTCCCTGCTTTTCATGGACAGCCTCCTGTTTCCACTTTTAGGTGTCCTATGTCTTGTGAAAGAGTGTCATTCTTTCAGATGCGGAAGCTTTTTTAAAAGATTAGCTATACCACTTACTAATATTTTCCATCCATAGCCTCTATTCCTAAATTCCTCTTGATTTTCAGTTAATCCTTCCCTCTCAAGAAAACCAGGGGTAATTTAAAGAGAGGAAAGAGGAGAAGAAAACTAACATTTAATCAGCACCTACTATTTGCCAAGTATTCGCCTCAAGTTGCTATCGGAATGAGGTCAATAAGAAGAAAGAAATCAATAAAAGATCCTATCGTGCTAGATACCTTGCCTACATTATTAATTACTGAATAGATCAAGGCTCAGAGATGTTAAATAAGCCAGGGAGAGGAATTAAAACGCCAATAAGTCCAAAAGGAGAGACATCACCAAGAGAGAGGTCACGTTTCCCTTTCCTCAGAAATAAAGAGAGTGCTAAACAAAGATAAGGAAGAAAGAAAGAAAAGGAAGGAAGGGGCGAAGGAAGGAAGGAAGAAAGGAAAAGGAGAAATGATTAAAGATTTAGAGATAAAAGAACTAATTTAAGGTTTACAAAAGAACTTTGTTTCAACTAGGCTTCATGTATCTTTCCACAAAGCCCATTAATGTTGATTTAATATGATGTTGGCATCATGGCCTTTGAAAGTCATATATGATGCAGCTCTTATGTCTGATTGTGCCTCCTAGTAAAATGAATAAAAAATTTCAAGTTAGGGAAATTATGACAAATCCAAGGATCAAATAAACTTACTTGCTACCTCAAAGACATTTTTTATTTAAAATGATGATAATGCATCATTAAAAAAGAAATTAAACACATTCTCATATCCTGTTTCTGCAATCTAAATGCTTTAGGAAAAAATTTTATACTGAAATGATTTTTTTTAAAGATTTTTAAATTTTTATTTATTTGACAGAGAGAGACAGTGAGAGAGGGAACACAAGTGGGGGTGGGGGAAGGGAGAAGCAGGCTTCCTGCGGAGCAGGGAGCTTGATGTGGGGCTCGATCCCAGGACCCCGAGATCATGACCTGAGCCGAAGGCAGACGCTTAATGACTGAGCCACCCAGGTGCCCCCTGAAATGATTTTTTAAGTGAGTTTTTAACATGTTACCATTAGATCCTGAAGATGTTTATGAGACTGATGGAATTGTCAGGCACATTCTAAAGCAAAATTTGTGGCTATATTAGCTCATAAAGTTCCTAGAAACAAGGAATTTCTGAATAGAATATTTTCATCGCAAGATTCAACAACCAAATTTAAGATGTCTACCTGAAACATAACTTCTTATAGGGTGATAAATTCAGTCATTTCAACTTCAGGGTTTATATTAATGATGGAGATAAGTATGTATAATGGATAGCAACATCTGATCAATTAAAGTTAAATAACATTGTGTAATTTGCCAAATAAAAATAAATCGTATAAATGGTTTTAATTTAAGATGTTTATCAGAGTTCTTGCAACTGATATCTTCTCAGCAGGAAGTACCTTTTTGTGGAGCAAATGGCAAATTATATACACAAGGAGACCAGAACTGAGTATATAGTTACAGGAAACAAGGTGCAACCATGCCCAGGAAGTAAGCAGGGACCAGAGTATTCAGGGGTTCACAAACCATGTTAGTGACCTCGGTCTTTATTCTAAGGAAATAGGAAAACTTAAGGCTTTTAGGGGAGAGAGAGGAGTTAGAGGTGGATGAAAGTGACTGATGGAGACCTGTAGGAAGCTACTCAAGTCAACAGTGCGGGGGAGATGCTTGTAACATAGTTGTTTAAATGCTGTCTTGCCCCTGTTTTGACGTCTCGGCTGGAGGCCAGTCATTTCCTCTTCTAGAATAGCTGATTAAGTCCTCATTACCATCCACCTTCTTTATTGGACTGTCACACTCTGAGCCACTATTCACCTGCTCTTACCACTCCAGGGCCAGATACCAGACAACCAGGGATAGCCCCTATGCCCCAGAGCCCACTGAAATTATTCAAACTAGCCAATCCTAAATTGGCTTACCTGGCCTTGCCCATTCTTTCTCATAAAAACCACAATAAAGACTTGCCCGCAGTTCCCCCCTGCCCCTCTGCCTCATCACAGACCCCAGTGATTCCCTGGGTGGCTCTCTGTGGTGTGAGGTGTACTCCTTCCTTTGGGAATCTTGAGTAGAATAAACTGTCTTTTCAATGGCATTGTCCCCTGATCTGGTTGACCTTACCATACCTAAATAACAATAAAATCTATTAAAACAGTGCTAGTCTAGGTCAGTGGTAGAGACAGCAAGAAGCTGCTGAATCAGAGGTATTTAAGAGAGAATATTAACAGAATTACATGATAGGACCATATTGAGGATGGGAGAAAAGTAGGTGATGAAGATGACTCCTAGATTTCTGGCTTGGGTAATAGCGGCCATTCATCAAGACAGAAAACTGGAAAAGGCTCTGATTGTGGGATAGTCTTGAGTTCAGTTTGGGGTATTTTGATATTGGGGTAACTCTGAGATATTCAAGTGGAAATGTCAAGGGGACAGGCAGATCTACAGTTTAGAACTGGTGACTAGGTCTCATTGAGAAAGGAGGATGTATGAATAATAGACTTTTTAAAAATCCCAGCAAGTGAGAATTACAGATGGTAGCACATAGCAAAGATGGCAGTCTCCAAAGGCTATTCATGAGGAATCACTTCTTGCAGGGAGTCAGCTGTGAGCATTGTTGGGTTGACGCAAAAGAATACTAAGCAGGAGAAATAAATCGTGTATACAAAGGTTCAGAAGCAAAATGTGTGTTGCGAATTTGAACAATGAATAGTCCGGTTTAACAAAAACAGGTGATTTGTATGGGGGATGGGGATGGGAGCAAAGGTGTAGAGTACCTAGATACCAAATCATTCAGCCCTTGAAGGCCTTGAAGGTAAGGAGTTTATTGAGTGCCGGTAGTCCTCTGGGTACTTCATTAAGAGAATTAAATAGAGTTCCTTTTCTGTCTTTTAGAATAGATGTTTCTACAGGGTAGAGATTCTCCTTTTCCTGCTGATCATGGTCAGCTCAAGTAGAGAGTATTAATGTATGAGGCTCAAAAGAAGATTAACCAAACGTTATTATGTTAATTTTATTTCAGTCAACTACTGAAGATTATTATAAGTCTGCTATGTACCTAAGTCATCGGACCCAGCCCATGATCCTGTGGAAATTAGAATTATGTTGGGGAGACAGAACTTACACTTTAAAAAGAGATTTAAAAGAGAGAAGTGGAACCTAAAAACTAATGCGAAAAGGAATATATCATGAAACATTTCTGTATTTATCCTTAAACATTTTTATTGTGTATTTCTTTTAATTGCAGTAGAGTACACACAATGTACATTTTACTGTCTTAACCTTTTTTAAGTATACAGCTTAGTAGTGGCAAGTGCATTCACACTATTGTGTGACCAATCTCCAGAATTCTTTTCATCTTGCAAAACTGAAATTCTACACCCATTATACACAATTACTCTCCATTCCTCCATTCCCCACTCCCTCTCCAGTCCCTGGTAACCACCATTCTCTTTTGTCTCTCTATAATTTATCTACTCTAGGTACCTCATATAAGTGGAATCATACAGTATCTGGGTTTTTGTGAGTGGCTTATTTCTCTTAGTATAACATCCTCAGGGTTCATCCATGTTGTAGTATAGTTCAGAATTTCCTTTCCTTTAAGGCTGACTAGTATTCCATTATATGTATGCACCACCTTTGGCTTATCCATTCATCCATTGATGGACACTTGGGCTGCTTCCATCTTTTGGCTCTTGTAAACAATGCTGCTGTGAACATGGGTGTACAGATACCTCCTCAAGATCCTGTTTTCAATTCTTTGGGGCATATACCCAGAGTGGAATTGCTGGATCATGTGGTAATTCTATTTTTAATTTTTTGAGGAACCACCGTATTGTTTTCTGCAGTGGTTGTACCATTTGACATTTCCACCAACAGTGCATAAGGGTTCCAGTTTCTCTGCATCCTAAACAACGTTTGGTATCTTCGTTGCTGTTGTTGTATTTATAATAGTAGCCATCCTAATGGGTGTGAGGTGCACTTAAAGTTTTTTTTTCCCTGTAGTCAGCATGCATTTTTATTGTTAGGAAAAGAATTTTTAAAATCTGCCTCTTCTTAATGGGAGGGCTAAAATCAAAGCATTTGGAATTAAACTCCATGTCGGAGTGGCATAGCACAGAGGCAACAAGACAAACCACCGCTGGTCTTATTTTGGCAAAAATAACCAGGGCTATGGAGGTTATAGATGATTTTGGATCTGTATATATTTTAAAAATAAAATCTGTATTTTGAACATGTGTGTTTTTAATTATTTTGGCCTACTCTGCCTTTGTAAATCAGATTTGCAGAAGAGGGAAAAAAATATGAGCCTTGTGCTTGGCATTTATGAAAGGAGCGTATTTACCCCAGATGTTCCCAGAAGTACTAATGGCTTCTGTGGGCTGCTGGAGTAACTTCCCCATTTCTCTGGTCTGGTTCTTTTGTCGTGTTACCTAACTGTGGCCACCTTTATGACCCAGTTGAGTCTGGAGATTTGAGCCCAACTTCCAAAGCAGAGGACTGAGCTGCTACCTGTAGAAAATAATTGAGGGAATGGAAGGATACATCTCAAAAATATGTATCCAGGAATGTGACAAATAGTGCAAAAGCCACGAGTAACATCCTGCTGCATCTTGTGCCTTTGTGTTTTAGAAGAATTTTAAAGGGTGTTTGCTTCTTAGATAAAAATACACATTTAACTAGACTTGCTCTCTCCCTCTCTCTCTTTTTTTAAAGGTTTTATTAAATTATTTTTGAGAGGGAGAGAGAGAAGCAGACTCCCCGCAGAGCAGGGGCCCCGATGCAGGACTCAATCCCAGGACCCTGGGATCATGACCTGAGCCAGAGGCAGACGCTTAACCGACTGAGCCACCCAGGCGCCCTCTCTCTCTCTCTCTCTCTCCTTCTATTGGAAGTTGCTCCTGGCTTCCTTTTTGGCACTAGCACCGGCCATATTTTCTTATACACTGTGTTTGTTTTTTACTTGTATGCGCACTGAGGACAGGAACATCAACCTCTTGGTATTTTAAGGCCTAGCAGAGGAGCAAGGAAAGAAGGAAAAGAGGAAAGGAGGAAGGAACAAAACTATGAGAAACGTTCACTGTATGTCAGTCACTCAGTTCTTCAGTTTGGGTTCCTTTTTGCTTCCTCCCCACACCCTGAGGATTTCCCTTATGTCTTTGAACGCTCATCTGTGTCAGATTTTGCAACTAAAATACAGGATGCTCAGTTAAACTTGAATTTCAGACAAGCAGCAAATACTTTTTTTTAATGGAAGTATATTCCATGCAGTGTTTGGGATATACTTACGGTAAAAAATTCGTTGCTTTCTGAAATTCAAATTTAAATGGCTGTCCTGTATTTTACCTGACAACTCTTTTAAATTTTAGAAAGATTTAAAAAAAATATTTCAGCTAGTTAGAAAAAAATTGCTGAATGACCAGCCAGTTAAAATTTAAAGACTCATTGGGCTTATCTGTGCACCTTTGACAGTAGGGTTGTTGATCAAGCACTGGAGGACCAGAAGCTGACATAACTCCTACCCCTTCATGCTTCTCAGGCAGCCCATATGACCAGTTAGAGGGCGTGGGGACTCTTTCTATCGAGTTTGGCACACAGTAGGAGGTCAGTACATTTCAGTTTAAACCATAGATTGTTCAGTAGTATGAAAAATCTTGTACATTTCAGAGTTAATACTCTGCCCTGATGTTGTAAAATGACATCACTTTGCAAGGTGAATAATAGCATCACTGGCAAGAAAAATATCAGCCAATCAGCTAGGAAAAATTGTACATACGCCTCGTTAACGGGCAACCCTCATAGTCATTGTCTAATGATCGTGTTTCTTCCCTGCTCTTGTCTAGGACAAACATTCTGCTTTTAAAACTGCCTCTTACATTGTTTCCTAATCATTTTCCTGGCAGATTAACATTAGGAAAATGTTAAGTTGTCACAATTTCATTAGCGGTTAAAAGCTACCAGCCCAAACTTGTAGCTTATTATTGTTGCTTGGTAAGAATAACCTCCATTGCTTTATACTTGAAATGACAGCCTGGAGATTAAAAGCCCTTCAAGGTAGTTTTAGTTGACAATCAAGACCAGGAGCCTATAATTATGACTATTACTATTATAATTATTATTTTAAATTCCTACGTAATAGAGATTTTCCTTTAATTACACATTGAGGGGCTGTTTTGTCCTTTTGCTTGAGGTTGCTGAAGATTGAGGCATTTATTGGCTTGACTGGGAGAGAATTTGTATGCCTAAACTATGAAGCAGCAGTGTGGAACCAAAGCCTAGAAATACCAGTATTTAAATTAATTTCCCATTTTTGTCCTGGATTAAGTTTATTGAATTTGCAGCCTTATGGATTATATTTGCTAGCTAGAATATCTACTGAACACACTGTCAAATATAAGTGGTGATAATACAAGGGTCAGGGAGGAGACTGGTACCGGGGACCATTGGGAGTTACCTGACTCTCTATGAGCCTGACGCACTTGGCAGAGAGCCTTGCACAGAGTTAAGTGCAAAATTGACACCTGTTGAGATGAACTCCATGTCCCCCTCCCAGTCTGACCAGGTAGGATACCCATTCTCCTTAAATAAGCTGTCACTTAGCTACCCATGCTGTTTCAGGGATCCATTGTGCCGTGAATGCTTGTTTTCTTTCTGGCCTTTGAAGCCCAAGCTTATCCCTTTGGGGATGCATCTCTTCGTCGTTTCTCATGTTACACAGCTGCTGAAACGGAGCTGAATTTTTCAGATGTTTCTTACATGACTGTGAGTCTTCCTATAGCCTCATACATATATGCATAGACCGAGGTATTAGTGTGTGTAGACAACTATATATTTAAAGCAAACTCACCCATGAATATTACATGCAATTAGCTTGCAGAGTGAAACGCTTTGGAAAATTCTCATCCCATAGAATTGTGTCTATTACAGTTTGACTTCATAAGCAAGTTACATGGGAGAGAGTCATCTGGGCATCTGTATTTCTATTACTTGCCCACAGTGGCCTCTAATAGGTTCATCAGGGACTCTAGAATTAGATTTGGCAATTTTGCCTGCTAACTTATTCCACCTGTCCATTATCCACTGGCAGTGAATGGGAGGATTATTTCTGTTCAGTAAATGCAAGTTTTTCCATTTTCCTCTATATTTCTTTTTGTATTTTTACCTCAAATATCGCGAATTAAATCCAAATTAGTCTACTTTTCTCTCTAAGCAATAATCATTTTTACAGCAATGCTCATTATTGCAGCGGCCAGCATTTAGCGTCTAGCTCTCACTGCTGTTTGCTATTGAACGTTCACGTCTGCGGTAGAGGTCTTGTAGTATCTGTGATCGAGGCAGCTCATCATTTCTGCCTCCACTCTGACTTGCCCTTTAAAATGTCTTATTCACTGCTAAGTTTAAAATTGGCCTTTATACATAGGAAGCTGCCCTTATCTGTGACCCCAATATTTTACTCCGACAATTCTGTTATCCTATGCCTTGTCTGTCATCCTTTTCTTATTCAGTGGGTCTCTCTCTCTCTCCCTCTCTTTTTTTTTAACCTCTTCTATTTTCTCATTTACCCAATCACTGCTGGTACCAAACCAGAAAGAATCACCTGACTCATTCACTTATTTTTATCAATCCAAACCAAAGTACTCTATGCCCTCTTATCAGCTGACGTTCTGTCCTTGGGCTTCCCTTTCCTGTTAGTTTAACCCAGTCGCTGATCCCAGACATTCCTAATCAAATTCTTTGGCTTTATAATGTCTAAGTCGATTTGTCCCCATGCATGAGTGCGTGTGTCACACCTCTGCTCCTGGCAGGATCCTCGTCTGATCAGAGTTTTGCATCTTCTGTGTTCCCTCGAGGCAGAGAGTCCTGTCTTACTAATGCAATTCTGATGTTCCTACCTCGTCTATCTGTTAATGATTCCACCCATTGCTCACCTACCTTTCTCACTCTGAAACACTTGAAGTATTTTTTAAGGTTTTTAGAATTAGTGCTCTAAAATACATGGAAGTATAAATGGGACCCTGTAGCAGCTGAAGGAATGAAGAAGAGTATTTCTTATACCTCAGCTATCGCTGCTGTGGAGAGGATGAACTAACTCATTGCCTTTCTCCCCAGACCGACTGGATTCCATATCCCCTTTCTCAAAGAACCAAGCTTAAAACTGGATCTTCATCCCTGATGCTTTCCTTTTTATTCTGTCTCAAAGTCTTAAAACAGTCGACCTTTCTTCTTTACCCCTCCCCTACTGCCATGGTTCACACCCTCACCTCCCCCTGCCTGGACTGTTACTCTAGGTTTCTAACGATCTCCCTACTGCCCTTCTTCCGTCCACTCTCTATGTGGCAACGTGATGATTTTCTAAAAACTCAAATCAGTCTGTGGCCATTCATTGCTTGCAAGATCAAATAGTAACTCCTTAACGTGCCCTTCCGTTGCTTTGTCCTTGCCACCTTCTCCGTTCTCATCTCACTTTTCCTGCACAGGTACCACACAGGCCTCTGGGCATTGGTGCTGTTTGCTCCTGCTGTGGGAATGCTTTTCTTTTCTGGAAGTATACTAAGTGCGGATCAGTGATGGGCTTAGACATCTTGTTTCTGAAGCCTTGCTTGACCCACCCAAGCAGGGCCAATCGCTTGCTTTGTTCTTTCTCCATATGTTTTAGATACCTTTGTTAATGCAACTCCTCTCTAAATCTCCCTCTCCCTTACTCTAGTGTGAGATTTTAAAATTAAAAAGAATTTTTTATTGAAGTGTAGTTGACATACAGTATTATATTAGTTTCAGGTGTACAACATAGTGATTCAATATTTATGTATATTATGAAGTGATCACCGTGATACATATGGCTACCATCTGTCACCATGCAAAGTTATTGCATATTAACTGTATTCCCTGTGCTGCACATTATATCCTTGTGTCTTATTTATATGATAGCTGGAAGTTTGTACCTTTTAATCTCCTTCATCTATCTCACCCTTCCCTCCCAAGTCCCCTTCTCTCTGCCTTCTGGCAACCACCAGATTGTTTTCTGTATCTATGAGTCTGTTTCTGTTTGTTCATTTGTTTTGTTTTTTACCTTCCACATATAAGTGAAATCATGCTATTTGTCTTTCTCTGTCTGACTTATTTTGCTTAGCATAATATCCTCTAGGTCCATCAAGGTTGCTTCAAATGGCAAAATCTCATCCCCTTTTATGGCTGAGTAATATTCCATTTAATACACACACACACACTCTCTCTCTATATATATACACACACATATATGTATATATATGTATACACACTTACATTGCTTCCGTATCTTGGCTATTATAAATAATGCTACAATGAATATAGGGGTGCGTACATCTTTTTGAATTACTGTTTTTATTTTCGTTGGATAAATACCCAGAAGTGGAATTGCTGGATCATATGGTAGTTCTGTTTTTAATTTTTTGAGAAAAACTCATACTGCTTTCCATAGCAACTGCACCATTTTTCGCTCCCACCAGTAGTGCACAAGGGCTGTCTTTTCTCCACGTCCTTACCAACGGTTGTTATTTCTTGTCCTTTTTAAATTCTAGTTGTTCCGACAGGTGTGAGGTGGTATCTCATTGTGGTTTTGATTTGCATTTCCTTGATGATTAGTGATGATGAGCATCTTTTCATATATCTGTTGGTCATCTGTATATCTTCTTTGGAGAAATGTCTATTCAAGTCCTCTGCCCATTTAAAAAAAATTTATTTATTCATTTGAGACAGAGAGAGAGTGCAGGAGCAGGGGAGGAGGGGCAGAGGGAGGGGGAGAGAGGGTCTTAAGTAGACTCTGCCCTGAGCAAGGAGCTGAATGCAGGGCTTGATCTCACAACCCTGAGATCATGACCTGAGCCAAAACCAAGAGTCTGATACACTACCCAGGCACAGCCCTCCTCTGCCCATCTTTAATTAGATTGTTTTTTTTTATATTGTATTATGTGAGTTTTTTTATATATTTTGGATATTAACCTCTTACTGGTTATATCATTTGCAAATATTTTCTCCCATTCAGTAGGTTGCTTTTTCGTTTTGTTGATTGTTTCCTTTACCGTGCAAAAGCTTTTCAGTTTTGTGTAGTCCCAGTTATCCAGTTTTGCTTTTGTTTCCCTTGCCTGAGAAGACAGATCCAGAAAAATATTGCTGAGGTGGATGTCCAAGAGCTTACTACCTATGTTTTCTTCTAGGGATTTTATGGTTTCTGGTCTTATCTTATTTTTAAGCGTTGAAGCCATTTTGAGTTCATTTTGTATATAATCCCGTTCCATTCTTTTGCTTGTTAGTTGTCCAGTTTTCCCAACACCACTTATTAAGGAGACTGTCTTTTACCCACTGTATGTTTTTGCTTCCTGTGTGAAGACTGTGTAAGTGTGGGTTTATTTTGTGCCAGTATCATGCTGTTTCGATTACCATACTTTGTACTGTAGTTTGAAATAAGGGCGCATGATACCTTCAGCTTTGTTCTTTCTCAATATTGCTTTGGCTACTTGGGATCTTTTGTGGTTCCATACAAATTTTAGAATTATTTGTTCTAGTTCTGTGAAAAAATGCCATTGGCATTTTGATGGGGACTGCCTCGAATCTGTAGATTTCTTTGAGTAGTATGGACATTTTAACAATATTCATTCTTCCAGTCAATTTCTTTCATCAGTGTCTTATACTTTTCAGTGTATAGGTCTTCCATCTTCTTAGTTATTATTCCTAGGTTTTTGTTTTTGTTTTTTTGCTGCGGTTTTAAATGGAATTGTTTTCTTAATTTCTTTTTCTTTAGTTTATTATTAGTATATAGAAATGCAACAGATTTATGAATATTAATTTGTATCCTGCAACTTTACTGAATTCATTTATTCTAACAGTTTTTTGGTGGAGTCTTTAAGGTTTCCTATCCATAGTATCACGTCATCTGCAAATAGTGATAGCTTTACTTCTCCTTTTCCTTCGTTTTCTTGTCTGAGTGCTGTGGCTAGGTCTTCCAATACTACGTTGAATGAAAGTGCTGAGAGTGGGCATTCTGGTCGTGTTCCTGATCTTAGAGGAAGAACGTTCAGTTTTTTACCTAGTGTGAGATTTTAAAGATTAGAATAATGTCTTATTTATCTTTGTATCCTGCTGGCCTGGTGTGGCTCGTAGTAGGTACTCAGTAAATATGTGTTAAATTAATTTGAATAAGAGAATAAAGGCATTGCTAACTTTTTCTTGGAAAGAGAAAAGCCATGAGTAGTGATTCTAGGGAAATAAATGGAAGTGACAGATTAAGTGATCCAGTGCACAATGGAAGGTATTTTATACTAGGTTGCTTGACAGCAATTATCATTTGGATAAAAGCATACATTTCCTCCTCTATAACGCCCACTTGGAAGATGGGCTTTGAAGAGAAAAACAACATGAACGCACCCTTTCTTTTTTTGCAAAAGCAGTGTGCTGTTTTGATGGCTGAGCTTCCCAGCTGTGAGTGATAAACATCATCCTCTTCAAATGAACTAATCGTCGCTCATACTTCCGGTGGGGCAACCTGCTGCCAGCCTACAAATGAGGCCTATTAATGATATCACTAATTTCAAGTCTGTAAATGTAAACACAAGGGAAGGAGGACCCCAAGTACTGCTGCTGGCCATTAATCCATGTTATTAATGGAGACATTTTTATCAGTGCCAGTCTCTCCTCCTTCCGGTGAAAGAGTTCTCATTATTTCATTGTTTACAAGTTAAAAGATATGTGTGTTTAAAAATAGAGATTCACGAGCAGAAACAAAAATATTATATTTGATGTATTTTCTTTCCATTTTTAGGGAAATCAATGTGGGGGAGGGTGGTTGTGGGAATCCTTCTAACGACATTTCTATTCCAAGAGCTATGGCCTATTTTAAAAGATGTATTGAAGAGCACGCTAATGTAATTGCCACTGTCACTGCCTGAAAGCCCCCATTAACTAGTAGCGGACTTCTATGAAAGGGCCGTGAATAAAGGCCCAGGAAGTCTGGCATAGGGGAGGCAGGCATCTTCAGGGAGGAAGTGAGGTTGTGGGGCTCTTCCAAGCATTTAGAAAGGTTGAGTTTTGCCTGACATTGTTATCTATAAGAAATACGTGCTCATTATATCCTAGATGGGTGCAGAGATCTTCAACACATCAGGATGGTAAACCAATCATGTCATATTTGTTATTGCATTGAGGGCCTTAACCCCTTACTAATAGTAGTAGCTGGCTTAGATAAAAGGGCTATTTTTACCTGTACATACAGTCCGGCCGATTGCATGCTTCTACTAAAATGATATAAATCATCCCCATACCTCAAATACTTTTTTGAGGCAAACACAATGGAGAATAAGATATAAAGAATATTGGCTGCTAATTTGGCTATTACTAATTGCTACTTAACTCAGCGTTAGTTTTTCCTTGATCCTAAGGAAGATCTTTAATTTCATTTCCCCCTTGGGATTGTAAGCCTTTATCTTGCTTTATCTTGTATCCGTATTAATTCCAAGTCGCTATCTCCTCATGCACATACTGAACTGTCGGTAAGGAGTAAAAGACCACTGCATAACGATTCCACAGCAACAGTGCAGTGTTAAGGGTTTGAATCCTGGCTCCGCCACCTACTTACTCTGTAACAGGGGCGATATAACATCTCGTTGCCTCAGTGTGATCATCTGCTAAAGGCAGCTAATAAGAGTAAGACCTAATTCATTGGTCTGTATGGAGGAGTAAGTGATAAAGAAGTAAAGTAAATAAAAATGATTAAAATTGTTTTTTGATGCCAGGCACACAGTAAGCCCTTGATACATTTTGTCTTTTATTATCTGTTAAGGCTTTTCTCTCTACTCCCAAATCTTGAGCTTGAATTTTTTTAAATCTAGGAGATGGAAGAATAATGTTGTGACTTGTTGTACTCAGCTGCACACACTGTCCAGCTTCAGGATGATTTTTAAATTACTATAATGATGGCAGGCATTCTAACAAGCCACAGTTTAAGTTAATCATAAAGGTACAGTTTGGGGTCAGGGAGGCGTATAAACCTGCAGGTTATGAGTGAACTAGTGGAGAAGGGCGGGGAGAGGAGATGGGAGAGGCTCGGGCCCAGGGGCACAGGAGAGAGGCCTGTTTCCCCTGAAGAGAGGGAGGCCACCTGGTAGAGCCCATATGGTGGAGAAAAAGATAGGGGTTTTGTGGGTCTCACCTGGGGCCCAGGGGAGGATGTTTGAGAATATGGAGATGCTTCAGAAGAAAGAGAAAAGCAGCCCCACTCTTGTGCCAGAATAAAGAGGGTGACAGCAGTTGCATATCCCAGAAGGACTTCCATGGAGTGCACACCCTACCTCAGAGCCGCAGCTAGGGGCCCCTGTAAAAAAGACAGCCTTCGCCCCCACCCTAGACTAATTCAGGAACCCCTCCTTAACACCAGTGCTTGTGGCTGTATCCAGGAAAGTTGGCTGCATTGTGTAGCGACGGACCCCAGGTTTAAGGAGGAAACTGGCTTTGTGAAATTTGGAATTCCAGGGTCAAATTCTGCCCCTAAGTTGACTGAGTCCCATCTCTGTGTCTCTGGAGGGACTTACCCAGAGAGCCACCAGGAGGGACACAGATCAAAGCAAACCGCTTTCTGCAGGGGGTGGAAAGAACTCAGAAAGTTGGGGTGCCTGCGATCATGCTGTTAGCATTGTGAGTCAGAGATTTGAACTTGAGTGGCATCAAAGATCTTCCCCTGGGGAAGCCACCTGTTACACAGTATTCGACGGTCACTGATGCACTTTACTTAACATGGTCTTCCTCGATTGTCACAGCATGTCTGTAATATAAACAGGGTAGTTGCCATCATACCCTTTTTATGGGTTTGCCTAAGAGCAGATAAACAGCAAATGAAAGATGGCTTGTGTAGTCTGTTTCTCCTTATTTCCAGTCTAGAGATTTTCTTACACACTTTGCTACAACTAGTTAAGTACTCGCTGCCCCTGGCCCCAACTTGCTCTGTTAACAGAGCTCAGTTTGCAGTAAATTGCTTTCTTACTGAGTTCTGCAGTTCTACAAGGAAAATAAAAATTTTCCATAAACAGATGATACAGTTTCTAAACTGAGATATTCATTAGTTCCAAGGAAAGATAGAAGGAAGAATGCGTTAAGTGTGAATCTGGAAGCAAGGATATCAGCTAAAGTTCAAGAATCTTCTTTGTAAAATAGCCCAGGTCTCTGTAGGAAATTCTAGATTGCATTATGTATTCCTGACCTCAAGCCCAAAGTGAAACATGAGGCACTGTGCTCATGACTTTGGGTCTATCCATGTCTGACATTTGAATCAGTTACCACAGGAAGCTATAAAATCTCTTTCTCTGGAGGTATTTCAAACTGAGGTGAATAATTTCAGAAGGGACTGGGCCACAGCTTGAAAATGAACTCAGTGACCTCTTGATATTTTCTAAGCATGAAACTAATTTGGTAGGAATGTCTAGGTCTTAAGTGTACACAAAGCAAGTCTCGGAGGTAACTTGTCTCAATTCACAACTTGTCCTGATCTTCTGCAGAGGCTAAAATTTCTCCAAATATGATTCCAGGTAAAACAAGGAGTAATACAGAATGGCTAAGGAAAGTCTAACTTATAACTCAAAATTATGAATAAATAATAATAATGGTTAAAAATATGTACTTTATTTCAGAGACTTTGCCAAGTAGTAGACATGTGTTAACTCGTTTTGTTTTCACTGTGGTCCATGGGATAGGTGCTATTGTCCTGGTTTCACAGGTAAGGAAACTGAGGCTTCGAGAGGTTAGGTAACCTGGTAAGTAAGAGGTAAAGATGGATTTTATAGCATGCTCCTTCCAAGGGCAATGCCTCCTTGGTGTGAAATCTAGAAAGAGCATGTCTTAGAGATAGACTGATCTGGGTGCAGACTCCACTACTGCCATTTTCCAGCTGTGTGACCTCAGCGAAGTTCTTTGGCTTCTCGAAATCTCAGTTTTTAACTATAAATGGAGAATGAAATACCTGCTTTGAAGTGTTGTTTGTAAGGACACACAGAGAGCATAAACTCTTAGCCATTATAATTTTGAAACATGTCCAGGGAACCTGGTTGGGTCAACATAATGACGTTTTGAAAGGACCTTCATTAGCTCTACCTTTAAACTTGGGGTGGCCGAGTCAACTCATTCTTTCTCTTATCATTCTTGAGAGAAATTGCTAATGTAAGATATCTTAAAGTCCTTGAAAATATCAATAACATTAACATAATGCTAATGTGAATAAATCAACATGAACTAATCAGCATTCCTGGAAAAACACAGCCAAGTGTCACCTTATAGAGGTAAAACAGTAACTCACTGCGCTGTAGGAACCTGATGAAGTGGCTAGCTCTCAAGTGGTTGGTGGGAATGAGATTCAGAAGTTACTTCCTTGGACAGAGATTTTCAGGTGGTTCCTGAGGCCGCTGACCAGGGACCTGGGATGGGGGTGGGAGGGCAAGTGGGAAAGCAGGCTAGACCTGCTTCCACCCGCCACCCCCAATCACTTTCCATCAGAGCAAAATTGCTTTGATTTATCTTATATATTGATGATTCCATGTAAGATATTGAAAAATAATTCTATTGTGGTTTTTTTTTTTAAGTTTGAAAATCATGCTTCAGAAAATATACTGGCCTATGTGGCTTTAGAATATGAATAAAGTACTTCAAATAGTTTTGTAAAGTGAGTACTAGTAAGTAGTGGTGAACAAAGATGTTCATTTTTTCCAGCCTACCACACGGGTATGGGGAAAGTAGGGGGCAACCCTCTTTGAAATGGTAGATTTTTCAATCAGTGGCTGAACATCAGACCATTGGTACCCTTTGTTGAATACCTCCGTGGGCAAGAGCACTTCTGTGAAACATTATAGGAGCAACCTTAAACAAAAATAAAAACAAGTGAAATCCCTTTCCTTGATGAGGTTCCCATCTAGCAAATGAAATATAAAACACACGTGACAACAACCCAAATTTCTGAGTAGGAGACAAAGTAACACTGAAATCTTCCATGCAGAGAAGCGCTTCGAGGCAGAGGGATGCACTAGCAGGGTACAGAAGCCTCTCTTAGGAGGCTTCCTTCCCGGGTGCCTGGGTGGCTCAGTTGGTTAAGCGACTGCCTTCGGCTCAGGTCATGATCCTGGAGTCCCGGGATAGAGTCCCATGTCGGGCTCCTTGCTCAGCAGGGGGTCTGCTTCTCCCTCTGACCCTCCCCCCTCTCGTGTGCTCTCTCTCTCTCAAATAAATAAATAAAATCTTTAAAAAAAAAAAAAAAGAAGGCTTCCTCCCCTGAGGAATAGTTGGAGCTGAGTTTCAAAGAAAAGTGTTAATATCATTCTCATTGCAAAAGAGAGAGAAAACTCATTGTATACAAAAGTCAGACTTTTAAAAAGTGGTGGGGGTAAATCATACTTTTAGTTCTATTTTTACTTATCTGAAATGAGATAATAGTTATGAATATGTTTTGAAAATGTAAAAGCTATGGGGATGTGAGGTGTTCGTTATTAATAATACTAGCCAGTAATCTCCAAATCATATCATTTAAGTCCTGCACATCAGTCGGCTAGGAAATGGATGGTGTGGCCTTACATTTTGAAGGGTGAACTCAATGTCAAGATTTCCAAGTATTAAGCCTACCTATTAGGGTTTTTTTTTGTTGTTGTTTCATTTTTTGTTTTGCTTTGTTTTTTAGTATAGACTTAGGTGATCGCTTGAACCTCATACTATCACATATGGCATTATCCATAATTGTGATGATGCCACCTACAATTCTTAAGGACTGTTTTGAATTTATTAAAGCCTCTAGAAAAAGTGGTGTTGCATAAATGTTAAACTAAGATGAAATATTGTCTCACCGCAATGCTGGTGAATTATGTCATCTTGGACAAATATATGGTCCATTTGGGATCCTGGGGCATAGGAATGCCAGATTCAGGGCAAGCAAATTGTTCCATGGAGATGTCTCTGCTTCCTGGTCCAGGCTGAACTGTTTTCCAGCAAAAGATCCATGGAAAGTCCATCATAACTTTTTCCTTCTCAGCAGCCTCCAGCCACTGAACAAGCACTAAGAAAAATAGAACTCTTAAGCTCCAGGAAAACTGGAACCTGACACTCTTATTCTGTACTCCATCAAATAAGCAAGATGTGTCCTTATGAAAAGGAATCTATTTTGAAGTTTGATATATAGGCAAAGATTTAGCTAGTTTTCATAATCATTTCAAAATAAGATCTCAGAAGAGCCAATTCTCAATTATTGAGGGAAGACAAAAAAGGAAATGGAGACTAGAGCCTTTTTCAGGCTTTGAAAATCAATGTTGTCATTCTTCCACTGAAGATGAATCTATGAATAGGAATTTAAATACATGAGTGTAGCAGACACTCTTGAGATGGCCTCCAGGTCCCTTGCCTATTGTCATTCTTGCCCTTGTGAGATTCCCATCCTTTGAGTGTAGACGAGACCTATGACTTACTTCCAAGCAATAGAACAGGGCAACAGTGGTGGGATATACATGATTACATGCACATAACCATGTGATTATGTTACCTAAGATTTCCGTGTCTGTTTTCTGGAGTCTCCCAATCCTTCTCCCTCTCCTTTGCTGGTCTTGAGGAGGCAAGCCGCCACCTTGAGGAACCCCGTGTGGGAAGGAGCTGCAGGCAGCCTGTACAAGCTGAAGGCAGTCACCAGTGCATGGCCAGCTGACAACTGACACTCTCAGTCTTATAACTGCAAGGAACTAATTCTGCCAACAACTTGAGTGAGCCTGAAAGTGGACACTTTTCCGCTTGGTTCTCAGAGGAGAACCCAACCATGTTGATTGCAGTCTTGTAAGACCCTAAGCAGAGGACTCAGCTAAGCCTTGATAAAACTCCTGACCCTCAGAAACTGTGAGACAGTAAATGTGTGTTATTGTAAGCCACTAAGTTTGGGTGATACTGTTATTTAACAACAGATGCTGATAAAATGAATTTAGATTTTTCTCTACATCCAAAAGCTTGCCTCCAGGAGGAGAGAGAGGAGTCCAGGCCATAGACATTAAACAAGCTGCTGATCATTTTGGAAAATATAAAATATATTTAGGATGTATATTGTCTATATATTGGTTTCCCTCGACTCATACTCTTTTATGTGTTTTCAAAAAACCAGAGACCATACCCCATGACTATTTTGAAAGGAGTCGAGCTGGTGGGTATAATCAGAACATGAGAATTCTCCCCACCTTCACCCCAATTTTAATTTAGTTTAGTGGCAGTTAAAGCTTTGAACTTTAGAGGAAAATCATTCCTTCCTCACTTTTAAGGTTTTTTGTTGTTGTTGTTGCTGGATAGAATTTAATACATTGTTGGTTTTTCTTTTCAGTGATTTTATTTTCATTGAATAGGTGCAGGGCAGAGATTTCTCTCACTGGCATTTTAAATCTCCAACCCCAGTAGCATGGGAAGTAGCAGTAGAACTGAGGACTTAGATCCAATTATCATAAAATAACATTTCACTAAGTTTTCATTTCAATTAGCCTCATTCTCTACAAGTACTTTGGGATCATAAAAGCTCTACATATTAGTGGAAGATTTAATTCTTAATTCCTAATCAAGATTTTTATTCCATAGACACAGGATGCTTTTTCACCTTTTAAAACATGATTTTATTCCTTGAAAAAGGGAAAAGAGATTTATGAGTCATCTGGAGGGCATCCTCCTCACTTCATTACAAGCAGCAGCAGGAGAGTGACGGCTGACATGGGCTGGGTACTGATTACTTGCAACAGTCCTTGCAGGCAGCTGGGGAAGTAGATGCTAGTATTGTGTCCATTTTGCAGATGGGGAGAAAGTGGGATAAAGATGGTAAATGCCTTCCCTAAGGTCTCAGATGCAGCAGTTGGAAGAGTAGAATGGCAACAAGACGAATGTCAGAACCTAAGATCTTCCTACTTACGAATCCCTAAAAATAAGGATGAAGGCATTTCTCCAGCCAGCTAGCTGCCCCAGGAGAAGAGGCAGCTAGTGCCCTTTGAACTCAGTAGTATGATCATGCATATTATAAGCAGACTCTATGTTTAACTTCTTCTGCATTGTATGTAAAGTCACACAGAGAAAGGCAAGAATTATGTTATAAAAATCTTAGTTAAATGATTTATAAAGCAAAAATTGTGATAACGTGAAAAACATTCACTTATGAGCTGACCCCTTTAAAGTTTGTCCTTAGGAGATCATTCCTCCTGTGTTTACTCTCTACCCTTGTCTCTGGTCTTTTTCAGTCAGCCTCCCTTCCTTTTTAAGAGATCCACAAACATATGCAGTTCCCGATGACTCTTCTTGACAATGATAATGTAAATTTCAAAATCTTGCCAAAAACTCAGAGTTTCATGAGACTGCTAAGGGGATGTGGACAACCAGCTCAAATCTAAAGATAGAATTGAACTAGTTAAAAATTGAAGATGAAAAATAGACAATAGTGGCAATGTGGGCACTTCTAAAAAAAATGATTTGTGTATCAAGGGATTAAGAGAGGCCTTTGGGAAAATTAATAAAAATCTTAAAAACTTTTACAAAAATGACCTTTCTTCAGGGGGTGCCTGGGTGGCTCAGTTGGTTAAGCGTCTGACTTGATTTCGGCTCAGATCATGATCTCAGGGTCGTGAGCCCTGGGCGTGGAGCCTGCTTGAGATTTTCTGTCTCCCTCTCCCTCTCCCTTTGTGCCTACTCCCCATTCCTACCCCCTCCCCCCACTCAGGTGCTCTCTCTCAAAAAAAAGAAGTTCTTTTTTCAGGCTGGGCTGTGAAAGTCCCAATTTGAAGAGAAGGATTTAAATTTTGCTATCATAAAATGTACACTGTCGTACAAATCCCCAGTAAAATGTTTCAAGTTATGCACCCTCCCCAAACCATTGAAGCCAAAATTTGGAACTTTTTTTTTGTGGGGGGAGGTTCATTTTCCTAGCCTTCTTATTTCTGCTCTACACTATGAAATTTAGCTTCTGTGTTAAGTGGGTTCTCTTTGGGTGGCCTTTTCTTGGTATCAATTATCCTTGAATAATGAGTCCCCTTGTGCTTCCTGTAGACAAAGCACAGTTATTTTATTCTGATGAATTGAAGGAGAAACTGGACAACCGCATGTCCAGATTATGCAAAGGGGATTCAGCTTGGTGGGGAGGAGGTAGTGTGTGGACTTCATGACTTTTAAGGCCACTTGCAATGCCAAAGCCTTGTGGAATCCTCTGAGGTCCATCAAATGAAAAAAGACTCCGTAAAAACTCAGAGGTGCACGGTAAGTGTTTGGTGCCATTCATAGGAGGCGGTCCTCGTGTTGCAGAGGCCTTACTTACCTGGGTCTGGAGCTCCAACAGTGCATGCTATGCCTTTATGCATCTTTCTGGTCACTATTTCACATTACCTTTTTCAAACCCCAGAACGACCTCTTGGAGAGCACCTTTCAACCAGTAACTCTTGTGTCTTTACTTCCCGCCTCAGGTGTGTTTGTGTGTGCGTCTGATTTTCTGGTTGATGATTAAAATACCTTATTCTTGAATCTCAGCATTTAGGAATTGTGCCCCACCCACCTTTTTTAAAATCCTGGTAGACTCTGGGCACCTCGGCCATGGTTACATTATGGAAATCATTGCTAATGTTATTAACATTTGCAAACTTGTCAGGCTTGCACACAGAATGAAACGTATGTTCTTACGACAGCTGGGGCCCACTTCTACCTACTCTCCTGGAGAGGACTGACCTATCAGCAGAATGAGCACTGGTTATACCGGGGAATTATCAGACTCCCCGTTTCAGAGGGAAGGATGGCATTGCATTTTCTTGTTTACGTATTGTCCAACTGATGAGAAATTTAGTTTACACATGACACTAAAAAGCATGTGGAAGGCCAGGAAGAGAGGGAGGCTTGTGCTGTCGCCCCAGAATCCTTTCAGAACTCCTTCCCCAGGAGTCCAACACCTCATGACGGCTATAAGTTAGTACCATGATTCTCAGATATAGGAAAGTGTACAGAGAGATGGTTCCGTAGTATTAAGGTGCTGCTTACTCAGTAAATACTTGATTTCCAGTGCTGTTGCTTTTACACGTCTCTAATTTTTTGGTCAAAGTACACAGTCTTAATTTGTCTGCTGCCCAGATAGATATATATGGTTGTTAGGTGCCAGAGTATGTACTAAGTACCGAGGAAGGAAAAAAATGAATCTTAATGGAGGTATAATTTTCTTATAAACCAATACTTTAGCAAGAGAAGCTTTAAATGATCATTGATCATTTTTATTGTGAGCATGTTAATGTGCAAAGCACTTTACTAGACATTATTGGGTAATTAACCAAATAGAAATCAAGAGATCTCCATCTTCAAGGAATTTTAATCACCCCAAACGAAAACAAAGGCCGCAACTTGAGAACCATTTACCAATACATACCAAAGAACACATAACTGTAAACAACACGTCTGCAATACTCTCTTAATTTTCTAGGAAATTTTTATATTCATATTTACATGTCTGAGGGTAGATCGTCAGATAGTTGTAGAATTTTGGAGCTGCCAAACATAAACCATCATATTGCTCAGTCCCCTCATTTTACAGTTGAGAAAACAAGTTTAGAGAGGTGAAGTCATTTGCCCAAGGTCTTGCGGGTGGTCAGCAGGTTCTGCTGGAACTAGTAACCAGGTCTATTTTCAAGAAGAGACCTCTTTTTGCATCTCTAGCTTTGGCTTTATAAGTGAAATGGCATACTGCCCTTTGGAACCTTTCACAGGTATGCTGAAAAAGTGGAAGGTTTTGTTAGCCCTAAAGCATGATGGGTGAAAATAAGATAGTTATGTTGCAGGATTGCTTCTGGGCTTTTGTTATGTCACTTACAGTCAAATTAATTTCTTCCTAGCCCACCTACATGTTTCAACTGCATGACGCTTTCTTAATACCAAGTATTTGAAAAGAAAAGGAGCCCATTAATTAGATGCTGTGCACATATACATAAAAGACAAAGGTGGCACCATCACTTAGTCACTGTTCTATTTCTTGTGCAAGATAAAACATGCTCCTCATCTGGGAGTTCTTCCTGGAATGAATGTGCTTGGCCTAGGACGTGACGGTTCACAGCCCCTCTTAGATCACAGTGGATTGCAGCAGAGCCTCCCCTTTTTGTTCCTTGATGGAATGTACACGGAAGTTCCCCTCATTGTGATGGGGATCCACATCCAGTACTCAGTCTTACTCATGTCCATGAGAAGTCATCTACTTCCACAAGACTACTTCGGAAGGGGGGTGGTGGTAATGATCTCAGTGGTTTGTTTCCAAAGCCCAGAAGAATGAATATGTGTAAGAGATTTTTCTAATTACCATTGGCTCCATTTCCCTAGGGAGACTGGTTAGCACCAATAAAAATTAAAACATAACTTAGGCTAAATTGTATTGACACAGATAATATTTTTATTTCTGTAGGCTGACGTTTGTTGCACTTTTTTTCTCAACCTACGATAGAAAATTACTAACATAATCTAAACAAATACCCCTTGTTTCTTATGTCAGAAAGCAAGAAGTCAAGGGAAAGCCATGTAATTCATGTTGTGGTACTTTCGAATTGAGGACTCATGGTACCCATGTAGAAAAAAAATCATTGACCTTTATTTACCTATAACTTTCTGTATTTTGGCTGAGATGCAAAATCTTGAGCACTATTTTTATAGTACTCATTATCTTATATAAATTTTAAAAGCAATGTCAAGTAAAAGCTCATTTTACTCACCTCTACCAGGTTGATAATGTTAACTGTAAATGCTAGAATAAGATTAGGTTGAATTTTGACAGTGAATATTAAAGATTATCAGTTTAATTTGACAATTTTTGCATGTAAATCTCAGAAGCTACCTTACACTGGCATTCTAAAGGACAGTTTCAATATAGCAGTGCATGTTATTTAAAAGCTTCCTTTGCAAAATGTTTTGCAGTGCCCAGCCTGGTGTGGGGCTTGATCCCAGGACCCTGAGATCATGACCTGAGCCGAAGGCATCCCTAATTCACATGTTTTTTTTACCATAATTGCTCTGTGAAACAAATAACCTAAGAATTATATTAGTATAATTACTTAAAGGAAACACTTGAAAGGTTGATTACTTAACATTTAAAAATATTGATGTTTCTTATTACAATTCGACATAATTACCACCTTATGCTATACACCACTCTAGTTGATTTTTATAAGAACTTTCACCAGCTCAGCTCATTGACTGAAAAGATTACATTTGTAATCCTAGCTTTAAAATCACTAAAAAACAATTTTGTCATATACACAACAATTTGGATATTACCTACAAAACCCAAAAATCTAATGGAGGCAGATGTGGTGACTGAGGTAGCCAAGCCTCGGGCTTCCTCTACCAATCCATCTGGAAACAGTTTGCAGACAAAAATTTTAAATTAAAAATTTATTCTTTCCAACGCACTAAACAAAATCTGTGTAAAAAACATTTAACTAAATCGGTAGCATTATAACTCTGAAATTACTAAAGCTTTAAATTGCACTAAGAGTTTTGAGAAGCCCTTTGTGAGGACTTGGAGCAAATAACAGAGGGCTGAGGCTCTTGTGTCTTCTTACTCAGAAGTGATTCTGTAGAGTAGGGTCACGAGATGGCAGATAACATCTTTAACAACTTAGCAGCAAGCAGGGGCACTGAAGTGGACTAGTCGTCATTTATATTCTCCACTACCACACACTTAACAATGAAAAGCAGAAAACAGGACTTAAGAATGTCTTTTAATAAGATTTCTTTATTTATTTGAGAGAGAGAGAGAGAGAGCATGCACATGTGCAAGTGGGGGAAGGGGCAGAGGAAGAGGGAGAGAGAACCCCAAGCAGACTCACCACTGAGCGCAGAGCCCCACACAGGGCTCCATCTCAGGACCCCGAGATCACGACCTGAGCCGAAATCAAGTCTGCTGCTTACCCAACTGAGCCATCCAGGCACCCCTCCCTTAAGAATGTCTTTGATTAGATGATAAATATCATTTTAATATTCGATGTTATGAAATGAGAAGTACTCTTAGAGCACTTCTATTGCATACCAAAGGTACTGTGGTGGTCATCAGTTGAGAAATGCGTAATTTTACCTTGGTGTTTCTCAGACCCGAGGATAAAATCCTATTTGTTTTCTGAAGAAGGGATGTTTGAGGAATAATATTTCGCAAATATTATTTCAATTACATCTTGCTTCAAAGATCTAGTGCCTTCCATAGGTTAAGATGTTATTGCATTGCAGAGTTTCATTCATTTTTAAGGCTGAATAGTATTACATTGTATATATATATACTGCATTTTCTTTTTCCATTCACCCACCAATGGACATTTGGCTATTGTGAATAGTGCTGCGATGAATATACTAATATCTCTTTGAGATCCTCACTTCAGTTCTTTTGGATAAAGACCCAAAAGTGGGATTGCTGAATCGGATCATATGGTAGTTTTATTTTTAATTTTTTGAGGAACCTCCATACTGTTTTCCACAGCAGCTGCACTGTTTCTCATTCCCACCAAGCTTTAGTTATGCAAGATGAATAAGTTGTGGAGATCTGCTGCATAACATTGTGCCTCTAGTTAACAATACTCTATTGTGCATTTAAAAATGTTAGGAGTGGAGATTACATGTTAAGTGCTTTTACCACAGTAAAATAAAAATGAAAATTTTTAAAAGTTAATATAAACCCTACAGCTTTCTAGTGTAGAATATAAAGGTTGACAACCTTAATCGTGAAGTAAATGCTGTCATACTATTTAATGAGCTCAAGTGGCTGAGGGTCTAGTTTTTGCTTTATTCCAAATATTTTCAGGATTCTGTAAGAAGTTCAAAGTCTTTACCATCAGAATTCTTGTTTCTTGTCATTCAGAAAATTTGCACTAATGTAGGATAAAAATAAGGCTATTGATGTTGGAATATTATCTGAAAAATTTAACTCATGTCTAATGTAAGGTTTTGAGGCTGCGTTTTAAAATAGTTGCCTCAAGTTTTGGTGTGTACTTAAAATATACCAGCATGATTTGTTTTAAGAGCAAGAGATTTGAGGAGTCGTACAAATTTGGCTTTAAATACTGCATCCATAAATTATTGAGTCTTTACTTGGTAAGTATATAAATATCAGCACCTATCAAATGAAACTATTACACCTATGTTACTAGGTTGTTGTACAAAGAAAATGAAATTTCAGTAGAGCCCATAGCATAGGCAATACACAGGACCTGAGTGCCCACTGGAGGCCAAAGCTCTATGCTAGGTACCAGGGCAACAAAAATGAACAGAATACTGGCTCTTTGCTGAACAAACCTTGAGGTCAGCCCCAAGGAAAACCAGATAACCTCAATTACAACAGAGAATAAAAATGCTATAATTAAGTAAGTGAGGGGAGACAAATTGGTTATCCTCCAGTCCTTATCCACCCATTCTTCAGTGATAGAAACTTCTGTATTTTAGTTAGACATCTGGCCACCCAACTAGAGAAACAACATTTCCCTTCCTTGATTAGTAAGGAGTGGCCATATAACAATGGGTATCAGGTGGAAGTAATGTACAACTTACTGCTTCTGTTCTTTTTTTTTTTTTTTTAAAGATTTTATTTATTTGGCAGAGAGACACAGCGAGAGAGGGAACACAAGCAGGGGGAGTGGGAGAGGGAGAAGCAGGCCTCCCGCAGAGCAGGGAGCCCGATGCGGGGCTCGATCCCAGGACCCCGGGATCATGACCTGAGCCGAAGGCAGACGCTTAACGACTGAGCCACCCAGGCGCCCCACTGCTTCTGTTCTTAAGAGGAAACTTTACTATTTTCCTCTTTCTTCAGGCTAACACTTGGCTATAATGATGATGAGTCACACTCCTGAGTATAAGGACAACACTTCAACTTCATAACATTTCAGATGGAAGGAACCCAGATTCTTGGATGACTATATAGCAGCACCACCTACTCTCTCCCAATCTCTACCCGCCAGATTACCAGCTCAGACCTTAACATGAGAAATAAATAAACCTCTCATCCTGTGGAGGTTTATTTCTTTACTGAATTGTTAAAGCACCTGAACCCATATCCTGACTAGTAGGGTAAGCTCAGGATGCTGTAACTCCCAAGCCTAGACTCCTTGGAAGAGATGGGGGACGTGAGCATCAGGCAGGGCTTGCTGTAGGAGGGAGTCCCTGACCTGCGTTTTGAAAAGTCCTTGTGAGTTGGGGAAACCTCCTCCCTGGGTAATTCTGACACTCCCCTCTTATGAACCCCTCCCCATGAGAGTCACTGAGGTGATGCTGATGCCTTATAATGAGATTTGACTTTTCCTTTGTTAGTAATCCAATGGAAGATCGAATTAAATAGTACTTGCTTCATTTGTAACTGCTTCATATAGTAATTTATATGGAGCACTTACCATATAATTTATATGGAGCACTTACTATACACATATAAATAAAGGAAGTAAATATCCAATATAGGTCCTAGGTCCTTCATACTCATTTTCCTTATTTACTTTTTCTATAAACTGTCATTCCCCCTCTACCCAGAATATAAGCTTCATTAAGATAATTATTGTCTGGGGGCACCTGGGTGGCTCAGTTGGTTGGGTGACTGCCTTCGGCTCAGGTCATGATCCCAGGGTCCTGGGATCGAGCCCCGCATCGGGGTCCCTGCTCAGCGGGAAGCCTGCTTCTCCCTCTCCCACCCCCCCGCTTGTGTTCCCTCTCTCACGGTCTCTCTCTCTCTCAATTAAATAAGTAAATAATCTTAAAAAAAAAAAAAAAAAAGATAATTATTGTCTGCTTTTTGTTTTTTTGTTTTTTGTGGTATCACTAGTACTCAATGTAGCTGGTCACATAGTAAGCATTCAATAAATTCTTTGTTGAAAGAATCAATAAATAAAGGGAAAACTGTATGCTTAGACATTCAGCCTACAACAACAGAAAGGACAGTTTTGCCTTTGTATTCCCAGGTAAGAAAGCAGATGATGAGAAGGCTGTTAGAGCAGCTATGATAGGGTTAATGAATATATTCTGCAAGTTAAACTTTGACAGTTATTACTGCGCAAAAAAAATTGAATTTTATTTCTTCAATAATGTGTTACAAAAAGAGCATTTAGGTATCCTTGTCCGAAGGTGGGCTTTGAACAATTCAATTTTAACTACATCGCTTAAATAACTATATCACTTCTTGAGAGTTTGAAGTCAACTGGGGGTATTGCTTATGGAAAGAAATTTATTCAGTGATGCACCGGTGATATAAAAGAAAAAGTCAATACGGATGTGGGTAATTGACTTGCGTTGCCCTCTAGGATTAGATGCAAATTATGACTAATGCTAACATCTTGGGCTCTACAGGATAAAGCTTCCCTACTGGTGAATAGCGTGTACCGCAACTTTTAAAGAAAATGTCTTTAGTTCATATGTCAGGTTTTTTTTAAGATTTTATTTGTTTATTTGACACACACAGGGAGAGAGAGAGAGAGCACAAGTAGGCAAAGCAGCAGACAGAGGGAGAGGGAGAAGCAGGCTCCCTGCTGAGCAAGGAGCCCAATGTGGGACTCGATACCAGGACCCTGGGATCATGACCTGAGTCGAAGGCAGACGCTTAACTGACTGAGCCACCCAGGAGCCCCATATGTCAGTTTTAATGATTAATTAGTCAAAGAAATTCTCACCAATGTAAATCTGCATCAATAATTTGCCTTTCCAGTAATTTGTAATTGGAAGTTAATACTGTGTAATAATTTTTTTAAGTTTTATTTATTTGAGGGAGAGAGAGCGAGAGAGCAGGGGGGAGGGGCAGAAGGAAAGGGAGAGAGAATCTCAGTCAAACTTCCTGCTGGCTCGAGCCTAAAAAAGGACTGATCCCACGACCCTGAGATCATGACCTGAGCCTAAATCAAGAGTCAGATGCTTAACTGACTGAGCCACCCAGGCACCCCTGAGCTAATTTTTAAACTGAATAAACAGAAGATTCTCACATACGGGATTTTGAATTATAAAGTACATTATGAGGGGTTTTTTTTTCCCTATTTATTTTCATGTTGTATCTTTATTACATTTACTGAGTAACTGATAAATGCAGAATGACCAATGAATTGGCAGTATTACAAAACCAAACATGTCTAAGTAAAGAGAGCTTCCTTTTTATATATATGTATGTAAAACTGCAGGTAAATACTGATACATAAGAAATTATCCAGCCCTCTATAGCACTCAGCCTTCATTTAGTTTCCCAAAGCCCTGTGTAACCTGATGGTTTCTTCAATGGACGTATTTTCCTGCTTTTACTGAAATTGATGCAAGCTGTTGAAAGAAATTTACCATTAAGAAATGAAAGTGGTGTCAAGTTTCTAAAGAAATTTGAATGCAGAAAAAAGATATTCATTATTTTTAGTAGTTTTTTTCCCTGAATAATTCCTAATTGGGCCTCTAATTTGATTCTGTCTGATCACTAATTATTTGTGTTGTTTATTAAATACAGTATAGAGCCACCTGCCCAAACAGTAATACATATAGCTTAAGTTTGCTAGTCTGCAAATTCACTAGTAAACTAAGCCAATTCATCCATCTGTGAAATATTTCAAGGTCGGCCATCCATTGGCTACAAGATTTTGAGTTAAAAAGACAGTGGAGGACAGTGCTTATAGTTTGATAATGTTTGCTTACTGAGCGTGAAATGAAATTTAACTGTGGCATGTCTGCATTTGTAAATTTATTGTAGTTGTTTACACTTCTTGCAAAATGAAATGTCAGGCAGTCATTCTGAGAGCCCAAATATATCGGGCTTCAAAGAGTTGAAGAACTGAGATGATTCTTTCAGTTTTTAAAGATATTTTCTATTTTTTTCAGCATGTAAAATTAATTAATATATTCAGTCAAGACTGTGTGTTGAATGAGCATACGAGAATTAAAAATAAAAACAAAAATTACTTCCAAATTTGAAATGCTAAATGTACCATCTGAATATTACAGAGGTTTGAAAAACATGGAAAGGATCACAATTCATATTTTCCCTGAAGATATATCATAGATAGACAGATCTAGATTAGAAAGTCTCTTCTAGCTGTAAGAGGTTATTATTTTTGTGCAGCTAGATGCTTTCAAGTGATGGTGGAAAAAATAGTGCTGATTATGAAGTTCTTTTAGATAACTGTGAGACTTCACAGGATTCATTTAAGCTCCTTATTGATGGTTCTGAACAATGTACTACCTAATGGTTCTATTGCCTGGGAATTCATTCATACTTCTTCCTCTCTCCTCTCCTCTCCCCATACCCTCCCACCATTGTCCTTCCAGGCTACTAGAGAGCAAGAAAAATCTATTTTTAAATGGCACATACTTATTTGTTTATTTATGTTTCTTGGTTGGTTGATTCATTTTACCAAAGCCCTGCGTTTCAAAAAGCTTAGGGTTTTGTTTTGTTTGTTTTGTTTTGTTTTTTATTGATTCATTTGGGTACAGGAACATTTGCTTGGTATTTAAAATAGTTTCCTGTAGTTTCACTTCTTTTTCGAGTTGTGATGAGTAATCTAATTTAAATTTCTCTTCTTTTCCTTCCTCTAAGTGCTTTGCCATATGATTCATCCTACCTTCTTAACCTTTTTCTCCTAAAGCCGTTTCTTAGCTCCCAATTCTTGCTCTCACTTACAGGCACACTTTTCTGGTTTGCTATCAAAGAATTTACGAGTTGTTGATTTTTTTAGAGGTTCTTTATCTAATTTTGATTAAATTATGTTCTTGCCTCTCTTCTTTTATTATTGAACTTCGATTGGTTCATTCATTTGTGCATTTATTCACTCTGTTGTTCTCCACACACATACTGCATACTCAGTATTCATTAAGCAGTGGGTGTGTACCAGCAGATGGGGAGAAGGAGCGCCTGGGTGGCTCAGTTGGTTAAGCGTCTGCCTTCGGCTCAGGTCATGATCCCAGGGTCCTGGGATAGAGTCCCGCATCGGGCTCCTTGCTCAGCGGGGAGCCTGCTTCTCCCTCCCCCTCTGCTTGTGCTCTCTCTATCTCCCTCTGTCAAATAAATAAATAAAATCTTAAAAAAAAAAAGGGCCATGGGGAGAATTCTAAGCAATCTTTCTGCTTGGTATTAACTTGAGTTACAAGAGTAGTGAAGAGTTTAAAACCATTAGTTCGAAAGGGCTTTGGGAATGTCTATGGCTTTAAAAAATCATTTGTTCACTCTATAAATAGTATTCAGCACCCATGACATGCTACCTGCTTGATCCATGCCAGCTCTGAGCCATCTTTAGAACTGTTCCTGTTTCTCCTCCTTGCTGGCTGATTCTAATGTTTAATATACTTTTTAGGAAGGAAACTTTAAAGGCCTTTGTGTAATTTAAATAGTATGTTTAAATAAATCGCAAACAGTATGTGCTTACATTAAATCTGATTCATTCATTCATTCAGCAAGTGCTTATTTTTTGTCTGTATTGCCAGGCACCTTCT
Organism: Leptonychotes weddellii; assembly: GCF_054177405.1. NCBI lineage: Eukaryota > Metazoa > Chordata > Mammalia > Carnivora > Phocidae > Leptonychotes > Leptonychotes weddellii. The sequence continues at coordinate 114,700,098 of NC_138373.1, read as the reverse complement.
TGGCCCAGAGTTAGAGCAGTGTGCGTGAGGGTAAAAGTCCCAACTCTCAGGGAGGTCATATTCTAGAAGAGAAGAAACAGGTAACACACAAGTAAGCACATTATCAAACCAAGGAATTTCTGACAGCGAGACGTGACAGGAAGATGTGAGGCAAATGACCATGGGGGCTATATTATTATGGGGGCGTCTGGAAAGCCCTCACCAGAAGGAGGCAAAATTTAAGCTAAGACCTAAAGAATACAAAAAGCTCCATCTATGCAAAGATTTGGGGGCAGTACATTTGGTGCAGAGTGAACAGGAAGGACAAAGACTCCGAGCTTGACAAGGACAAGAAGAAGGTCATTGTGGGGAGTAATATGAGAAGAAGCTAAAGAGGTAAGCAGGGACCTGGGCTTTAAAGGCCCTGATAAGGATTGTGGAACATATAGAACTCATTGCAGAGTTAAAAGCAGGGAAATGAGATTACCTGATGTATGATTAATATGATCCTTCTGGTTGATGTATGGGAAATAGAATGAGAGTAGAAATAGGGTGCCTAGTTAGAAAGAAGACTGATGGGCTTTGGGGGTGGCAGTGGGACATGAAAAAAGTGGGTAGATTAGGGATTCATTTTTAAAGTAGAGCCAATAAATTGGATGTGGGTAGTCTAAAGGAAAGGAATCAAGGATGACTGTGGTTTTTTAATTGAGCAATTGTAAGGATAATGCTGTTTCCTGAGGTGGGAACTATGGTGGGAGGCACAGGTTTGATGACTGTGCTGGTTTCTGACCTGGTTATCCTGAAGAGGCCCTTTTATGGATCTTAATAGGAAGCTGGATGTGGTTATGTGAATCTAGAGCTCGGAAGGGGCATAGTAGCATTGGGTGAGAATATAAACCGAATAACATTCTTTCAGTTAAATACATAGTATCAATTATAAATTGGACTAAGATGCTCCTCTATGTTTATTTAGCATCCTATCATCTCCAGCAATGAAATACTTACAAGGCATAATGTACTACATACCTGTGCAATATGGAGTATGCCCACTTGTAAAAAATAAGTACATGAAAAAATTTAAAATAGGCAATTATTGGATATTATGCACATTTGTAAAACTAATGTGGATATTTTGAAAGACGTGGCAATAAACTCAATACTTCATGTCATTCTTGTTGGAAAAATAATCCAGTAGTTTATATTCTTTTTTTCAGATGTATTTAATCATTGTACAAAAACAGAATAAAGAAGTTAAAGTTGCCCAACTGAGAATAACTCTCCAAATTCCAGTCTTCCCTGATAGCATTTTACATTTTGTTCTCATCATGAGACTAAATTTCCTGACATGAAACTGTTAGAATCAACCGATGATTTGTTGAACACTACATCTGAAACTAATGATGGACTGTGTGTTGGCTAATTGGATTTAAATTAAACAAAAATTTTTAAAAAGGAACAAAAAGAATCAATGAAACTTAAATAAGGTAGACCAGATTTCTTTCTTTGGTTTGGCCTTTGGGTTACATGGATTATTCGATTATTCTCCCATAATCCAAGATTTTGGAAACATCCAATTTTAAAAACATCTATCAGGGCTTAAAAATAAATAACCTGAAGAAAGGCAGAAATGGGGTTTTCAATGTCCAAACAAAGTAAGGAGTTGGGGTTTTCCCCCCTTAAGAGTTAAGGACAAGCCTAATTTAGATTTCTAACAAGTAACCATTACTGATCCTCAAACTCAACAGAATCTTTTGCATTCTGATCTCAATTTCTGGAGGACCCAGCTAGAATCCTCTTCATGGGTCCATTCATTGTGTGTCAAGTTGCACGTTTTTGGGACAACAGGAACAGTGACCAGTGCCAGTCATGTTCTGGGACTGTTTCCTAGATATTTCCTACGTGGTCACTAGTCTATTTTCTGAGGCTCCCCTAGTGTATATTTGGGCCCACTCAGTACCTGGGGCTGGGTGCTGAAGCGGCTGCAATTAGAATTGAAAGAAATCTCAGAAATTGTATAATGCTTTATTCTTTCCTCCATCCATTCCATCTTTAAACATGTAACATCCACTCTGAGTTCAGAGCTGTGCTGGAGACCAAACACCTTAAAATCAATAAAATATGGCTCTTGTTCTATGTACCTCCCAGTCTAGTCAGAGAGACAGATTAAAAAAACCTAGACATGTGTAATAGAGCATGACCTGCCCTAGACAAGTCTGCAGTGGGACCTTAACCAGCATATACTGATGCAGCTGCATGATGAGCCACTCTGCAAATCTGGTGCTTTACAGCAACAGTCCTTTCTAGTTTCCCACTCACTGGTCTGCAGAGAGTTTGCATTTGAGCTAATCAAGGCTGGCCTCAACCTGGCAGCTCTGCTTCAGGCTACAAGACGTGCGAGCTTGGCTGCAGGCTGTCGGTTTAGGTCTGCTCCATGTATCTCATTCAGATCCATCTCCACTTAAAGGAACAGTGGCTTCTTGGGTGTGGTCTTTTGGAGCATCACAGCGTCATCTTCTGTCTTCCTTGTCTCCTCTCACTTTCCTGTCATCTCCATGACCTGTTAGCCCAGTGGGACAGGGTGCAGCTATATTTCCACTGTATGATAGCTCTCCCACTCTTAGTGAGCAATCTTAAGCAAATCTTGTCTCTTCAGCCATCATTCAATCAATTATTCATTCATGCATTTATTCTCTCTTCATTCTGTCTTTCCGCTCATCAGACATTGAGCATGTAACATGCTCTTCCAGCTCAGGCTACAAAGGTGACAAGGAACCACCACTACATTTAGTCAGTGGTCTCAAAATTTTTTGCCTTCAGGGAATTTGAAAAACAAATACATTCCCCTCACAGGTTTTTAACTTCACGTCTAAAGTTTTCCATCATACTTTTCATCATTTATATATTTGCAAAATATATCATTTCTAGCATATTATACATTTTAAATAAATCCATTAGATCATTCATTTGAAGGTATACAGTGCATCTAGATAGCAGCAATTTTTTATCATCATCATTTTAAAAATACTGCTAGAGTAGAATAACTCTTGAGAGGCAGCATAGCATGATGATTAAGAGCATAAATTCTGAACTGCCTGGTTCATTGTTAGGAGGTCATATGTATGTTAAATTATAGATATGCAGGTTATATAATCTATGAATTTCATTTCAGACTAGTAAATGTGCCACTCTTAGCTGTATGGCTTATAGCAAGTTACTTCATTTTTCTGTATCTCTTTTCTTCATGTACAAATGAAGATAAATGATAGTATCGACTTCATAGGATTGCCGTGAAGATTAAATGAGTACATGAGACTCTTGAAGACTGAGACATAGCAAGAAATATTTAAATCTGTTTTTGCTACTATTGTTATCATTGATTCACTTACTGAAAAGACCCTTCTACGAAAAAATAGCAAAGAGATTTAAAAATCATAAGTATACTAATTACATATTTATGGGGCGCCTGGGTGGCTCAGTAGGTTAAGCATCCAAACTCTTGATTTCCGCTCAGGTCATGATCTCAGGGTTGTGAGATCGAGCCCCAGCCATCAGGCTCCATGCCCAGCAGGGAGTCAACTTGTTTCCTTGCCTCCCCCTCTGCCCCTCTGCTCACTTGCTCTCTCTCTCTAAAGTAAATAAATAAATAAAATCTTTAAAAAGAAACAGAGTTTTATAATTTTCCCTGAAATAAAACAAGACGGCACATCAAATAAAAATATGCCTACCATTTGCATATCTCAAATTAGTAATGATGGCTGCTGTGCATTAACTAACTAGATAAACGTTTGAGTCAAGGGGCACTGTGATGGGGGAAAGAATTACTGTTTTAAAAGAGGCAGAAGCAAATCACCATTAGTGTGCACAGGAAAAGTCCATTCTGCTCCAGAGTAGAGCCAGGATGCATCAAGTGGAGATAGCTCTAGGGCTGGGTCTTGTAAGATTGCTGGTATGAATGTGGTGGGAACCTGGGCTTTCCATGTTGGTGGAGAGAGGAGACTAGAGAGACGAGAATGATCTCTGAAATCTTTTCTAATATCAGTATTTTGTGAATTGACTTCTTAAAAAATATGTCATTAGATTTTATGTGTTTTGTTAACCAAGGTATCTTCGCATTGCTAACATATGAAGGCAAAACAAAACAAAACAAAACAAAAGACTTATTGAGCACCTACTCTCTGCCAGGGACAATGAACGCCTGTCTCTGTATGATTATGTTTACTTACCCACAGACATGGGTGCCTGAGGAGAATTTAGAAAGATAATTTTAGGGGCGCCTGGGTGGCTCAGTTGGTTGGGCGACTGCCTTCGGCTCAGGTCATGATCCTGGAGTCCCAGGATCGAGTCCCGCATCGGGCTCCCTGCTCGGCGGGGAGCCTGCTTCTCCCTCTGACCCTCCCCCCTCTCATGTGCTCTCTCTCTCTCATTCTCTCTGTCTCAAATAAATAAATAAAATCTTTAAAAAAAAAAAGAAAGAAAGATAATTTTACTTGAAGGCATTATTACGTCAGGCTCTGATGAGCCCAATTTGGACCATGAGTTAGTGTCTTACTTTTTTTTTTTTTAACAATGAAATCAAGTGTTTTCATTACTCAAATGAATGTAAGAATTGGAGCATTTGTTGATTGCAGGGCTTTGGTGATTCTTTATCTAGAAAGACTTAATGCTAGTATACCAACAGGCAGTGTTTTCCTTCTACTAAATCTAAGTGAGGTTACCGGCAGAACAATAATTTAAATGCCTTGGACTTGGTGTGAAGCACTTACATTTAATTCAAAGCATTTATTTTGGAACTTAGTTTCCCTTACATTTTGTACAAATTCATGAAGAGCAAGAAGACAGAAAATATTAGTATTATACAATTTAGATTCTTAGGATATTATCTGTTTTTGAATTTCAGCTATTGAAATAGCTGGATAATACACTTCATCTTCACACTACGAAGTGTCTTAAATAAGGAGAACAAAGAGAAGTGGGGAGGTATGAGAGTACAGAGGAAGAATTTCAGGGGTACGACAGCATTTGCTTGGTTAATTTAGCTCAGGGGTCATCAGCTGGAACAACCCCAAATGCCCCATTAGAAATTTATAGGGGCATTTTGGATTACCATAATGCTAGGCAAATTGGAAAGGAAAATGGGGCTAACAGCATTTTGTGAAAGGTGGGCTGGGGTGTTAGAAGTATTGAAATGAGGGAGAAATCCTTACAAAGCTGAAAATTTGTCCTGCATTTGTACAACTTTCAAATATTTTATATGACTAAATATTCCTGTAAGTGAACACTTATTTATAATTATTTGAACCTAGAAGCTAATATTGTTATACACAGAAGCATAAAGTATTTTTTAATAGACCTCATTTTTTAGAGTAGTTTTAGGTTCACAGCAAAACTGTGCAGAATGTACAAATATTTCCCATATAGCCTCTACCCCTAACATGTGTAGATATTATCAACATCCCCCACCAGAGTGGTACATTTGTTACATCCATGAACCTACACTGACACATCATTATTACTCAGAATCCTTAGTTTACATTAGGGTTCACTCTTGGTATTCTACATTCTATGAGTTTGGACAAATGTATAAAGGCATGTATCCACCATTACAGTATCATACAGAGTAGTTTCACTACCCTAAAAACCCTGTGTGCTCTGCCTACTCATCCTTCACTCCTCCCTAATTCCTTGGCAACCATTGATCTTTTTACTGTCTCCATAGTTTCGCATTTTCCAGAATGTCATGTAATTGGAATCATACAGTATGTATCCTCTTCATATTGGCTTCTTTCACTTAATAATGTGAATTTAATTTCCCTCCATGTCTTTTCAGGGCTTGATAGCTCACTTCTCTTTAGTGATAAATAATATTCTGTTATCTGGATATAGTACAGTTATTTATCAGTTCACATTCTGAAGGGTATCTTGGCTGCTTCCAAATTTTGGCAATTATGAATAAAGCTACCATAAATATCTCAGTGCAGACTTTTGTGTGGACATAGGTTTTCAACAACTTTGGGTAAATACCAAGGAGTGTGACTGATGAATTGTATGGTAATCGTATGTTTAGTTTTGTAAAAACTACCAAGCTGTCCTCCAAAGCATCTATACCATTTTGTATTCCCACCAGCAATGAATGAAAGTTCCTGTTGCTCACCATCCTCACCAGCAGTTGGTATTGTCGTTGCTCTGGATTTTGGCCATCCTAATAGGTGTCTAGTGGTATCTCAATGTTGCTTTAATTTATATGTCCTGATGACATATGATGTGGAACATCTTTTCATAGGCTTATTTGCCATCTGTATATTTTCTTTGGTGAAGTGTCTATTAAAGTCTTTGGCCCATTTTTTAATCAGGTAGTTTCTTTTCTTTTCTTTTTTCTTTTTAAGATTTTATTTATTTATTTTGACAGAGAGAGACAGCGAGAGAGGGAACACAAGCAGGGGGAATGGGAGAGGAAGATGCAGGCTTCCCACTGAGCAGGGAGCCTGACGTGGGGCTCGATCCCAGGACCCTGGGACCATGACCTGAGCCGAAGGCAGACGCTTAATGACTGAGCCACTCAAGCGCCTCAGTTTATTTTCTTATTGTTGAATTTTAAGAGCTCTTTGTATCTTTTGGATAATAGTCATTTATCAGACGGATCTTTTGTAAATATTCTCTCAAGTCTATCTTTTCATTCTCTTGACATGAAGTATTTCACAGTTTTAATATACAACAGACCTACTAATTTTTACTGTGGTGTCCACCTGTGACTCAACCCTTTTATTTTTCTGTACATTGTATGGAATGGCTTCTGATCATCTCCTAAATTTAAAATTGTTCATTAGAAGTAGGTGCAAAAAGGAAGGAAACCATAAACAAAGTGAAAAAGCAGCCTACTAAACGAAAGAAGACATTTGCAAGTGATATAACCAATAAGGGGTTAGTATCCAAAATACATAAAGAACTTATAAAACTCAACACAAAAAAACCCCCAAATAATCCAATTAAAATGAGCAGAGAATCTGAACAGACATTTTCCCAAAGAAGGCATACAGATGGCCCACAGACACATGAAAAATTCTCAACATCACTCATCATCAGGGAAATACAGATCAAGACCCCAATAACCTTATAACTGTCAGATTGGCTAGAATAAAAAGAGAAGAAATAGCAAGTAATGGCAAGGGTGTGGAGACAAAGGAACCCTTGTGCACTGTTGGTTGGGAATGTAAGTTGGTGCAGCTACCCGGGAAATGGTATGGAGGTTCCTCATAAAATTAAAAATAGAATTACCATATGATCCAATATTTCCACTACTGGGTATTTACCCAAAGAAAGCAAAAACACTAATTCCAAAGGATTTGTATACCCCTATGTTAATTGCAGCATTATTTACAATAGCCAAGATATGGAAGCAACTCAAGTGTGTCCATCAATAGGTAGATGGATAGAGAAGATGTGGCAAGGTACACAACACAGACACACACAGACACACACACACACACACAGAGGAATTTTACTCAGCCATAAAAAAGAGGATGAGGTTTGTTTTTTAAATTTTGTTTTAATTCCAGTGTAGTTAACATATCGAGTTATATTAGCTTCAGGTATGCAATGTAGTGATTCAACAATTTCATATATCACTCAGAAAGGATGAGATCTTGACATTTGTAACAACATGAATGGATTTAGAGGGTATTATGGTAAGTGAAAAAGTCAGACAGAGAAAGAAATACCAAATTATTTCATTTATATGTGAAATCTAAAAAACAAAACAAATGAATAAACAAACAAATAAAAAGCAGAAACAGACCCATAAATACAGAGAACAAACTGATGGCTGCCAGTGAGCAGAGGAGAAGGGGGCTGGGGGGGGAAGGATGAAATTAAGATGAGATTAAGAGGTACAAACTCCCAGTTATGAAATAAATAAATAAGACACAGGGATATAAGGTGGAGCACAAGGAATATAGTTAATAATATGTAACAACTTTGTGTGGCAATGGATGGGAGCTACACTTGTGGTGAGCATAGCATAACCTATAAACTTGTGAAATCACTATGTTGTACACCTGAAACTAACGTAACATTGTGTGCCAACTATACCTCAGTTAAAAAAAATTAAAAAAAGAAATAGGTACAAGGAACTAACTACATCTTCTGGTGCGATTTTATCCTCAGACAGGCTAATTTAAATACATATTATTAAACATGTATTTAAGTATAGTGATGTTATTTTATGTTTAAATTATGTATGCATCCATCACATGATATATGAATTTCATTTAGACTAGTAAAGGGGGATATTATAAATCATTTGCTATAACATAATAATGTTGGGTCTGATAGAGTCTGATTAACAATACCAGGGGCCATTTCTAGGAACCAGAGTGTTTTCCCTTGCTCCTCTGCCATCCTCAGTATGTTGGAGTGTCTTCTCTAAGGTCACAAGTAATTGGCCATAGTTCTTGGCATCATCTGCGAACACCATGGCATCTAAAAAGGCCAGATTGATTTAATGTCTCTAAGATTTCTTTGAGACCAGATTTTCCAAAGTGCAACTCAGAAAATACTATAACCAATACTCAATCTAAATAAACACGGAAGGGTACTACTTAATCAGTGATCTAGGGAAGGTTGTAAATTGAAGATTTAATCTCAGTTGTCGGTCTATTCCTCTTTTCCTAAAAAGGGGTGGAGAATCTAATTCAGAAGAGTATGGAAGCCATGTAATTGCTGTTCAGGCAATTGCCTACTTCCCGGGAAAAAAAAAAAAGCGAATTCTTTTTTTTTTTTTCCCTGACATATTTACTATCGTTGGCTGAAGCACATTTTGTTGAATAATTCAAACTGCTTTATTTTCTCTTGTGAACAATTTTTTTCTAAGAATTTTAATTTTATAGTTTAGTGAACATTTAGCTCAATTAAAACCAATTTGTGATAATAATCTGCTTTCTTTACATGAAAATGTAAGGGAGCTGAAATTTAAAGAAATTGGTGTTTTGGAACTGGCTAGTCAGGATAATACCTCAAACAAGGTTCATGAGCGTAAATGCCTCCAGGGACCAGGTGGTAACTGAATGAGAGAATTGGGCCCAGGGGAGGAGACTGTGGCTAAGTGGAAAGCACATGTTTACTTATGGGTGGCAGCCACCACTCAGCTCTAATCAATAGTTGCCATGTTGGAATTGGGCCCACAGTTGCCAGATCTTTTGAGTTTTCAAGGAAAAAAAAGGCGCATTTATTTGTGAAATTCCTGACTTTTAGATACTGACCCAGTTTAAAAACAACAAAAAACAAAACAAAACAAAACAAAAAATACACCTATGTGAGCCAAACAAAACCCATTTGTGGGAGGTACTTATTCTGTGAACTGCCATTTGCAACTTCTAAACTATTCCATGTGTTTAAACTACAGAGTGCAGCATCTGGTGAATAGCACCACTTACCAGTGTTGTGCTGTTGGGCAAATGGGTAATTCTCTACAGAAACAGTAGTACACCTAACTGAATGGACTTGAACTTAACTCCACTAATTTGTCAATTGTGGTAGGGTATTAGCTTACTGTGTCATAACAAGTCCTTATAGAAGTAAGGTTGGTCCTCCATTGCTAACCATGGAAGAGTTAGGATAGAAGACGGGAAAAATTCAGAGGCTGGACCCAGGAAGATGGATGAAAGAATCCTGTCCACCTGCACCACCCCTCAGGCAGGGAGGCATGTGTCTTGTCCTCTGTCTTTTGTTTTGGTATACATAACACACATGCTCCCTGACCTTCACAGGGTACACTGCCACGTTCTTTCATTTTTTGTGACCCAAGTCTACCTCCTTTAAATAGCAGATTCCCTATTCCTGCCTCTCAAAGCATCTATGATTGTTTTAATAGGGCTGTTCCTTCTGCCATACCCCTCCAAGTATATGGCTGAATTATAAACTCTTCCCAAACACCACCAAACCTCGTCTTCGATAAACCTCATCTTCTATAAACATTTTGTTACAATCAGATACCAAAATGCTAACCTTCCAAATAAATTCATTTGAAACCTATGAAAATAATAGAAAGGTAAAGCAGAATTTCTGATTGGCGTGTAGGTAATTTTACTTTGTATTGGTTCTTGTTCAAAATGGTTGCTTACCACTGCTTGAGAAAATCTGTCTCTTTAAATACTAAAATTAATAATCAGTAAACTGTAGTGGAATGTTCGAAGTTGGTTTATGCAAAAAGGATTTTCTCTCTATTAAAACATCATTTGTCCTATAACATCAGTTCTTTTAGATTCAACTAGGAGCTTACAACTACAAAACTTAATGTGGTCTCCACCAACTTAGGAGTTATAATAATTCAGGAGTAGTTGGGTAAAATTTGTTGCCTGAATAGTCTCTAGGGGACAAGTGTACTTGACAGATTAGTCACATATAAGCCAGATTTTATGTTTATCCCAATTAAAAAGGAAAGTCAACAACTATTTTCAATAGCAAACTTGCATAGAAAACAATGAATCACTAAATGCAAATAATTCTTAGACAAGATAATCTCTGAATCTGTATGAAAAGATGCATGGTACTAGATAGTCCTTGGCAGTGTTACTTTTGTGACCTTGGACAAACCACTAAAACATCTTTGAACCTTCTTTCCCCACTCATGGAGTTATCACCTCCTTATCAATGTTGTTACGGGGATTAAATGAACAGATAATGTATTTTTTAAAATTTATTTGTTGAAAGAGAGAACATGCATGCATGTGCGGGTGGGGGGAGGGGTAGAGGGAGATGGAGAGACTCTCAAGCAAACTCCGCACTGAGCTCCGAGCCCCATGTAGGGCTCCATCTCAGGACCCTGAGATCATGACTTGTGCCAAAATCAAGCGTTGGTCGCTTAACCAACTGAGCCACCCAGGCACCCCAACAGATGATTAATTATTATTATCATTTATTTAGTGACCTATTCAAGGTCTAGACTCCAGATCTTCAAGTTTCTAGTTCACTGTTTTTTAACTGTTCGTTTATTTTGGTTGAGGGAGTCAGAATAATAAAGAAAGGATTTGGGACCTAAGGACAAGTGATTTTTTGTTTAAAGATGTTCATAAAACATTTTATAGTATCTTTTTGTCAGCATCATTAAGTTTGTGTTTCTCTTCACAAACTCACTCATAAAGCATAAAAATGGGAAATCTCGAGGAATAGGGGAAATTTATATAACCATTGAATCTCACTACACATTTTAGAGTTGAAATGTTCTTGGTTGATGAATATTTACCTCTGTGAGTAAGTGTTTCCCCACTCCATCATTAGCAGTTAATATCTGCAAATAGAGAACTGTCTAAATCTAGAGGAGAGACAAATTCCTGTGAGTCTAGCAACAGATAATGCAGAGTACAATTGCTTTCCTCTAGGATGGTCCTAAAAACTGATATTACATAGATATTAAACAGCCTTTATACAGTAAAGAGCTTTTTAAAAAGTTACATTTCTGGGAATGTGGAGCTGAAGAATATTATTAGGTTCATAGATGATATGCTGACATGTTTATTAATTATATTAGAAACAAATTGAATTTTTCCTGGTGTTAAAAAAATCACATTCATTTAAAGACCCGAAGAAAGAACCTAGGGAGAAAAAGATTATCCATGAGTAACGCTGACCTGTCTAGACTTTAGAGTACCTCTTTCGTCTAGTCTGAAATGTTTGTTGATTGTCGTACTTAAAAAAAAAGGGTTGTGATTTTAGAGACAAAGAATGAACAGGGTGTGAGCATTTTTTAATACTTCTCCCCCTCTCTCCATCTTCACCAAGAGGAACTAAATTTTATTTGCCATTTAGCCCATCTGTTTTTATATTTTTTTAAAGAAGTGTAACAACTCATTTATATTTGAGTTCAGTGTAAACAGAGTGGGATTATTTGTATTTCTTTTCCCAAAAAACCATGCCGTTTCTTTTATTTGCTGATTATGGTATGCAGTTACTAAGCCTATGAGAAGCCTCTCTGTGAAGTGCATTTTAATATTTAGATCAAACAGTGATTGGAATACATTAATGCCCAGTGGGTAAATGTGTCATTTGAAAGCAGCTGCTGAGCCTTCTCCCTGCTGCTCCAATTAACACATAGAGCACACTTTTGTCAGCAAGAGGCAGTGCATATGGATGAAACCACTTTAGGGCTCATTAATATGATATGCACGGGAGCACAAAGGGTTAATGAATCTGCTCAGTGCAAAACAAGAGCTTTCTGAGAAGTTTCCCAAGCTTGTGCTTTTGCGATAAAGGGTGGTAGGATTAGGGGGTGGGATTAGCAGGTAAGAAAAAGCCGGTTCAGTCTCCAGCTTTGGTTCAGTCCATTGACTAACGTGTTTCCCCGCCCCTCTCATCTCCTACACCCCCGCCCTTGACGAGGGAGATGTGGATAGTGAAATTCTAGTGCCGGGACTCCTCTCGCTTCCTCTGAATCTCTTGTTGAACTTTGTTGTTTCGTTTTGAAGCCGTTTGAAGTCCAAAGCTTTACTGTTTATTTTTCTCTCCTAGTTCTTCATTATTTCACTTTCTCTCTCTTTTCCTTTATTTAGATATTTTTTTTTTTTTTAAATTGCACATTTGACGTTTCTTGAGCAAAGTAAGAAATCTTATTAGGGTAAGCCCATATCGCTGCTCTTTTTTCCCCTCCCATGGCTAAAGTCTGGGTGTTGATGGTAGCACAGAGACAGATGGAAGGGTAGCGCGTCCCCAGCCCCAGGTCCGGTGTGGAGCCTTCATGCTCCACCAGCTTCCCAAGCCGCTGGGTTGTTGCTCCGCTCTGGGGCTTGCTGAACCAGGCGGACGGTGAGTGAGAGATGGACCGCTTCCTGGGTTTTGTCAAGCAGATAAGAAGATCTAGGAGAAGAAAGGGGAAAAAGTACCGACCAGAAGAGGATTACCACGAGGGCTATGAGGATGTCTATTATTACGCTTCAGAGCATTTTCGAAGTAAGCACTTCCCTCCACCCTCCTATTCCTTCTCGCGTGCTGGGCTAACAATAAACCTTGTATGGAGCTTTAATCTTAAATGTAAAAGGTTTCCCAGATGGTGTTCTCTGTGAGCAGTCTAGAAGTACTGAAGTGCTACATTTTGCTTGATTTGTTGCAAGAACAGCTATCAGATAGCATCTAGAGTATAACGGGTCCAGTTCTATGCCTGGTTAGTATTTAAAATGCAGTTAATTGCTTGGGTTATCATTTTAATGAACCATTCAGAAAAGTATCTTGCAAGACAATGTGGTGGTTAGAATATGTTCTGTTGTAGTTGTTTTTAAATAACAGAGTTTTGTTTTGTTTTTCGTTCTGAAAAACTAGCTATTTGGAACAAATAGTTCCACTAGCTTATTTGGAACAAATAGTTGTTCATGTTCGAGTTGATGTTGATGAGTAATGTTCCTGAGACAGACTTCTAGACAGTTATCTGTGATTAATCTGAGGTGTTGTTTGTAGAAGGAGGTTCAGATGATTTTCTCTGAGGCATGTTCATCATTTTATTATTAAATTAAGGAAACACTTATTTGCCATCAGCTGGAATCAGTGATACCTGTAGAATAAAACCATATATCCATATTAAGACATTTGTAAATTAGCTGATAAACAGCAGAGAACTAGAATCATTCTTGTACTTATCAGTGCTTTAAATTTCTGGTGAGATTTAGACTCGTCCCAGTAGATTCATAATGCCCAGAAATGCCTAAGGGTACAGAGAAAAAGCAGCTACATGCAGAGATCACTGGGTTTATGGAAGTGCCCTAAATGTGGGAAACTGACAGTTACATATACGTTACATTTACAAAATTAAAAGTTTTTTTTTTTATCTTCTTGAATAAGGATTTTTATAAACTCATATTTCAATTCTAATTCTTTCTGGCCTTTTGATGTCTAATCATGAATATATCCCATTTACAGTCTCTGAGTGTTGACTAATAAATAATTTAGATTCTATTTCTGTGATATTGAAATCCATGAGAATTAGCTTTAATGCCAGAAATACTGTTGTGGTTGTTGAAAGTTGAGGGTTGAAAAGTCATGTGGTGGTAGTAACATAATAATGAAAAGATAATTCTTTGACATTTGCTTGAATGATGTGGTTATGTTGCTTTTACAGAGTAATCTCTGAGTTTTGGAGATGTTTCTCTTTTATAATGCTCCTACATTAATAATCTGTTCTAATGCAGTGATAGTATATGTTTCCTAAACTTAGTTTCCATAATATACTTAAAAATTCAGCTAATATTCGTGTTAGATAAAAAAATACTATCTGCTTGCATGCATAATTCTGAAAACTTGGAGATTAAAAAAAGAAAAGCTTAGGAACTTTTAATTACGTCGGTGTCCATTGTACAAACTTCTCACAACCAATATATGTTGTCAAACTCACACATTCTCGGGTTTGTACTGGGATGTGCTTGTGCAAATAGAATCAAGTAATCTCTCTCAAATGCCTGCATCCTCCTAGTTTTGGTACAAATTTTAAAACAAAATAAATACTTTATAAGCTTACAGAATATGCCTGTAAGGAGAAGTATTTATGAAGGTATCTAAGAAACACTCTCAAATTAGAGTTAAGGAGAATGATATATTAGACTAAGGCATTAGTCTTTATACATCAAGTGCAGTAACTTACAGAGAATCATGTCTTAATTGGTCTGATTGGTGAAGGTCATGCTAAGGATAAGATGCTAAACCTCAAAAGTCATTTGCTTTAGATACATAACCAGCATGTTTTCCCCTGTGCTTTATCTGAAAACACCCATTATGTAATATTTAACTTTGTGGAGTTAGATGCATGTTGAGGTCCCCAACTTCCAGCTGCTACATAATAAACAGCATGTGTCTCAATGGACTCAGACACTTGGGATTTGACATTTCATCAAATGTCAAAGAGCCAGGGCTTTTAAAGAAGACATGTCATACAATATAATGACCTCTCAGTGCCTCTTTTGGCTTCAGTTTCAGGGGCCTATTTGAATTGGGTAGGGAAGACATCCACTTATATTTTACGGCTGTAGAAATCTATTAAAGGGTAAGACTGATCCTTAAAACTAATCCTCTTAAATGGGTAATATGGTTAAATTCAATTACATCTACAGCGTATCTATTTTAATTAGTCTTTGGCATAATTTGAAAGTGCATGCCCTATGTTTCCTTAGATGGCTTAGAAAAACTATTTACATTAAGGCTCAAACTTGGTGGAATTTACTGAGGACATTCACATCTTAGTTAATGGTGCTATTGATAAACCAGACGTGTCATTCTTATTTTTCTCCCTGTAGTTTTCTTTTCTTTTTTTTTTTTTTCCTTGAAATAAACTTTACTCTCTGCCTTGTCAGTTTATCTAGTGGTTCAGATTAACATCAGGACTCTAGACATAAAATAGTGGAAGATTGAGCTAGGAAAACCTTCCCAGAAAACTCTCCAGTAAGTCTGCTTTTCCTTTAGTACATCCTCAAGTGCTCATTGATATCTAACTTTATCCTAAATAATGTCTCTTCTCTTGTGCGTTCTGATTAGAATCTCACCAGCCTTTCCTTCATCTTGAATATAACACAGTTTATAATCTCATGAAATGTCAAAGCCTGAATTAAAATGTCAGTAGGGTCTGATGCTACAGAAGAGAAGTTATTCTAAAAATGGATGATTTTTCTGTACCTCTATCAAAACTGAGTTTTAGCAATGATGGCAATGGTGATAGACTGATTTTGTATCATCCCTGATTTTTATATGGACTTGATGTATATCACGGTGCATGGGATGACTATATTTGATTTTTTAAATTCTGCTCTCATTACTCATCTGTCTTTTCAGAATTCTAGAGTTAGAGTTTAAATAATCTAGATAGTTGCTTTGGGCAAATCACCAAACTTCCGTGGTTTTTGTTTCCTAAAATATGATAAAAGGTGGCTTTATTTCCTAAGATTTTTCAAGTTCGAGAGCTATATGATTTTAACCTTTGTTTTAGTTCTGAAACAAGTTACATAAAGGTATTGGCCGAAGGATTTTAACTGGGATTTCAATGGAAAAATTCACCCGGGTGTCCGGAGGGAATTGTTTTTCTGGCAGGAATTGTCAGTAGGGAGATTCCTATTCCTTTAAGACAGTAATCTATCATTGAATATTAAGCAGTTTTGGAGAATGTTTATACTTATGAAATTCTGAACATATTGGCAAATCTTAGACTTCATCTTTTATTGTATCTTATCTGCCAAGAAGCACCATTTGCTTTGAAAATCTCACATAGATGACTCATTTGGTATTTTTTCCTTAAGAAAAACTTGCATTGATCCCAAAACTGATTCATAAACCTGAATGTAATAAAAACCTAGAAAAGGATCCTGAATTTCAATTTTATTGTGTTTGGTGCTTTTATTTATTTTTCACTAAATACTGTCATAGCAATGCCCTTTTAAACACTCTGGCATAAAAAATAAAATAAACACTCTGACATATCATATTTTGATTAATCTGTCACACAAAAAATAAACCCTTCGGCCCTATCATAATATATATTTTTACTTAACCACACTAAATAATATTCAAATTATAAAACAGATAATGTACATTTTATAAGCATGCTCTTAGCACTGTTCATATCCACGATAGAAATCCTGACCTGCCATGAACCATGCAGGGAAGGGGAGGGTTACTGAATTACTCTCTTAATGCATATGAAAGGTATGTGAGTCACTTTCCCTTCTGGCCCGAGCACCTTTTGCACATGGGTAATGGCATTCAATTAGGCAAGGAGCTCCTCCATGGTAACCAAGGTTTTCATCCTGACTCACAGAGGCAGGAGAAAAGCTATGTGGGGAAGCTGCTCAGGGCAATCATTAGTGGTTTACTCACCTTTCCTACTGAGGTCAGTTCAGAGAAGCTCGAGAAAGGGGGGAACAAGAATCTGGTTTAGACCTTTTGAGAAAAGGTCATTTGTATTTACAAATTATTTTATTTTATTTTATTTCATTTCATTTCATTTCATTTGGCCTATTCTAATAGATATTGAGCAAAAATTGTGATGTGGGTGTATAAAAACATTGTTAGCTAAGTTACTTTATTAAGCAATATGTGCATCTAAAATCCCTAGTTAGGGAATTCAGGCTTTCAAATACCTAGATGTTCAAACTGTATTTTAAGAGGGGTGCTTCCTTTTTTTTTTATTTCATTGAAAAATGCCCTGCATTGTTTTCTTGGGTATAAAACAACAATGATAGTGTGTGTTTGTAGTATGAGAATTTTTAGGAATTGGTGTGGGGTAATTAGTACAAGTAATTTTTTCTCACTACTTCCTTTGATTAGTTTTGTTTTGTTTTTTTTTTTTTTTGGTAAGTTCAGTAACCACGTCCTCTCTACTTCCTGGAATTGACATATAATTAGGATTCTGTTTTTTGTTTTTTGATAAGTGTGCCAAAAGGATAGAGTAAGAACTTTTACAATTACTTTAGAAAGATAGCTGATCCCTGCTGTAATGTGTATGAAAACTGAACACATAATCAAAGGAAAAGTTGCCTTCCTCAGCCAGGGGATCTGGAGGAAGGGAGGAGAGAGGAGCTGGGGAAAGGAAAGGGGAAAGGAAAGGAGAGAATGCAGCACATTTCATAGGTTATCTTTACTTTTCCAAGGTTTACAAGCATAAAAGCCATTTATTTCTATGTTAAAAACAGTGATTGTCAAACTGACAGGTCTTGGATGTGAGATACTGGATGATTCAAACCTTAGCTGTACTTAGTTTGACTCAAGAAATCCCCAGTGAATTGGAAGAAACATGGATTATATAGAAACAGGGCAAACTTGCTTGTTTTATGACTCTGCTGCTTATTTTTTTCTAAGAATTGCTTTCCATTCCTAGTATAGTTGTTTTGTTGAAAATTGATTGGCTACCATGTTCCATTTGTCTGGGGTATTCTGTGTCATCAACTTTATTATCTCAAGCTATATTGTGTCCCACATAGAATAATTTAAAGAAATAAATACAGTTGAAAGGGACTTTAGAATGCACTTCGTCCACCTCGAGTGTTTTTTTAGATGAACAAACTAGGTTGCTTACATGTTTCAGAAGTATGCAAGCTCCAGTGAGCCTTCAGAAGTGGGACTAGGAGGCGGACCTCCTAATAGGGTCTAGTCCTTCATCCATTATTCCACACTCATCTTTAGTTTTCTGATGACTCTTCCCCTGATATTTAAGGACTGGGATCCATCTGCATATGAATTAGAAGTGTTAATTTCCTGCATAGGTAGATTTATTCTTTTGAGCAATGGGTCACCTTATCTTAAACTCCTGAACAAGAACTAACTCCTAATACAGTATTGCAAGTCAAATTAACATGATAGTGAATTTGTAGATGATGTTAATAGCAGTGATTGTCAGGGATTCAAAAACCAAAGCAAAGTATATACTGTTATCACCTCCCATTTGCTCTGTGGTTTGCAAATCCAGTCACTTTTATCAATAATTATCCCTTTGGGAGACTTAAACTGGCATAACTCTATCAGAAAATATTAGAGGAGGGGCACTTGGGTGGCTCAGTAGGTTAAGCATCTGCCTTCGTCTCAGGTCTTGATCCCAGGGTCCTGGGATCGAGCTCCACATCGGGCTCCCTGCTCAGCGAGGAGGCTGCTTCTCCCTCTGCCTGCCTCTCTCCCTGCTTGTTCTCTCTCACTCTCTCTCTCTGTCAAATAAATAAATAAAATCTTAAAAAAAAAAACAAACAAGAAAATATTAGAGGAATCTTGGAGTTCAGTTAGGGAAGCCAAGCCTACTATTCAATATAGGAAGTTGTTTCTCAGCATCCCTACTGTGTGGATATCCAGCTTTTGTTTAAATTACTCTGGTATGAACACATTCACTTCCAAAAAAGTCACTAAATAAACCTATGTCTCTTTTAAACAAATTTTGAATTATATGTTAAGTTGTTTGCATATTCCAACAAATGCAATATATGGTTAAAATTTTATCTTGACCCAAATAAATATAGATTCTATTAGATTTGATGTACAATAAAATTTCATGCCTCCTCTCTATTCATATTAGTTTTTCATCGATGTAACATATGGTATGTGGAGGTGAGTAATTCCTTCAATGCTATTTTTGTTTTAACTATACAAACCAGAAGAGCTCTCTGTTGGGCCCACATCCATGTGGCAAGTTTTCTTTTCTTTTTCTTTTTTTTCTTTTTGTTTCTAAAATGTCACCAAACCTGCCATTCATTTAATGAAAAACACATTATAGTGTTTTCTGTTTTCATGATGTTGTGGACATTATTTGTATGCCCTGAAACTCTTCTTTTTCCCTGGGAAGAACAATCCTCATATTTAATATATGCCTATTCTAATTCAGTCATTACTGATTGATCAAAACTGACATATTGTACCATTTCCTTGGCTGTGGTGATTGCTGTGACAATGGACATATAAACCAACTGGGCCAATCAGTACTCCTTTGGGAGTTCGCAAAATTCAAGACAATGCCCTCTACCACATAATAAAAAACAGTCAGGAATAGGAGAGAATCAAGTCAACATGCAAAGGAGATGGGGATGGAAAGATCAAGAGACCCCTCAGAGTTCTGTGGTTACTAATCCCAGTCCTTGAGGTCTCTAAGTCTGCCCAAATTAAAATTTACATAGCTACAAAGGACCAGAACCAGGACTGAAACTCAGATGGGCTAGTTTCTAGTTTTTTAATTTGGAAAGTATGGTTATTTGATTATTTTTATTTGATAGAAATAAGTGCCAGAGATGGAAACTAGATTTTTTAATTAAAGTTCCTACCCTCCAACAATGTAATTTTCTTAATGGGACTGAGGGGCTATGTGACTTTAGACGAATCATTTGGAACTCTATGCTTCTTCAGTTTCTTATTTGTAAAATGAGGGCATGATACACCAGTGTCTAGTGCTAAAAACCCTGGTAGAGGAATCAATGACAGGTGTAGTCAGGAGAGCTATATCTCTCATGCAGGGAACAGCCCAGGCAGGTGGAGGAAGGAAAGAGCCTGTGGGCAAATGTGAGCAGATTCCTTAGCAGTATAACCACTGTGTATTTGACACTTTCTGCCCTCGCTTTTAGTTCCGAATTTAATCTTGTTTTAGAGATTCACACAACTTCCCCATCCACATCTCACCAGAGTTCTTCCACCAGTATCTACAGCTGCATAAGAGGATTTGGATATATACAGGACGGTTCTTCCTTATCAGTATGTGCCCTGAAACAAAGTGCTCTAGAATATCAAGTACAGGACAGTGAGACCCCCCCAAAAGTTACAGGTGTGTGCATGCATGCGTGTGTGTCTGTGTGTGTACACACGTGTGCACATGCACACACACAGCCCTTATATAGTTATTTGTGAGATCCAAAATAACACCTTTTCTATACTCTAAGGTGATCTCTGTTTCTATAGAGACAGCTGTATCCTGCTGGTTAAGGATGTGGGACCTGGATGAGAATACCTAAGTTGGAATCCTGGCTCTCTCTCTTAATAGATACGTGACCTTGACAAGTAAATCTGTCTGTGCCTGAGTTTCCTCATCTGTGAAATTGAGTCAATAACTACCCACCTCTTAGGGTTATTGTGAATTAAATGACATAATACAGCACTTAGTGCTTGACACATAGTGAGCACTTAGTAAATGTTAGTGGAAGAAAACCTTATTCCTAAAGATATTAAATAAAGCATGTTGGATAGTTATGAATGGCAGGCTAAGAAGCTTAAATTCATTGTGTAGGCACTGGGGCAATATTGTATGTTTTTTGGTGGAGGTATAACCAGGAAAGAGCTGTACTTTAGGAAGATTAGTGTGGTATTAGTGTATAAAAGGGAGTAGAGGGAGAGACATAAATAAAAGGGCAGATAGAGCAGTTGTGGGAAAACATAGGTATGAATAGAAGGAATATATTCGACATACTGAGTTTGAGTTGCCAAGAAGATGTCCAAGGACAATTCGTAGGAGGTAGCTTGAAATGTGGAAGTTGGGGGTATGGAGAGGGGTTAGGGCTCAAGAGACTTGGAAGATGTTTATGTAGATTTGATGGGTGAATCAGGGGACTAGGAAAGAGGGGTCTTTTGACTCAACTTTATGCTGACTATTCTTGGGGCCAAACCAGGAAAACTGATTAAACATACAGTTCTGATGATGTAAGAGAGTTTCAACAGATAGAGGATACCTTAGGGAATTTGTAGCAAGTACTGGATGGATTGCGCATTTGATTAATTTCTTATAATGACGATATAAAAGATTAAATGAAAGGTGATCATGCAAAGGGAAATGAAACTCAAAATAAGTGTTAGGATTCAAAAGGTGGATTTTTATTAGTGTACATTCAGATAACACTACTTCAAAATGAGTTTAGAAAGATAAGAGACTAAGATATGCCACAACATGGAAGAACCTCAAAAATAGACTAAATGAAAAAAAGCTAGAATCTACAGACCATGTATTGATGCAAATAGGCACAAGGTTTCTTTATGGGATGATGAAAATGTTCTGAAAAGTAGACTGGTGATGGTTGCATAACTCCTCAATCTTACTTTTAAACATCATTAATTTTTTTTAATATAGAAAGATAGGTGCTCAAAATGAGTATGTGTAGAGTTTTGTTGTTGAAGAGCTCCCAAATGGGCAATCAGTGGTTTTTTCTCTACTATGAGAAGTCTATGCATTAGCTCAGTCAAGAAGTATTTAAGTACCAACTCAGAAAAAAAAAAAAGTCAGATAAAAAGTGGAATACAGAATGATTCACCATGATGCCAGAGGGAAATATTCCCAGTGGTATTTTAGAATATATATTAGAATTGATTATATGCTTTTTTTATTTGAAGTATTAGAGTTCTACTCTAGTATCTCAACTATTATGTAAGTTTAGAGCCAAAAACTTTTCTGAAACATTGAACCATAGAACTGAGTTTTTTGAATGTGTGGATTTAAATTAAATATTAGCAATTAAGCCTATAGATATGTAGAAATTGAGTTGAATTTCAGTTAATATTCTAAACCTTTAAAGATCTCTGTTCTAGAAACTGTGAACCAACTCTAAAATATGAGGTTATGGCTAAGTAAATTATTCATAATTAGTAATATTTAAAACATAGGATACAATATAATGCTCAAATTTTCTTCTTTACTTTTGTACCCTGTCCAGTTTAGGCAGATTAGAGTAAGCATTTCACAGCTTTTATTCATTCAGCAAATACTTGATGATACCCATCACGTGTCAGGCATCATTTTAGATGCTGGAGATAGAGTGGTACAGAAGACAAAGATGATCTTTGCCCTATTGTAACCAGGAATCTAACAGGGAAATAGAAAATAAAAAATAGTGCTAAGTGCAATGAAGAAAATCAAATCAAAGTTACAGAAGAAAGTATGGATGGTGGTGAGAGGGGTGAGTGTTTTAGCTAAAGTGATCCTTCGTTGAATACTAGATGTTTGAGCTGACCCTGACTGAAGAGACAGAGCGACTGTGTGGTGATCCAGATAGAAGGCTAGGGCATAAAACCCTCTGGAGTTAGAAATGTACTTACTCTTTTTAATATAATATGTGTATTGACATCTTCTGAATGGGCTGTTCCCTGAAAGTTCATTTGCAAAATCAGTTATTTGGAATTCCAAATGCATTTCTTTTTAGGAAAATGTAGGTTCCAAGCCAGACCTGACCATCAAAGTCTTTGCAATATTTCACTAACAGGTAAAATGTGGCTGTGGCCAAAAGAGACATAGTTATTGGAAAAAGCTTTTATTTTGCTGAAAAAGATAGAGATGCAGTTGCCATTCATATATAGGTCTCTTAGTCAAATACTGCCATGGGCTGCTTGAATGGCAGTGGTATTTTGGAGGAATGAGAAAATGGTTTATTTTATCTGTAGATTAGTAAAATGTGTCATGGTCTTCTTTACACTTGGATTCTAAATAGTCATTGAGCATAGCTTTTAAGCTAAAAATGTGCTTGCCATGTAATCAGACGATACTAAAATGTATGATTGTTCTGTGGCTTTTTGTTCATTTTCTGTAGGACAAAAATATACTTTGAAAATCACTACATTATAGAGACTGTCAATGGCTTGTGCATTTGGGGGGAAGTATTATATGTCAAAGAAATTCTTTTCCAGAGAGTGAACAAAGTTGTACATGGTCTTTCAGGTTATAGCCCCCAGCATCACCATTCTCTGTGCTTTATGGATAAATGGACCTCTTACATTTCTGTTGTTTATTATTTTACTAGCAATAGATAACCGGGGAAATTTTACATTGGTTGTTGGGATGTGAAGCTATTTTCTAGATCAGTTACTGTTTGTTAAATATGATTCAGAGTATTATTTTTTTATATTTAGAAATAAATTCAGTGTGAGATTAAAAATCTTAAAATCTTAAAAATCTTAAAAATCTTAGATGCAGGAGATGCATCTAACTAATAAACTTTTAAAATGTATGCCTAATTTCAGTGCAGTGGTTTGCGTTTTGTGAAAACAGGTGCTTCTGAGTCCTGCTGAGTTGGTCTTAGTTTTCATGTTGCTCTTCTGCTGGTGTTGGTATGTGATTCATGAATTTGCAGGTGTGGAAAATAACATTTGATTTGTGAAGCCCCATTTTTGAAATAAAAGTAAGCACATGTCAAATGTAACCAGTATAGAATGTGAAGCCAACAGTGGCCATCTTGCTGATCCTAAAAATTGGATGTAGGTTAACAAAAGAGCTGCAGTGGAGAATTTTATGAGCAATTACAGTTGGGTTAACACTTGTGTTTGTAAACTGTGATCAGCACATGGAAAAATTCATTCCTGCAAGTACTTTGAAGGCATAAACACAAACTTATACTTTGAAAATACTTTGCTGAGTACATGTCATCCTGCCTGGAGTCATGATCACTTTTTAAGGGAGAAGCTGTCAAAATTTCGGGTGAGAAATACAGGTGTTCAGCAGTTGGTTATAAATGTCCACTTTATGGATTTACAGCGGCCTTTCATTATTGACGTAGAGTTGGGGAATTCCCAGCACCTGAGAACTGTTGTTTATGGCTGGTCTTATCTATCAGTACCAAATTTTCATGATTTATAGGGACAAGTACCTCTTTCATTCTTAAAAATCCCAGGAGCACCTGGGTGGCTCAACTGGTTAAGCCTGTCTCTCCTGTTGGTGCCACATAGGCATCTTCATATTCCAGCACCTGGGACAGTGCCTGGCTGCCTGCCTAGATACACTCTGGGCCATCCATAGATGTTTCTTGCTTAAAAATCTGTGGAGACTGATTCTCGTGAGCCACCCACAGAAACCTACCTCATTACTTTATAGTCATTATTCATGTATCTGAAATAAGTAGGAGGTTTAGCAAACAGTACTCTTTGGCTATAAGAACTTGAGTTGGCCATATCTATAATTCTGATACTGTCCCTCTCCCTTCCGCTACCCCAGTAGCATAAGAGAACACAGTTCTAACAACAGATTTTTTTAGATAATCTAAATGCAAAGAAAACAGAAGTGGAAAGGAAGTGTTTATATTTTATATATTTTATAATTATATAATAAAAAGCCTACCTTGTTTTTTTCAACACACTTGTTAATGTGCAGTCTTTTGAGTTTAGTGCATGCTGGGATCTGTGCTAAGTACTTTACATGCATTAGCTCGTTTAGTTCTCACAACTCTGTGAGACAGATATTATCATCCTTATTTTCCATAAAACTGGGGCCGAATGAACTTAATTAAATTTCCCAGTGTCATAAAATTATCTGAGCTGTTAGATCTTATTACCAAATATTCATTAAACACATACTATATGCTGGAGCAGGAAACAATAGAGGCTGCGCATGCAGAGCGAGCGCCCATAGCCTCCCCACCCCTCCCGCAATGCTCGACCCCGGGATCCCCCCAGCTTGCCTGCCCGCCATGGCCAACAAGGAAGCAGCCTTTGATGACGCAGTAGAACACATGTGATCAACGAAGAGTACAAAATATGGAAAAAGAACACCCCTTTTCTTTTCGATTTGGTGATGACCCATGCTCTGGAGTGGCCTAGCCTAACTGCACAGTGGCTTGCAGATGTAACCAGAGCGGAAGGGAAAGACTTCAGCATTCATCGACTTGTCCTGGGAACACACATGTCAGATGAACAAAACCATCCTGTGTTAGCCAATGTGCAGCTCCCTAATGATGATGCTCAGTTTGATGCTTCACACTACGACAGTGAGAAAGGAGAATTTGGAGGTTTTGGCTCAGTTGGTGGAAAAATTGAAATAGAAATCAAGATCAACCATGAAGGAGAAGTAAACCGGGTGCGTTATATGCCCCAGATCCCTTGCATCATTGCAACAAAGACTCCATCCAGTGATGTTCTTTTTGACTCTACAAAACATCCTTCCAAACCAGACCCTTCTGGAGAGTGCAACCCAGACTTGCGTCTGCGTGGACATCAGAAGGAAGGCTATGGACTTTCTTGGAACCCAAATCTCAGTGGGCACTTACTTAGTGCTTCAGACGACCATACCATCTGCCTCTGGGACATCAGCGCTGTTCCAAAGGAAGGAAAAGTGGTGGATGTGAAGACCATCTTTACAGGACATACAGTGGTAGTAGAAGATGTTTCCTGGCATTTGCTCCATGAGTCTCTGTTTGGGTCAGTTGCTGATGATCAGAAACTTATGATCTGGGATACTCGTTCAAACAATACTTCCAAACCAACCCACTCAGTTGATGCTCACACTGCTGAAGTGAACTGCCTATCTTTCAATCGTTACAGTGAGTTCATTCTGGCCACAGGATCAGCCGACAAGACTGTTGCCTTGTGGGATCTGAGAAATCTGAAACTTAAGTTGCATTCCTTTGAATCACATAAGGATGAAATATTCCAGGTTCAGTGGTCGCCCCACAGTGAGACTATTTTGGCTTCCAGTGGTACTGATCGCAGACTGAATGTCTGGGATCTAAGTAAAATTGGAGAGGAACAATCCCCAGAAGATGCAGAATATGGGCCACCAGAATTGTTGTTTATTTGTGGTGGTCACACTGCCAAGAAATCTGATTTCTCCTGGTATCCCCATGAACCTTGGGTGATTTGTTCTGTATCAGAAGACAATATCATGCAAGTGGGGCAAATGGCAGAGAACATTTATAATGATGAAGATCCTGAAGGAAGCGTGGATCCAGAAGGACAAGGGTCCTAGATATGTCTGCACTTCTTGTGATTTTAGACTCCCCCTTTTTTTTCCTCTCAACCCTGAGATTGATTTAACACTGGTTTTGAGACACAGACTTTGTTTGGCTATCCCTCTATGATAGGTACCATCAACAATGTTATTAGCCCAAACAGAGGGTGTTTTCTAAATATTAACTGGGGGACTTGATTCAGTAAAGCCACAGACTTATATTTAAATTTTCTTTAGGAATTTTCTAGTAACAAAGATCTAAAGTAGCCACAAAAAGTGGAATATTATGTGGTTATTTTTCTTCTTAGACTATATCCCCAAGATTTTCAGACTCCTTTAAGTAAAGGCTAAAGTAAGGAAGGAGTAGAGCCAAGTGAGGTAGGTGTCTGAGCCATAAAGTATAAATACCACAAGATGTCATTTTTATTCAGGAAATGGGGGAGATTCAAGTCATATAAATTCCTATTCTAAAATTTTCACACCTGACTTTCCAGGATGCACATTTTCCTATGTAGACCAGTCTCCTTTCAGTTTCTTCAGTTAAGTCAAAAAAACTATGCGTTCCTCTTTCCCCCATATATTTTTGTTTGTTAGTGTATTTTTTGAGCTGTTTTCATATTGCTTTCCTTTCTGTGAAATGGTTTTTTAAAAAACTTGGGACCACCAAGTTGTGAAGATGTATGTTTTTACCTGACAGTTATACCACAAGTAGACTGTTCAGTTGAGTTGAGAAGAGTGAATTGATAGCTTGTATTTGTTTTTAAAATTAAGTTAATCCTGGATAAGAATTGCTTCTTCTTCTTTTTTTTTTTTTTAGGAGTTAGTCTTTGACCACTAGTTTGGTACCATCTCTATTTTGGGTGACCTGTTTCACCAGCAGGCCTGTTACTCTCCATGACTAACTGTGTAAGTGCTTATGATGGAATAAATTGCTTTTCTATATAAAAAATAAAAACACATACTATATGCTGAGAGCTATAAGTGCATCATCTCTCCCAACTGTAGTGCTGTGTGCCTTCCTCCCTCATTCTGCCATTCAAGGGTGCTGTCAGGATGGGAACCTCAGCCCCCCTGACAGGTTGTTGAACTCCTGAGTCATCTTGGATATAATTCCCTGTCTCCAAAGGTAGAAAAAGCAGCAAAATCCACTGCTGTTATGACTAACCATTTTTGTAATGAAATAAATTTTCTTCTCCATCCTCTTCATTCAATTATTTTGAACTCAGTTGCACTTTGAACAGGACAGTTTGCTTTACATTCTGGTATAACTTTGTGGCATGTGTATGTGTGTTTCCCCACTAAATTTGAAATTAGGAACTAATGTATATTCACAGCATATTTAGATTGGAAGAAAATGTATTATCACCAAGATGAGCAAACAAATCCAGTCTAGGGTGGGCACCTGGATTAAGCCTTGTTCACTGTCCTTCAACAACATAGAAGTAGAGCAGGAGGAATGTGAGTATCTGGCCATCTGAATATCTGAATGTGAATGCATGTTGTGTCTGTGATAACCTAAAACTCAAATTATTAGAAGTTAAACTGCACAAAACCAGTGAAGCTATATGAACAACAATGTGAATACAGGCATAAATCTGTCATAAAAAGTAAGAGTTCTCTTAGAGGTTCCAAATAAATCCTTGAATTCATGAAAATTGGAAAAGGATATAGGAATTAGTTTTATTTATGTTCTCTATTACCAAGTCACACATGAATCATATCCCCCTTGCCAAATAAAATAATTGGCTGATGGGAAATATTTCTCAAGTAGAGTGAAATTATTTACTATAAAGTATAAATTTTAAGAGTGAATATTATTCTGATTCTTGACAACAGTGATCAAGGAACTCTTAGTGCAGGTTATGTCATTTATATTATCCAGTTTGGACTTCACTTTCAAAGTGTCTTACTTGGATTTTTGTAATTGTCTCAGACGATTAGCTATTTATTCTTTTCATTTGGAAAGTCTCTGTTTTCTTTTTTTAATTTTAATTTTTTTTTCTTTTTAAAGTTGCAAGTTTCCCAAATAATTAGAAATGGCAATACTTTATTAACCTGACAGGGGTCTCTTGATTTGAAATGTAATCTCAAGCTTCAGAAATGACCTGATACTACCTGGAATTATGTAATGTTAAGAGCAAAGTATAAGTTTTAAGTTGTATAGAGAAAAATAGTGGTATGTATCATTTTTCAAAATGTAGAATCCATTCTCTTGCTCCATTAAGACATTTGGTAATTTTTTATTTTAGCAGGTTTTCTCTATGATTGTATCTTTTTCTTCTCAGAAATCTCATAAAATCCCATTTTCCAACCTCTCCGTCACCATCAAATCTGAATGTTAAGCTCACCGTGGCCTTCAGTTCCTACCTGTCCTTTCCACTTGTCAGAATGTTGCTGACTTCTCATTCTTTCATGAAGCGTCCACTTCCCTGCTTAATCTCCAGGCCCCTCAAGTGCTTGTCTCTCCTGGACTTCTGCCTCACGTGCCTGCCAGTACTTGGCCTTTAGTGCCACCAAACCATCTGTGTTCTTTACTCTGCTCCTAGGCTACTGACATTCCTGGAAGAAAAAGACAATACAACCGTGGAGGTTGGCGATATTACAAACTGAGGAGTTCCAGCCTCAGCTGGGCTTTCAACACTAGTCATCAGTCTTTGCTTTTATCTCTAGTTGCTCTCTTTCCCTTTCCCTGAGCAGTTACTCCCAAATTGTACCTGTCTTCTGAACTCCAAACCTGTTCTTCCCCTCCTAACACACTCTCAACTGAAGATATAGACTATTCCGAGTCCTCTGCTCCCCCCATCCCCTCCCAAGTATCTTTTATAAAGAGTTCTATATATACAGCCTGTACTTTCCCATCCCAAAGTACAAAGAAGGTGTTCAGTTAATATTAGACTGATAGAACAATGCCTCGTGGTCCTCCGGATTCCACACCAGAAACTCCACTAAAAGTGATACAGTTAAGATCACCAGTGATTTCCTGAATGTAGATTTAGTGGTCTTTTTAAAAAATTTTAAAATTTTATTGTTTTTTAAATTATGTTCGGTTAGTACATCATGATTTAGTCGTCTTTAAAATGGTGTTAATATTGTTGATCTTTCTGTAACATTGGTCGTCATTTTGGTTTTTGAGTCTTTCCTTGCTTGGCTTCTATGACCCATTTTCTTCCTGGTTCTTCTTCCCTTTCTTTGATCACCTTCTACTTCTCCCCCTTGTACTCTTGAATGCCCCAGAGTTCAGTCCTGGCTTTTTGCCTTCTCCATCTGTAAACTCTTCTGGGGAAACCTTTGCCTCCTTCTTCTTTGTAGTTTAGATCTCATGAATGAGCACTAGATCCATATTGTGGACTCTCATCTGGATGTTCTATCATCTCAGATTTCAGCGTTTCCTAAACTGAAGTCAGTACCTTATCTCCCACTCCAAACAGGCTTGATCTACTTTCCTTCTCTCTTTTAAAGGCATTGTCCTCTAAAAAGTTGTCCAAAATAGGAAGCTCAAAATCATTCCTCATTCGAGCTTCTCTGAGTTTTTCAGTTATATTTTATCTACTTCATCCACTTCGTACTTCATCTTTGTATTCCCTCTCCACTTAGGCTAGCCCATAGTTAGAGCTTAATAAATGTTTAATTTTATTTTATTTCACACCAAACTGTAGACAACTAGAATAGTGGATTCCAAGGGACATATCTATCTTCAACTTTGATGTATATATTAATATTTAGGCCTACTAGAAAGATACTTGGCAGTTTACGATGCCTCGAGGCTAAAATTTTTCTGAGGTATTCTATTAGTGTCATAGTATTTTCAGTTCATGATTTTGACCTTGTTCATTAAAAGCAAAGTGGGCAGCTCAAGTCTCAAGGACCTGTGTAGCTGGAAATATTAGCTTGGGGTCTAGAATTCAATAACCATTGATTGCTCAGTCCAAAGCAGTTTATTGTTGATATCTTTCCCTAAAATGGAATCAATTATTCTTGCCTATACATTTTTATTAATGGACTGGCTATTTGGATTAGAATAATGAATTGAAGTATAGTGGCATATTGAAAATATGAAAAATAAAGTGTTTTTCACTTTAAAATGTTGATCTAATATATCACAAAGTATATCAGAGGAAGTTAGTGAAGAAAGGCAATAGAGGTAATGAGAACATTTAATTGATTCTAAATGGTAGCTCTAAACATTGTTTAAATTTAACATCAAAGAAAATTATTTTTTATAGGACAGAAACTTTTTTGCTTACGACAGTTTTTAATTGACCAAAATGATTAGTTTTTTCATGTTCTTTGTAATTTTCATTCAGTTTTTCTTGAAACCATTACAATAACTATTTTCTCACAGAAAATAAATTAAAATGAAATTATGAGAGGTTTAGGTTCAGAAGAGGAGTAATTTAGATTGCATCATTTTGAACAAAATAAAGACTAAACAACCTTTGGAGTGCAAATTTCAAATTTAAGGACATATTTAAATGGTTAATAGAAAAGAAATGTCACTTGCCAATAAACAGAAAATTAATTATGAATCATTCTTAGCTATTTCTATAGTTCAGCCTGTATACTATAGTTTGATAATAAGCATTGCAATAATGATAGCTTTATTTTATTTTAGAATTTTACAATGCTTTTATACACATTTTACTTTGTGGCCCTTCTAGCAATCTTGTAAGTTGATAAATCAGCTGTTATTATTGTTACTCCCCATTTTGTAGATGAGGAAAAAAAGCACTGGAAAATTAAATGGCTTGATCATTGTCGCACAAACAATGAGTTGTGGTACTCCTCTTAATTCATCTGTTTCCAAATCTTTTGGGCTTTTCTACTGTCCTGAATGGACTTGAGCTCTTTGAAACAGGCTATCCTGTCCTATTTATCTTCCTGTGCTTGGAACATAGCAGGTGCACAGTGTATTTGTTGAATAGTAGCCTATACTAGAATGGAATTTCAACTGTCAGTCCCTTAAAGAATCTTGCTACTCAAATACAGTATTGTATCAACTTAAGAGAATTATGCTGTGCACTTGAAAAAATTGACAGTGCATTTTTAATGTCCTATAAAGTACTTTTTATAAATTGAGAGTTGTCATGGGAAACATAACAAAGAGGCAGAGGATAAGTATTTTATTATTAATCTATCTGGGGTTAATTCCATTCTATTAGTTATCTATTGCAGCATGACAAATTACCCCAAAATATAGCAGCTCAAAACAGAAAACATTTATTATATTATAGTTCCTGTGAGTTGGAAGTCTTGGTGCAGCTTAGCTCAGTGCTTGGGCTCACTGTGTCTCATAAGGTTGTGATCAAGGTTTAGACCTGGGCGGTAGTCATCTCAAGTCTGGGTGGGGGGAGGACCCCCTTCTAAGCTTACTTATGTGACTGTGGTCTCAGGCCCTTGCTGGCTATTGGTTGGAGACATCAGTTTTTCCCACGTGGGTCTCTCCACTAAGTAGCTCAAACATGGCAGCTGGTTTCCCTCAGAGCCAGTGAGCCGAGAGAGAGAGCGAGAAAGGGCAAGCAAGACAAAAGCCACAGTCTCATTGTAACTTAATCTTGGAACTAACAACCCAACACTCTTGCTTTCTGTTTATTAGAAGAGAGTCACTGGGTCAGCCCAAGCCCAGGAGGATGGGATTACAGCAGATTGTGAATACTATGAGGTCAGAATCGTTGGGGCCATCTTAGGGCTGGGTACCACATTTATATTTAATGGTGTTGCTCAAATAGAGTAAATCAGAAGAAATAAAATTCCAACAGACTGACCTCCACCTTGTCCAAACTTTTTAAGGAAAAAGTTATAGAAACCCAACTCAAACTGGCTGCAGTTATTCTCCCTTCATTTTTTAAAAAAGATTTTATTTATTTATTTGAAAGAGAGAGAGCACAAGAAGGGGGTGGAGCAAGGGGAGTGGGAGTAGCAGACTCCCCGCTGAGCAGGGACCCTGATGCGGGGCTCGATCCCAGGACCCTGAGATCATGACCTGAGCCGAAATCAAGAGTCGGACACCTAACTGACTGAGCCACCCAGGAGCCCTTGACTTTAGAGTTTTAACTAGTAAGTTTTAAAAGAAAGTCATATCGGGGAGGGTGTGTGCTGTGGTGAGCTCTGTGAATTGTGTAAGACTGATTAATCACAGACCTGTACCTCTGAAACAAATAATACATTATAT
This sequence comes from Leptonychotes weddellii, assembly GCF_054177405.1. Taxonomy (NCBI): domain Eukaryota; kingdom Metazoa; phylum Chordata; class Mammalia; order Carnivora; family Phocidae; genus Leptonychotes; species Leptonychotes weddellii. The sequence goes on along the minus strand of NC_138373.1, from coordinate 114,667,834 downwards.
GTTTAAAAAAAGAAGAAGAAGAAGAAGATAGCAGGAGGGGAAGAATGAAGGGGGGGGAAATCGGAGGGGGAGACGAACCATGAGAGACTATGGGCTCAGAAACAAACTGAGGGTCCTAGAGTGGAGGGGGTGGGGGGATGGGCTAGCCTGGTGATGGGTATTAAAGAGGGCACGTATTGAATGGAGCACTGGGTGTTATACGCAAACAATGAATCATGGATCACTACATCAAAAACTAATGATGTAATGTATGGTGATTAACATAACGTAATAAAAAATGAATAAAAAATAAAAGAAAAAATAAAAGAAAGTCGTATACTTGAAGAAGCAGGCTTATTTTAAATAAATGTTGTTGAGGTCGATAGCAAAACCAAAGCTCATTTGTCTGACTTGGCAAAGTTTCCACCTGTGGTTCCATGAAAAAGGGGCCCTGCCCAGCATGAGCATGACTGTGGGCATCTTGTCTTCCTAGCCCCAGGAGGACACCTGGGAGTCAGTATGTCCTGGAGAGCCACCAACTAAGGTTCTCACCACTCTCCTTCCAGCAGCAGCAGCTTGCAGGCTGGATATTTGGTGGGGAGACTGTTCCAGCAACATTCATTCTTGAGTTCTCATTTCTAGACCTTGTGTGAGGCATGGGGGATGCTGAGAAAAACAGAACATGGTCCATGTCCATGTGTGATTTAGAGATAAATGACATCTGCGCTTGGGTTTGGGGGAAGAAGAAGGCAGCGGCTTATCTGGTCCTGGGTTGAAAAGCCACAAGGGTAAACTTGGCTTCTGAAACCATCCATAGCCCTCCTGCTGCCTGTGGTTGCCACCTGGCTCACATGATGATGTGTTTTCCAGGCCTGCCCAACAGTGAAGGACTGATGGCCTCCATGTGTCTCAGGCGTTTGCCCATGTGCCAGTTTTATTTTGCGAAACATGGTTATCATATCTATCCTCCAGCATGGATTTAGGTTTCTCCCCTGCAACACCCATCCCCAAATTCCCAGTTTTCTTCACCTTCCTCCCAGCTTTTGTCCCAGTCAAAAAATTATCATCTCAATACCAAAACTTAGATCATTTGTTAAACCAAATTGCTTTCTTTTTAAAATTCACAAGGTGTATGATTTTCTGATAACCCACAGTATTATGGATGAGTTTTTGTTTTTGTTTGGTTTTTTGTTTGTTTGTTTTTGCTTATTAACCACAATAAGCCTTTAAATGATGGGATTTCAGGGAAAGTAGGAGAGAACATTTTGGACTGGATTGCTTTATTGAATTTTGTTTCTAAGCATATCCTATTTAGATATGAAGAAATCCCACTTTGATATCTACTCTGATATGGGGATTTGCAGCCTCTCCTATCAGAAATAGTCCCATTTCCTAAACCTTCTTCTTCCACCCTTACTTAGCTTTCTTCTACTTTCCTTTTCTTATATCTAACTTCTTTGGAGTTTGAGGCCTATACTGACTTAGTAGAATATTAAATAGTCAGCATAAGTCAATAGAGATATGAAGTTGGCATTAAAATCAGCCTTCAGATGTGATAATAAAGACAGCCAGAACATGGAAGGTAGAGATAGCCCCACTATCCTAGGCTGGTTAGACCTCACTAGAAACATTCCGTTTGCTTTGGGGAAATGTGGGCAAACTAAAGCACCGCCAGAGAAGAATGACATGAAACACATGTACAGACTGGCTAAAAGAACAGAATGTGTTTACCTTAGTCAAGAGGAGACTTCGCAGAAAAATAGCAGAGAGGAGGTTGGAGGTACAGTAACGCTACCATATGCAACCCACGAATTTGCTTTGTGTGGCCTTTAATGAAAAACAAGGCTAAAATCAATGAGTAGCTTTGAGGAAAGATATTTTTTCAGAAAGCATTAACACTTCTTTTCTGTGACTACTGTTAGCAATGTGACAGAAGAGATGTATGAATAAAGAAGCTGGATGGAAAATAGCTTATCTATTATGTGCTAACTCCAGTCGGTTGATGGAATATGGTTCCAATAGTGCCGTCATTTTGAGCATAGACATAGAAGTAAAATGACCCTGGCTTTGAATGCCAGCTCAGCCCCTTCCAACACTGTGACTTAACATCTGATTCTCAGCGTCTACATCTCTAAAAGGGGAATAATAGTAGGTACCTACCTCGCTGGGGATATAAAGGAGATAAGCTGTAGAAAGCAGTTGGTACCATGCCTTACACATGGTAAGTGATAAATGTTAGCATTGTGAAAGATTGTGAGGTCAAAGAAAGAAAGATTATGAGATATTAGGTGGGAAAGCAAAGCTGATCAATTAGTGATGTCTGTCATGGGAGTGAAAGAAAGTAGGCCATGTATTTATCATCTTTGGGGTATAGTCAAATGAAATGATCATTTCTACTCAATCCTTGTATTTTATTTTTTACGTTACATAGTTTTCTTCTTACAACCTAAAAAATAAATTAGAGGGAACATTAGCTTAAATCAGGGAGCTTCTGCCATGCATCTTCCCTTTCTTTCCTTCCATCTTTTCTTGTATATCATAAGTTTTAAAATATGACAATTATATGGAAAGAAAATACACTTTTTCTACCATTCTGTTAACCTTGCTAGTCTTGCAGTGTGAATGAAGTGGAGGGAAATACACTTTACAATGCACAATGAATGAGCCTATGCTTCCTAAGTGTCTTAGTTCTACTGCAGATTAGATATTTAGAAAGAATCTGAGGAAAATCAAATGTTAAAGCAAGCTATCTTTTACCAAATCTAATATATCTTATCTGAATGTACTGTTCTTATATTTGTATTGAACTCAAAATAGTGTTTTGTTCACACTTTAGGATATGAATAGTTACTTAGACTCTACTTGGTACCTTATCTTAAGAAGAAAACTGTAAAATTGATGTGTTGGCCATGAATCTTTAACACTACCTATTGTATGTTGTCAAGAACATTACTAAGGAAATAAAGATGTGTCATTAAAGGAGGTAATGTTTCAAGGTTATCTCCCTGAATGTTGAATAACTCCTAGAAAGCTAAGCACAGCCACTTCTATATAGATGGCTTCCAAGAGGAAAGTGTCATTGCTCCTGAAGATAGCACTGGTCTAGGGGATGGATGTATTTTCCTAAGATATGAATAAGAGAGAATAGCTGGATTATAACATAGAAATGAATTACTCACTTTTTCCCACCACAACATAATGATCAAGAAACAACGCATCTATATCTATTCACTTACTTACCCTTCAGCTTAGAAATGTGGCAAAGTACTATTAATTCAAAGAAGTAATATGGTCCTTCGATTAAATCTTAGACTCTAGGTTGAGAACTAATCAGAATCCTGGATCCTCTACTTAATTGATGTTTAACCTTGTCAAAGTATGTGACCTTTTCTAAGCATCTCTAGGTTCCCCCTTTATAAAATGGGGACAAGTTGACTGTTGACTCTTGTGGAGATTACATTAGATCAGTAGCAATGCTGTTATCACAGGGACTGCTGCATGGGAAGCCATAAGAGTAACTATCATTATTAATAGTCAATACAGGTTGAAGAGTCAAGAGCCCTGGGTTAATCTTAATATTTAATACTAATCTTAATACTAACTAGCTGTGCAATTTGGAGAAATTTTTATCAGTTCTCTGGACCTTCATTTCCTTAATTTTCCTTAAAGAAATTGATTGAATTATTTTGAGTAGTACTTCCAATTCTAAAATACTATCCTGGTTAGCAAAAGCACTTAAAAATTCAAAGTAAAAAAGCCTCCACTATTCCTAAGTGGTGGTTAATTTTCCCATCTTAAACATTTCCTTTTGTAAGGGAAAGACGTTTTGCTTTTCCCCACCTCTATTTTCCCTAGGAATTTCATTGCCTCTAGTTCAAGGGAAAGGTGTTAAAAAGAAAATTAACACCTTGTTACTGTGTGAACACTAACTGCTCTTTATTACTCACTTTAAAATAGCTCATTGTTAATGGGCTTGGAAATCCTGTCTCAATCCAGATTGTTAATATTCCTCTAGCAAACATAAACCTATCCATTTTTAAAGTAAGCTTTTTATTAAAGTCTAACATTCATATAGAAAAGTATACCAATTAAAAACTCACAACTTGCTGAATATTTATGAAGTGAACACCCATGTAACCAGCACCTAGATCAAGAAACAGCATTTCCAGCACCTCAAGATCTCCTTCATGTGCCCTTTCCAGTCACTAACTCCTGTCCAGGATTAACCACTATCCTGATCTGCACCATTGTAGATGACTGTTGCATGTTGTTGAAGTTGATGTAAACGAAATCAAATGGCAAGTAGTCATTTCTATTGAGTACATAGCTTGGAGTAGAACTGCTAGTGCATTGTGTCTGCATGTGTTCAGCTTTAACCGATCCTGCCAGTCTTCAAAAATGGTCCCACTAATTTATACACTCATCCCCTAACCCCAGCAGGAAGTGAGAATTCCATTTCTGATTATCTGTCTATTTTAAAACCACATTTCTTAAAGCAGGCTACTGTCTTGAATTAGGTGTACGGATTTCTTCCCAACACCTGTACCCTCCACTTCAGGTGATGATACACTCTGGTTGGCCCTGGACAAGACCCTGGAGGTACCAAGTTTATACTGCTCTCTTTGCATACTTATTATTAGTGCTCCCTTTACTTTCAAATTGTCCAGGGTTATGGAGGGATGAAAATGTCCTAAAATTAGATTGTAGAGATGGTTGCAGAACCCTATGACCATAATCTAAAAAAAGTAATAATTGAATTGTAGACTTTATATAAAGGACAGATTTTATGGTTTGTGAGTTATATCTCAATAAAGCTGTTTTGAAAAATTGTCCCAGTTTGGATGGTAAATTATGTGGTCATCCTGCTTGACCCCATTTTTGCCATTTGCAAACAAGTTTTAAAGAGAGAAAAAGGAAAAAAAAAACCAAAACAGAATGAGTCTGGCTGCTTCTTTTAGGAAAAAAAAACCCAAAACCCTCCCTGGCATGGGTTTTGAAGCATTTGCTAGCAAGAGGTACCATCCAAAGCGAAGGAAAATTGATTATGTTACACCAATCCATTAAGCTACCTTTTTGAAAGAGGAATCCTTCCACTTGTATTGAATTTGTTTTGTAATTTATCAAAAAAAAAAAGAGACTTTTGAAATAAACATGTCTCACAAGTTTTTCCATAAGATCAAAAATTTTAATTAAAACTCTCACATCTCTGTCACTATTGCTGAGTAACAAACCACCCCAGAAGTCAGTGGTAAAAATCGCTGTCTTACCATGCTCTTGGATTCCATGGGTCAGGGATTCAGGGGCTCAAGCAGAGATGGCTGTGTACTCTGCTGTCTGAGGCCTCAGCTCATTGTTGGCTGGGACCTCGGCTCAGCTGCCAGCTAGAAGACATACACATGGCCTCTCCCTGTGGGTGAATTGGGGCTTTCTCACCGTGTGGCAGCTGGGTTCCAAGAGGATGCATCCCTAGAGGGCAAGGTGGAAGTGTATGGCATTGTAGGATTTGGTCTCAGAGGTCACCTAGAGTCACTTTTGCCATACTCTGTTGATTAAGTTTGTCACAAAATTCTGTCCAGATTCCGGGGGGAGGGGGGAAGGATAAAGACCTCCTTACCTGATGGGAGGGGTGTCAAGGTCACAGCATATTAAAAACATGTAGAATGGGAGATACTGTGGGGTGCAGCTTTGGAAAATAGGCCTCCCCTTTATCTGGATCTTCCCTTTCCTTCACTGCAGTTGTTCCTGTCCCGCTCAATTTGGATTTCACCCCCAGTAGTTTCTCCTCGGTATGGGGTCCTGTCCAGGAAGGGAGCCCTGGCCGGATTGGATGCAGAAGTTCACAGAGGCTAGCTGTTCCTGACCGTTTAGGCCTTGCCATGGGTCCCTTGCCCTCACTGGCTTTTGGATTGGGCAGCTTCAGCCACTGTTATTAAATTGGCCTGCAGTATTCTGTAGCGAATACCTACCTGTTGGCTCTTTGTGGGTTTTCTTGTTCTCGGATTCATCAGAGACCTTTATGCTTATCTCTGCTTCTCCTGCACGGATGCTATTATTGTGCGTCTTGGTGCTTTGTCACCAGCTTGGAATCTGGAGTTTTTGAGCTACCTCATTTCCTAATTTTGTGTAAATATTGTCCCTCAAGTTTTGTCTTGGATGTTAGTTACTCTGTTCTGATGTGGGGATTTGGGAAGGTCCAAAATTGTGCTGCCCCATTCCCACCATTTTACCAGAACTGACCCAGGATGATCTTTTAAAAATGTGACACCACTGCGTAAAACCCTCCAATGGCATCCCACTGCAACCAGAATAAAACGCAGATGTCCCCCCTCATGCACTGGGCACATCAGGCTCTCACTGGTCCCTCTGTGCTCTCAGCTGCCAGTCCTCCTCTATCGCCTGTGCTCGGGAATGGCTGATCCAGGTTCCCTGATTATATGAGAACTGTCATGATCTGTGAGCTGCTTTGTCTTGTGGGCCTCAGCCTCCTGAAAAGCCTTCCCGTCTCTGATAGTCTTTGATTCAGTAAACCTGTGACATTCATGAGGCATATGGCCAGGGGGCCTTCTTGTTTCCACAGATTCACAAATACTGTAATGCATAATTTCTTCCATAAAATGCGGTAAAGTGTAACTGAAGAATTTAAGTGACCTCTTCATGTTTCTTTGAATGCAACACTAAAATCATTTCTAAAGCCTTTCAAATAAATTCAGCCACTAAAATAAATGCTACACTACATTACACAAGCTTTTTATTTTCAAGCAGTCCTTATTATTCCCCTTGATGCCCTGTGGTTTGACAGATAGTCCAGCCTCATTGGAAAACCTTCTGTACTGACCAAATGGGAAAGACCAACTGTCCTTGGGTACTTAAAGGTGGTATCACTTTTTCCTCTTTGAAATTATATGTTAACCAAGGTATTTCCTTCAAATACAGATCTTGATCTTTACTGAACAAGGTATCCCAGTCTATCCCTCTTCTCCTCTCTGAATTCCTTTGCTTCCAGAGCAACAGGGTCAGCTGATGTGCTCCCCTGTCAGCCTCACACCGGATAGAGCTTTCCTCACATTACCAAACTGACTCTGTCTGGAGCTGAGGTCCATTCAGACCCTGCTCTCCTGTCTTGGATGGTGTGGGACACACTCTGCAGCTGTCCATGGATTCTCATTTCCTTTTCTTCTGTCAATTAAAGTTTTCACTGATGAGCAATTTGACACCTACCGAATACTATGAAACTACATCTAGAAATATGGTAGCAGCCCTGCATGGAAAATTCAGCTTTTTGTTCCTTCATTTATCTCCTGCTTATGTTTTTCTGCAAAAGATTCTTATCTTTATTGGGTGACTTAACTTTCTTTTCTTTTCTCATAGGTAATACAATCTGCACAACAATTCAGAAAAATGATATTGGCCCACTGCTGGGTGGTAGGGCTCATGGTTTCATACTAGCCTTATGAACTATTTCCTCTGGAAAAAATAAATTCCATCACTTTACCATTTTATGATATGCTTTTGTGTACCAAGTACCTTGTATCCCATTGATCTCATTTATTTTCCACTCTAATCCTGCCATGTAGCTGATCAGTGTAGATGAGCCAAAGGAAACTAAGGCTCAGAAAAGTTAAATAAAAACAAAACTGGTTTTCTTCCAGGTCTGTTATATCTAATGCTAAGCCTCCTTACCGCTCATGTTAATGTTGTGTGGGAGGGGGTATCTATTTATCTATCTATCTGATTTGTTTTTGGACAGAGAGCAGCACTATCCAATAGAAATCTAATATGAACTACAAACGCAAGTCACATTCATGATTTTATATTTCACCGTAGCCACATTTTTAAAAGCCCAAAGAAACAGGTGAAAATAACTTTAATGATATATCTTATTAAACTAATGTATCCAAAATAGTATCATTTCAACATGCAATCAATATAAAAATTGTTGGGATACCTGGGTGGCTCAGTTGGTTAAGTGTCTACCTTCGGCTCAGGTCATGATCCCAGGGTCCTGGGATCGAGTCCCGCGTCGGGCTGCTTGCTCAATGGGGAGCCTGCTTTCCCCTCTGCCTGCCGCTCCCCCTGCTTGTGCTTTCTCTCTCTAATAAATAAATAAAATCTTTAATATATATATATAAATTGTTAACAAGCTATTTTCCATTCTGTTTCAGGGGCAATCCTTCCAAATTTGGTATGTATTTTTCACTGACAATATGTTTCCAAGAGGACTAGCAACATTTCAAGTGCTCATTAGCTATCAGTGGCTAGTGGCTATTGTATTATATTGTGCAGAGAAAGGGAAAGAGGGAGAAAGAAAGTAATAATGTATAATATAGTATACAGTGTGAAACAAGACTCTACACTTCTAATTCTCAACTCCTCAATCTTCCTCCTCAAAGAGGGGAACACAATTTCTGATGTACTTTTCAGTTATCCTATACATTAGGTACATTTTTCTTTATTTTTTTACATAAATAAAGACACACTGTACACACTTCTATATTTTAGTGTTCTTTTTCACTAACCACTATATTTTGAAGATTTTTCCTTAGTGGTTTAAGTGTGTATGGTTATATATGTGTGTAGGTATGTGTGTGTGTTTATGTGTGTGTGTTCAATTAAATTTAATAAATATTTATTGACAAGCCACTATGTTCCACACACTTCGCAAGGCCCTTGGATTGCATCAGCGGACAAAACTGATAAACACCCTTGCCTTTGGATTTTCCAGTTTAGAGGAGTGAGACAATAGATACCTAAATAAACTATATAGTGTGTTAGAAGGTAGTAGTACTATGAAAGAAAGAAAAGGAAAAATTGTGGGGCCCGAGTTTCCATTTCAAATACGGTGTTCAGGATACACCTCATTAAGAGCTTTGTTCAGGGCCTTGAAGGGGGCGGATAAATTCACGGGTAAACCTGGGGAAGGGTGTCCCAAGCAGGGGGAGGGCCATGCAAAGGCCCAGATGGGACTGGAGTGAAGTGGGAGAGGGAGCATGGGGGTGGGTGAGGTCAGATTTTGATGGCAGTGGATCTTGTCTGCTCTGTAGGCCACTGTACCCATTGGGACTCTTGCTGTAAGTGTGAGGAGGTCTGCTGTGTTCTAATTAGCAGCCACAAAGCATTTTGATATATGGATGCACCATTATTTATTTACCAGTGTCCCTATTGAGAGGGACACTTAGGCTGTTTCTGGTCTGTTTTATATTCTAAACAATGACATAGTACACCTCCTTGAATCTACATCTTTTTTGCTCATGTGTGTGAAATTACATAGAGAATAAATTCCTTGTAATGGAATAGCTAGATGAGGGAATGCTTATTTTTAATTTTCCTAGATATTGCCAAATTGGCCTCTAAAGAAGTTGAACAAATTTATACTCCCATCCACAATACATGAGAGTGCTTGTTTTCCTATTACCACATAGCAGTTAATCAACAGTTTTATTTTTTGCCAATTCTATAAGTGAAAATATTCTCTTACTGGCATAATTTGGGGGGGGATCCCTCCTCCACTCTAAATCATATAATCATGCAGAGTCTATTCCACTCCTCTTTCTTTTCTCGGGGCTCCTAAACTGCTTTGCACTTTACATCTATTGCAACATATATTGCTTTGTCTTTTAATTGTTTATGTCCTTACATCCCACTCCTTATTATAAGCTTCTCAAGAGCAGAGCTAAGCTCTTCTTTTTTTATACCCTCCCCCAGCACCTAGAACTTTGCTCAACACATAATAAGCAGTCATATCTTTGTTGGTTAATGAGTGAATGACTTAATTCTGTTTGAATTATGCTATCTAATCTTATACAGTATTACCAGTGTAATAATTAAAATGCCAGTAATAACCGTCACTGAAACTATTGAATTTATTGGATTACATGTTTTTGACTGCTAGCTGAGAACAGTTATGTATTGTCTGTGGTGTTCAGCATGGAAATAGTTAATTTGTTACCTTATTTCCAATCCCGAAAGTAAGCATTTCTTTAAATTTACAAAAACCTGAGTAGGACTAAATTGGATACCTATGTAAGTGATGGTAAGTATAGTTTAGCCAGATTCCTATAGATTCATCTGCTTCTATGTGGTTTGTCATCTTGGAACTGAGCAGCAATTTCTGGCTTGTAGCCTTGGGCATCTGGCTGCTGAGGTCATTGGGCCAATGGCTACACCATCACTTAGTTTTGAGAATCCTGGAAATGTGATTCGAGAATGGGTTTGGACAGAGGAGTGTGTTCTGGGTTAGGAAGATGAGCAGCATTTCCTGCGCTGGGTTTCTCTGTACACTCGAGTCCCTAGAGAGAATAACAAATGCTCCATTTTGGGAATATCATACTGACTCTTCCTCCTCCATGCACATAAGCATAGTAAAGGTTCTGAGAAGCCCTGCAGTAAAGAAAGCTCTTTACTAGTGTTTCTCAAATTGATTTGACAACGGAAAACTATTTCTTTCCTAGCAACACCTATCAGTATATCACAGAATACCAGTTTTCCACAGAAGACTGGAGGAAAACAAGAGCAATTGTTTTTCTTTTTGTACCAAGGGAGGTTAAATATATAAATTTAGAAATTATTATGAAGTATATGTATTTTAAGTTCCTAGCGTTTATTTATGAAATGAAGAGTTGCTTTATCTAGCACTGGCTGGGTGGTAGCCAGCTGACCACAGAAGTAGGCCACAGATGAACTGAACATTTTAATTTAAGGATCTGTTTTTTTTTAACAGATGCCATCCTAGGATTAATTAGAAACATTAAAGCTAACCTGAGATTTGAAGAACAAGTTTAAGTCTGAAAATTGATATATTGAAGAAAGTGTTGATTTAAAAAAAATAAACCTAGCTATTCATTTCCCCTAATGACATAATATTTTTAGATACCTGAAATGTTGTCAGAGGAATATTTCTAAAACCTCTATCTGTATTGTCAAAGATACCAACTGATAACTGCTCTTGCTTGGATTTTAAATTGTGGGGATTTATTTAACAGACACTGGGAACTTCAGTCTGTGCATAGAAATTCCTAAATGCCCCTCCCGACTCCTTCTGTTACAGCCTGTGTTTTTCAGGCTCTCTAATGTACGCACCTTGCTTCTCCCTCTTCTCATTTCTCTCCGTTCCCCCTCTGTGCACCTTAAAAACATCCACTAGGCTGGCAATTAGGGGCTGAGCGCAGATGCATCCTTTAATTTAATTTTGCATTCCATCCTCTGAAACATGACCGAGTGTGTGCTGCTTATGGCCTTCAGAGTGCTGGGAAATCAATATGTTAATTTACCTCCATCTTTCCAAATCATCTTTGAGAGAGAGCAAGCAGCTCTGTGAAATGCGAGGCTCACAGTTGGGAGGGGGCGGCTCTGTGTGTGAGACAAGGCCCCAAGTACTTGTGCTCTCAGGCCCCACCACGCTTTGCGAATGAGTTGTGTTCCAAAGTATATTTGTAAATCGGCTGCTTGGAACTTTGAACACTTTTTTCCTTTCTATTGAAAAATACTGTTCGTGGTTATTATGATCCCAGGCCAGCCTTCAAAAGCCCATTAACCCCTAGTGTATCTAAGTCATGCTACAAATAGTTAAATCATGGCAGCTGCAATGGTACAAGTGTGTTTCCAGTGGAAGAGAAGTAACAGTCCTACTCGATTCTACTGGAGTGATGTTTCCATTAATGCAGCTTATGGTTGCATCCCCTTTTAGCATCCAGATCTTCTTGGCGACTCCTCTTCAGCTTATGGTAATATGAAACCTCCACGGCTTTTTTATGTCAAATGCTCCAAGGGTGGGGCTGTGCAGTTAAAAGGTTTTATATTAATGAAAGTATCTTCTGTTACGTTCCATCTCGTTTGGATTTGTCTCTCTGTTCTTGCAAGTGGAGTGCTTTATTAATCCTCATTCAGTCATTCTTCAACACATTAGTTTTAACCCAGTCATGTCACTTTCATACTGGGTTAATTTTATTTCTGTACCTTCATACAAGCTGTGGGTAGAAACATGGGGCATCACACCTTCAAGAGCTTCAGCTTTCTGAGGATTTTTCACAAGAAAACATTGTCTCAGTTGAGGATCCCTCAAACTAGGGACTGAGCTAATGATCTTAAAGATTTCCATTTCTGGGGCGCCTGGGTGGCTCAGTCGTTGGGCGTCTGCCTTCGGCTCGGGTCATGATCCCGGGGTCCTGGGATCGAGCCCCGCGTCGGGCTCCCTGCTCGGCGGGAGGCCTGCTTCTCCCTCTCCCACTCCCCCTGCTTGTGTTCCCTCTCTCGCTGTGTCTCTCTCTGTCAAATAAATAAAATATTAAAAAAAAAAAGATTTCCATTTCTATGGATGACAAAACAGAGACAACAAGGCTATGAGTGAACGATGACTCTGAACCCTACTTTACGCATTTAGTTTTGTCCTTTTTCTACTACATGACAATATCTCATTAAATTTGTTCTCAAATATACTGTTCTTTTTTGAACCTTGACATATATTCTTTTTTACCCCTGTCTTCTAGCATCATTCAAGTTTACCAAGACTGCAGAGATTAACCACAGTAGTTCTTGTATCAGTGACCCACTAGTTCTTGGATCACTGATCTAGTAATTCTTGGATTCAAGAGCTACCGTGGCTTACCTCTGCACAGTCATGGTAAACTTGAATGTAATACGAATGCGAAAAAGCAGCTCAGAACTTCTGTTTGTTTTTGATGTTTTCCTCACATTACTCCAACAAAAACATCTCACCAACAAGAACAAAAATAATGACCAACAATGAATTTGTCCCTTTCTTCTTTCCAAGATCAAACCTAATATAACCAACCTCAGCTTCTGAAGGTCCTACTGACCTGAGGGTAAATGAGTAACTATTAAAATGTCTTTTCTTGTCTCTGCCTCCCACCACCAGTTCCATTGGGTGTCCCACCTCATGAACAGAACGTAGGAATTCTCCTCTTCAGTCTTTTAAACATACCAGCTCTCCAACCTATTTTGGAAGTCTTTTGTTCCCTTGGTCTAGGAAGTTCTGTTTTCCCAGCTGCCATGTGTTGAGGCTGCCTCTCTCTTGTGTCTTTATGTGTCTTTTCCCATTCCTAAATGCTCTGGGGCATGGCCCCCTGCCAGGTAGTGCTCAGACTCCATTGGAGTCTCCACTGGGCTTCTCACCCAAATGGGAAAAGCTCTTTCTCTCTGACTCATGCTATACTTTGTTATATGGACCTGAGAGCAGGCTGCTCTGTGCTCTCCAAAGCTGAAGGGGCTTTAAAGAGGCAATGTTTTTCTATCTCCAGTCCCCAGAGCTCTGGCATGAGCTTAGGGAGTGGGGGTAACATACACTAATGACTGGGAATTAGGCACCCCTCTAACTTGATGCCATTATCCTTTTAGACCAAGCTTTCATGTGGCAGCAGATTTTTCTCGTAGGATATATTATCCCCTTGGTGGTTTCTCACTTCTCTGTTAAAAGACATATCCCATTAGTCCTTCAGACTGTCCAGCTGTGGCTGAAGCTTGGTGCTAAAAGGATTTGTGCTTTTAATCTTAAATTCTATCAATAAAATGTCGTGTGTGTGTGTGTGTGTGTGCGTGCACGTGCATGTGTGTGTGATTCCCAGTAATATTCCAAAAGATCTGGCTTCTTATGGGGTTTTAGCTCACCCTTTGGGATCACCCTTTAGAATTCTTTCTTGACTATGTGCCAATTCTTCCATGTTTTGTAATTTCCCATTTAAGATCTAAACCCTTGAGGAGTTCTCTGCTCAATGCTCTCTATTGAGAGGCAGACAGGTAGGGTTGAGGGCTTCAGCTCCAGAGATCACAGGCCTAGGTGTGTGTGCATATGAGCTCTGCACATGACTTTGAGCAACTTAATGTAACTAAGCCATAGTTCCCTAAATTATAAAATGGGAATTATTTGGTACCTCTCTCTTGGGGCTGTTAGAGCATCAAATAAGATAATTATGTGAACTATCTATACATATCTAGAATTTGTTCAGCTCTCAATAATCATTATAGTCATTTTTATTATAATTTTCCCCATGCCATTCATTTTTATGTGTCACTTATATGTGTAGGTCCTGTTTTAGTAAGTTGAAGACTCTTCTGTCAGTTGTGACATTTGCAGTGAGCTTCCATGGATTTACCTTCCATAGTAGATCCTAGACTTGGCTTTATGTGACCCAAATCCAAGGATTTAGGCTCTTTCCAGAGCTAATGAAATAATTTTTCTTCTTTAATTCAGGCTTAAAGGAATTACTTTTTTCCAAAACCAACACAAGGAGACTCTCTGGCTTTGAGGTGGCCTTTTTTCACAATAGCCCCTTCAAAAGCAAGGTCAGTTGTATAACTCTCTAAGCAAATTTCAGTGAGTCTTAGAATTGACATGTTCTTTGGGAACCCTCTAGCCCGGGAGTGGCTAAAGGTAGATTGTATCTAAGGCTCCTTAGACCAAAGTGAACCCCAAATTTAATTCAGCCTTAACATACTCTCCACATATCTGTAGCAACAGAAAGTGCGTGGGCCTTATTTTATGATGTACTCTACACTTTAATTATATGTTTTGATAGGAATGGCAGCATCTGTGTGTATTGAGTGTGTGTAAGATCTTGTATGCTTATGGCTTAATATATACATGTAAATATAGTTGAAACTTAATGGTGCATTACTGTATTACTTTTGATTTTCAGGTTGGAATAATGTAATGATGGGAATAAAAGTATTATCATTAAAAATGGATTTCCTTTAATAAAGCATTTTCTGAATTTAAGTGGGAGTTCAGGACTCCAAAAAATAAAATGGTCTGTGATGTTGAGTCTTTGGCCTGTCTCTGAATAATAAACCACAACACATAGGCTAACTGCTGAGTTGTTTTTGTTTTTGTTTTTAAATATTTTTTTTTATTTATTTGACAGAGAGAGACACAGGGAGAGAGGGAACACAAGCAGGGGGAGTGGGAGAGGGAGAAGCAGGCTTCCCGCTGAGCAGGGAGCCCAATGCAGGGCTCGATCCCAGGACCCTGAGATCATGACCTGAGCCGAAGGCAGCCGCTTAACGACTGAGCCACCCAGGCGCCCCTAACTGCTGAGTTTTTATTATGGGTTTAACTGATAAAGTAAATTGGAGTTGCTGGTACCATGAGATAGAGAGCATGGCTTATTGTACTTATCAATATAAATAGGAGAAAATCCATGAGACAGAGTAAAATTTAAAAAGATTCCCGATCCATCCAGCTCCCCCTATCAAGCTTCCTTGCCCATATACTCCTCAGTCCCCGGGTTCTTTCTGGCCATCCGATGGCCCTCTTCCTTTGCTCTGCCTCAGTTTATCATGGGCTGAGCCAGTGGGTCAGCCTCAGGGCTTTGTTCCAGCCCTGCTAGTTGTCATTCTGTGTTGGCTAGCTGTCTGCCCCTCATTTATAAGGCCTGAGTCCCTCTTCTTTTTCTTGGCAAAAGTAACTTTCACAGAATAAACTTGGGCCTGACCCAGCTATAAAAAATAAATTTCATAGCACTTGTCTTAATGAACTTTATACTGAATCATGGTCTCTATCCAGGCACTCTGAAATTGTAGATGCCCTGAGCAATAACATAGTTTGAGTTTGAAGTTTGACAGACCTAAGACAGCCTTTCCTCTTGTTTATTTGGTTGGTCATTTGTTTATTCATTTATTCCATGCTTTCTTCAGCATTCATAGAGTGTCCATTATATCATAATAAAAACAAAAGCTCACATTTGTTGAGTACTTACTATGTGCTAGGCACTGTGCTAAATGCTTTATATGCTTTAGTTCATTTCAATAACTCCATGAATTAGGCATTATTATTACCTCAATTTTATAGGCAAGGAACTGGAAGCATAAAGCGTTAAATAATTTCACCCAGGGCCATCAGCTGGTGAGTGGCAGATTTGAGATATCATCCCATATTTGAATGGTTCCATTTGTTGTCCAGTTCCCTTATTTCTCATTAATTAAATGTGAGAGTATTAGCAAGGTGGAATGGGGAAGAAAATATCCTCCTTTCCTAATACTCTCTTATTTTTTGTGAGCTCAGGAGTGACACAGAGATAGGGATGGATGCAACCAGAAAAATATAAAAGATATATTGCAAAAAAAAAGAACTTTCTGGAGAGGAAGATTTTTTTCCTCCTACATTCAGAGTTTTGTTTTTTTTTTTCATTGCAGCAGTAAGAAAAACAATGAAGAGTGTGTGCTCAGTATACTGGAGACTTTTCTGTATGACACAGTCAATTACTCAGCCACTGTGTTCCAAAAATGGCACTTGTGTCCTTGACCCCTGCCCCATAGAATAATGCAACGAAGAAGCTGTACCACAGAGAATTCACTCTTTCTTGCTTCTCAGGTCAGGCTCAGGTGGCCTTTTCATGCTGGAGTCATTTTGGTGATTAGGGGAGAACTGTTTCAAACACATACAGGAAGAAGAAGTAAAGAAGTGGTTCTCAGACTTTTTTGAGCATAATCACAAGTGTGGGGATAGTCAAAAAGAAAGGGGGCCCCATCCATATTGATTCTGAAATAGTCTATCTGGAGTGGGGACTGAGAATCTGCATTTTCAGCAGGCACGCCAGGGGATGGTGATGCCAGTGGTTTGAAAACCATACCCTCAGAAAAACTAATGTTAAAGAACATTTCTAGTCAGAGAATCATTCATGCAGCTGAATACATTTGATTGAGGCAGTGAATCCTCCAAGTTGGTCCCTGGACAGCCTCAGCATCACCTGGGAACTTGTTAGAAGTGCCAGTTCAGACATACTAAGCCAGAAACTCTGGAGGTGGGTCCCAGCAATCTGTGTGTTAACAAGAGCTTCAGGGAATTCTGAGGCACACTCAAGAGCAAGGCCAGCTGGATTAGGGGAAGCAAAGCGCTGTTGTAGAATCCCATACCATTGGTTCTCAGACGTGGCTGCACACTGGAATTACCTGGGGAGGTTTAGAAACTGGGTCACATTCCCAGAGATTCTGATTGAGTTGGTCTGGGATATGGGGTGAGTACTGGGATTTTTTTCAAAGTCCCCAAGCTATTCATATATGCAGCAAAGTTTAAGAACCACTGTCTTCTAGCTTTGGTTACCTGAGTTTTTTTCTCATTCACTCTGTAATGTGAAAACTTCAAGGCAAGCATTGCCTTTGTCCCCAGTCGCCAATAATGAAATGCCACTAAATCAAGAAAAGGATAAATGTTATTTTGTATAAACAGTGTCTAGCTGACATGTTTGTTTTCCATAATATACCTTTACACTATCACCTGAGCTTGGAAAAGGTAAATAGCTTCCTCCAAGCCATTGGGAAAATCAAAGGTGAAGTTGAGATGAGAACACAGTGCTTCTGCTTTCACTCCTTTGGCCTGTTGGACAACCGCTGGGCCACACCAACTGCCACACCACTAACTTTCTCACTTCCTTCAGGTATATTAGCCCCTGTGCTGGTAAATTCTCATCTTTATTTCCATGGAAGCAATTGGCAAGTTTGAAAGTCCCAACCAACAAGATCTGTGGCATCCCCAACTGTATGCATGCTTGCATTTGTAGACAGACACTTGGTGATGGGTGACAGTAAGAAATGTAATTTGAGGAAGTGAATGCCTGCTAAACCGAGGTTATATAGATTATTAATTCCAGTGACGTTTATCAGAAAATGCCAGCGATTTGCAAATGGCATTCCCTGATTCCAGCTTTCTCAATGTTCCTCCTCTAAGTACGAGCAAGCAATATTAATGTGCCACCCCGCCTCCACCTTCAGTAAAATATCTAGCAAATAGAGCATTTAATCAGTGTCACTGGATATATAGTTCTGTGAGTCTAGCATTTCTCAAAGTGCTTCTTCAAGGACATAGAAGGTATTACTCATGGCTGAAGTGAATTGATTCTACCTTTTATAAGCCTGCGAGATACAAACATTTGACAGGAGTTGTGTTGATTCTTAACCCTCTCTTCTTCCTGTTACAAGCTCTGTGGTTGTTTTAACGAGGTACATCACAAATGAGTCGTTGGACCTCAACACTGTTCCGAAGGCGGAAAACTCAAGGCTGTTATCTTGTTATAAGACATTACCTCACTATGGCACCAAAACATGTGTGTTACGTCTCTGGTGGATAAAGCTGAGGAGAGGCAAACTGACATCCTGGCAGGGCTGCTCCATCTCAATTGACTCATGTATAAATTATTTGCTTGTCTTCTGCTTCAGTGATTATGTAATTTTCTCTCATGTTAGCTGCAATTTTTCAGCCTACTGTGAGAAATCGTGCCTGGTAGCCTATTAATCCCGTCAAAGGTCAGTTATACTGATTAAAGCTATCTTTTTTTTTTTTTTTTAACATAGAGACAGCCACTTGCTGGGAAGGCAAAAATGATGATGTATAGCATTCTTCTTTAGCTTCTACTGTTTAATTAGATGTATCAGAAAACTCTAGTGCCTTTAATCCTGTCCCAGACCTTTCAGTTGAAATAACTCTTTCAACATCTAAGTGTAGAAGGTATAAATAATGAAAGTAGTTTTGTTTGTGTGTATTTTCTTCAGTCCCTTATCCTTCGATGCTTCTGAGAATTCCTTCCCTCCTCCCATCTTCTGCTCCTTCTCATTCCTCATTCCCAGAGGTGATTGGCTTCTTCTGATTGGGAGTGTTTCTGGAGACAGCTTGTCAACGTGAAGTGTTTTTAATGTAAAAACAATCTGGACTTAAAGGTGTCTCTAAGTAGCAAAAAGAGTATTTTAAACAATTGTAGAAGTAAATCAAATTAAAGCATTTATATTCAAAAGCTATACAATGACTTTCTGAGATTCGAAGTTGATTAAATTGGAAGCAGGACTAAAGGAATTAAACCAGAAAATTACAGATCATTTTGTAAACTTCTGCTTTGTTTACCTAGAAACCCAAAAAAGTTCTGGTGAAGGATGTCTATGCAAGCACACTGAAAGCAGTTGCTTACTAATTTATACTTCACCTGATAATTGATTTTGTCAAAATATTCCCCATGTCATGGATAAAGAAACTTAGGTAAAGGTGTGTTTTGACCTGCCTTTGAAACAGTGATTTCTAACTTATGGTTTTGTTTGTGGCTTCTTTATTCCTTGAGGAATATAAGAGTTTTAATTTTAAGACTAACTTGTTAGCTTTGCTTTTATAGATGCATTTCTCATGATATCATTCTATTAAAAATCAGCATTCCTTTTGACATGGGAAATGTATTTGCTGTAATTAGTGTATTGTACCACTGATTAATTATACAAATATATTTTGGGTTCTTATGGTTAGATAAACTATACATTTTGAGCATTAGTTCCTTTTTAAGTAATCATTTTATTTTTGTCAAATTTGGGGCAAGTATTAAAAAGATCTTATTCCATTTTCTCCACTATCTGTTACCTATGCACAGACATGCTAAATTGACTTTCAGTCTTTAGTATCTGAGTATTAGCTAGCCATTTTGGGGGTAATTACCAAAGCAATTAGGTCACCTGATCTACTGCTCTATCATCAGTCTTACCTTTGTTTAGTTAATTTTATCTGGTTCACCTTGAAGTCATTTCAGTTTTTATTTAAATGCCCTAATATTAAACTATTGAACTATAGTTTTGAGTCTTCTATCACTTATAGATGACCAAACTCAACCTACTTTTCATGCGTAGCAAATTCCAGTGGAAAAAGGGAAGTCAGAGTGATCTCCTTATCCACTTATTCATTCTCTGTTCTTTCATAGTTGGTGATATAGTGGATCAGTTTTTCAGTAGGTGTTACTCAAAACTTTAGTTGCTGATGATATGCTTGCATAAACATTGAAATAGAAGGAGCAAGTTGGGACTCTGTTAAATAAAAATTACAAGTATGCCATCAGCAAGTTTATAATTTAATGGAAAGATTAACCAGACTTGGCCATGATCCTTTTAAGTCAAGGTCTTGTCAATACCTGGAGAACCTCCTGTACCATTACTGTATCTCTCTAAATATAAGACTGTCCCAGGCAGAGGTGTTCCTTGTGTGTTTGATTCCTCACAGGGCAGCCATCTGAGAGGAGTGGGTGACCATGAAGGCCTGATACAAAACGCTGAGAAAATAAAAATGACCAAGGTACAGTGTCTGTCCTCAAGGAGCTCACGGTCTGGTGGAGGAGACAGACGTGTGAACTCAGAGTTAAAGTACAATAGGGCAAATGCTTTAATGGAGGTGTGTGTTCTGTGTGCTTTAAAGCTTATAGAAGGTAATGACAACTCTGCCTGGAACATGAGCCGCCTTCTCAAAAGAGGTGCCATGTGCAGAGATCTGAAAAACCTTGATGAGCTTTTATAGAAACTCCAAGGGGAGCTCCAAGAATTGAATCTGGTCCTTGAAAGGTCCACTGACTATCCCCACCCCCAATATCTCTGCCACTTGCTGATTGATACACTAAATTCAAGACCTAGAGCTTCAGCCCTCTAATATAAGATTTTAATTCCTGTTAAAAATGTACCTTTGATGATGCTGCTAACATCAAGTTGTCATCGGTCATTTATATTCAGTGTGGATGAGCTTCAGGATGTTTGTTTGTTTGTTTGTTTCTGAGCATGTTTTCATAGTTTAAAGAAAAAAATCAGTGCCACAGTGTAGGGAGTCCTAAAGGAGGATGAAGAAAGGAGCTCAGAAAGATGGATGCTAGAATCAGTATCAGAACTGTCTTGGGTGGTCTGAAAGTCTGAAGATAACTCTCTTCCTAAGGATGGCCTCTATCTGCCCCCATTTCCTCCTCCTTGTTTATCCTCCTCCTCCACTCCCTCTTTTCTCTCTCTTTTCTCCTCCTCTTCCCTTCAAATCTAATGTATTATTCTTTCACTGAAATAAAGTGAGTTTTCATACCATTTATAAGAGATAAAAAAAACTGATATGAGGAAATCAACTGAGGGTTGCTGGAGTGGTGGGGGTGGGAGGGATGGGGTGGCTGGGTGATAGACACTGGGGAGGGTATGTGCTATGGTGAGTGCTGTGAATTGTGCAAGACTGTTGAATCACAGATCTGTACTCTCAAGCAAATAATACATTATATATTTAAAAAAAAAAGAAGATAGCAGGAGGGGAAGAATGAAGGGGGGAATCGGAGGGGGAGACG
>NC_138373.1:114572418-114646299 GCF_054177405.1 Leptonychotes weddellii | reverse complement strand
CTGAAAAACAAACTGAGGGTTCTAGAGGGGAGGGGGGTGGGAGGATGGGTTAGCCTGGTGGTGGGTATTGAGGAGGGCACATTCTGCATGGAGCACTGGGTGTTATGCACAAACAATGAATCATGGAACACTTCATCTAGAACTAATGATGTAATGTATGGGGATTAACATAAGAATAAAAAAATAAATTAAAAAAAAATTCACCATGTTAACCATTTTTAAATGTACAGTTCAGTGTCATTAAGTACATTGACATTGTGGAACTCCCCATTGTGTTTTTATTTCTTTATTATGATCTAATTATTTTCTTATCTACCACAGCATCTGGCACAAAGTAGTACTCTGTCACTGTTTGTTCATGCAGATGAATTTTTAAGTAGTCTTGTCTTCACCATATTTATTTGGAATTCCAGTGATTAAATAAGGCAAGTACTTTGTAAATGGACATATACGGGTCTAATTGGACAATATACTACTTAACAGCGACCTTTTTATCCAAAACACTGCACAAGTGATTTTATGCAGGATAGTACTGTCATCCCACAGTCCCTAAAACTAAGTGTAAGGCATGTAAAATTCCAAATGGCTAAGGTAATTTTTATGACATGAGTATTTAAAGTCTCTTAGTCCAGTGTGTTACAATACTCGCTTAATGATAATCCAAAAATGTTTCTCATTCTTAATCTTTTTAATGACAGTTATAATAAAGATCTCTTTTGTTTTTATATTCTATTTTATTCTGTTTTACATTAATCTGTAGAATTTATTCTTTTCTTCTTGGTTCTCCTTAAAATAATGAAATTCACCAGCAGAGAAAATATCGAATATCTCCCCAAAGATGCCAGTGGGAACTGTCCAAAGAGTTTCAGGGGAACTCCAGTATGTTCCAGAGTTGGACCTAAGCTCCAGGCATGCCTGAAGATGTGTTGCTACTCTGACATCCCAAATCTCTCTTCACACATTGTATGCTGAGTGCCCCACCCATCAGGCACAGTTATTCCCATTTTTCCGGTTTCCGAGAGCATTTGACATAACTCTGATGCATGAGATAGCTCTCTATTTTTTTTAAAGATTTTATTTATTTATTTGACAGAGAGAGACACAGCGAGAGAGGGAACACAAGCAGGGGGAGTGCGAGAGGAGAAGCAGGCTCCCCGCTGAGCAGGGAGCCCGATGCAGGGCTCAATCCCAGGACCCTGGGATCATGACCTGAGCCAAAGGCAGGCACTTAACTGACTGAGCCACCCAGGCATCCCGATAGCTCTATATTTTAATAACAGACAAACAACTGAACATTGTATTTCTTGCATCCCTTCTTGTGAGTGCTAGACTTTTTTTCCATTTTAATTGGATTTTGTTTTGAAACTTCGCTTCCGTATAAATACTCAGCCAAAAAGTATTTACTTCTTGCCAGTTATCTATTAACAAAAAATCCTTTGATTTGTAGTTTTAAAGATTAACCCTCTGGGTTCTCTTCATAACTGCCTTGACATTTTGGGTTGTTCTTTTAATTTTCTTCTGCTTTTTTGTGTTTTTTTCTTGTTTGTTTTTACTTTCCACGTTTAAGACTGTTAAATTTGATTTTGTTTTGTTCGGGGTAAAGATAGTATGTGTAGAAAAGATCTCATGGGCTGTTTATGACCCCAGAGCAAGAAGAGTGGGCTTATAGTCTCTCTTTATTATTTAACCAGCAAAGAAGATAAAACTGGCTTGAATATTATCATTAATAATTATGCTTTCCACATCTACTCAGTGCCTTTTATTCCCAAGAGTACAATATGTTGTATTTTGATGCAACCCAAGAAAATAGAGGAATGGAAGTTACATACACATTTTTTGAAAGTTTGAAATAAGAAGCCACTTCCCCTGCATACCAGCTCAGTGCTGTGTTCTGTCACCTTTCCCCCATGCACAGTGGACTGTGAGGTGAGTTTTTTCTTTGTTGATGACTGTCCTGGCATCTTATTCTTGGGCTTGCATCCATGTAGGGTCTGGGCCTTGTTGTTAAGAACAAACATATTTTAGGTTACAATTTGTGTCTTCTGTGGGTAACCTGCTTTTGGGAAAAGGATGTGTAAATCTCATATATTTTTGAAATTTGAGCCCTTTTTTTTGGATGAGTAATTACAAGTGTTGTAAAATCAGGAGATTGCTGTTGATCTTAATTTAGTAAAAGAAATTATAAATATAATCATAAGCAATAAATAATGCATTTCCCAATCATTGTTCTGCTGCAGAATGTTTCAGTAAAGTGTATACACATAGTTCTAATATTTTTTTAAGATTGTATCTATTTATTAGAGAGAGAGCATGAGCAGGGGGGAAAAGCAGAGAGGGAGAGGGAGGTGCAGACTCCTCGCTGAGCAGGGAGCCCAATGTTGGATGTTGTCATTTCCTATGGTAACAAGAAGTTGACAATGAGACAAGAAAATGGCAATGTAAAAATCTTCAAGGACTGAGGGATATAATGCAGGAATGCGGATAGACCTCATATGCCTTGAAAGAGAAGGGTGGATAGCATAAACCAAGGAAAAAGGAGTGAGGTGCTGAGGGAGGAGGCACGGTGATGTGAGTGCACACAGAGGAGGAGACCTCTTCCCCTTGGTCAGAACCCCTGGGCAAGGTTTATGGAAGGGATTCATTAGTGACTTTTTTTTTTTAAGATTTTATTTGAGAGAGAGAGCATGAGCAGGGGGAAGGGCAGGGGGAGAAGCAGACTCCCCGCTGAGCAGGAAGCCCAATATGGGCTTGTGATGGAGTCGTAGGCAGACCCTTAACTGACTGAGCCACCCAGGCACCCCCACATAGCTCTAATACTAAGACATTTACATTAAAACTACTTATGCAATTGTTTGCAGTATTCTAAAACTACTACTAGCCATTAGTGATAGATGATATTTTATAACAAAAATTCAGAGTGGTGGAATTGTGCATGATGTGGGAAATGTTTGTGACCTTTGAAGTGTTATGGTAAAAACAGAACCCACTAATATGGTATATATGTATTGGAAAATGGATGAAAAAAACTACTAATAAGGGGCGCCTGGGTGGCTCAGTCGTTAAGCATCTGCCTTCGGCTCAGGTCATGATCCCAGGGTCCTGGGATCAAGCCCCGCATCGGGCTCCCTGCTCAGCGGGAAGCCTGCTTCTCCCTCTCCCCCTCCCCCTGCTTGTGTTCCCTCTCTTGCTGTCTCTGTGTCAAATAAATAAATAAAATCTTTAAAAAAAAAAAAGAACTAGTAGGTGTAATAATTTCACATTTCATTCAGTTATTCCACAGCTATCAAGTGGCTGTTATATATATAAGTCACTCTGCTGGACACTGGTTTTGTGATGAATCAGAGACAGGATTTTCTGAATATTCATTTACCTACAAGATGATGATAAGACAAAGAGGAAGTATAAAAATAAAGGCAGATATATAATTAGCTAGTTATCTCCAAAATATGTGCCATTTTGCTTAAGATGTGTCCTGCAATAAAGCAGTGATTAAGCATGAGTCTTCTCAGTGGGACTTAAATTTGTATCCTGGTTTCATCTTCCGTCACTGAGTAATGTGTGACCATGAGCTAATCACCCATTTTGAGTTTCTGTTCTGTAATTTGGAAGATATAATAGTCTCTTCTTCTAGGTTTATTTTTGAAAAAGGAACTAAACGAAATGATAATATCGGGTGCAAAGTGTGGTGCCTGGCACATCACAAGTGTTCGCTGTATGCTCACTATTTATATTGTCATTGATAAACCATATACTTTTAATTGGAAAAAAAATGCATATAATATACATAAATAATTATGCACATTCAAAATACATATTATATATGCAGGAAAAGATTAATGTCAACATGGTTTATCTTCCTATTAACCAAACCTTTGGGATAAAGTTAAATTTCAGAAGGAAAAAGACAGTGTGCCTCTTTTCACCAAATTAGGCCATTAATGCTGGTGATGAAGATTGACATGTTTTGTCTAAAACAAGCTTCCTTAATCCACATAACCCACCAACCCTTTTTGATCTGACTATTAAGGTGTTTTGGATAATGTTAAAGATCACTGAATTTTGGATTTTAATCAGCACCAAGGAAGGAAGGAAGGAGAAACATTTATAGATTTCACCTTAGTTTTACGTATGCTGGGATTCTGTGAGTTAATGTTGTTAGTGTTTTGTTTAACTCTTGAAGTGAAATGCTATTGTTTTTTCTCTGTAAGTTTCTTGTCTTGCTTGCCATAGTGATTTAGGGCAGGCTGTTGAAGGACTGCTTGTTTCTTGCTTGTATGTCATACTCTCAACACAATAAAAATTGTAGCAGAGGCTACTCATCTTCTATATCCATTATTCCCTTTTTCTTTAATAATGTAACCTCCATTTTTTCTCACCTGGATACAGTCCTTTAAAGCTACCTGTGAATCTAAGTTCTAGGCAATATGATAAAAGCTAAAATATCACCTGGGAATCTGGGAAGTGTCCTACAAAGAAGGGGCATAGCTGTTTTTTATCTTTTCCTCTATTCTGCTTCCTGAATGTGGATGTGATGGCTGGAGATCAGGAAGCCATCTTAGAGCTAAAAGGGGGAACCTGTGTACTAAGAATATGGAGCAAGCAAGTAGGAAGACCTTGGGCCTGTGACATAATAATGAGCCATTTCAACCCTGTATGTATTGCCCTGGAATGTTTTTTATAAGAGAGAAGAAATCTTACTATGTTTAAGCCACTATTAGTTTAGATTATCTGTAGCTCCTAGCCAGACCTATTCCTAAGAATTAAAAGTAACATAAGGAGATTTTTATAGATTGTAGAATTTGTAATACATTAAATTCTGAATTACCTTCTTCCATTTCCTTGTCATAACATATTCGCCTTTAAAGTGGAACTTTTGTCTTGGCAGTGTCTCTGTTATGTTTTTTTTTTTTTTTTCTCGAGTGTGTTGTCTCTTCTATAAAATCTGTTAAGTATTAATTAGCCTTTCTGAATTCGAAAACTTAACTTAGGTCAAGATTTATCATCATCAAGGACAAGACTGTTTAAAAAATTGAGATTTTTCTTGCCCATGTTCTTGTGCAAGCTAAAATCCTTTTCTTTATTATTATTTTATAATTTTTCCAGCTTTCTCTGAGTATATCAGCAGGTCCTAAGAATTTTTTTTAAGATTTTATTTATTTATTTTAGAGAGAAAAAGAGAGTACAAGCAGGGGGAGGGGCAAGGAGAGAGGGAGAAGGCGGCTCCCTGCTGAGCAGGGTTCGATCCCAGGACCCTGAGATCATGACCTGAGCCGAAGGCAGACACTTAACCGACTGAGCCACCCAGGTGCCCAGCTCCTAAGAATGTATATGCGTACATCTATACCCATTTAATCCACTTCAGCTTCTACATTTTATTTTATAGCTCCTCATAGGACAACTATCCTTAATTTCTATAGCATTTCTTTCTATTCTTTTTCTGCCTTCTTTCAACAGGCTTTGTGTCTCAAGATGGGAATTTATAGAAGTAATTTTGAAAATAAATTATGTAAGAAAAAGATTCTGTTTCTGTGTTCTCCTCGTTTGTATCAGTTAGGTTTTTCTCCATTAATACAGCATAATAGACAACTCCAAATCGCAGTGCTTACAACAACCTCCATTTATTGTTTTTCTCTCCTGGGTCTGTGGAATGTCTGGGTCAGCTTTGCCTCTAATGTGGGTTGGGTTCAGATCTGCCCCACGTGTCTCTCATTCTGCAACTGACAGCTACCCGTCATATTATTCTCCTCGCAGGTGGTGGAAGAGCAAGAGGCCTGAGTCTCTTAGGACATCGCCTCAGAACTATCGTTCTATCACTTCTGCCAGATTCCATTGGCCAGAATTAGTGAGGCAGGTATATTGACTCCACTTATTCCTTTGAGAAGCATTACAAAGTCACATGGCGGAGGGTGCAAATCTATAATCCTGTTACAGGAAACTGAAATATTTGAAGCAATACTTCATTCTAACATACCATCATGAGTGAATGTATGCTTTCTCTTGATGCTCACCATCCACACATTTGCACACACACACACAAGTACAGAATCATTTAATTCTGACTTTAAAGTCTAGATGGAATAAAGTCCAAAAAGGTGAAAGGAGTTCATGTACTTTGGGAGGCTTAAGCTGTATGTTAGAGAATTCTTTATATCCATCGGCTTTAGAGAGATTTTTACATTTTACAGTATTACAATATAAATGGCTTGGTAAGTTAACCAAGCTGTGTTGTTCAATTCTAAATGCCAAAGCTATCGGCCCATATCCTGAAAGGCACGTCAGGTTTCTTGAGGAAACTTGCTTTTGCTTCTGATAACTGGTGTCACTTCATTTTAGGATCCAGCTGATTTTACTTAATGGACAAAATGAAGACAGTGGCTACTTTACTGCCTCAAATTCTTCCAGCTCAATGATGCTTTGAGAACTGTGCTAAAAATACCCTGCTCAACAGAGTGTAGTTTCTATATATGATTGTAATATAGTTTGGGGCTTCGATGGACATAAAATATTATAGCTCCATGACAGGCTGCTTCATTGGTTGTTAGAGGTCGGGCCAATTACAATAGGTGCTTAAGCTTTTAAAAATTTATTGTTCGTGCCCCCAGATCACAATTTGAAAAACAGAAGCACTAATCATGATGATACGTTGGATGCTACAGTTTTACACTATTGAAGCAGAAGAATATGCACTAATATAGCTCATTATAGTCAGTTGGCTTCTAACAGTTTGGGTTTAGTTCCCTGAGGAAGGAGAGACATTTACTGCTCATGGAATATACTTATGCTCCTCCACATTTTCTGGCTCCCTTTGCTTATAGGTAGGACCAGTCATTGGACCTAGACCACGAGCTGTGAGTAGATATTACTGTTGTGTTGCTGGGCCAGTGCATTTAAAAGCCATCAGGGCACCCTCTGGCTCTTTTTCTCCTGCTCTACTGGCCTGGAAGGCGCAGATGGAGATGCCGGTGTGACGAGACCAAAGCTTCCGGGGTCATGGAGTTACCAGCTTAGACTCTCCCTCTGCCTGCACTGGAATTGGCAAACGAAGAAATAAAGTAACCAAAGTTCATGAAGTCCAGATCTTCTGCCAACCCACAGAGTGATAATCTCACACACTCTACAGTGCTGTGGCTTCCACTTCTCTTAACTTCTAGCTTGTATCTGTAATGGCTTGATCTGTATTCGGTTGACTGGACCTGCTGGCCTTAGAAAATTATAAAACCATGTGAGGAAGTTAACTCATGAATCATAAATTAGCTAATATATTAATTTTATTTTTCTCATGGAAAATGCTAAGCATTTTCCTGTATATCTTGGGGTACTGTGTGCAACACACACACGCACACACACACACACACACACACACACACACCCTCTGTCTACCAGATCTGATCCTGGTTTTGACAATGCCATTCACTGTGTGATCTTCAGAAATCATGTGTTCTCTGAGCCCCAGTTTTCTTCTTAAAAGAAGGTTTAGTTAGATGGGTTTTTTTCAAACTTTGGATCACAACCCAATAGTGAGTTATAAAGCCGCAGAAGATCTCCACCAGCATTTGTTTGAGACTTTATTTTTTTAGAGCAGTTTAGGTTCCCAGCAAAAATAAGAGGCAGGTGCAGAGACACTTCCCCACACATTCACGGCCTCCCCCACTATCAACATCCCACACCAGAGTGGGACATTTGTTACAATTGATGAACCTTCATTGACACATTGTACTCATCCAAAGTCCATCCTCTTTGTTAGGGTTCACTTTTGGTGGTTACGTTCTGTGGGTTTGGACAAATGTACAATGGCATGAATCCATCATTATAGTATCATACAGAATACTTTTACTACCCTAAAAATCCTCTGTGCTCTGCTTTTTCATCCCTTTCCCAACCAACCCCTAGCAACCACTGATCTTTTTACTGCCTCCATAGCTTTGCCTTTTCCAGAACGGTATAGTTGGAAGCATATAGTGTGTGACCTGTTCAGGCTGGCTTCCTTCACTTAGTGCTATGCACTTAAGGTTCATCCATGTTTCTTCATGGCTGAATACCTTTTTTCTTTTTAGTGCTGAATAATATCCCACTGTCTGAATGTACCATGGTTTATTTATCTATTCACCTACTGAAAGATATCTTAGTTACTTCCAAGTTTTGACATTATGAATAAAGCTGCTGTGAACATTGGAGTGCAGGTTTTTGTGTGGACCTAAGTTTTTAGTCCTTTGGGTAAATACCAAGGAGTGCTGGATCGAGTTAAATTACTGGATCATATGATAAGTTTAGTTTTGTGAGAAACTGCCAAACTGTCTTCCAAGTGGCTGTACCATTTTGCATTCCACCAGCAATGAAGGAGAGTTCCTGCTGCTCCACATCCTTGCCAGTGTTTGGTGTTATTAGTGTCACTTTTGAAATATAATAAAAGGAAAATAGAAATTATTAGAGTGCTTCTTATAGGGTAAGTGTTGTTACATGAAACTCTTGTTTCTGGTGTGTGTGTGTATATAACAAATATGAATGTATGTACTGAATTGCAATATAAAATGTATTTTTAGTGTGGGATTGTAGTCAAAGTTTGAATAGATGGTGTCTTACATCTTTTCCAGCTCTTATAGTCTATGATTCTATGAATTTTCACACATACACACAATTTAGTGACTTTTAAAGATCTTCATAATATACTAAGGGAAAAACATCCCATTTGTAAAAGCAATACATACACATATCTATTTTATGTGTGCATATATACAGTCTAAAATATATATATTAATATATATAATAGCAAAAATTGTAAAGTTAATACCAAGATTAGCTCTGGATGAGGTTTAAAAATTTTTTTTGTTAGTTTGCCTTTACATTATGTAATGTTCATGTATTTTACCTTTTTTTTAAAAAGACTTTTTATTTATTTGAGAGAGAGAGAATGAGAGACAGAGAGCATGAGAGGGAGAAGGGTCAGAGGGAGAAGCAGACTCCCCGCTGAGCAGGGAGCCTGATGTGGGACTCGATCCCGGGACTCCAGGACCACGACCCGAGCTGAAGGCAGTCACTTAATCAACTGAGCCACCCATGCGCCCCATGAATTTTACTTTTTTAAATGTACTTTAACAAGATTCTCTTATTTTAAAAAGAATCCCTAAGTGGCGAGCTTTTCATTTGGGTGACAAAGTGGAGAGAAATAAGGTGGGCTATATGGGGAAAAGTCTTTTACAGTTAGGAGCTAGACACGCCTGCTATCACACAGCATTTCTTTTTTTTTTTTTTAATTTTTAACTTTTTATATTTGTTTAAAAAGATTTTTTATTTATTTATTTGACAGAGAGACAGTGAGAGAGGGAACACAAGCAGGGGGAGTGGGAGAGGAAGAAGCAGGCTTCCCGCCGAGCAGGGAGCCCAATGTGGGGCTCGATCCCAGGACCCTGGGATCATGATGTGAGCCGAAGGCAGACGCTTAACGACTGAGCCACCCAGGCGCCCCAACTTTTTATATTTTTTACTTAAATTCAAGTAATTAACATAGAGTGTATTGTTAGTTTCAGAGGTAGTTTAGTGATTCATCAGTTGCATATAGTACCCAGTGCTGATTCCATCCTTAATGCCCATCACCCAGTTACCACATCCTCCCATCCACTTCTCTTCTAGCAACCCTCAGTTTGTTTCCTATAGTTAAGAGTCTTTTTTAAAAAGAGTTTATTTAATTATTTGAGAGAGAGAGAATAAGAGAGACAGAGAGAGAGAGAGAGAAAGCACACACAAGCCAGGGAAGAGGCAGAAGGAGGGAGAAGCAGTCTCCCTGCTGAGCAAGGACCCTGGGATCATGACCTGAGCAGAAGGCAGACACTTAACCAACTGAGCCACCCAGGCTTCCCTAGTTAAGAGTCTCTTATGGTTTGTCTCCCTCTCTGATTTCGTCTTGTTTTATTTTTCCCTCCCTTCCCCTATGACCCTCTGTTTTGTTTTTTAAATTCCACATATGAGTGAAATCATATGAGATCTAATTGACTTATTTCACTTAGCATAATACCGTCTACTTCCATCCACATCATTGCAAATGGTGAGATTTCATTCTTTCTGATGGCTGAGTAGTATTCCATTGTATATATATCACATCTTCTTTATCCATTCATCTGTCAATGGACATCTGAGCTGTTTCCATTGTTTGGCTATTGTGGACATTGCTGCTATAAACACTGGGGTGTAAGTGCCCTTTCGGATCACTATATTTGTATCCTTTGGATAAATACCTAGTAGTACAATTGCTGGATCATAGAGTAGCTCTATTTTTAACTTTTTGAGGAACCTCCATACTGTTTTCCAGAGTGGCTGCACCAGCTTGCATTCCAACCAACAGTGTAGGAGGGTTCCCCTTTCTCTGCATGCACACCAACATCTGTTGTTTCCTGACTTGTTAATTTTAGCCATTCTGACTGGTATGAGGTGAGGCTACCTGTTGTTGGAATTGTCTTCAGAGTCCATTTTAGACTTCCGATGACCAGAGCCCCCTGAGTGAATCAAGAGATCAGTTTTTAAGGTAAACAGAGCCAAAAGCAGGCTAACTTTGCACTGAGGTGTTCTATGCTTACATGGCAAGTGTGGTGTTGGATAACTGAGAGATAAGGAACTGTGAATTTCCTTTACCTCAGTTATCAAAAACACACAGCATAGTGCTCAGTGCAGCTCAGCATGTCTGAGCCTTCTGCCCAGGCTCTGAGAAAAGGTCCCACTAGTGTTCTGTTCCTTGAGGTTAACAGGGGCACCCCATCTGCTCCTCTTTCATGAGAGTAGCACAGAGGCAGTTTGCTAAGAGGGTCCAGAAATGACTGCCAGCACTCTGTTCAGATATGTCAGAAACTTCTCACTGCAGAAGAACCAGAGCAAGCTCTTTAAAAAGCTATGACCAACCTAACAGAGCTACATACAACCCATCTTCTCTCACTACTCAAGTGTGAATTCCCAGAGTCTCCTAACTAAAAGTCACTCTGTACTAATGCAGCTCCCAGCCTCTGGTTTTGGGCTAGAGGAATATCAAGCTGTTACAGCCTGAACGCTTGATGCTTTTCTACCCCCATCATTTCTATAAAGCACCATTCTGTGTTTTACTTTGTTTTCATCTCCTAACTAACCCGTCTTTTTTCCTACCTCTTCATTGCTTAATCTGTAACCCATTGACCTAATTAAAGGAATGGTCATTTCACTGAACCACTGTGTTTTATTCATCACACGTGTGTTTTGAAAAATGACCCTCCCACCACCTGTTTGGTAATTGTGCTTGGGTTTTTTGTGTTGAGGCTACCTCAGATCATTTCTAATTTTCTGTTTCTCCTACCCCCCCTTTTAGGGGAGGTGGTGGTATGAAGCATCTCAGATTGTTTTGCACATAGACATCTTGCAGTTGTGTGGTTTTATCATACCTTAGGAAACTCCATGGTGAAGCCAGGTGTGTGTACAGAATTCCTTGTTTTCATTCTCAAGCCAAGAAGAAAATGAGAAACTCTTCTTTGATGGAGGATCCCCATGTATACGAATCCAACTGATTATGTTATTTCATTTGTTCATTTGTTTTCCAAAAGATACTTATTGAAAGCAGCCCAAGGATCTGTGGCTCCAGTGGGTTGATTTAGGGTGAGTGAAGGCCTGGGGACAAATGGGTCCTCTAAAGGTAGGGTTTCTTTTCTGTTTTTCTTTGTCATTTGATTAAGATGCTGTAGTACAATGAAAAAATCAAAAATAGCTTCGGCAAAACAAAAACTATTATAGGGGGCAGGCAAACATAATAGAAATACTACTCAACTTGTTTTCAAGTGATATGACTAGAGCTGGAATTCTAGTTCTTCCCACTTTAGCTGTTTGACTTTGGTCATATCATTTACCTTCTCACTGGTAAAATGGGGAATTTTGAGCCTATATTACTATATATTAATATGTAATATATATTTGTATATATTAATATATAGTATATATTATATACCAATATAATATTAAATACTAATATATATTAAATAATATGTTTATTATAACATAAATAAATAAATTATATATTAGTATATAATATTATATTGGTATATAATATATTATTATATTAGTAAGGAACATTAAAGCGGAAAAGATTAATTACTTCTGTATTATCCTTATTTTGAATTTCCTTTTCTGGGGAATAGAAAGATTAGAGATTTATTTCATGAACCATACATATAACTACCTATCTTGAGAAAATTAGGCAACTCAGAACCTTACAATGCCTGAAAATTCATCTTTATTTGTTAATATATGCTATTTTCTTGTGTGAGAATAGTTAAAATAATTTAACCTTCTATACATGTCCTACTCAGAATTCATACCTAGATTATGATTTTAACTCTGCTTCTAACTTATTATGTGATCTGGGGCAATGCATTTTATATCCCTAGGCCTATGTTCTTATGAGGAAATGAATAAACCAAATTAGAATGACCTGCCAAGTTTCTTACTCTCCACATTTTGTTCATCTATAAATTGTATCTAAGTCTGAACCTCCCAATTCTTTAATTTTAACAGCACTGCCCCTGGGAATTTCCAGGGCATTAATTTTTTA
Source organism: Leptonychotes weddellii (assembly GCF_054177405.1). Classification (NCBI taxonomy): domain Eukaryota; kingdom Metazoa; phylum Chordata; class Mammalia; order Carnivora; family Phocidae; genus Leptonychotes; species Leptonychotes weddellii. Next base: position 114,633,743 of record NC_138373.1, on the reverse strand, counting down.
CATAAATACAATGACCTCTTTGAGACCAAGGGCTCATGGCAGTGTTCAGTGTGGTTTAAGTCGTGTGAAGCTAAGTTACTCAAGTTTGATGATGTTTCATTGGTTCAGTAGTGTATTCTTCATGTGCCTTTGGGCAAATGGTTAATTGGAAAAAGTTGGATCATAAGACATTTTGAGTTCTGCCTTGAAACAATCACATTTACTTGGATTGAATTGCAGTAATGTCTCACGGCTTTGTAATAAGTTCCTATTAGTGAAATCATAGAATCATAAAAATATGAGTTGTTTCTTAGAAGTCATGTACTCCTAGCTCATCTGGTATCCCTCACTGGTCAACAGCCAGCCTCTGTCTGAATACCTCTCGGGAGGGAGGGAGGGAGGGAGGAGACACATCTTCCCAACAAAAGCCATTCCCTTTTTGGACAGATCAGATGGCTAGGAATTTCCTTTTTATATTGTGTAAAAATCTTCACCCATGCAATTTCTCCCTCATATTATTGTTGTTGATATTATTATTGCCTTCTAGAAACAGAATAATGCTCATCCTTTTATATGTTACAGCGGTCAAGTTGGGGGTCAGTATTATGCCTGCCTTTCTATTATTATTAGCCCTCGAAATGTTTTGTTGTGTTTTATGCCTCTATGTGGTGACCATACAGCCATCCAAGACAGTCACAGTTTATGCCTGTTTTCCCAGCATAAATAGTAATGGCACCTCTTTTCACTCTCAAAATTTTCCTAAGAGGCCAATAAAATATATAGTCACTCTATGCCTCCACAATAGTGTCTGCCAAATTTTTTCTGCAGATTTCTAGATCTTAAGGGTGTTCTATGAGAAAAGAGAAAAAAAAATGTTTAGGGAACACTCTTCCTATAGATTCACCAAGAACATTAGTGAGGACTTCTGTAGGAAGGAAATCTGCTGTACTTTATTTACCCTACTGTTTCTAAAACTTATTTAATCATGAAAATACCAATTATTCCAAGAAATACAGCTTGAAATTCCCTCTCTTAGAAAAATAGCTTAGGTAAATTTTAGTTTTAATTCCAATTATTTTAAGATTTTTCTCCCAAATTGTTAGAAAGATTACCCTGAATATTAACCACAGAGCTCTTTGTTTTCCATCTGTAAAATGAGAGAATTAGAGTGGGCTCTGAGGCTCAAGAAATTGGAAAAAAAATCTTGGCAACCATCTTAGACGAACCTCCCTCGTATTTCTATGGTGTTGGTAAATCACGGTAACTCTGAATCAGCAGGGCATTAGGAGTGGTGGGGATCCTTTGGCATTAACAAAGGACATCACCGCAGCCTGGGAGGACTGACTAGCCATTGTGTGAATGGTAGCTGGAAACGTCTGGAAACTCATCAGGGGATTGGAAGAAAATTGAAGCGTGATCACCGAAGTATGATGTCAGAGACAGATTTCCGTGGAAACTGTGTTGTAATGACCTTAGTAACACCGTAACCTCCAGAAACATCTTCCCAGGACGCAGGGTGTCATCCACCAGCTGTGTCTCCTACACAAGAGAAATGCAGATATGTTACCATCTAGTCCAAGAAGAGCTGTTAACCAAAACACAAAAATGGGAAAGAGACTCTTAAAGTCTGCTAACTTAATTTTGTCAACGGGGTACATTGGATATAAGTGCGATATCATTTATACTTAAAAAAAAAGACCAATACAATTACTGTTCAATATGCATCACCCTTATAAGGCATAGGCTGTCATAGAGAGTCAGTTTTAAAATGATCTGCTGAAGATTACACTTTTAATTGTCTTTCAACTGCACTAATATAAATCACTTGGGCAATTCATTTACTGGATTTGCATAATGACAGAGCATGACAAGATCAGTTATCATCTTTAACTACTGAGCTTTCTGGCACGATGCTTGTTACCACATCTGTGTGTATCCCCCTTCCAAGCCGTGGTGACATCACATGCATACATTTTCTGAGCCAAAAAAATAAACACCTTCCTGGGCCTTTTTTTTTTTTTTTATAGTGAGCAAAAATGCCAACCCCCCAAAATGACTAAGCAGTATTTTGCAGTTTAAAAGGACCATTACACAAAGATGCTTAAAAAGCATCTTCTGTAAAATCAACACATACGCTTGTGCTGGTACATTTGGCCTGTGCGTGCTGCCCTCTGTCTGCAAAGTGTAAGGAAAACAAACTTTTGTCATAAATTGTCTAGTAATAAGAACAGTCTGTTATAAATCTGTGTGTTCCGCAACTTTTCTTTCTAGGGTAAGAGAGACAGTTTCTGATGTAAGAGTAAGTTGTGTCTCTAAAGATCACTTGTGACTAAGATTTCGGGAACTTGGAACAGACTCTGTCATAAAAACAGAGTTATATAAATAGTAATCAGGTTCTCAGCGATTTTATCCATTTCTTGCCTTGGCTGCATTTGGTTTGGTTAGAGGAGACTGTTGAAATAGCTGAATTAGAATATCCAGGGCAAGCCCGAGTTTCCTGTCTTGAGAGTTGGGACTGTAGAGTTTCTGAGGCTGTCACATTTCTTCCACTCTTAAATGCTTCTCACCTGTGACATCGCTCTCTTCAAACTCCCATGATTGCAGAGGCCTGCAGTCAGGAAGGCATGTTTAGCATCTAGATTTTAATTCAATTTGTCTGGGGCCCACATGTCTGCGTTCTTAATACGTGATTTCACTTTGAGAAACACCTTCTTAAAGGATGTAAACCTAAAACCGTGGTTTTTCCACCTAGCTTGATTATTGGCGTTCTCGAGGGAGTGTTTATTAATGTGCAGATTCCCAGGTTTCTCTCCTGGAGCCCCTGACTTTCCAGATCAGAGGTGGGCCTGGGCATCTGTACATTCCCAGGGGCCTCCAATGAACAGCCAGGCCAGGGAACCAATCATCAAAACAGTCTGAATCCCTTCCCTCCTAATCAAAAACCCTCTTTCCACAAGGCAGTTGACCCTAAGGAAAAAATACAAATTAAATAAATTCACATAAGCTAAAAATAAAAAGTTAAATTTGTTTTTTTTATACTTCTCAAAGTTTCACTTCATCATGTTTGAACTTCACAACAGAGAAAAAGGGGAGGTGGTGATCAGATTTTAGATAAGGAAACTGACCTTATGCATCAGCTACAGCAATTCCTCCTTAGCACAGAATGGGTATAAATGAGCCTCAGAAGCTTGTTCAGTGAGAGGGTTATAGTGAATCTTCATGCTAGCTGAGCAAGGCTTCTTCTGGTCCAGGGACATCTGAAGACCGACTGGGCTGGAATGAATGTTCCTCTCCAGGAAAACTCTCTGAGGTTTTTCCAAATAGTCACTGTTTCTCTCCTTCTTAAACTTCTAGATGAAAAGTGTTTTCATCAAATTCCGCACAGCAGAATCAGTGAAGACAAGAGAGAAGGAGAGAGACAACAAGAAGTGGGTGAGGGGGACAACAGCAATTTGTGTATCTTAATTATTATGCCTGTGTCCCACTTATTCCATGTTTTAATGTTTTCATTCTTTCTGGCACAGCTCTGAGCAGGACCAGTCTTGGCGTAGGCAAAGTAGACAACTATTCATTTATTTGACTGTTCACTATTGAACATACTTACTGGCTATTTTCCTGATGTCAGGCACTCCTCTGGTCACAGGGGCAACAAAGATGAACAAAAGAGCTCCTGTTCACAAGGTATTTTATCCAGAGGGGAGACACACAGGGAAACAACCAACAGAACAAAAATCAAACTACAATCAGAAGGTGTCTATGGAGGAATGATGCCTAATCTCAGGTCTAATAGTCAAAATGGGAGTTTGTGGGTCCAGTAAGTAAGGAGAAGGTTCTAGGGACAGGGATAGCATGAGCACTGTCTAAGGAGGAGCCAGACCGCATGACAAGTTCCAGAAAGTATAAGCAGTATAACAAGTATTGTCCGAGGGCCAAATTTGTATTTGGCTTGGGAGGCAGATCATGAAAGACCCTGTGTACCTTGCTTGAGGTTTCAGAGTGTTACACCCTTGGCGATAGAAAATAGTTAGAAGGATCACTGGCTATACCTAAGAAGGGAGGAGGGCAAACAGAATTGAAGGTCTGCACTAGAGCAGGGGAAGTGGGCCCAGGAAAGAGGAGAGAGTTATAAGAGACAAATACGGAATACAGTCTGTGGGATCTTGATTTGCTGGATGGATGGTTGTGTGAATGGATGGATTGGATGGACGATGAGGGAAGAATCTAGGCTGACTCTCTATTTTCTGGATTGACCACCTGGAAGATTGGGAACACCATTTACCAAGTGTATAGAAGGGGTAACACTTTTTTTTTTTTTTAAAGATTTTATTTATTTATTTGAGAGAGAGAATGAGAGAGAGAGCACATGAGAGGGGGGAGGGTCAGAGGGAGAGGCAGACTCCCCGCCGAGCAGGGAGCCCGATGCGGGACTCGATCCCGGGACTCCAGGATCATGACCTGAGCTGAAGGCAGTCGCTTAACCAACTGAGCCACCCAGGTGCTCTAGAAGGGGTAACACTTTTGAAGAAGTCATGTTAGCAGATGCTCATCAAATAACATACAATTTTTTGTAGTATACTGAATAAAGTAATGTTCGTTGTAAACCATGCATGAAAATGCAGAGATTAGTTAACAATTATTTTTGATAGTTGAAAACTATAAAAGGAGTAAACGTTTTATGCTGATCTCCTTTGAGATTTAGTAGAATTACATACAAATTAAGATTATGTGATCTATTTATTTTAGACAGATTCTGATACAAACTTTCATAGTAACAGAATAAAAAATGAAAGATTTAGAGGATGCATTTCACAATAAAATTGATGATTAAGCCAGTTCATACTCTTTACTGATCTTCTCTGCTTCTGTATTTCCCTTCATTATTATAGTCTCTTGTGTTCGTAGTATTTTAAAGAGTTAAATTATTATTTTCAGTGAAATACAGTGTGAATAGAAAATAGGAAACATGTACTTCAAATATTTCACATCTCAAATCGTGAAATCCTTTTTATTAATTAGGTCTAAAAAAGTCTTCATTAAATAAATCAGACCAAACTGAACTGATGGATAGATTTAGAGATTAAAACAAAGGTATTTTTTTCACATTGGTTTAGAATTCTAAGTCCTGAACTTAAAAATTACAACTAAGACATCTTGTAGGAAATCTTAAAATAATAATAAAATTCAATGTCTTGTCAAAACAATCTTGTGGTTTGGGGAATTTGACTGTGTTGGGTCACTGAACTGGCAATAGGGTGAATTTAAGTGAATTTTTTTCCCCTACCTATCTCTGACTAAGGATAGTCTCAACTTTATCTATCAGGGAGCTTTTAAAATTTTTCCATTTATAATTTAGCAAATTTTTCCTGGCCATCCACCACATACAGACTCTGTGCTAGGGACTGAGATATGTGAACGGGGCCTAGTTTCTCTTGACAGAGCCCCTAGACCAATAAGGGAAGCAGACATAAATCAAAAAGTCACACGGCAGCATATAAGTTTGTCACTGATAGAAATGAGTGCAAGGTAAACAGAGAGAGGAAAGAAGGAATTAACTCTACAAATAACTCAATGGGAGACAGGGATCATCAGGCAAGGTTCCTACAGAAAGTGACTTTGGAGTGGAATTTGAAGCTTGAGTAGGGAGGATAATGATGAATCAAAGATAGTCCAGATAAGCAGCAGAGCCTGGGCAATGCCCTGAGGGCGGGGGGGGGGCGGTGTGCCCTGAGGGCGGGGGGGGTGGACAAGCCTGCTGGCTTCTAGGCCTGATGTCCAGAAATTCCAGTTCCATTGTTCTGAGGAAGAATCCAAGAACCTGTTTTTGACAAGTACTCTCAGGTGACTCTCAGGCAAACTAGAGTCCATCTTAGTGCAGTCATTATTTTTTTTTAATTTTAATTTTTATTTAAATTCAATTTAATTAACATATAGTATACTATTAGTTTCAGAGGTAGAATTTAGTGATTCATCAGTTGCATATAACACCCAGTGCTCATTCCATCAAGTGCCCTCCTTAATGCCCATCATCCAGTTACCACATCCCCCCACCAACCTCCCCTTCAGCAACCTTCAGTTTGTTCCCCATAGTTGAGTCTCTTATGATTTGTCTCCCTTTCTTATTTTATTTTTCCTTCCCTTCCCCTATGTTCATCTGTTTTGTTTCTTAAATTCCACATGAGTGAAATCATATGATAATTGTCTTTCTCTGACTGACTTACTTCACTTAGCATAATACCCTCTAGTTCCATCCACGTTGTTGCAAATGGCAAGATCTCATTCTTTTTGATGGCTGAGTAGTATTCCATTGTGTGTGTATATGTATATATATACCACATCTTCTTTATCCATTCATCTGTTGATGGACATCTGGGCTCTTTCCATATTTTGGCAATTGTGGACATTACTGCTCTAAACATTGGGGTGCAGGTGCCCCTTCGAATCACTATGTTTGTATTCTTTGGATAAATACCTAGTTGTGCAATTGCTGGGTCATAGGGTAGGTCCATTTTTAACTTTTTGAGGAACCTCCCTACTGTCTTCCAGAGTGGCTTAGTACAGTCATTCTTAAATCTTAAATTCCATGAGTAGAGATTGTTTTACTTATCACTATATCCTCAGTAGCTAGCATACTACCTGCCATATGGTAGGTGATCAATGAATGTGTTTTGAGGAATGAGACCACTTGCTAGACATTTGAATCATAAGAAATAATTCCTGCTCAATTTCTTAGCTACTTTCTGCTTTGACTGTGAGTAGATGAGATTACTACTGCCGCATCCCACTTTGAGAAAGTAAAAGGGTTGACTGTGAGGGGCACCTGGGTGGCTAAGTTGGTTAAGCACCTGACACTTGATTTCGGCTCAGGTTATGATCTCAGAGTTGTGAGATCAAAGCCCAGGTCCAGCTCCACACCCAGTGTGGAGCCTACTTAGGATTCCCTCTCTCTCTCTGCCCTTGCTCCTTCCCTCTCTTTGTTTCTTTCTCTTCCTCCCTCTCTAGAAAGAAAGAAAGAAAGAAAGAAAGAAAGAAAGAAAGAAAGAAAGAAAGAAAGGAAGGAAGGAAGGAAGGAAGGAAGGAAGAAAGAAAGAAAGGAAGAAAAGGAAGAAAGAGTTGAGGAAGTAAATAAATTAATAAATAAATGAATAAAGGTTGACTGTGATAAGGACAAAAATTAGGGAAGGAAATTTCTTTCTTTTTTTTTTAAAGATTTTATTTATTTTTTGACAGAGAGAGACACAGCGAGAGAGGGAACACAAGCAGGGGGAGTGGGAGAGGGAGAAGCAGGCTTCCTGCTGAGCAGGGAGCCCGATGCAGGGCTCGATCCCAGGACCCCGGGATCATGACCTGAGCTGAAGGCAGACGCTTAACAGCTGAGCCACCCAGGTGCCCAGGGAAGGAAATTTCTGATAGAAGGGCATTAGGTTATTCAGTGGAAGAAAAAACAGGATATATAATAAATATATATTTATATAAGTAAATATATGTAATAAATATAAAATAAAGGCTACTGCCTTATTTTCTGTCTTTTCTGCCTCAAAAACTTAACATAAAGATAAGAGAAAAGGTCTATGACAGTACTTCCAACTTTTTGGATATGCAGTGATCACTCATCATGCTTCAGCCACCATTTTTTGGACTTACTAATCTGCTGATAGAGTCCTAGGAATATATGGAGATGAAAAAGACAGCATGCTCTCAGTGAGCACTTAATGTAGAGGTGAAGACAAACAAGCAAAACTCAGTTACGGTGGTAAGTGGTAGGACTGCAGAATGAGTGCCAAGTATGTGGTCAAAGACCTGCCATACATTATCATCTCACTTAATCCTAAGAACTGTATCAAACAAATATTTTATAGATGATGAACTGTGTTTTAGGAGTGAAGTGATTTACCCCCACTCACATAATAGCAAGGGGTGAAACTGTAATTTGAATGTGTGTAAAAACAGGTTGTTATTACTCACTGCATTTCTCTATCACTATACTGTCCTTTTGCCTATGCTCGGCTCTATTTGTTCATGTCTACATAATCTTGAAGTATAATCGAGCTATATCTATAAAGATGTACTGATATCTTAAGTTCCCTCAAAATTCAAATTCAAAACTGAAAGCTATCCCAGAGGAATTTAATTTATTAAATTGAATTGTATTAAATTTCAAGGCTTAAATGCCTGCTCTAAAAAATAAACCTTATTACTGAGGTGCCTGAGTCACGCAGTCAGTTAATCACCAGACTCTTGATCTCAGCTCAGGTCTTGATCTCGGGGTCGTGAGATCAAGCCCTGCGTGGGGCTCCACGCTGAGTGTAGAGCCTGCTTGAGATACTCTCTCTCCCTTTCCCTCTGCCCTTCCCCCACCCACTCGTGCTCTCTCTCTCTCTCAAAAAAAAAAAAAACTTATTTTAAAAAAAACTTGTCACTAACAAAAGAAGTAAAGTACAGTTGTGAGATAACTGAATTCAACTGATTTTTCACTGATATGGTAGTTTTACATGAATATTTATTTTTAAAAATGATACTAGCCCTAAACCACTTGGGATTCTTTTTGTTCATGCCAACTAGAGGGACAGATTTGATTTACCCATTGAGGATCTGTAACTCAGTATTCTGCACAACTTGACGAATAACCGTTTAGGTGTTCTCAAACTCAGTCTACAAACTAGTAATGCTATTAGTCATGCATTCTCACATATAAATCATTGTGGCAGACCTAAACAGGCCAATTCTGAGTTCCAAAAGGGTATTTTTGGTAGGTGAATTTTTAGTTATTCCATTATTTGTGTATTTGTGCCCTTGGATTTACAGTTGTTCAGTTTATAAGATGAATAAATCTACCAAGGTTTGAATCAGTGTGAACTCAATTATTCTACTAAGAAAAATCTCAGTATAAATATAAATGAATATAAATATGTGAATATAAATATGTGATATACCTATCATATTTTAGCCTTTTTAATATCTAAGGGTACAGTGAATTTTGTTTTATCTATATATTTCAAGACTTAGGCAAAATTTAATTTTCTTGATGTCAAGACCTTTTGTTGATCTACAGTGAGATAAAATTTACCATTCTCAGAAAACGTTCTTGATGATTTAATTATGCTCATAAATTCATAGCAATCTCTAGGTTTTCTGTATAAACATTTACAAAATACTATATCCTGGGCACATTCATTTAATGACAACTGAGTGCATCAATTTTAAATCCATTTCTAGACCATTTACTTTTCGTTCGAAATGGAAGCTTTTAAGAATACCCTTTATTAAAATCCTGTGTTCTCGTTATTTTCCTATTAAATACATTTTTAACCAAACATTTTGAAAATGCTTTTCCTTAAAGCAGGAATCAGAGCAAACACGCTCCAAAGCAGGTTGTCCATCTGAGCCCTAAATCAATACCCAAAGATATTTCTATATTGATCTAGTAAATTATATCACTGAGTTTGAAGAATGAAGGAAAAGATATGTTCTATAAAGTCACAACAGATTACTTGAAGACGAATGTACCATATCTGAGCTAAACATACCGTATTATCTAGTTTTTTCAGAAACTCTTGTGCTTTGTACTACTGTCATAAAACATGCTGCATTGATCCAGAAAGGTAGAAACCTATGGAAGATTCTTCTATAGATTTATTTCAGAGATACTCAGACTTATTCATGTATTGTTCCCTTCCCTTTCGGAAGTCTTGATCCGAATTGCAATTTGTGGTTTTATTTTTTAAAAGAATTGCATGAATATTTTAAATGCAATTTGGTGTACTATGTTATTGATTGTGCATTATTCATGTTAAGATTCTCTTTAATCATAAGGCCTTGCAAAGTATATGACAGAGGGACTGGGTTGAATTTCTTCTCTGTGTTTGGGGTCATTAACTCAGGGGTTATAGCAACAGTAAATTTTCAAGGTAAGGGCATTGGTTTCTCTGCCATCTTGTTTATAGATGTGAGGAAGTTCATATAAAGGCTTGGAAACCAGTTGATTGGGCTTGGAAATACCATCCCCATGTACCATGGTCATATGTTTTAACAAATAAATATTAACTTCCTTCAAGAATAAGATAGATTTGCAAAAGATGAGAAAAGCATAATGGCTGACCTACGTGGTTCGCATGAAAAGGAAAATCATAGAGTACTGCTCAGCTGGAGAAGTCTTAGACAGTGAAACTCCACTTATTTCTTTAAGAGACTAGTTATTATTCCAAGATTTCCCACAGCTGGTTTATCGTTTCCCAAAGAATAGAGTGCATTTTGTTGATCTAATTATTTCTTTTCTCTCTTAAGACATAATTCTACTCTTTTTTACGTTTAAAAACACTCTTGGTGGTGTTTCTATGTGTGTATATGAATAATGTAAAAACTCATTAAGCTATACACTTAAGATGTGTGCACTTTACTGGATGTATTATGTATCTCAATAAAACACTAAAAGATTAAAAAAAAAAAAAACACTCTAGAGAGGCAGAACATAACTCTCCACTCCTTAAGTGTGGTCCACACAGAGTGACTGCCTTCCAAAGACCACAGTATGGAAAGGAGGGAAAAGAATAAGTTCACAAGAGAGAAACCTGACAAATAGCACCTTAGTCAGATGATGAGCAGCAGGGACAAGTCATGTCGTTAGGACGTCCTTCACATGATATGCTGATAGGATATGCTTTGATCTTCCTCCCAGTAATATATCACTCCAGTCTAATTGTGAGAAAAACATCATATGAATTCCAATCAAGGGACATTCTATAAAATACCTGTCCAGTATTCCTCAAAACTGTCAAGTTTATCAAAACCAAGGAAAGTCAGAGAAACCATCACAGCCAAGAGAAGCCTGAGGAGACGTGACAACTAAATGCAGTGTGTTATCCTGGGTTAGGTCCTGGAACAGTAAAAGGACAGTGGGTGAAAACTACAGAAATCAGAATAAAACACACACTTTAGTTAAGAATAAAGTATCAATCTTTATTCACTAATTGTGACAAACGTACCACACTAATGTGGGATGTTGCTAAAGGGGGAGAGTGGGTGTGGAGTATATTGGAACTCTCTGTACTATCTTAATAAATCTAAAACTATTCTAAAATTAAAATTTTATACAAAAAAACCCTAGAAAGTTGTGTACATGAACTATCTGCCTTATAGCCGTTGTCTACCCAGAGGAATCATATTTTTATAGGGTCTATTGGATTTTCCTCTCATTTTGGAAGAGCCTTATTTGGTTCTGTTTAGAATTAGTACTCTGTATAAATGACCAGCGTCATCTTTAGATGGTGATGCTGTCATTTCTGAGCCCTGGACTATCCAAATTTGTATTTCTAGACCAAGAGGTAAAATCTTAGGACTCAACTGTCCTTATAGTGTGGTGTCAGGTATCAGTCCTTCTGTTGTATGCAAAGAAATGATATTGTGTGCATGTCCTAAGGCAAGATTTTTTTATTCAAATGCAATGTGTTCCATAGTAAGTCTGCATAACCATGATCTATCATACCTTACATAGTCTCAACCCAACCGGCATTTCTCGAACATCTGTTCTGAACTGGCACTGGCCTAGAGACTGAAGATGAAAGAATCCATGGTGTTAAAGAGCTCCCCCTGGTGGTGGCAGACAAGTAAAGAGTAACGCCACGTTGCCTGGAAAGTGGGCAAGTAACTAGTGGTTCCGTGGCTGCTCTTGGAAGGCCTCCAGTGCTGCTAATAGGCTCACCACTCCTCTTTTCTTTCAGCTCATCCATTCATTCCACAGATACTTATTGAATAACGACTCTTTCACAGGCTGTGTTCTGGTCACTTCGGTACGTTAATGAACGACACAGACCAATACCCCTGCCCTTGTGAAGCTTACAGTCTCTGAAAATTACAAAATGCCTCCTTATCTTGAGCCAAAATCTGCAAGTTTATTTTTTTTCCACATAAAAGTCTCATGTTTGAGGATAGCTGTTGTGTCTCTAGATTCCACACCCACTCCAATCCCAGCAAATACTGTTTCCTTGCAGCACTTTCCCGTTCCTTCCAATATTCTCAACATGATTTAGATTCAGGTCTCTTCCCTGTCCCGTTCTGGATGGCAGTGCAGTCCTAAAGCTGCTGCCTTGAAAGTCAGGAAGAACTGGGGTCAGTTCCTGGGTCTGCCCTATAACTGCTGTGGTCTGGGCATACATGATTTGGCCACACTTCGCCTCAGTTTCCTTATCTGTAAAATGAGAGTAATATTTTTACTTTACACAAGTGTTGTAAAATTAGAGATAATTTATATAAAATAACTAACAAAGGGCTGGGCAAATCATAGGTATTCAAAAAACAGCCGCTCACTATAAACTAGCCCATCTCCTTTTATTAAATATGCTGTTTAACTAAGTGTCTTTCCTGCCTGTGTGCTGTTGAATTTCTGGTTCTACATGCATTTACTAGTGGCATTTACCCCTTTTGTTTAGTTTTGTTATATATTCACAATCTCTTATCAGAAATCCATAAAGCAGCTGTGTTTTTGAACTATCAGCCTTTAGAAGGTGATGTAGTGGTAGGCCCCCATGTGACCTGTCGGTTACAAAATATGCCCACCGCCCAGGATTATCCTGGAACAGCTTCTGATTAGCAAGCATACTAATGCTCCTGCAGTGAAAAGTATGGATATTCACACTAAGTGGGGCTAATAAAGATTTTTATAACCTCTTGTTAACTCAGCTCTGATTTTGCCATCAAAAGAGCAAAATCAGCAACTTTCTGTTTTCAGTGCGTTTGGTTCAGGGACTGTAGATAAGTAAGTCAATTCACAGGGCCACCCTGTAAAGATCATTTTGAGTCCTGAGTCAGTTCACCAGCAGCACCTGAGTGTGTCCTCCTCCTTCTGAGTTATCGACAATTTCATAAATATACTTGAAAAATCTTTCAAGTCATTGATTAAAAAAGAAAAAGCAAAAAATATTTTCTCACAGATCAGACCAGATCCTGAGATGTTTTCTTTTTCGTTCATTTAAAAAAGTTATTTGTCCTTCAATATGATTACCAAATATTTGGATAAGCTCTAAAATTTATTTCAAAACGCCTTTTTTTTTTTTTTTTTTTAGTATTTCCCTTTCTTTATGGTAAATACCCTGGAAACTTTTTTCTTATTTTTCATTCTGTTCTAATTCATGATGGTATGTTATCTTTTTTTATATTAATTTCTTCTGGTTATAAAAAGCATGTTGCATGGTAATGTTATTAGTTGTCAGATTCTACACATCATGTTTATTTCATGTGTCAAAATCTTGACAAAAGTGTTTTCACAAAAAGTATCATTTTTAGCCAGTAGAGGGAGTCAACTACAACTAAATGTAGTTTATGACATTCAAAGAAAAAGAGTAGACTTTAATTTGTGGATTTTAAAATGTATAATCATATAGTTTTAAGTATATTCATATAATCTAAACATAAATATAATTTAATTTCATATATTTTCCTTGTGGAAAGACCACAAATTTGTCTTTTCATTTCCGTAAACATACTCATTTCTATTCTTCTTTCTTCTACCTGACATATTGTTTTAATTCTCTAAATGCAAAGTATAAAAAGGATATTAGTCTTATTTGAACACATAAGACATGTGTTTATATTTAAGAGCTGTAAAACAACTAATTTCTCTTAATATTCTAAAGAAGTAAAAATACTATAGCCCTAAAGTATAATTATGTCACATTATATCTTTGAACCTATGGTTTACCATTATCAAAGGAACTTTTAAAACTTACAGAATCTTAAGATGAATAAGTACGTTACCATCATTTCCCTAAGAATCTGGTCATAGACCATATGTGGTGAGCACAGGCCACTCCAGGAAGCACCTGCTTACTTAATCTCATCAGTGAGAGAAGCCAGCAGCTCTGCCTTTTTCTCACTGCTCCTCAGCTACTTCCCTTTCTGCCTTATCACATCAGAGCCCTCTTCAAGATTAATTTCTCTTACTCTGCTGCATTGATGGGGAAGTGTATGTAGCAGTTACATTGGCAGATCTGGTGATCAGGGTGGTCTAGGGACACATCCCTGATCCAGTGTCAAAAGTCTATCCGTTCCATAGGATTGTACAAGGGGAGCACCATTAAATATGGATTCCAGTGCCTATTTTCTCCATCTCTTGATCCTTCAGTGTGGTTGGACCCCCCCCCCAGAGGCTGCTGTTCTCCCAATGTACTTTTTTAAATTGTGGTTGCTATTGTTTGCTTAGTTTTGTGGAGAAAAAGAAGACTGAGAACTTTACTCAGTGAGAGAATCAATGAGGATGGGTTTTATTTTTTTATTCTATTTTTAAAATAATTTATTTGACCATCACTTGGAAACACTGGATTGACGTTGATCTCCCTGATCTTGAACTAAGAAAATAAGCATTACAAATTAGAACTTCCTAAAAGAACTAAAAAGTGAACTAACAAATCTACTCTGGTGTTGTAGACCGCCAGCATCATCTTGAATGAGTCTTAAAAGACACTCCTTTCAGGGGCGCCTGGGTGGCTCAGTCGGTTGAGCGTCTGCCTTCGGCTCAGGTCATGATCCCAGGGTCCTGGGATCGAGCCCCGCATCGGGCTCCCTGCTCCGCGGGAAGCCCGCTTCTCCCTCTCCCATTCCCCCTGCTTGTGTTCCTGCTCTCGCTGTCTCTGTCTCTGTCAACTAAATAAATAAAATCTTAAAAAAAAAAAAAAAAAAAAAGACACTCCTTTCGGAACCCTCCTACACTTTTGGTGGGAATGCAAGCTGGTGCAGCCACTCTGGAAAAGAGTAGGGAGGTTCCTCAAAAAGTTGAAAATAGAGCTACCCTACAACCCAGCGATTGCACTACTGGGTTATTTACCCCCAAAGATACAAATATAGTGATCCGAAGGGGCACATGCACCCCAATGTTTATAGCAGCAATGTCCACAATAGCCAAACTATGGAAAGAGCTAAGATGTCCATCAACAGATGAATGGATAAAGAAGATGTGGTGTATATATACAATGGAATAGGATGCAGCCATCAAAAAAATGAAATCTTGCCATTTGCAATGATGTGGATGGAACTAGAGGGTATTATGCGAATTGAAATAAGTCAGTCAGAGAAAGATAAGTATCATATGATCTCACTGATATGAGGAAACAAACTGAGGGTTGCTGGAGTGGGGGTGGGAGGGATGGGGTGGCTGGGTGATGGACATTGGGGAGGGTATGTGCTATGGTGAGCGCTGTGAATTGTGTAAAACTGATGAATCACAGACCTGTACCCCTGCAACAAATAATACATTGTATGTTAATAAAATTTTTTTTAAAAAAAGACACTTCTTTCATTACAGATACCCAACATCCAAATAAAATTTTAGCCAGGGGTTGGATTGTTTCTTTCTCATTTTTCTTCTTAAAATTACCTTTAATTTGCCGCACTCAATTCAGTGGGGAAGCTATGCGTAATTCTGTTTATCAGGTATTGATGTAAAAGAGCATTATGAACCCTGCTGTTACCTTCTTCCCACAGGGCGCATGTGCTGTGAACACACCCCAGGGCCATTGCTGGCTTCCGAGACTTTATGGACCAGTGCACTTTACATATTCAAAAGACAGTAGTAAGGGAACTTGAAAACATGCCCTTTTAGACTATTAACAGCATTCTTGGAATAGGGAATATTATGCAAATACACATTGCTTCTCTCTGTTTCCTTTTAAAAAATTGTTAATAACCTCTCTCAGGCAAGATGGACCCTCAACTAACATTCAGTATTACACATAATTAGAATAGTCCTGTCTTATTAAAAAAGAAAAAAAAAACAAACCTAGCATAGTAAGGTGTGTCAAAGTTACTTTTCTTTTCAGTTACTTTTAATGACACTAGCACTTTTTTTTTTAGCTTTTATTTAAATTCCAGTTAGTTAACATAACATAACATAATTACAGTTAGTTAGTTTCAGGTGTACAATTTAGTGATTCAACACTTGCATACAACACCCAGTGCTCATCACAAGTGCGCCCCTTAATCCCATCATCTATTTCACCCATCCCCTACCCATCTTCCCTCTGGTAACCATCAATTTGTTCTTTATAGCTGAGTCTGTTTCTTGGTTTGCCTCTCTCTTTTCTCCCTATGATCGTTTACTTTGTTTCTTATATTCCACACATGAGTGAAATCGTATGGTATGACTGACTAATTTCACTTAGCATAATATTCTGTAGTATAACATTGATATGTAACATGTTAAAACTGATGGAGCCCTATTTTTAGCAAAAATGCATGGTTTTTCAATAATCAGCATTACAGGGCACTGAGAGGTATTTTAGGAGTGGTTGGCTTATGGGGACATTCACCAAGTTCCAACCTGGTAAAGGAGGAATAAGCAGGAAGAAGGTGGAGGAAGGAGGATGCCGCCATTTTTCCTGCCACCTTCCAAAAAGCCCTCACTTTTTAAAAGACGCATTAGCGCTCAGAGAGGGTTATCAAAGACATTAAATAGACCAGTGCATTCACAGCTTTTTTTTACATCGGTGATTGGTTCAGGCAGTACAATCACAAGGCTATTGCTGCTACTCAGAGAAGAAAAAGAGTGTGTACTATTTTTAATCAGGCTTTAGAGACAGAGTATAAGCACGTTTTTTATCCACATTGCTCATCTACTTGGTGTGTTTTAACTTGTCAAAGTAAGAGTGTCCTTCTGCAGTAGTAATAAATAATTTCTTAGATCTCACAATCGAAATGACACAGCCAGGAAGCTCTGAGAGCAGCTGCTACAGTCTGGAAGCCACGGCATGAAGGTTCTAATGTTGGACATTTCTAAGAACATGTGAGGACTTTGGGGACGGGGCAGAGGTCACGGGGTGGACACAACTTGAACAGCTTAATTCATGGGGAGCCAGCTCAAGCAAGCAAGCCAGCTCAAGCAAGGTGGTTCTGTTTGTTTTCATTTTTCCCCTCCTGAAAAGCTAAGAACAAATAGAAGCAGATGGTTTTATTAGTTTTAAATCTTATGTAGTATTTCACAATTTATTTATATTGACTTATAATGTACTAGGTGAACTGAATGAAAGGCTGCTGTTTTAAATAGCTTTGATTGTAGTTGGTCTGAATTGAAAAGTCACATAAAACAATTGGGGAAACTTGGAGAAAAAAGGAAAAAATGATCACAGTCCTCTTTCTCAGCAATCATTCATTCATGCATTCATTCATAAGTACTTTGTATTTCGGGCTCTCTTTGGCTGATGGGTATATATACCAGAGAAGAAGACCTCCATGGAGCTTATCATTTAGACAAGACATCGTAAGAGAGGAAGACAAGCTATCTCAGCATAACCAGGGCATAAAGAGGGCTGCAGGATGCCAAAGTAGTGTATGGCAGGGAGAGCTGTGTGGTCAGGGGCCAAGGGGACCCGGAGGAAAAGAAGGAATTATCTAAAGGAATAATGGGGGAAAGTGTTACAAACAAAAGGATTAGCAACACATCCTTTATTTTTAAGTAGGAAGAAAAGAAGAGAGAGACTATGATGATACGCAAAAATCGTGGCTGTGTTTCCAAATATTTCTTCAGGTGTGATCCCAACGATGCAATTACTGGATTGAGGGAAAAGGATATTTTTAAGGCTCTTGCTACAGGTCAGCAGGGAGCTCTCTGGAAAAGTGGTACTCAACTGAACTCCCACCTGTGGTACCAAGGCATGTGCATGTACCACAGAATGCGTATGAGTATCACAGAACTCTTAATTTAATAGATGGGAATCACATCTCATTGTTCAGTTTTACAGTTCTGGGATTATTTGTGATGCTGAAGAGTTTTTCATACATTTATTGGACGTCGGCATTTGTCCCTTACTGTACTGTTTCTTCATATCTTTTATCCATTTTTTTATTTGGACCTAAGTGAACTTTTTATTCATTTCTATGTGTTCTTCATGGAATAATATTAACCTTTTTTTGTATTCCTGTCAAATTCATTACAGGTCTGACTTATCTTTTCATTCTTTTCATGGTAAGATTTTTTTAACTATGAAAATTTGTTGATATCTTTCTTTATAATTTTTTCTTATAATAGACATTTCTTTATAACTTCTTTCTTCCATTGCTTTTATGCTTCGAATGTTCTTCCCAATCCACAGATCAAATATTCACATAAAATGTTTTTCTAGATATTTTATGCTCTTTATTTACATGCTATGCTTATCAAACTGGAGTTTATTTTGATGTTTTTGCCATGTCTCTAAATTGAATTTTTCAGGGGAGTTGGCTAA
The DNA here is from genome assembly GCF_054177405.1 of Leptonychotes weddellii. Classification (NCBI taxonomy): domain Eukaryota; kingdom Metazoa; phylum Chordata; class Mammalia; order Carnivora; family Phocidae; genus Leptonychotes; species Leptonychotes weddellii. Next base: position 114,615,561 of record NC_138373.1, on the reverse strand, counting down.
TTACACCCTCCACCGCTTCGGTGTGGACGTAGCCTTCCTTTGTCATCTGGATTCTTCTGTACACTGGGATCTGCTTTAGATCTGTCTGTTCCTTTTCATTGACACACGTGTGCTCCTCACACCTTTGTTATGTGGTTTTTGAGCTTTTTGATCACTCTAACCATTTTTAGGCATCCGTTTCAGTGCCTTAAGTACATTCACAATACTGTGCCGCCATCACACTGTCCTCTTCCAGATCTTTTTCATTGTCCTAAACATAAACTGTGAAACAATCACTCCTCATTTCCTCTCTCCCTGCAAATGGTTCTAATTACTATAGATTTGTAATATACTTTAATGTCTGATAGGCATAAAAGCTCCCAGCCCATTCTTCTTTAAAGGTGAGACTCTTAATTTTGCATGTGTGTAGTGTTGTTTCATGTGCTCCTCCTGGTTTATCTCCTCTCCCATGAGTGGCTCCCTCCTCCAGCAGGAACCCGGACTGGAGATCCTGGGCGCTTTTCTCTTCCTCTCTCCTCACATCCGTCCATCACTTGTCCATCATTAATATTCCTCGGATGCTCACATTCTTCCTACCCCATCCTGGCCCGTGCCTCGTTCAGGGCCTCCTCACCCACCATGGGGCTTATTGCCTCAGCCTCCCAGCAGATCGTGCTTCCTCTTTCTCTGCCTTCTCCCATCCATCCACCACACTGGTGCCGCCCACCCCGATTGTCTTTCTAGCAAATACGGTCCCACCACTGTGCTGCCCGAAAGTCCTTCTGAAGTTGCTGACTTTCAGGGTAAAGTTCAGATTCGTCGGAGGATTTAAGGATCTAACGAGACCATAGACATCCACTATTGTTCACCTCAGCTCTAGGCTCCTCGCTGTGTACGCACACCCACACTCTCACACACACTCACACAGTCAGCAAGCTTCAGCCTCACTGAATTGCGTTCATACTCCAGGAAGGCCAGTCTCTGTCAAAGTTCCATATTTTTGCTCATGCCCAGAAACCTCACCTGCTCCTCTTTCTCCCAACTTCCTCCCCTCTCCATTCCCACCACTACCGCAGACTGTTAGGTCTCCTCCTTGGAGCTTCGAGCACTGTTGCCTGCTCTACCCCTGGAAGTCACACCACTGCAATGTAATTAGGTGTCCACTTCCTGAAGGTTCCATGAAGGTGGGACCTGCGTCTTTCACCAGCACGGGGAATTTATGGGAGACAATATTTATGGCACAATAATATTTATGGGAGCAAAATGAGGATATGAGTGTGTGCCTGTGCTCACTTGCACTTCATTCATCTCATGGTGTATCTTTAAAACGGACTGAAGTTAACAAGAATTGTCTGAAATAACTTTTCACAAGGTTACTGAGAGTTGTTTTATTCCTTGAACTTTAACTACTGCTTTCTCCTGATCTCAGAAGAGACCCTCACCCTTTCCCACTCTACCTCTTGTTAAATAGGATGATTCATTAACTTGCACGTGAAGGAAACTTCATGTTTCCACCACCTACTCTGTATTTAGCTTCTGAATAAGCTATTAATGTGCATTGCATTGTATCTCTCTTTTTTGCTTTGCTATAGTGACTTTTAATTGAGGTTGTCTTTATTACCCTGCCTCATATGACCACTTTGTTGTAACTCATTTCCTAGTAATTGGATATGTACCTTCTCTGAAATGTAATTTTCTTTGGGCTTGTAAAATGCATAGAGCAAACCATCCACATGAACCCATTCATAGAATTTTTGCTGTCGTTAAAAATAAGGATCAAAAATTACTACCCTGAAAGCAGAATCTAAACCATGACTGGAAACTGTCAAGAGAACAAAAGAAGTGAATTTAGCGTAAGAGATCCCAAATTAGGGGAGGAAAGTGTAATTCGACAGCACTATTAAATGAAAACATCATTGAATGACAGTGAAAAGAAGCAGTTGGTCTTTCTTTGACAGATTATCTGAGATTCATTCCCTTGAAGAGTAATTAAATGAGCCTGGTGATCTCCTTTTAATGCAGTCTCATGAATGTAATAGGGCCGACATCTAAAATTTAAAATTTAGCCTCATGTAAATGGGTAGAAATGGCAGAAATAACACCCCTGTTGGGGTACTGCAGGAGGAGTCTGTACTCCGTTTTCCCGGCATTTACAACCCAGACTTCTCAGAATGGAACTGGAAATTTGTGTTGCATGACCAGCTGTATGATACTTGAATGTCTTGAGATTTAGATTTTTAAATGACTGCATTTACTGTAATGTCAGCATCCATGATAATGTTTTTTTCTGGCTACTTGTACAGTTGGAGTTCTAAAACGAGATTGATGACCAATTAAGTAGATAGCTATTGCAGAAGTAACCATGTAAAAAGCTTGTGAATGGGTTCTGTTAAAGGTTTGCATGAAATACACCATTTAAGCTAGCATGAAGTTAATTCAAGGAGGTTTAATTAATTAGCAGGTATTTATTGAACAACTACTGTGTGTCTAACGTTCTGATGGGTGTGTAACAGCCACTGCCCTCAAGGAGACAAGACTAATATGTATGAAACAACTTGAGGTTAATTATGTGCTAGTCTGGGGCACTGCTTTATGGATAAATAGGGGGCATCCATAAGAGAAAGACAGCAGTGAAGACAGGAGTTGGAGAAACCTTCCTATGGGCAGCCTGAAGAGCATCTGTCTATTTATGGTTCTGCTGGTCTTATATGTCTTTTCACAAGTATTCCTTAAGTTGATAACAGTAGTTGCTTCTGGAGAAAGGATCTGGTAGAGGACTTACTTTTTATTGTGTTCTAATCAGATTGTTTGAATTTCTTACCTTATGCATATATTTCCTATTCATAAAATAAAATGTGTGTTGGTGAATAATTAAAGTAGGTAGCTCAAGGAGCCCCCAGTGGAAAAGCATCAGAGTAGGGAATACCATAAGGCAGCTATGAAAAAGGAGGATGGGGTGGGGCAAGGCAGAGGAGACCGGGGAGAGCACTTTGGTACGTGGAGGACGTTGGGGAATATCAGCAGTAGAGTAGGACAGTATGAATGTGTGTTGAACGGGGGAGAGTCATTTTGGTTCATTGCACGCGTTTTGGAATTCGACTGCCTAGATGTGAATTCCATCTACTCACTGGGTCTTATTAGATTTCATCTCTCTGAATCTCGGTTTCCTCTTCTGCCAAACAGGAGTTATTCATACCCACATCATGGGGGTAATCTGAGGATGAACATGAAGGTCAATCATGTAGTACAGTGCCTGGCACATGGCAGGACCTTACACAGCCTGTGAAAGATTCAAAATGGGTTGGAAAAATGGCAGCTTGGAGGCAGGAGAACTCAGGCAGCAAAGTATTTCCTAAGTTCTGTCAGTCATACTTCCAAATTAGTTCTCAAATCCATCTTCTCCTCTTGGACCCTGACAGCATTATCTTACTTCAGGATCCTAGAAAGATTTGAATACCCTTCGGAATGAACTGAGATTTCCCCCTCCAGTCTATCCTCAACAACAACCAGAGTCGTTTGCCTAAAATGCACAAATCTGGCCATGTCATGCCTTCAACAGCTTTAGATTTTTAGATGGAAAGCCTTCAACAGCTCCTATCACCTGTGATGAAGTCCACCCCGCATAACACGCCACACCGAGCCCTCCAGAACCCTGCCCTTTCCCGCCTACCTCCCCAGCTTCATTCCTTGCCACTCCCAGGCTGAACTTAGAGCTCCAGCAACAGCAACTGCTTGTTGTCTCAGCAGTCATCGTGCTTTCGGATTCATGCCTTCACTGATGCTCTTCCCTCTGCTGGAGCATCTTTCTCCCTTCTCCCCTCCTTTCCCTATCTCCTGCTTATTCTTTGAAACTCCTCCAGGAGTCTTGCTCTGATTTCCTCTGAGCCCCATGCAGCCTGGATGATGTTCTCACTTCTGCTGCCACTGCAATATTCTGTGCATGTCGCTAATATTTCTCAAGCAGGAGGTGGGAAGCTTCTGCCCCCTTCCTGCATGACTCTCCCCTGGCTGGCTCCCTCACAGGGGGCAGACTGATGGATCGGGTTCGTTTGGGTAGGAAATCGAGCGTGCTGTCTTAAACTCCTCCCTCTCCCCTCTCTTTGGAACCTTGACTTCGTGCCTTACATTCTTCAGGCCCAGGTCTCCTGCAGGGGGCTGTGGTTCTTCAGCAGTGTTCATTGACAGTGTTAGTCCAGTCTGACTCACAAGGTGCTAGCCAGCCCTTTGGATTCTCACACTAAGCCACATTCTCCAATATTGGGTTTATTAGTTACAGCGGTGATGCTTTGCTTTCCATCTGCCTGACTCTATTGTGCATCTCTCTTGTGTCTGACTTCGGAAAGGGATAAAGAAGTGTTAGCTATTGAGCCACTCAGGGCCCATCAGAACTAACTTACTGCATTTTTTCACTTTAATCATCTATATGTGTCTATCTTGGACACTAACTAGATTTATCTTCATAAGACTAAGGACTGTGGCTTATCTTACCTTTGCACAGCACCCAGTGCTCATGGCGCCAGGTGGATATAGTCACGGAGTGCTTGTTGAATGCATGTGGTAGTCCAGTGTGTAGTGGGCCTGCACTAGGACTGACTGGTGAAAATGGAGAGCAAGCAATGGATGATGATGATGATGATGATGGTGATGATGGTGATGATGATGATAACAGTTGGCATTTATTGAGCCTCTCTTGGACTTCCTGAGAAACCAAATAAGTTCAGTAGGCTCCTACTAAATCCCTGGAAGGGAGATGGTGGAGGACAGTCCTGGAGGCAACAAACGGGTTGGGAAGTAGGAGGAAGATAATTATCATCGTCCCTGAACAAATGAGGAAACAAAGACTCAGAAGTTAAATGGATTCCCTCCCAATACAAATCTGAGTATTTATTTTCTGTGATTCTAGTGATGGCAAAGTTCCAGAGGATGCAAGCAAGAGAAGAGAAAATGTTTATGCTTAGATTTCTAGGCTAGGAGACTAGAAGACACGTGGTCAAACTGACAGAAAGAAGAGAGTTGAAATGGAACCATCTTGAGGAGAATCTGTTATCTTCTGCTTTGCATAAGTAGAATTGAGAGAATCATGGAATTTTCAAGTTTTGATCTCTTGTGTTGAAAATATAGCACAAGTAGGAGTACAATCTTTACTCTTCAATAATGATTTGTGTTTTTAAAATATCAGGCATTCTCATAAAGAATATGATGTTGTAGATAAGTAAAATTTTCATTCTAAATCATTTGCAATTAATTGTGATCTTAATTATCTTTGCTCATTCCTGGTTATATTTTTGATTTGTCGATTCTTTCCAGTGCATATTCAAGTCCATGTGTGTATTGATAGTATGGTGATTGAGAATAATTTTGAGAAAGATCTCATGAGCCTGCATAACTGATGGCATTTATCGATGAGTTTTGTTTAGTGATGAATTTCATTCTTTCTGATGCTTCTAATCTCTGGTTATTTTAAATATTGTGGAAACCATTGCTTTTGATATTCTTTTCTCTATTTAATTCTGTGCACTGACAATGTTTTCTAGTTCTAGGACCCAGAATCTAGATGTATGGGTCAGATCAATAATAAGAAGATCAATAGGCTTTTATTTTTATTCCATTTCCCTTTACTGAAGGGGTCTTGATTTGCATCTGATGATTAGATCAACTCATCCGCAATGTTGACATGAGAAATGTAGCTTGAATAGGGTCAGTACTTCCTATAAATTAAAAAACAAAACAAAACAAAACAACCCAGCAACATTCAAAATCAAATCCACTGTTTTTCATCTTCTTCACACTTACTTTCCTGGAATTGAGTTCAAAATCAGGGCTTTCAGTGGACAGAGAAAGATGCATTTATCTTATCGTTGCCTCCCACCAGCTCAGTGCAGGCTGACCTTGCACTTACCAGCCCTTCACCACACAACCAAAAGGAAGGGCTTAAATTTGTGATTGCCCCAAATCTGAGCCCTGGGTGACTCCAGGGCTGAGGACCAGGTAGGTTTGTTTTGCTGGCAATTTTCCCTATTGCCACATAGCCCAGTCCCTCTTCTAAATGAAGGTATCTGAGATATCATCAAAAATAGTTTGTCTAATGGTGTGAGAGTGTGTTTTCACAAGAAGCTCATAATAAGGAAATTAATACCAGTAGCGTCCCTCTCCAGTGAACTCCAGAAGTTTTGCACATATTAACCTATTTATCTTTCCCACATCCCTCTCAAGTGAGGAGATCATTTTTATGCTTTTCCTGATCCAAGGAGAGTAAGATATGGCAAAGGTGAAGTTTGAAGCAGGTCAGTAGAGAATGAAACTCAGTCTTTATCTTCTTCATTTGGATTTTACTCTCTTATTTCACAATTGGTAATGTTCAAACAACTCCATCCTTCTATTTATTAATGTATTTGCTTATTCCTTTATTTATTCACTGTCAAATTTTCATAAAGCATCATTGTATGTCAGGTACTGGATCAAACTTGTCTACATAGCAGTTTAAACCTTTATTGCTGTACAGAAATTACTTTGGGGCTTACAGAACCCAGAGCCACCTCCAGGAAGCAGTTTCTAAACTACTGAAGTAGAATAATTATTCAATTATTATTTAACAAGTATTTTTTGAGCATCTGCCATGTTCTGTTAGGGCAGGCTGCCTAACATCCCCCCAGATCTAAATTTTTATAACTGTAATTTTTAAATGTCGTTTTCATATTGAGTATATTCTGCATTTGTCTAAGTTATGTTATTTTTGTCCTCTGACCTTTATGGCTATTGGGAATAAAGAACTGGTAGCATTTCTTCTTTATTACTTCATCCATAATAATGTTTAGATTAGTATTCGACTTTAGGCTTGCATCTTACTCATCAGAAAACAAATTTTAAAAATGACAAGGAGCATGCAAAGCTAGAGCTTTCTGTAGATTTAGAAAGCTGAATGGGTTCCCTAGTATTTCTGTATGCCCCCTGGGTGGAGGGACCATTCCTGAGTATGGAAGAACCCTATATTTGAACGGAGCCCCATATATGGGAAATGTGGTGATGTGTTGTCCTCATAAGAAAATGGTGTTTTGAGATAATAGTAACTTTGCTCATGATTAGCTTCCCCCAAATTCATTAGCTAAATTGTAATTTGCTTTTCTCTTCACTTAGTTCTTTCCACTTCTTTCAAGCTTTGTTCACATCTGCCCCATGCTGCATGCTCTTTCTCCTGCCTGGAATATTTGCCTTCTCGTCCACGGACAAGCTTCTGCTTATCCCTTCAAGATCAAGCTTCCGCGCCATCTCCTCTGAAAAACTTACTCACACTTTCCTTGCCCATTCACCTCACTATTTTGTTGCCTCTTTTTTGCTTCCACAGCATTCTGTTGATAGTTCTAATATAACCCATATCCCCTTGAATTATTGTTACTTGTTTAAAGTGATCCTGCAAATGTAAATTACATTCCAGAAAAGGCATTCATTTAATGGTATTTCCATTCCTTTCTATTGTAGTCATTAACCCCCCAGGGAGCTCCTTAAAGTCAAGGATCATCATGTAGATTTTGTCCTTCCAGTACCCTACCCTGTGCTTGAAACATTTGCCTTTAGACTAGTAACTGCACAAAGTAGCAGTTTGGGATAGAATAAACTCCCACATGCCTAGCAAGGTCTTTCAGACTTATGCTCATGGATCAATCCCCTTCGCAGTGGACATGGACTAGAGCCAAGAGGAGAAGCAGAGCCAACCGCTGACAAGGTGGCAGGATCTCCTCCCCACGTGTGGCCCCAAGTCTGTGCTGTGTATGCCAACCTCGGGCTAATCAGTCCATTTTGGGAACAGATGTTCTCTGTCCTCCACACTGTTGCTGAGAGCAAAGGGGAAGAGTTGGCCACCTGGTGAGAATTTATATAAACAGATGCTGTAAAGAAGAAGCTTACTTTGCACACTGTGTCAGCAGTTTAGGAGTGCTTTAAGCAAAGTGTCTTCACTTCTAAGAGCAAGGCTCCTCCTCACACATGCCCTGCCCACCTTCTCCGTGCTGGAAAGTCAGCGCGTGTTCTAGGAACCAGGACCTTTTATTTTTTTTTATTTATTTATTTTTTATTCTTATGTTAATCCCCATACATTACATCATTAGTTTTAGATGAAGTGTTCCATGATTCATTGTTTGTGCATAACACCCAGTGCTCCATGCAGAACGTGCCCTCTTTAATACCCACCACCAGGCTAACCCATCCTCCCACCCCCCTCCCCTCTAGAACCCTCAGTTTGTTTTTCAGAGTCCATCGTCTCTCATGGAACCAGGACCTTTTATACTGCTCACTTCTCTGGTGGAAAATCTAACACGCCTCACTGCACAGGGAGCCAAAGGTCCTTACGACTTGGTTAGAGACAGATGATTTGGAAGTGGGAGTGGAAGGCCTTCCTCCCTTATTTTTATTTTTTTTTAATTTTTTATTTATTTGAGAGAGAGAGAACGAGAGAGAGAGAGAGCATGAGGGGGGGAGGGTCAGAGGGAGAAGCAGACTCCCTGCCGAGCAGGGAGCCCGATGCGGGACTCGATCCTGGGACTCCAGGATCATGACCTGAGCCGAAGGCAGTCGCTTAACCAACTGAGCCACCCAGGCGCCCCTCCTCCCTTATTTTAAAAAGGGGTTGCTTTTCCTTTTTTTTTAAAGATTTTATTTATTTATTTATTTATTTATTTGACAGAGAGACAGCGAGAGAGGGAACACAAGCAGGAGAGTGGGAGAGGGACAAGCAGGCTTCCCGCCGAGTAGAGAGCCTGACACGGGGCTCCATCCCAGGACTCCGGGATCACGACCCGAGCCAAAGGCAGACGCCTAACGACCGAGCCACGCAGGCGCCCCAGGAGTTGCTTTTCTTTTATGAAATTAAAACAACAACAACCAGGAACACTTCGGTGCTCCAGAGAGGTGTCAGTTCTCAGGAAAGATACAAAAATAGAAGGTCCCCATTAGTCATACACTCATCCTGGAGTTGGTTCTGCCCTTAGCTTCTGGGATGCCCAGTGTGCTCATCCAGGACTTGGCCACCATCATCTACCTCCTGGAATACGGAAGCATCTCATTAGTAGTGATTACTAGGAAACTGGGATGACAGGATACCAGCTAACTGGTTGAGGGGAGATACGAAATCACAGAAATAATCACAACATTTAATATCGCCATTATCAGCAAAAATTAGTGTTACTCTGTGACAAGCATTGTGCTTAATAATTTACATATAACTTAATATAGTCCTTACACTTAATATTTTTATTATTTTCATTTATAGTTCAAGAGAACCACGCTAGCGGATAGTAGCAACGACATGTAATACATATCGAGCATTTTCTGTGCGCTGGCGCTGTGCCCATCTGCCAAGATCTGGTCAGAATCATGATTGAAACTGTGGCTTTTAGGGTTACAAAAACAAAACTCCTTGGAGGAGTGTGGGTAACGGATATGTGGAAACTCTGTTCTATTTTTGCAGCTCTCCATTAAGCCTAAGGGTAGTTCTAATAGGAAGTTTTTGAGAACTCAAAACAACAACGTTTGTAAGCACTGCTATCTGCTGCCTCTGCTGGATAACAGCCTTTTGTAGTACCGGTCAGTCCATGTCAAGGATGCCAACAAAGCAAATCATGCTGGAAACCCTTGTGCAGCTGCATACTACTCAAGGACCCCTGGTCTGGGGTGGGGAGCCCTTCTCATAGACATGATGACCACACACACTTAGTATGGCACTTTTCTGCCAGCAGATGGCAGTAAGATCTCTTGAGAAAGGGCTGCCTCCGGCTCACTGTGGTACCATTCAGGCTGCCGTTGACCCTGGCTGTGAGATGTGGGGGAAAGGTGAAGGGGTCGAGAAGTGCTTAGGAAGTGAAAGGAGATAGCAGCCCATATGATATTTTTATTCTAAAGTTGTAAAATGTCACTGAGACCGAATCGAGCACCAAATTTGTCCCTTCAAAGCATTTTGCCTTGTCCTTCATTTTGTGCCCCTGCATGACTTTATTTTAATCATGTCCTCGCCCTTGCAACATTGTGAGATAAAATAGTAACCTAAGTGAGGATGAAGATTAATGGAATTTTCTTGTTTATGAATAAACCCTTAAATCTGGGAATAATTTCTCTGAGAGTGGGCTTCAGGGGGTCCATAGTCCCCCTAGATTATCATATGTGGCAAGCATATGAATTTGTGTGTGTTTTAGTGGGCAGTTTCCCTAACATTCATCAAAGTTTCAGTTGGGGTCAGGGCCATTAAAAACACATTCTGCCTGAGGGCATATCACCCATGGAGGCCTAGAATAGATTCTGGGAGAGGTGGGGACAGCAAACACAAGTGCCTTCAAGGACTGGGCAGATAGCGTGGTGCATGGACTAAACCTGGTGGGGAGTGAGGTAAGCTGCCTAAGCTATGTCCCAAATACCTAAACAGGCAGCCATTGCTCAGCCCCTGCTGAGAGTTGCCATGCAGGAATGCAGGCCCAGAGTGGCATGACCTCTGGAGTTTTCCAAAGAACCCGCAAATCCATAATTGTAAATGAACTGCAGAAATTTCTGGAGTGTACAACGAGTTAATGTTTTAAACAGCTCAGGGGCGCCTGGGTGGCTCAGTAGGTTAAGTGTCTGCCTTCGGCTCAGGACATGATCCCGGGGTCCTAGGATGGAGCCCCACATCGGGCTCCCTGCTCAGCAGGGAGTCTGCTTCTCCCTCTTCCTCTGCCTGCTACTCCCCCCTGCTTGTGCTCTCTGCCTCTCTCTGTCAAATAAATAAATAAAATTTAAAAAAATAATAAAAATAAAAAAATAAACAGCTCAGGCAAAATGGATGTACCTCTAGTCCCTATGTGACCCTTGAGCTGCCAGTTTGACAGCCTCTGATTGATAAGCTCGAGGCCTGGCTCTCTTGGGGTGGGGACACATGCCATGCTAGGGAATCCTAGTACTACAGTCACTACTAACTAATGTTATTATTGTAATAACAACATTCATAATAGCAATGGCTGACACTCCAGGACCTACTCTGTCCCATGAACTATTCTGAGTACTTTATTTATAGCAGCTCCTTTGAGCATCTCAACAACCCTGTGAGGTAGGTGATTATTGGTTTTACAGATATTTAGGTAGCATTTGCTGTGCATCAGGTACTGTTCTAGGGGCTTCTAGGCACAAGTCTTAACTCATTTAATCCTTATAACAATCTTATAAAGAGCTAGGGAAACGGAGGCACAAAGTTATTTGGTCACTTGCCTTAGCCCATATCCTGTATGCAAGCCCAGGCGGTTTGGTTCCAGAGCCCGCACTCTCAGCTGCTGTGCTGTTCTGACTGTTTGGTGGTGCTCTGGGTACCGACCACCCTTCCAATACCTCTTAGCGGTGGCGCTCAGTGGTCTCGGACAAACCCTCTCCACACTGGCAAGGTGATGTGGCTGACTATCAGTGTAGTCAACCCCAGGTCTCCTGGGAAATCCATCTCATTTTCATGCATCAGCAAACATGCTTTTTTCAATCGTTGGTATTTTTTTTAATCTCCTCTGAAATGAGCAGATCATAAATCCTTTGCTAGATGAGATTTCCAAATAATGGTGATAGATGGCCTTGTCCCTTAACAAGTTTGGCCCCAACGTCATCACAGCAGTCTAAGGGTTGGCATTAGAATAAGATGACGGTGCTGATAAAGAAAGTGACTGCTTGGTTCTCCATGCAAATTCCTGTTCCATCTGAGCCACCTCCAATGAGGGAGGCTTCCCAAAGGTTTGCACAAAATAAACTCCTGAAATAAGTGAAAAATTATAGGGCGCCTGGGTGGCTCAGTTGGTTAAGCGACTGCCTTCAGCTCAGGTCATGATCCTGGAGTCCCGGGATCAAGTCCCGCATCGGGCTCCCTGCTCAGCAGGGAGTCTGCTTCTCCCTCTGACCCTCCTCCCTCTCATGCTCTCTGTCTCTCATTCTCTCTCTCAAATAAATAAATAAAATCTTAAAAAAAAAAAATAAGTGAAAAATTACAGTTGTAATGACAGAGAATTGACTTTAAGTGTAGCAGCAACGGGGAATCTGTGTCTGATGAACGAGGATGGAATTACAATGTGGGAGCAATCAGTGATTTGCAGAATGCACTTGTTTCCAATTCTGTCTACTGGTGCCAATGCTGAAATCTAAACCCTGCTGAAAGATTGATAATGAAGAACTGAGAGAAAGAGAGAGGAAAAGGACAGGGTGTGCATTTACTCCAAAGCTGTCTTATGCCATGAATTATATCAAATGGTACTCTAACTTCCTATTTAGAAGATGCCCCTCATTTGGGGGGAAAAAAAAAAGTAGATTTGGCTATTACTTTACAGCTTTGCATTTCCATCAGCTCACCAGTTTATGATGCTTCTGTAAGCAGTGGGTCCTAGCAGGTGGTGCACTTCCATTAGCATGTACCTCTGCAAAATATTTCATCCTTCCGTGACTCCCTTTTGATCAATTAAGCTCCTGTATCTCCCTCCCTAAACAAGTGCAGAGAAGATTTGTGGAAGACCTCCCTTCCTGGGGACTAGTTTTAATGTCAGTCCTGAAAATAAAACATTAGATATGGAGCCAAATGAAAGGTAGCTTTGGAATAAAAAATGCCTGTGAAAGAACTTTTTATTGACCACTGGGACTCACAACCAAAAATATGGAAGAATGAGTGGACCAAGGGCATTCTGGGAGCATTGTAGAATTCCAGGCTTGATATTCTAGCCTACCACTTAAAAACATTTAAAGATCTATACAATGGGAAAGATAAAAGTTGATGGAGCTAACTACCTTTTAAAAAGTATATGCACTCATTTTGTGAAGAGACGAAGACTGAGCGGCTTGGCTGCGTTGTTGACCTCGACCAGCAGTTGGCTTCTCCACGTAGAACTCGGGAGTAGGAGATTCAGAATCAGATCTCTTCTCCCTTCTCCCTCCTGTGAGATTTTTTTGATCTTCAGCTACATTTTTCGGCTTTGTGAGGAACCTTATCATCAAAGAAAATGGCCAGCAATCTTACCAACAAGACAGATCCTCGCTCCATGAACTCCCGTGTATTCATTGGGAATCTCAGTACTCTTGTGGTCAAGAAATCTGATGTGGAGGCGATCTTCTCAAAATACAGCAAAATTGTTGGTTGCTCTGTTCATAAGGGCTTTGCCTTCGTTCAGTATGTTAATGAGAGAAATGCCCTGGCCGCTGTGGCAGGAGAGGATGGCAGAATGATTGCTGGCCAGGTTTTAGGTATTAATCTGGCCGCAGAGCCAAAAGTGAACCGAGGAAAAGCAGATGTGAAGCGATCTGCAGTGGAGATGTACGGCTCCTCTTTGGACTTGGACTATGACTTTCAACGAGATTATTATGACAGGATGTATCATTACCCAGCACGTGTTCCTCCTCCTCCTCCTGCTATTGCTCAGGCTGTAGTTCCTTCAAAACACCAGCGTGTATCAGGAAACACCTCACTAAGGGGCAAAAGTGGCTTCAATTCTAAGAGTGGACAGCGAGGATCTGCTTCCAATTCTGGAAAGTTGAAAGGCGATGACCTTCAGACCATTAAGAAGGAGTTGACCCAGATAAAACAAAAAGTGGATTCTCTACTGGAAAGCCTGGGAAAAATTGAGAAAGAACAGAGCAAACAAGGAGTAGAGATGAAGAATGATAAGTCAGAAGAGGAGCAGAGCAGCAGCTCCCTGAAGAAAGATGAGACTAACGTGAAGATGGAGTCTGAGGGGGGTGCAGATGACTCTGCTGAGGAGGGGAACCTACTGGATGATGATGATAATGAAGATCGGGGGGATGACCAGCTGGAGTTAATCAAGGATGATGAAAAAGAGGCTGAGGAAGGAGAGGATGACAGAGACAGCGCCAATGGCGAGGATGACTCTTAAGCACATAGTGGGGTTTAGAAATGTTGTCCCATTATTTCTTTACCTAGGCTTTTGTCGAAGATCAAAATTTTCACCAGATCCTCTCCCCTAGTATCTTCTTCAGCACATGCTCACTGTTCTCCCCATCCTTGTCCTTCCCATGTTCATTAATTCATATTGCCCTGCGCCTAGTCCCATTTTCACTTCCTTTGACGCTCCTAGTAGTTATGTTAAGTCTTACCTTGTAGTTTTTGCTTTTAATTTTGATACTTCTTTATGACTTAACAATAAAAAGGATGTGTGGTTTTTATCAATTGTCTCCAAAATAATCTCTTGTTATGCAGGGAGTACAGTTCTTTCCATTCATTCATACATGAGCTCAGTAGTTGCTTCCCTAACTCCAGAGGCAATCGCATTAGTTGAATAGCACCTGAGAGCAGCTCTGAGTTAGAGGTATGTGTGTTATACCCCACATAAGAGTGCTATGTGGGGCTGTTCAACACAAATGTAACAATGTACTTTTGTGAATCAGAGTTGGCATGTCAAATGCATCCTCTAGAAAAATAGTGTAATAGTCTTAAGATTTGTTTTCAAAAGTTGATACTGTGGGTTATTTTTGTGAACAGCCTGATGTTTGGGACCCTTTTTTCTCAAAATAAACAAGTCCTTATTAAACCAGGAATTTGGAGAAAAAAAGAAGTATATGCACTTTTTAGGGGTGCCTGGGTTGCTCAGTCGGTTAGGCATCTTTACTCTTGGTTTCAGCTCATGATCTCAGGTCATGATCTCAGGATCGTCAGATGGAGTCAGACTCTGCTCTGAGCATGGAGCCTGCTTAAGATTCTCTCTCTCTCCCTCTCCCTCTGCCCCACCCCACCACACTCGCACTCTCTCTCTAAAAAAATAAAATGAATAAAAATATATGCACTTTTTAATATCCCTTAAAACTTTTGAAAGTAAGATTTTCTCTGTTTTATTTTTAATTAAATGTTTTGACTTTTTTCTGGTACTATGGAATAAAATTCTGGTGTGTCCATTTGATAGTTTTCCTTATTGACCCAAACATACATCATAGAATTTGCACAAATGTAATGCTTCTAATAGTTTGTGCTCTTGTCCTCAGTGAGGACCATGGATATAAATGACTAAAGGCACAGTGCTTAAAGAACGTCCTTACTATGAGAAATGACATCATCAGAATTGATTTAGAAAGTCTGTGAATTTAGTAGCGCTGGAGTTGAGCATGTGGAGGGTAATTCTAAAGTTAGGTGAATCAAAATCTCATAAAGATGTAAATTTTATATAATTATGTTACAATTTTACAAGCCTGTGAAGTGGGCAGAGCAAGCATTACAATTCACATTTTGTAGGTGAGGAATCTGATCATTGATAATTTTTTACGTCAATCACATGATAAATGATAATATTAGATATATTAGATAAAATAAATTATTAATGAATATCATTAATTTTATCTGGGTTTTTTTTTTTTACATTTTTAATGTGGTTCCTAGAAAACAGTAAATTATATATGGTCTTGCATTTATAGCCCATATTATATTGAATAACACTGCCTTAAAAATCCATAGATAATAGATATTTAAAAGGCTTAGGACAGCAAGGATTTGGGAGCAGCACCACAGAATCTCCCCCATGTGCCTCATATGTGAAGCTGGCTTCCTAGTGTCCCTCGGGATATTTTTTAAGAGCTCTCTGTGACCAAAATGGTCTGGGTATATTTGGAATCTGCTGGCCCTTGAGGCACTTCTGCTATATAATCCGAAGCCAGGGATTTTCTAAAACTTGTTAAGAAAACTCCCAAGAGTCTGGGATCCTACATCCAAGGTGGATGCTCAGGGAGAAGCAGAAGATCTAGGGGAGCCTCTGGGAACCCAGAGAGGATTCAGAAATGGAGACAGAGGCCCTAGGCCTGACACTGCTTACTAGAGCTTGCTTAGCCAAATGCCCCTAGAAGCATCCGGACCGCTCAGGTGACCTCATACCGGAAAGCCCCAGCCTATTCCAGAATGCTCATGCCAGACACAGCCAGACACAGGCAGTGCCTACTGCTAGCCTGTGGTTAATATAATGCTTCCTAAAATGTCTGTATATTCAGCTTCTCTTCAACAAGAAAAGTCCTAAGGAAGAAAAATCCAGAAGTAGTAAGGACCTCCTGCAAGTGAAAGCTGTGGCAGGACCCCACCACCTAGAGCGGAGGTGCCTCTATTAAGGGCTGCCTTCTGGGCACATAAGTCTGAGAGGTGCAGCTCTGGTGTGATTAGTCCCCAGTTTTTTACATCCCAATGTATACTGACTATACATTATCCAAGATCAAACAGCCAATCTGTACCACATCCAAACTTTAATCTGAGACTTCTGTGTCCTTAGGACATCTTTCAGTTCTGCCAACCTATTTCCCGCATGTAATTTTCTTTTTTCATACTTTCCACCATCATTTCAGTGTCATTTGATTAAAATATTATAGCAGATGGTGGCATTGGTCCTCCAATTGCATTACAGATGGCTTGGAGGAGTTTATCCTTTTCATTGTATCAGATATGGTAAGAATATCAAGACTCCCTTTTCCCTCATTGCATTCAAATTCTTTTGATTGTTATGTATCTATAGGATATCTTAAAATAATGTCAGTTCAGCTTTATTTGAATGAGTAAATTGTCTTAGAATTGAGGTGGCTTGGAGGTGTATTTTGTTTGTTTTTAATGCACAGGTTCTTACCATGGAAAGTGTAACTTCTATATCAACAAAATGAAAACTGTCAAAATAGCAGCTGAAACAGCAACAAGGTTAGTCTGAAGGTTAATTGTTATAGTACAAAGCCCTGTTGAAGATGGAATTACAAAGTTATTTAGCTATGTGCTACTGGATTTAGAAAGTTTTAAAAACAGATACATCTGTTATTTTAGAGATACATTATATCCTTGACAGCCTGCAATTATGGGTGTTAGACCAGAATCTGCTACCAAGATGAGTTGCTTTTGCTACTTTCTTTTTCTCTGTCAAGCCAAAGAGAATTCTTTTTAATTTTAGCATCTTTTACTTTGGATTTTTCTTTGTTGCTCTTGCTGCCTCTGACTTCAGTGAAAAACTAGCTGTGTTGTGTGTTTCTTCATATTTGGAGAACAACAGGATCCTTATGAATCATCTTGTCAGAAGCACCAGGAATAAATCTGAGGTGTGTTCTGGAAAGGAAGGTACATGACATCTTTCTCTTTTTCCCCTCTCCACAAACAGGTAGTCTTCAAGAAACATGTTGTTATTTGGAAGAATTTGCTCTTGAAGTGGCAGTTCCGCGCCCCCCCCCCCCACCGCCCGCCCCAAAGTTGTTAACTTCATCTTTTGTAGAAGAGCTTTAGAAACAGTATTGCTTATAAAAGAAGTCCACTAGAAGGGAATCCCCATATCCAATTTATTTATTCACCAAAAATTTTATTGAATATTGGCCATGTGCTAGGTGCAGTCCTAGGCAATGAACACAGACCAAAAAATAATCTCTAATTTGGAAAAAGAAAAAGAAAAAGAAAAAAAAGCTCCAGGTGGCAGAAGGCAGAAAATAAACAAATAATTAAAATAGTGTGTTAGATAGTGTTAGATAGTGTTTGGTGATCTGGGAAAAAAATAAATCAATAGGTTGTAATAGGTTGGGTATGGAGGTGGGCATAAGCACTTCATCCAAACCTCTCTGGGAAATCCTCTTTCTGCCCTTGATCTAATCTCGTTTCCATGCACACAACACCACTCCTTATGATGGGGCTTTTGAATTAGTTTTGTTTCTTGCCTTCTTAGTAGCACTTTATAACCCCCTGCACATATCCTGGAGGTGTGGAAATTTAACAGTCCCTTATGTCAGCATTAGTCCCTGCTCCTACAGTTAGTTTTTTTAGTAACTACAGAGCCTCTTCTATTGGATTTCCCTTTTTTTAAATTGCGGTGTCATTGACATAAAACATTGTATTAGTTTCTTGTACACAATATAATGATTCATTATTTGTATATATTTTGCAAAATCATCACCATACTGATACCAATAATTCTTGTTAACATCAGTCACCATACATAGTTAACAGAATTTGTGTGTGTGTGATGAGAATTTTTAAGATTTACTCTCCTAGGAAAAAAAAAAAAAAACAGCTTGTACATAAAAAAAGAGTTACTCTCTTGGCAATTTTCAAATATGCAGTAGTCACTGTGCTGTACATTATATCCCCAGGACTTATTTAATTTATAACTGGAAGTTTGTACCTGTTGACCCCCTTCACCCATTTTCCTCACTCCCCATCTCTTGCCTCTGGCTACCCACCAATCTGTTTTCTAGATTTATGAGCTTGGGTTTGGTTTTTTAGATTCCACATATAAGTAAGATCATACGGTATATGTCTTTCTCTGTCTGACACTTCATTTAGCATAATACCCTCAGGGTCCATCCATGTTGCCACAAATGGCAAGATTTCAGTCTTCTTTATGGCTGGATAATGTTCCATCATATGTTTATATGTATATAATACTATATATATGTACATTTTCTTTATCCATATATCCATTGACACACACTTAGGTAGTTTTTTTCTCTTGGCTATTGTAAATAATGCTGCATGAACCTGGAAGTGCAAATTTATTTTCAAATTAGTGGTTTGGGGTTTTTGTTTTTTGGGGGTTTTTGTTTGTTTTTGGTTTTTTTTTGTGTGTGTGTGTGTGTTTTATAAATACCCAGAAGTGGAATTGCTGGATCATATTTTTAATTTTTTGAGGAACTTCCATACAGTTTTGCACAGTGGCTGCACCAGTTTGCCTTCCCACCAACAGTGTGCAAAGGTCCCGTTTTTCTCCATGTCCTCACCAACACTTGTTATTTCTTGCCTTTTTTTTTATAATAGCCATTCTAACAGGTGGGAGATGATACCTCATTGTAGATTTGACTGTCATTTTCCTGATAATTGGTGATGTCACGTACTTGTTGGGCATCTATATATCTTCTTTGCAAACGTCTATTTAGATCCTCTACCCATTTTTAGTCAGATTTTTTTTTTTTTTGCTATTGAGTTATATGAGCTCTTTATATATTTTGGGTATTATCACCTTATCAGATACATGATTTGCAAATATTTTCTCTCATTCAGTAGGTTGCCTTCTCATTTTCTTGATGGTTTCCTTTGCTGTGCAGAAGCTTTTTTGTATGACATAGTCCACTTTTCTTCATTCTTCAAATAACATACTTACCTCCAGGTGATCTGCAAATTATTAGTCAAAGTATTTGACATATCCTGGGCTATTAGTTGTCCTAATGCATGAGATTATTTATATAAAGTACTCTTTAATTTTGCCCTAAAAACTCAAAATTTGACTAGTACTGCAAAATTTGAAGAGTAAGAGTAATACTGCCCCCAAAGGACTACTCAGATATCAGTAAAAATTTTAAGAAGTGTTGGTCACTAATTGTGGTCAACTGGCATACCCAGTGTGGGGCCCAGTGTCCCAGTGCCTAGAACAGAACAATCAATAAATGTAAGAGAAAACTCCTGTGTACAGCAACCACACAGCCTTCAACTAGATGCTGATGGTTAGAATGGGAAAGTGTTGAGAGGGGTTTTAAAGGTGGACTTGAAAGGAATGGACTGCTGAAGAAGAGGGTATTGATGTCAGTGAGTTCATGGAGGAGGAAAAGCCATCTTGTTGGGGACAAAGTGAGGGGCTAGATTGGGTTCCTGGCTAATCTGAGATGGCCATGGGAGGTGACACAGATCTGGGAGTCAAGGATCAGGGAATGTGGTTTGGAATGAGAGTAAGATTGAGTCACAGACCAAGATTCGGGAGTCAAAGCAGAGAGGTCACTGCTGGAGCCTGGAGGATACAATGCTGCAGAAGGGGGTAAGGTATTCTGACCATACTTGGGGCAAGGCCATCATTTAGGAACAGGAGAGGAAGATACATGAGGGCAGGAAACCTTTTAGGAGTTGAGAGGAGATTATTTCATGCCATTGCAATCATGGAAGACTTCATGGAAAACAGATCATTTTAGTTGTTAATCCTAGCCTTACCTCGAGAGTCCACCAACAGTGTGCAAAGGTCCCCTTTGCACACTGTTTGTTACCTATCATATCATCTGGCATTTGGTTACCTGTAACCAAATGCCAGATGATATGATTGTATTCCCGACCACGTACATAGTGATTAATGAATTTTTTTACTATTCTCTGTTCTAGGCCCTTAACACAAATAATTCAGTGAATTATTAAAACAAGCCAAGAAATGATTTTCACCAGTTTACAGATGAAGAACAGAGAGGTTCACTAACTTGCTCAAGGTCACACAGCCATTTAGTGGGAAAAGCAGGATTCAAAGCCAGTCGATTTGATTCTAAAGCCTGGGCTTTTGGCCACTACACCATCTTCTCTCTCCATGGGGCCTCGGTAAATAGTCAGTTTAACCTGGTCTTTTATGGGGCTGATTTCTGGCAGGTTTCCTTGTGAACTGCGTTTCTCATTTTCTGCATATCCCATTCTTTAACATTTCCCGCCAGATGCTTTTAGCTGACAAATTTCTAATGTTCTTACCTTCGTGGGAGCTTTCCCAGCTGTCTTCTGTGAAGTGGAGGCAACCTTCTTGCCTTGGCCCCATGAAAAGTGTTAGAGCTGTGACTAGATAAGCAAATACCACATGGCGTGTGCATTACACCCGCCGTGTGATAGCCCGGCACACCGGAGGCTCAGAGCCACTGATGACCCAGGTTTGCCAGACTGTGTCCTAATGACACCTCCTAAAGGGCATCATTACTTCTACACAAATGTGTTCTCATAAAGTATTTGTAAAACATGCCTGATAAAAATCCCGTCTTGGGCAATTACACCAAATCTCCACACCCTTGGAACCTCTGTCCGCAAACGAGGTCTTGCTTTTCCTGTTTCTCGGCAGTCCTCAGCTGCAGCTCGGCATGGACAAGTTCCGTGCGGAGCCCCATCCAAGTGTTTGGTCTCCATTCTGACTGGGTCTCACCCAGTCAGAATGGACAAGCTGTCCAGACTCCTGTGGTAAACACTTGGTTCACACGCCATGAATTCAGTGGCAGACGGTAGTCACAAGAATTAGAACATGTGTGAGGATCATAGTTACTTTCAACATCTTTGAAAAGGAAACTAAACACAACTGATTGTAATAAGCTAAGGGATGAATCAACGAGATTGTCCGTAAGTAGCTGGAAAGGAGGTACTCGTCACATTCTGAAACCTCCAAGAACACCGTGTTCTTAAAATACCCTAAAGACTTGGGAGATGTCTAACAGTTACCAAGTGTGAGGGGGGAAAAATCAGTATACTGATTCAATCCTAGCCAATTGAAGATATCCTGTGCTATCTACATAATGACCTAACCGTGCTAAACATTTGGAATCAACTGCATTCGAAGAAAAAGAAAGGTAATAGCCAAATACTCAAACAAGTGGGATCTATCAAGTGTATTTTGTAACAGATTTATAAAATCAGTGGACATGAAGAAGAAGGTACACATTATGTTACTACTTTAATCAAATTTATTCTAATGACATAAAATAGTGGGGTATTTTTGGAGTTGACCCCCTTTGTGTGTGTGTGTGTGTGTTTAATGAATTTCCCAGGGCGCCTGGGTGGCTCAGTCAGTTAAGTGTCTGACTTTGGCTCAGGTCATGATCCCAGGGTTCTGGGATCGAGCCCTGCGTCGGACTCCCGGCTCAGCAGGGAATTTGCTTGTCCCTCTCCCTCTGCCCCTCCCCCTGCTCGTGCTCTCTCCCCTCCCCCAAATAAATTTTAAAAATCTAAAAAATAAATAAAATAAATGAATTTCCCAGGTAGAGGTATATGGCAGAAAACTTGTGGCTTATGATTTATTACGAATGAGAAGAATCTGCAAACAGCAGTGTTTATTTTGGGGGGTGGAGATTTTACACAGAAGAAAGAATACAATAGAGAAGAGTCGAGGAGATAAGAAGAATTAGCAGAATAAGATAATCTGTGTGGCAGAGGGGGTTGCTCCCACCTGTTGGTGATGCTGCAGGATAGTTTTGAAAATATATTGGAGGGTCACCTGGCTGGCTCATTCGGTGGAGCATGCGACTCTTGATCTTAGGGTCATGAGTTCAAACCCCACATTGGGCATGAAGCCTACTTAAAAATAAATAATACATATAATAGAATCCTAAGCCAGTCTGAAAGGTATTTTGTTTTGTCTTTTGTTGGGGTTTTTTGTTGTTGTTTATTTTTTTTTGGTCCACACTTCCATTCTCCATCCTATGATGAAATTTGTACAATACGATATATCATTGGCAGTGATACTGAAATATTTAAGAACAAATGCGACAAAGATACCACCCAGTCAGAATGGACAAGCTGTCCAGACTCCTGTGGTAAACACTTGGTTCATAATGGTCTGGAACCTGGAAGAAGTGGTCTTAACCACCTCCAGTTTCTGGGTCCTTTCGGTCACCATGGTTGTGGGTACACTAGCTGCACTCAGAGGGGCATGGGTAGGGGCAGGGGAGAAGGGGAGCTCAAAGTGGTAGACTCTAGATTCACTTTAGCTAGACCATCTAGACTGTATTGTAAAATGTAACTGCATAGAAAGGTTCTTTGTTAATTGGATTTCCCCCCTCTAATCTGGATTACATCTTCTATCAGTGGAAAAGGGACATAGCGAAAAGGTAAAGAGTAGAGAGAATATTCCGCCCAGGTGAGAAGCCTTGGATTCTTTCCTGTTCTTTGCAACTTATTGGCTGAGTGACTTTGATGAAAAATTCTCTGAGAACCAGGTTCCTTACCAGGAACAAAACCCCATAACAGAGTCTCTCCAGTGATACATTGTGTATGAAAGTGCTTTGTAAACAGACACATACTTAGGAAAACTTATGTATTTTTTATTTATTTATTTATTTATTTATTTATTTATTTATTTGGGGAGGCAGGGAAGGGCTGAGAGAGGGGGAGAGAGAATCTCAAGCAGATTCCCCATTGAGCACAACCCCCAATCTCACAACCCTGAGATCATGACCTGAGCCCAAATCAGGAGTCAGATGCTCAACTGAGCCACCCAGGGGCCCTGGAAAACTAATATTTTAAAGAAACCCTGAAATAAAGGGGCCCCTGGGTGGCTCAGTTGGTTAAGTGTCTGCCTTCGGCTCAGGTCGTGATCCCAGGATACTGGGATTGAGCCCTGCATCGGGCTCCCTGCTCAGCGGGAAGCCTGCTTCTCCCTCTCCCTCTGCCTGCTGCTTCCCCTGCTTGTACACACTCTCTCTGTCAAAAATAAATATAATCTTAAAAAAAAAAAAAGAAAGAAAGAAACCCTGAAATAAGAATTACCATTTTAAGGGAATAATCAGCCCTGAATCCAGCAAGCACATGTTTTCATATATTGAGATTAAAAAAATAATAATAAAGGAGTAAACTTCATCAACTATTTGCCAGATCACTTTGGAGCTTAATCAGATATATATTTTATACCATTTTGCCTGCTTTGTGTCTCTACAGTTCCCACTTAGTGACCTTCAAAGAGCATGCTGTTAAGTTTGTATTATCTAGACCCCCGCCGCCGAGCCACTGTAATTGACACAGTTGACTATAGGTTTCCAAAGACAAATGCTTATATTAAACTGGTGGCTGAGAAACGTAGGTTACTCGGCCCAATGGTAGCTTACGTTAGGAGACTGTGGTCCAGTTGCCTTGACTTCTTGGGACATTTGTCCTACCGGCCAGTAAATTGTGAGATAGAAAAGTTTGCCTGCTGGAAGCCGTTCGGCCAGCATTAGAGTCCAGGATGTAGGCTAGACTGGAATCAGGTGAAGAGAGGAGGAAGGGCTTGGATAAGAAGGCAGAGCTGGGAATGGCTCCTAGGGAAATCTCTAAGGACCAGAGAGGCCAAAAATGGAAGGAGGTGGGAGCACATGGCAGATTCCTTCATTTCCTAGAAAGGGGTCACTCCAGGTTGGTTCTATTTCTGTAAGATTCCTGGAGATGAGCCTGAGCTGGCTAATAGGGTACATATAGATTGGCAGCCATAATTTCCAAAGAGAAAAAAAAATTTCCCCTAATTTGAGCCTTCAGGAACCTTTTGAAGGGCTCCAGGGTGTTTTTTTTTTTTTCTACTGCCAGGAAAATAGGATATTTTAGTAGTTCTGAGGATCTTTCCTAGGACCAAAAAGACAAGGCTCGTTGAAAAAAGAATTCGGCATTCAAGTAAAAGAGGAAATATTTGATCAGAAGCAAATTAGATCTGAGTAAGCATAATAGCAGGGGGTCAAGAGATTCCTGTATGATTTTGAGTTTTATTTGAATAGACATTAATAAAATGGGCTGGAGTGGTGATATTCCACGGGCAAGATTTTACTAATGCTATTAGACAACTGCATATTCTGAGTACCTAGGTTTAAAGAAAGATGTTAAATTTAGGGAAGGATCTTATAAAGAGCTAACTATAAATATTTATCTCACTTTAGCTAATAACCCAATTCTCTAGCACTAAGGTACATTTCTATTAAAGCAAAAAAAATATCAAGGAGGCTAAAAGATTACTAGGGATGACCTAATAAAGATGAAAATGAGATGGGTTGAAATGCAAAAACAGATTTATGCTAATTGGAACAGTTATAAAAATTCAATTCTGCAATACAATCCATTTAATGTACTTTTCCTATTGATTAGTGGGTAGCTGACTGCTTTAGCTAGACCATCTTTGGTAAGGGAATTGTGTTCTTTTCAAAAACCTTTAAAATATATGCTTACAATATTCAGCTACTTTGTACATAAATTGTTTTTCTATTAGACCCCAAATAGAAAGCATATGCATTTCAATATCAGCAGATTGCAATTGTTTGATTTAATATGGAATTTATGAATGAAGAGGAGAAAGCTCTATCACTAAATGTGGATTATTGGAAGTTATTTTAGCAACCAGCTTGAAATGTTTTTTTACAGCCTTAGAGTAGAGAATAAGACTGTATGAATAATTCATTTAGTCCTAGAAATACTAATCAAATAGTTTGGACAGTGATATGTCTTTTCATTTTGACTAACTGCTGATTTTTTTTTTTTAAGTTCCTGGCTAACTGTGATTTTTTTGGAGGGGTTCTGAATGTTTGTATTAACTCCTATGGGAGATTCTTGGATTTTGATGAAATTCCATACCAAATGTTAGTTTGTATTGACTATATGGTGAGTAGGCTAGTGAAAGCAAATGAAGAACTGTGCTCCTCCTTCTTGTCATTTTGTGAATGGATTGTGAAGGGTTTGTTAATTTCCTCTTCACTCCACTGGAGCAAATACTCACAAATATCTGCAATGTCGCAAGACTGTTTTATTTGCATATTGAGAAAAATGGTTTGGGGGAGGGTTGTTTGGGAAATAGGATGATAAAGTACATTAAAAATAGAAGTACTTGGTCTTGTTTGCATTTATTCCTGGTATCTTTAGAAACAGTCTTGACTGTGTTGCTTTCCAGCCAAGTTTTGTTGTTGTTGTTTTTTGGGGGTTTTTTTGAAAGGGTAATTAAGGGGGCTGGGA
Source organism: Leptonychotes weddellii (assembly GCF_054177405.1). Classification (NCBI taxonomy): domain Eukaryota; kingdom Metazoa; phylum Chordata; class Mammalia; order Carnivora; family Phocidae; genus Leptonychotes; species Leptonychotes weddellii. The sequence goes on along the minus strand of NC_138373.1, from coordinate 114,590,201 downwards.
CTCCATCTGCCTGATGGTCTGCCTTGCCCGAGCCCTTTCCCTTAGCCTCTCTTGCATTTCATCTCCAAACCTAGACTGCCTTGACCCTCACAGATTTGCAAAGTGCCAAATAGGTCTTTCTGACTCTGTTATAGGGCTGTTTCCCTTCTATTTTGTCCTGAATCCCAAAGATAAACTGCCTCCCTCCTTTGCCTTCCATTCTCGTTGAGAAAACATAGTATATGATCTATGCATTTCTTTGTAAAGTAAGAGTGCAAGCATTTCACTAATGTTTCTAGTTAAATGAGACCCATAAAGCACACTGACTTGATGCTGAGACGGAAGGGAGTGGGGGTAGCTGGATGGGCTGGAATACATAGCCCTTTGCCTAAAACCGAACGCATTGCTCCGTGCTTAGTATTAGATTTATGGAATGGCTCCTCTCCCAGCGTTGTCCCTGCTTTCCACAATTTGGTGCTTTTGTTGCTATCGAAACAGCCTTACTTTCTGAGCCATTGTGATTGTGCAGCGGGGAGGAGGCTGTGGCAGGCTGGGGTGGTAGTAATAGTGAATGACACAGCTTTGCCAGATGACATGTAGCGGACCTCTGCATCAGCCAAGAGGAATTAAGCTCTGTCACTCCCCGCTGGGACTACCTTTCTCCTGGCATGTGCGCAAGGAATTCATATGCTGCTGCTGCAAGCGCCAGAGCAGAGCCCTGGGTACACTTGGCCACAGAAAGCAGTGAGCAAGAATGATAGCTGTCTCTTTTAAATGCCGTTGTCAAATTCTGAGACGACTTACTAAAGGTACCGTGATTTCCTTGTTATTCACTCTGCGAGTCTGTTGCAGTAACCTATAAACACAGTTTAATGGTTTTTACTTTCAAATATGACTGCCTTTACAATTTATCGTCAGGCAACAAAGCACTCAGTGAAATATATATAGATATGTATATGTACAGGTAGAGTCGGCTTTGCTTTTCGTCCTTACATCCTGGTTGTGTTCAGGCTGAAATTAGGAAGAAACCTGGCTTGTGTGTGGGGTTTTTTTTTGTTTTGTTGTTTTTGGTTTTTTTTCTTTTCTTTTCTTAACGACTTCATTCATTGCTGAAAAGAAAATGTGTTGGGGTCCGGTGCTGAACTTATTATGAGAAACCGTCATTTTGCATACTGATTAACTGGTCAAGAGGGGTCAAGTGCGTGTTGCCATCCTTTGCATGATACATGCACTCAATGCAGTTGGCAGCTTCAGGACTCACACAGCTGGTGAATCCACAGAATCATTGTTTATTCTATTAATTTCAAACATCTCATGCACTTTCTCCAAGGACAGCTTTATTTTTTTTTTATGTGTTAGAATTGCATGTTCAGAAATAAAGGTAATTTGAAATGCTTTGGTCCTAGATGATATTTGAAGAAGTTTATTTGAAAGTGAAAATCATTCCTCTGTATCTTATCATCAAGAATTACTGGCTTGAGGTTATCTGTCTTAGAACTCTAAAATATTAATTAAATCTCTCTGTATCATTTAAATTATGCTTTTCTTTGAAATCTCTCTATCTGTGCCATCTCATTTTACTTTGTGTGCATTCAGTTCCAAAGTTAGTGAATGCTTAAAAATTCTGCCTTAGCTCCATATAGATATGTGAGCCCTCTTGCCTTCTTTCCTTTAGATAGGGTCTTCTTTAGAGAGAATTTATTATTTAAAAAAAAAAAAAAAACAACTTTACTCATTTGTGTACCTGCAAATGTCTTTCTTTTTTAGCCTGTAATATAGAGTACTGTCAAGTAATTAATGGGTGTAATTATGCTCTAGAAGCTCTGAACCTATAAATATGTTAATGGCTGCTATTTCTATCAGTTTAGCTTGACATATCAGAGTTCTTTGATCACCAGCAGTGCAGCTAAAAATGCAATTAATATTTTATTTGGCAGAAGAATGAGCACAAAGCAAATAGTGAGAAATAGATCTTGAGTCAGTAACAGGAAAGAGAATAAATACTATAGCCCAACTTACCAAATGCATTTGCAAGTTGTTTGGATAGCAGAGCAAGTCTTTTAAAAGGTACTTTGGGGAAAATATAGGAAAGACTATCCATTTTAAATTAGGCTGTTAGCATGGGGTAGTAAATTCTGTTTTCACTGTATCCTCTGCAATTGGTATAAATGTACAATTTCTGTTTATGAACCACTATTAAAAGAATATCCTTTATGTTATGGTTTTGGCTAAGACTTTTAAAGAAAGGACTCTTATTCTGAAAAGTTATTTTCTTAGCTGATTTTAGCATTTACCTATCTTGAGGTTGAGAAGTTGATGCTCTTCTTACATTATAATCATGGAAGAATAATTTTTACTCCTGTGTATCAGAAATTTTTTTATAAGTCCTACATACTAGAATGAGAGTGGACCCAAGCAATGTTATTACAAACATTTTTTTTAACTTTTACCAGTTTTCTGAGTCTTCTGGAAGCAGTGGTCCCCTGCAGTGAAAGGAGATTTAAATGTTTACTAAGGCAGTTCCTAAAAATCTAGATAAATGAAGAAAGTACTGATGCTTTCTTTGTAGTTGCCATTTCACCTTTTTCCCCAAAATCTTTGTATCTGCTGTTTTCTGCTTGGTACTTAGCTTTAAGACTGCCAATTGACGACTAAAATAAAATCTATATATGGAAACAATTTACATAATTTGACTCTTCTGCATGTCTGACTGGATGTCAAAGCATTGGCAGGGATGTGCCTGAGTGGTGCGGCCCCTTACCTTGCCATCCACTCATAGTTCTGTCAAACCAGGTTCAAGGCTCACCAGTGCTACCTGTTGTTCACTGAGTTCTTTGAACCCCACCCCTACCTGTGTGCTGTTTTTCTTAGACTGTTAAAATAAAACCAAGGAATAGAAGTAATTGCAATCTTAATGCTCCTTCTTTGGGCTTTTTTTGGGGGGGGGGGTGCAGAGATGGTGTGTGGATTTGCACTGGGATGAAGTTCCTTTCTTTGCTGTCTCATCCTCCTCACCACAGAATTCCCATAGCCTCAACCTCCACCCCCAAAACACGTGTATTTTTTACACTCACCGGGAGGACTGCAACTAATACACTTTCTCCAGATACTTTGCACAATGCCTTCGTGGAGTAGGCTCAGAGTAATGTTTGGTAAATGAATAGGATTTGCATAGTTGAAATTGGTAGGACTTTTGAATTATCCATGAGCTCTTAGCAAATGTTTCAAGTTCTTCACTAGGCTCCTGGCGGCTAGAACCTTATCCAGATCTTGGGCAGGGGGAGGGGAGATGAGCTTCCTGTTTCTGAAACTACCTTGCTATTTGAGGTTGATGTCACCCACAAGTAGTATGGCAATTGCAGTATCTTTTTTAATCATCTTGAGGAGAAAGGGTGCAAATAAAGGAAAACTATTTTCTACACATACCTACACTCTTTGTAGCTGACTTGTTTTTTTAGCCTCTTCATCCATCTTTCTATTGTCCATTTAACAAGTATCTGTTGAGTACCTACTATGTATGCCAGGCACTGCCATTTTTTGCACTAGAATCCTAGGCTGGGATTTTTATAGGTGTATCAAGCATTTTTAAGCAATATATTTTTAACGATAAATAAGTAGTTCTTTATTTGAGAACAATTTTCAAGGATCATCCCACACAGAGGCATGGCCCACAGTATTATCGCAGAGCATGTTTTAAGTGAACTTAACACTTCTCAGATTTGGGAATCGAATCTTCTTTTCTTATTAAGGCTTCAAGCAACTTTCAATTTGTTGGTGGCCTTCTTGGTCCCCTACAAAGGTAGAACCAGAAGAAAATAACCTTAACTTGAAAGGCCTGCCCCTATCATTAGGATAGGAACTTTGAGCCCCTCATAGGCCAAAACTGTCGAAAGCATTCTTTTCCACCTAGCGTTGAAATCTAGAGAAGAGATGCTGTCTTCTGCCACTACGCCCATCCTCTCCTTCAGAATGAGACGGTCTACTGATTACGTGGCCTTGGAGCCAAATTCAAAAATAACATTTTCTCAGCTTTCTAGCCACATCTGACAGAGGAATTCTCTTGAGCGAGTAAAGCCTCCCTACTTTGGCGCCTACCTTCACAGCTGCTACCTCTGAGAGTCCTGCTTTCTCCACCAGGGACTACAGTCCTCAAGAGAAGTGAATACATTCTCTGAGAAGGGACTGTATTTTCACAGCTTCGACAGGCTTTGTGCATTCTCTCCTGTCATGGTTTCATCGTTTCTTTCTCTTGAGACCGGTTGGCCTCAGGTGCGCAGTCTCACTTCCTGTAATGGTAGCGGGTGTGACTCTCCTCCCTCCTCAGGGGCCACTGTTTGGGGTCCACAGACCTGAACTTTCACGCCCCGCTGACAATGGCATTTTCCTTTCACGGGCTTTACTCTGTCTACCAAAGTCAACATCAGCCAATAAATACTTACGGACATTCCACAGGGAGCGGCGCTCTGGTCACCCTTTGTGTTTTGTCGTCATTCACTTTGTCTTCCTGTCTTCTCTCTGCCCGCTTAAAGCTCGTGTCCAAAATTCTCTGCCTTCATTTTACTGCAGATTCCAAAATCGTAGCTGGCCTCAGGGTCATTTTGTTTCCTACCTGCCTTCCCTTCCTCTCTCTTCCCAAACACACATGTGGCCTAGAATTAGAATTAACTGTCTCTGCCCCTGTCCCGTTAGCTTACTATACAGGCAGCCCTGTTGACCTGCATCCCAGTGGGGCATCCAAGGGACACGTTTGTGGCTGGCATCCAACTGCTCCCTGCTCTGCCTCTTTCCTTTCTCTCTGCCTCTTTCTCCTTCCTGATTTCTCCTCCCAACCTCAGTATCCTTTCTGCTTTTCTGATGCCTGAACATTCATGGGCATTACTTTATCCACTGACACTGAGCAGGACTAAAAGGCTTTGTTCCTGTCACACCCGCATTCTCTTCCTTTCAGTCTTTGCTCCTTACACTTCCCCCCAATCACAGACTTATCGTGCTTGAAAGGGAAGGTCAGCCATTAATCTAGGACTTGTCTCCTGAGAGAACTGAAACTCAACTATCTTAGACAGCCAGCAATCTCATTCTTAATTCTCCCCAACAAGAACAATCTCACAACGTGTCTGATAGTCTTCCAAAGGATTATTCAAGTGACCTCTGAGTCCCTCTAAACTCTGAGACTCTTTGACACTCATGCCATGTTTAATTTTTTTTTCCTATTCAGAAATTCCTTTTCCATATGCAATCTCAATCAACTGCAACAATACATTTAATTTTTTTGTCTTGATGGAAGAGGAAAAATACTTCTTAGCCCTTCCCTTTCTGCTACATTCTTTTAATCTAAGGAACTCACTGGGCTCATGGCATTGTTCTGGACATGATTACTCCTCTTTGATAGACTCAGATTTTCTGTTTAGGTCCCTCTGCACTTGCCCATCTGTCTGTGTCTGTTCTCCCAGCTCCTCCAGCATTCTCCTCTAATGGTTCCTCAGCCACTCTGTGATGTGATTCAGAATTGATTATCATCTAGGTTGAGAATGCCCTCTCTCTGCTCATTCTCCCGTGTCCCCATCCTCATTCCTTTTGCTAACCCTCGCTGGCCTCCTCTGTCAGACCCTGCCATCTGGAGCAGTTTGACTGTATCTCTCCACCGCATTAACTTTCCACCCCTTTTCAAACCTCACCTGAAAACATATCCTTTCTCCTTTGCCTCTACCACTTCATTTCATCCTATCAAAGCTAGTTTATCATTCCAACCTATAAACTTTTAAAAAATAGCCCATGCACTTAAAAGTTGTTCCACAAAATAAAATTGCTTATTTTGTTGGAGTTTGAGCTGTTGCGAGAGCACGGACATATTTCTCTCACAAATACAGAGACTGTGTCTGAAAGGGAGAATTCTGCAACCAGGTCTCCGGCATGTCTTGCCGTTCGCCCTCAGATGCTACCAGTGGTGGTGATTGTGATGGAATTCTTCCTGTGCTCCTGGTCCAGCGCTCTGGAGTGTTTACACTGAACAATGACTCGTACCACACTACTTCGAGGGGCCTCAACCTTTTCCTTTGTAAACTGGCTAGACGTCTCATAGTTGCAGGTTTATTTCCCCTCTTCCCCATCTCCTGCATAGGAATTGCGTACTGGAAATGCTTTCTCTCCTTGCAGGAGGCACCTGTCCTACTGAGGAACTATTTGGCTATTCCCCACATAACCTCCAGTGAACAAGAAGGAGTCCATACCCTCTGATGTAATTGTGGCTGATCAGGAAGGAAAAGCTGGTTTGTTGCTGGGAAAAGGAAGGCCAATTTAGGATAGTCATTCTTTTTTTTTTTTTTTAGCTGGAGAACTTTACATTTATTCTTGTAGTTTTATCCTAGGAAGTCAACATTTAATTTAATAATCCATTGTTCACAATTTATTAAAAGACTGAATCCTTAAATTGTACATCAGTATCCTATGATTCCAAATTTTATCACTTTCCTTCAAATCTGAAGAAAATGATTACTTTAAGCTCCACAGACAGCACGGTCCCACTGACATAACATTTAGTCCAAAGTCCTATACTCGTGAGAATGAAGAATAGCCAGTATCAAACTGGCCTGAAACCTGATTGTGTTCCTGGCTCAGGATACCTGTAGTAAATTTGTAAATCCACACTAAGACACAAAAACAAACTAGGGCGTGTATGTCATATAAAAAACTTTTCACAGTACAGTAAAAATTAACATTAAAATGTCACCAAATTTTAACCATATTATGGGGTTTTATAGGATAGTCACTCTAATGTGTTAACTTGTACATTTTGGGAAAATGAGACTCAATGCTTCATTTTTGCCACCACATTTTTCTAGAGAAGGAAGAGGGGATGGGAACCATATACCTGTCCATCTAGACTATTAGAACCAACTAGGGCAATGCATCTCTAATCCCTTAGCATTCCATACAGTATAGGGGAAATAGAATTGACTTGGAAGTAAGAAGATACATGATCTTGTCCCAGCTCTTCTTTTTTTAACCTGTGTGGCAGAAAAAAGACCGAAATCCCTCATTGAATCTCGGTTTCTCCATCTATACGTTAAAAATCATATGTGAAGACTTTTATATGGCTTAAGCTCATGTTAGCAATAATAAAATAATTTAATTTTAATTTACTACTGCAGTTGATTTATTCAAAATTTTTTATCTTAGTAAATTCCATTTATTCTGGCAGAAAACATATTTCTGGTAATCTCCCACTATTTGAGAGAAGACAAAATACAGTATTCTGAAAATTTCTAGGAATATAAGGGAGCAGTCAATGTTTAGATGCTTCTTTCACTTTTTCTCTCTTTTATTAAGTCTCGTGGCACTATTTTGCACATATCCATGAGAATTATGTTTTAAACTAAAAATTAATAATCTATGCCTTGTGAATCTACAGAAGAAAGTATTTTTGCGTAATTTCTTTTGTAATTACTTTATTAAAGTTTCAATACCACATATATTCGAAAGAAAAGCCATGAGCCAGATGTTTATTACATTTAGCTTCTTGAAGGATGTTACTTCACCTTTCAAACGGAAAGAGACACTTTGACCTTGCCATTATAAAAGCAATAAAAACAAAATGGTCTCATATTTCTTAGTCAATGGTGACCACCTAAGGTCAGACAAATCTTTTGGGCAATGAGAAAATGGGAAAACGCTTCTTATTAAAATAATCCAAACTCAATTGTTGAAAAGCACAATTATTAAAATTTGTACCAAGGAATTTTCTGTTTGATTTTCAAAACAAAACTGAATTCATTTCAAAATAAGGTAAAATCTAATGTCACTAAAGATATGTTGCCAGTGTTACAGTGGAAACCTTGGGGAGGGGACAAGTTGATTTACAACTTACTCTACGTGCTTTTTAATAAGAGTTGAACTTTTATTGTATGTGCAATGCGTACTTTTGCCCCTCCATTTTCTCCGTAAAATTTTACCCATTTGTGCATGTTAGCACACAGCTGTGGTAGGAAAATTTACTGTCGATAGTATTCTATTATGTGAATTACCATAATTAACGTATCTCCCTAGTTTGTTTCCAAATTTTCGCTCTAATAAATGGTGGTGTTGAGCATCTTTAAAGAATTTCTTTTGTATTCTAAATTGTTGCCTTAGTGTATTTTCACTTTAAAGTCTCCTGATACACATTTCCTGAAAAATGTGTTTAGGACACATACCCATTTTCTCCAAGGCTTTCTTAAGCTAACAAAGGTGGCAGAAAGAAAAACGATGAGGGAAGGAGCATTTGGATGCCATAATATCCAAAAAAGCAAAGCAAGGACGATATTTCAAAAAGGGGACAGAGAGCAGCCTTCAGTGAGAAAGAGAGAAAGAAACAGGCATTCACTTTTGTAAGTGGGTCATTGCTGACCTCTGAGAGAAGTTTCAGCAGAATAGTGATGTCCACAGCCAGATGATAAGGTTGTGAGTGCAGACCACTCTTGTAAGGTGGACAGTAGAGGTGAGGCCAGCTGAGCAGTAGCCCCTAGGAGGAGAGGATGGGGCCACAGGGAATAGAGTAGGGTATTATGGAATAGGAGAGATCGGAGCATGTTTTTCGAGGTCTCGAGGAAAGAGCCAGCAGAGAGATGAACTTCAAGATACAAAGCAGACAAGGGATGATTCCTGGAGCCAGGGAAGGCAGGGCAAGACTGGGGAGAACAGAATGCAGATAGAGGATGGAGATGGATGCCAGGGTGGGCAAACAGAGGGACATCCTATCACAGATACGGGGAAGCATAGCAAGAAAGATTTTGAGGTAGGCATTAAGGAAATTAACCTAACCTGACTTTCTTAGTAAATCAGAAGGAGATTCTAAAAACTCATATTCTTAAGAGCTCCTAATCCAGGGGTTTCTAGATTTGTCTCTGCATTGGAATCACCTGGAGAGCTTAAAAAAATAGTGACACCTGCATCAACCCCAGAGACTGTGATTTAATTGACTGGGGGTGGGTCTATGCGGTGGAATTTTTAAAAATGTTCCGGCTGATTGTACTGTGCAAATGAGTTTGGGAGCTGGTGACAGGCAGCTTCATAGAGACTCCAAACTGGTCCTTGGGAATCAGATGTGTTTGGGCCAGAGACAAGCCCAGGAATTTTATTCAACTGCTGGGTGGGAGAAATTGAACAGATTAGCCTTCCTGTGACTTTGTAGGCAGAGCCCATCTGAGAGTGGAAATGGAGCCAAAAGAAAGAGACACTAGGTCCCAGTGTCATTACTTGAGCCTCTGGTCAAGAACTACCTTAAGTGAGCTTGAGCTCTACCCCTAGACTTCTTTAGTGACATTAGCTGATAGTTTTTCCCCAACCTCTAAACTAAACTAGAGACAGGTTTTCTGTCAGTTGCAATCAAAGAAGCCTGATATGGGTTATAACATATTTGAGTATATACATTTTGATAAGAGTTTTTAAACTATAGCTTAAAAATGACAGCTGACTCAACCCCTTGTGGACTGCTGGATCACTCATATTCCAAAGAACACCATCATAGTCTCAGCAAATCTTGGCCCCCCGGCTCTGTGTTGAGTAATGAGCACCACTGCTAACTTAACGATTTTCACTGGGTCATTCTGTTTAGTGAGCCATTGATAAGTGCCCCCCCTCCCCTGCCATTGTCCCCTTGGTGATCCACATGTCCCAGTAGGGGTGGAAAGGAAGGTTTCATTTCCATGTTATTTTCCTGTCCTTATGTTCCAGGAACTGAGGGCCAACTGACGCCTCCCATCCTCTCCCTGCTAAGCAGAAGGTGATTGTTTAATGAGAGCCTACTTTAAAAAGCAGGGTTATAAAGTTGTGTTGCTTTGGCTGTATGGAGTGCATGGTTTTTCTGGGCATCATCAGCTCTTCTTACTACTCCCTCTTCCCTTTTGCTACCTTTCTCCTTCCAGTTCTAATGGACATAAACCCGGTTTATGAAGGGTTCCACCCTCATTTGTATCCTGCGGGATGTCTGTAGCCCCATCCCTCAGTTGCGGGTAGTGGTTTGCTGGGGCCAGCTTGTACTGGCTTAAGAACCAATAGCTAATTTTTCAAGAGTTTTGTGAGCTGGTTGTGAAGCACATCTATTACTAAACATTATTTTATATAAACTTACTAAATAAATTATATTAAAAACAAAGGCAGTAAATACTCAAAATTCATCACTTTCTAATGATTATCTAGTTATTACTTTGCTGCATTGTATTACTTGTACTCCTAAAGTATGGTGTGTCAGTATGGCAAAAATACTATATAATGGTGTGCTACTGCCCATCAGCTTGAAACTGGCCATGGTTTGAGTATTTACACCTTAGAAATTGGCAAAGCTACGCCCCAGAAATCCAGTTGTTAAACATTTACCAACACACCATTGGATAGATACCTCTGCTCTTTGTGTTCATAAAACCTATATAGATGCCTTTCATTATGCTGTCTAAATGGGATAGTGATTATATGTTAATCTGTATACAACCATCAGACTATGAATTCTTTGAGGTTAATATATAATGCTTTACTGATCACTTTATCACCGGCAAGTACACAGTATTTGGTGCAAAGAAACTGCCATATTAAATGGATAATGTTAGTTTCTAACGATCTCCTGGATTAATCAATCTTACGTGTTTACTTTGGCCTTGAAATATTTCAGATAACCCCTTTCCTTACACCAGAGTTCTTAATTTTTTAAAAAATATTGTTTCACATTTTCATATTACATCAGGAAGTAAGCCCCAGGACTATTCCAGGGAGGTTCAGCATTCTCTCACACCTGCTAATTTCCCAATTTCCCTTTTAACAAGAGGGGTGTTCCATGCCCTCCTCCTTTCCCTCCTCCTCCTGAAGCCTGCTTAGGGCAGTCTAGGGGAAGATACTGGCAGGAGTCCAGGAATAGCACCCGGGAGCTGGAGGCTGAAGGACAAACTGTTGTTAAATTCTGCATGACAGAATTCCCAATTGAATTCAATCTGGGGAATATCTAGGACCCCACAGAGTTTCTGAAAGGACTACTCAAATAAATATTCACTAAAGGAAAAAGTTGACAAAATAAAGGGATATATTTGAAGAAAGTAGATATATAGAAAGAAGATCAATGAGGAAGACACAACAGCAACCTAAAAAGACATGAGCAGAAGGAAAAAAGAAATTATAATGAAATTATTGATGTAAATTCCTGAAACTAAAGAATATTTTCAGATTGAAAGGGCCCATTGAGCCCTAAGCAGGATGACTGTAAAAAGATCTAGACAAATTCTCTTAAAATCCTAGGACATTATGAAAAATAGAAGATCCTAAGAGCTTATCAAGAGAAATAAAAATAGGTTTCCTATAAAGGAATGAGAATTGACTTGGTATCAGACTTTTTATAACACTAGATCCTAGAAAAAAATTTGGTGCTTTCAAAGTTCTGAAAAGGTATGCTTTTAAACCTTGAACTATTAATCAAAGGTGAGCATAAAATAAAGACATCTTTAGACATGCAATGATTCAGACAATTTATATCCAACATGCACTTTTAGAAAAACTACCTGAGGATATAATTAAGGAAAAAAATTATATATATATAATTATTAAATTATACATATTAATATATAATTTATATACAAATATATATATTATAAATTCTATATATTTAACATAATCATTAAGTTATACATATATATATGTATATATATATATATAAAAATATAAAATCTAGGAAAGAGGAAAAATGTAGAAGTCAAGAAGCAATGGATTTAAGAGTGCAGTGAAAGGATATCCCAGAATGGCAGTTATGTAGTAGAGAGCAGTCATTCCAAATTAGAGCATATGACCAGAGACAGGGCCTGAAGAATATCTTCCAAAGACATGGATGTCTTATAACAATTAATGAATAATTTGAGTAAAATTAATGATGAAGTAGAGATATAAGTACTCTTTTGTCATCAGGAAAAAGAAAGGCACTTAGAAACCCTAAGAAGTATAAAAGTTGGACAAAAAGTAAAAATTCAAATATGAAGCAATATAAAATATATCATGTTTTTGAACAGTTGCTGGAGAATGAACTTGACCCTTACACTTGGAAAATTCTCCATTGAGTAGTATAGATCTAGTGACAGAATTGCATATCCTGCTTTAGGAATTCTATCACATTATTTTTTTTTGCATAATATTTATATGATCATAATTACGTTATTGTCATTTATTGGATTTTTTATTTTTATAGTCTATCTATATGGAGAAAATATAAAACTAAGTTATAATTAAAGAAGAGAATGTAAGTGTTATAAACTTTTATAATATAAAGATAATTATATACCTGATAAGCTTGGAGGTTTATGGAAGAAACTACAGGGCTGCTAATGTCCTCAATTTTTGTAGAATATGTTTTAAGGTACTAATGTGAAGTTGACATATTAAGAAGAAAAGACCACAGTTAAAAAGACTAATACTATCAAATGTTGGCCTGGATGTTGAAACTTTTATACACTTCTCATGGAAGTATCATTTGGAACTACTACTTCTGGAAAACCATTACATATACATATCATATGACTCAGAAATTACATTGCTAGCTTTGTTTATTTGTTTGTTAGAGAGAGAGAGTGTGCAAGAGAGCAGGGGATGGGGCAGAGGGAGAGGGAGAGAACCCCAAACAGACTCCTCACTGAGCATGGAGCCCGACGTGGGGCTCAATCCCAGGACCCTGAGATCATGACCTGAGCAGAAATCAAGAGTTGTGCAGTTAACCAACTAAGCCACCCAGGCACCCCTACACTGCTAGTTTTATCCCCAAGAAAAATGCATAATATATGACTCAGAAATTTGCAACACTATTCCTACTAACATGAGACTGGAAACAGCTCAAATGTCCCTTAACAGATGAATGGATAAATACATTATGGTATTTAATGGCATACTGTATGGAATTAAGAAGAATGCATTACTGCTACATGCAGTGAAATGAATGAATATCACAAACATAAATGTTGAGTGAAAAGAGCTAAACACAAGTTCAAAAACATTCCAAACCATCTGTGAGGACAGAAATCAAGATAATGGTGGAGACAGACAGGGGACTTATGGATGCTGGGACTGGTCTATTTCTCTGAGCCATGGTTCCATGGGTGTGTTTACTTTGTGAAAACCCATCTAGCTGTTCCTTTTAATTTGTGCACTTTCTGTGTGCATGCTATCTTGCAATAAAAAACTTATTTTAAAAAACCAAGATGTTAAGTACATTATTTACATTTCATTAGCATGAGTTATCAAAGAACTAGGGATAAACTACTAAGATAAAGAGGAGGAGAAAGGAAAGTGAAGACTGTGCAAGTGAAACAAAGTTCTCTCTTTCACAGACGACATTGACAAATACTGCTTAAAATTGACAAGTGAAGAAATGGTAACATTTACTTTGGTGTTTTCAGGAATGTGGAGACTGAAACAGTGAAAAAATAATGTTTCCTATTGAGGAATGGGATCAAGGCTGAGAAATAATGGAGGAGGGAAACTTTTACTTTTCATCTTTTACTGTTTACTATTAACATTAAAAAGAAAAAGACAAAAAACAAAACTAATATTGTTATTAATAACAACTACCATTTATTTCATGCTTACCATTATTGAAATACTGAAGCAGATATACCACATAACTGATTTCAATTAAATTTCATACTTGATATTCTTCACCACATTTATTAGGGTGGAATTTGTTAAACAGTTATAAGCTAAACATCAAGATACCCAATTATAACACAAAAAACATAAAACATTATTCAGAAGGAAAAATTTTAGCAACCCAAAATATGTTCTTATATTAAGGCACATTTGCATTTGAGCTCCCTATCAGTCAAGGGGAAAAAATAAGTTTTTGTTGTGTTTATAAATCTCACTGCCCATTAAAAAATTTGGAGAGATAATTAATACCTAGCAACAAATTCTAGCACAAATGCACATTATAAATGTTTGTCTAATGTATATGAGATGCCATAATTATGTTATGGCAAAAAGATAGAAGAGTTACTTTAAGAAAATCTTTCAGCTACTGGGACTCCTGGGTGACTCAGTTTTGGCTCAGGTCCTGATCAAGCACCTCATCAGGCTCCACACTCAGTGGGAGTCTGCTTGAATATTCTCTCTCTCTGCCCCTTCCCCTGTTTGCTCTTAAGCTCGCACTCATGCTCTCTGCCTCAAATAAATAAATAAATCTTTAAAAAAACAAACAAACAAAAACTTTTTCCTTTACTGACTCACTGTAAAATCCAAAGTCATGATATTATAATGCAGAGAAGTCATTTATCAGGAAATGCTTGTAGTAGAATCTGAACATATTGATTTCTGGAGCATTTCCCAACCTTTGTTCTTCAGAAAACTAATTGTGCTAGATGTTAATAGGTACTCCATCAAAAATGGGTTCAAGAAATGGAAAATGTGACAAACTGTAATCTCCCTTTTGTAGATTCAAAACTATTTTAGCATATTAAAGATCCTTAGAAGTCCAGTAAGAAATAAAGCTAATTAATTTTGTTTAACCCAGTACTTTCCCAATTTATTTGATGATGGGACCTTTTTCAATTAATACTAAACTGCAGAAACCAGATTTTGGGAAACATTAGTTTACCCCCATACAGACTGGAGCATAGCTAACATAGAAGCCCCAGTCATTAGTAAATCCTTAGACAGTAGCTTTTAAAACTAGTTGTTTCAAATATCATCTTGGCAAATACTGAGAGGTGAATTTTCTAAGAATAGCTTCAAGTGCCAGTATTCTCTGGTATTGTTTATAAAATTAGACTCATGTGATTTAGAGTTTAGAAGTGCAGAAAGCATAGTTTATGTCCTGTTACAAAAACTTAGGAGTCTGGCGTATTCTATCCTAGACATAAACCGCCCACTTTCACACAAAAATAACTACAGGGATGACTGCTTCTAGATTAAATTCCCTCACCCCACCCCTGACACCTCCACAGTGCAGAGCTTCTGCATTTTCAACCTGTCAGATCATCTCAAGACAATTCTATGTAACGTCTAAGTTCTGTGCCATGTAGCACAGAAAAGAGTATCTGAATTCATAACTTTTAAGAGGCAGCTATTACAAACTGGCCAACCCAGACAAGGAAAGAAGCAGAACCCCCTATACTGGCTCGTTTTCAATACAACTACTTCCGGAGGAGCCTGGCCACTTATGTTCTCTACGAAGTAAGCACCCCCCATCCTAGATAGCTGAATAAGTAAATTTGGTGGGGGGAGAGGTTTAGTTTTTCATCTGTTTACTTGAGAATGTCTGCCAAATAGAAATACTTTATTGTAAGTATATATTATGCTAAATTCTGTATAGCAATAATTAATCAATATATCCTGATAATAAAACAGTGGCATACAGTCATCTTTCAGTTGGTTAGAACCTATGGGCAGAATTCCAATTGAGCACAAAACATTATCAAGTTATCTTGATAAAGGTTGACAACAAAGGGAATGCTGCACCATTTAGAATTAGAACTTGATCTGTCAAACAAGCATTCTTATCCACACTGATTCTGACAGTAGTATTATGGCATACCCTTTGAAAAAGTGTTAATAGCTTGGGCTTTAATCCAAGAGTGTACAGCTTGACTTACAGATAGTTCCTGTTTATAGAATCAAAGGCGAAAAAGATCAATGAACATGGCAAAAAGTCTTACCTCATCTTAGTGTGATAAAGCAAGGGTAGAGCAATAATTAACAGTGGAAAACTGGCTCCTTAATGTAAGGCAGTAGATTGAGGGACCCAGGCTTACCTTTTTTTTTTTTTTTTTTAATGAAGAAAACAAGTCATAGATTTGCACTTTAAATGAAAGGTAAGGTGGTTTCCCACTTTGAAAGGAGAGCCCACCACGAAGGAATTATGCCAAAGAAAGTCATTACAGTGAGTGGCCTGACACAAAAGTCACAGCCACCTGGGACAGAAATTTAGTGATTCTTGGAGGAAGGAGTATTTTCCTGAGATCTTTTTCAACATTTAAGTAAGTGATAGAAATTTTTAAAGAGTTTTGTAGTTTTTTTGTTTGTTTCAGTTTTGTTTTCATCAAATCCTAGGAAGAGCCATAAAATGTGGGAAAAGCATCATGAAGTAACTCACTCAGTCACCTAAAGAAATGTGTGTGTCTGGTCTCCCTCCTGGAGACCTTATCACTCAGATTACAGTGTGCAAGAATCTCATCTCTTGTCAGCCAAAAGTTGTTTGCAGCAATTTATTAGAACCCTTCCCCTGCTCCAAAGGAATACATTACTCAGCAAAGATTTGAAGTTAAATGGTTTATGCATGATTTCCTCCATACTCTGTGTAACTTGTACAGATGTTTGGTAGGACAGTGGATGGGGAAATGGGGAAGGAACCTGGAGAGGAAGAGGGAGAGGGAGGAAGCAGGATTCCTGACTCCAGCAGACAGTGAAATGGAAAAAGAACAACAGGGCCATCAAGATTAGTAGGTATTAGTTAGCCATAGTTAAAAGGAAAACCTCTTCAGAAGGACATTTTGAATGGAATAAATCCAGATCTTTCTCCACCTCGTTCCTCATTTGAAACACAGGACACTGAACATGTTCTTTGAGTGTTTGTTTTCTTAAATCTTCCAAGGATGATATATAATTAATGTCATTCTACATGCATAGGATTATGACTATCTTAGAATATTAGGTCTTAAATCTCTCACTGAACCTAGAGTGAGAAAGGTACGGTATGACTTATGGGAAGGAAAAGATCCTTGCTTTATCTAAATCTTACCCGGCTGAAATTTCACTGTTCAACTGATATGTATGGTGAAATCTTAGAATAGTTATATTGAGTGCTAAAGATTAATTTTAGGATGAATTTTATTTAAATTATCTTAAGGGCAGAGATGGAAAGAAAAATAGCTTGGTGGTTATATAAATAGGGCACTGGCCATTGTAAAAGCTTGAGTTGGTACTTGTCTAATGCTTAAGGTAAAACTAAATGAGGACTCAGAAAAACATTAGTTTGGGGGAAAAAAATGTATAGATGATTTCATCTTTTCCATCAGTTCAGTGAAATTTTAGGCAAAACTGAGTGTAAAATATATTTTATGTACTGTGTGATACTGAAATAAAGTTTGTCTGGGATTCTGATAAAGACGATGATGAATTTATTCTAGACAGGTCTGTCCCTAAGTCAAACTGAAAACAGTGGTAGGGATGGTTTATATTGGTCTCTTTCCCACCTCTCCCATTTTTCCCAGAGGCCAACTAGTGTTTCACTTCACAGGACCTTGCTCTCAGAGCTAGTGGGGTTTTTCTTGTTGTGGTGGTTGTTTTTGAAAGAAATAGTCTCTGCTTTGAGAAATCAATTCCTAGGGACTTTGGTTGTTTCACTGCTTCAGGACTTGACCTTTTTTATTGGGAATTCCAAATGAGTAAAATCTCAAGATTCAAATTTCCAGGCAGAACTTCAACCTCTCTGCCTAGCTGATACTCAGCACAGGAAGTTCAAATCAGCTACATAAGTTGCTTCCGATTCTTTTTTTTTTTTATGTTATGTTAGTCACCATGCATTACATTATAAGTTTTTGATGTAGTGTTCCATGATTCCTCGTTTGCGTATTAACACCCAGTGCTCCATTCAATACGTGCCCTCTTTAATACCCATCACCAGGCTAACCCATCCCCCCATCCACCTCCCCTCTAGAACCCTCAGTTTGTTTCTCAGAGTCCATTGTCTCTCACGGTTCGTCTCCCCCTCCAATTTCCCCCCCTTTGTTCCCTTCCTACTATCTTCTTCTTTTTTTTTTTTTTTTAACATATAATGTATTATTTGTTTCAGGGTACAGGTCTATGATTCGTCA
>NC_138373.1:114550704-114572318 GCF_054177405.1 Leptonychotes weddellii | reverse complement strand
CCAAATATTACCCAATTTCTATAAGGCCATGAATCTTTCATCACAGCTGGAACCTTGAGCATATTTCTATGTTTCTAGGAATGTCACCATATATCTGCATATTAAGCTTTGATTTTCCTAAAAATTATAACATCCACTCCATTATTTATATGTGTTCAAAGTATAACCAACTATTGACCTATGTGGAGAGATCAGATGATATATGTATGTATAATCATAATATATACATATATACTAATACATATGTATATGATTTATGTATATTTATGAATACACATATATACACACACAAACATGTACATGAAAATTTATTGGATGCTCTGCAAAAATACATTTACTTCCTCCAAACCTAAACAGCCACTACTGTAAAGGTTATGGCCTATATCTTACTCCTCTCAGTATCCCCAGCACATAGCAAAATGCCTGGAACATATCAGGCAATCAGTAAATATAAATATATAAATAAATAAAATTGAATTTATAATAAATAATAACTTAGCCTCTATTCACACATCTCCCCAGAAAATAGAAATGTGTTAGAATGTGTTATCATATGAAATAGTGAGCTGAAAATGGCTTATGAGAAATGTATGTGAAAGTGCTTTGGGGGCGCCTGGGTGGCTCAGTCGTTAAGCGTCTGCCTTCGGCTCAGGTCATGATCCCAGGGTGCTGGGATCGAGCCCCACATCGGGCTACCAGCTCTGCGGGAGGCCTGCTTCTCCCTCTCCCATTCCCCATGCTTGTGTTCCCTCTCTCACCATGTCTCTCTCTGTCACATAAATAAGTAAAATCTTTAAACAAAAAAAGAAGAAAGTGCTTTGTAAAATTTTA
This sequence comes from Leptonychotes weddellii, assembly GCF_054177405.1. Taxonomy (NCBI): domain Eukaryota; kingdom Metazoa; phylum Chordata; class Mammalia; order Carnivora; family Phocidae; genus Leptonychotes; species Leptonychotes weddellii. Next base: position 114,571,487 of record NC_138373.1, on the reverse strand, counting down.
CATAACTATTGTACAATGTTATGTTCCTGTGAAATATAAACATCTGAAAGGTTATAATTGTACAATATAAACATATTTTTAGTACTGGACCCTGGATTAATAATAAGCAATTGATACTAGGTCATTAGCTGAGGAATAAGTTCTTGTTTTAAAATATCAGTGAGGGGGGCGCTAAGTGTTAAGTGTCATTAAGCGTTGGCCTTCAGCTCCAGTCCTGATCCCAGGTTCCTGGGATCGAGTCCCGCATTGTGCTCCTTGCTCTGCAGGGAGGCTGCTTCTCCCTCTGCCTTTGCCTCTCTCTCTGTGGCTCATGAATAAATAAAATCTTCTTTAAAAAATTAAAAAATACAATATCAATGAAGATAATTCATGGATTTAATTGTTTTTCTTCTTTGCCTCAAACAGCATTAAATGTTGGTGACATAGGAACAATTTGATAAATATTCTAATACTAGGATATTGCCATTCATTTGACTATGTAAGCACATCGTTATAATAGGTGGTGTGGTAGAGGTAGGTAGCTCAGTGGGGTAAGCGTCTTTGGCTCAGGTCATGATCTCAGAATCTTGGGATAGAGCTTCCTGTCTAGCTCTGTGCTCAGCGGGGAGTCTGCTTGTCCCTCTGCCCCTCCCCCCCCCTCATGCTCACCCTATGTCTCTGTCTCTTTCAAATAAATAAACAAAATCTTAAAAAAATAGGTAGTGTGGTATGTTATGATATTGATCTTATTTTAGGATATGAATGCTAGAGATCATTTTAGTAACAGAATTAAGGTTTAAAGGTAGATGAGGACAATTCTAATGAGGACACAATATTAACTTCTTCACCTCACAAATGGCCAACAGTTCACCAGAGAAAAGTTTGACTGAGGCTGTTGAATCAAATGTGCTTAGGCACCAGCATAACAATGATAGAAAACATTGGATAGTTTAGTTTTTTTCTCTAGAGAAGCATGAACAAATAAAAATTCTTCATCATAATATTGTTCATTAACTATTGAAATAATTATGTACCAAATAAAAATTCTTCATCGTAATATTGTTTATTAACTATTGAAATAATTATATACCATTTATTTCATTAGTAAGTACAGTTTAAAATAGAGAATTTGCCATCCCAGGAAGGAATCACCTTATTAGGGTGAGAGAAGATGGTAAACTATTCACTTATAAAATTTAAAATATCTTTTGCTTCTGTAAGAACCAAAATTTAAGTTGAATCCCAAAAACAAATGCTTTTTTTAAAAAAATATTTAAGAGTAAACCTTAAAATCACCGAAAATAGAGTGGCTCCTGTTTTCTCTAAGACATTATGGCTATCATACTTTGTATATTATCTTTCCCTTAACCAATAATGAAGATTTTATTAATTTTCATGGCAGTTGGATACATGCTAAATGTAGGGGGGAGATCTTTAAAATGCAGTAAAAAGAAACTGTTATAGCTGGAAATAAACCTGCTTAAACCCATATAAACGTGGCATGAGGGATGGTACAGCTTTTAGAATCTGCTTCTCCTCCACTTCTAAGCTTGGAAAAAAATTACTTCCCAATCAAACACCATTTCTTCCTCAATAAAAATAACCTTCTACTGATGTAGAGGACCACCTGAAAGACTTAATTCATTTGAGCAGAAGATCAGAATAGGGGCGCCTGGGTGGCTCAGTCGTTAAGCGTCTGCCTTCGGCTTAGGTCATGGTCCCAGAGTCCTGGGATCAAGCCCCGCTTTGGGCTCCCTGCTCGGCGGGGAGCCTACTTCTCCCTCTCCCACTCCCCCTGCTTGTGTTCCCTCTCTCGCTCTGTCAAATAAATAAAATCTTTAAGAAAGAAGATCCGAATAAAGCTCAAATAAAGTATCATTTTCAGCCACAAGGACACCCCACTTAGAACCTTAAGCCTCCCTGTTCCCACCACCTTTTCTGATGCTGTACTCTGTCGAGCTGTGAGGATTGTGACTCCCAAGGACAGAAGTGTTCTGCTTCACTAGGGGTCCTCCTGAAGTCTGAGAGTCGCTTTTCCTGGGCATCACACTGTATGCTGACCGCTCATCATCTTTCTCCTTCCAGGACCCTTGCTGGTGATGAATCCTTGACTGAGAAGTTGTTATTAAAGAGTTGTCTCACATCATTTGAAGATGGCAACGTGATGAGGCAGATCTGCTCTAGCTAGAGTCAAAATGAACCACTCCCGTATTTTCTTATTTAAATCAAAATCATACACATTTCAATATTTAGAATTATTGTATGTGCTAATAACAAGCTCTACCAGAGTTATGACTACTCCTGTTGGGGCAATCTAATAGAGAAAATAGAGATTAGGAAGATTTCCAGGTTATTAGGGAGGATTTCCTATTGGGATGAAAACTGTGTGAAAATAAATACTAAAAAGCCAAAGAGACAATTTCTTTTTTGACAGTTCATGTAAAAGTATTATATTCTAGAAGTATTTGAGAAGAGCAGATTGGATTGCTCACTGAAATGCCAAAAGAATCCAGGTTTTTAATATTTGTTTAGTAAATAAATGCCGTTCCCCATGACCTAGACTGTCCGACCTAAACACACTGTGTCTACCATTGTGTGTTAAACATCTAAGAATATAGTCATCACGTTTGCAAAGAAATGTGTTCTCTCCAATTTTGTGTGAAGCACTGGGCCCTATCTCTATTTTTTCTCTCCTTTTCAGAGCCTAGGATACAGTGAAATATTTCCTACCATCAGAAAAACAACAGTGCAAGCAATAATCCATTGTAATTGACAATTGGCCCTGGTGTCAGAGCTGCAATGGGAAGTGGTGGCGTCATGCTGGAAACATATGGCCTGTTTAAAGGTCTACTCACCTTGATTGTTGCCAGGCAGAAGTACAAGCCAGGCATTGTCAGATACTTGGATTTTGCAATAAAAGCCAGGTGTCTGGTTTTTTATTGGGAAATCTCACGATGTTGTGAGATTGTTGATTATATTGAAATGTTGATTCTATTGAAAAAAATGTTGATTCTATTGAAAAAAATAATACTGTGTTGGCTAATAAAGTTTACTTATAGTTCAAAGTCGCCAGTTTCCAGACTGTGCATTGCATATTTTATAGCAAAAAAAGAGCAAGGGGGGAGGAAAGCTGTTTATTCATCCATTCCTTCATTTTGCAAACATTCATGGAGTATCACATCATGACTGGTGCTATGGGACTTTCAAAGATGAGTAATACAGGGTCATTGCACTCCAAGAACTCAGAGTGTAGTGGATGCCTCGTCCTAGCCTGGAAAACAAAGCTGCACTCACAGTTCAATTATTCTCTGTGTTTATAGGCTTCAAATCAGCACCTACAGCTCTAATCTCTCACCTGAACTTCAGTGTATCTAATTTCCTTCAAATATGATATATCAATAAACTAGGTCTACCTGTATCAACGTCAATACATGTTCAAAGCATAATAGTGAGGGAAAAAAAGAAATAAAAAGATTGCAAAAGAATATGCAGAATGATTTTATGTGAATTGTTAAGGCACACAAAACAATAGTATATATTATAGGAACATCCAATTATAGGAAGAGTATAAAAACCTCCACAGCTGAAGGATAACAACACCCAGTTGAGGATAGTGGTTGCCTCTGGGGGTTGAAAGAGGGAAATGAGATGGAGATGTCGGTCTGTAGTTGCATCTGCAACACTTTATTTCTTTAAAAATATCTGATGCAATTTCATAAACGTTGGTTAAATCTTGATGATGGGTCCTAAGGCATCCCATGTTTTCTCTGTCTTCCTGCTTACAATATTTTAAATAGATAATAAAAAAATAAAGTAAGAATGTAAAATACCAGCACCACTAAATTAGATTTTTTTTTTTTAATTCCTAAAGGAATGCCTTTTCTAATTTTCACCATTGCTTTAGTGGTACTAGCCTCCCAGACTTAAAATACTTAAAATTTCCCTCTTGTTTATCCCTGACTAACCCAATCAGTTATTTATGAAATCTACCTTCAAACCATCTCTTTCCATTTTTATTGCATCATTATGGCACAAACATCCTCCTTTAACATCTTAACTACTTTCAGCATCTCCTGAAATGTCTGGCTACCACCACATTCCCCCTCTATTCCCTCCTGTTGCCATGCTGTGACCTCCTTCATCACATCTTTGCCTGCTCCCATTGCTCACAAGTCACATTTAGCTTCCTTCCTGGCAGTTGGGCACACCATAGTTTGGCCCCATCTCAATTTATAAAGCATGTGTCCCTTTCCCACAATTTCCAATTCCTGTCATCAACCTTCTATGTTTCTTCTTCACAAATTGCCCCTTCCTTTTCTACTTTTCCAAAACTTCTTCCTACAAGTATGATTCACATTCCACCCCTTCTGTAGAACTTGTCCTATATCTCTGTTGTTATTGTATTTTTGACATGGATTGTATTCACTTTGGTACTGTATGGTGCTTTTTGTTTGCAGGTTCATCTTAGGTGGAAGTTTTGCTTTGGTTGTTGTTTTGATTTTTTCTTTTCCCCTTTCCTCAAGATCACTTCTTCTTTTCCCAAATTCTTGTAGTTGTCTTTTTCTGTCCTCCTGGGTTCAACCATTGAGAAACAGGTTTTTATATGACTGCTAGGGATTCTTTTCCTATGACTGAGAGAGTTTAAACCTAGAGCCTTGTTCTGGTGCCTGGTATAGCTCTGCTCCTTCCCTCCTCCCCAACCAAGTAGTGATCACAGCTCTGGGCAGTGGTCACAGCGTTTTCAACCTCTGCTCACTAGCAGGGATGCCTACCCCAACTCGCTGTCTCATGTGATGATCCTATATCCATTGACATCCTGCATCCATGGGCTTTTAGTCTCCAGTCTCTCTGATTCTATGTGTACATCAGGCCACTACAGTCTATCCAGTCCTGAGCCCAGTAGACCACTCCAATTTCCACTCAATGGTGTACATTTCAGTTCAAAGTTTGGTCCACAAAGATACTTATCTTGTTTTGAAGTGTAGCTATGCTCTCTTAGTTTTGTTTTAAATTTTCATTGCTATGTGTTTGGTATGAACAGGAGAAACAATTCTCTTGGATGGGGTTTACGGTAGATCTGCCACGTTCTTACAGCAAATAGTTTCTTCCTTTAGGTCTAGTGTGGGTCAACGATTTCCAGGGTTCGATATCCTCTCGGTGACGTAAATGCTGACATATCAAGGCATGTAAGAAACTGAAGAGAAGGTAATACTGGGATATAGCTTCTAGTACATCAGATTAATAAATGGAGGAACTGCTAATCCAAAGACAATAGATTGTTCACGGATTCTATTTCCCAAATGAGTATTCACATTAGGTGATACTTTTAGAAGATAGGTGGGCTGTACAAAACTGTTAAATATTCTGTGAAAATGTGAGCTGTTTGCCTTACAGGAGTACCTAAAGTTTATAAAATGCCCTGTCATAGTAGCTTGGTGTTTGGCAGAACAGATGTTTGGAAAATTATAATAGGGTAGTAGTTAGATTGAGTACATGTTAATACTTGTGGGAAAGAGATTCACGGGGCTTTTTAATTCCCTTGTAAATTTGGAAACTCGGTGAAAATTGTATGTGGAAACTGAGAACCTGTGATCTAGAATCACTATCAAGGAACCAAGGATCCAGCTCATACGAAGAGTGGCAAAGCCATCACACATTCACCAGCCACAACTCATCTGACACAATTAATTGTGAGCACAATGAAGTTTATCCCAGAACAACCAAATTAAAACACTTCAGTGTTGGAGTTTGTTTTGTTTTAATATTCTTTGCCTCTGGAATCTTTCAAGTGAAGCAACTAGCATTTCTACTTCACAGATCAAATGAACTAGAGGTGAAAACTTGTAGCCTGTTTAATAATCCTCATCTACACCTTTCTGCCATTTGTGAGGCATATGTGGGCCCTAAAGAAAGTCCCAAGTAAAAGTCTCTGAAGTGGAAATCTTTCATTAGATTCTAAAAGGAAAGGCTAGACTTCTCATTAGTCAAATCAGCTTTGGTCACACGAGGGAAAAGCATGTGGAGAGATAAGGACATGGCACGTCAGCTTGCTGGTGAGATACTTTCCCCAGGACCCCCTGTGCGAAGGCTCCACTTGTTGACTCTACTTATTGACACCTTAATACTAATTGCCCAATGCCAGTTGCTAAATCTCCAAATCATGTTTCTCTCTCCCACTGTATTAGAATCTCCATGAAGGCAAAGGCATCTTTGATAGTTCTTTGTTTTTCTCCATAGCCCCCACTGTAGGGCTTACATATAGGAATAGTGGCATAAAAATTTGTGTCTCCTCATTTGATTTTGTATTAAGAATTTTTTTTTCATTTTTCCCCAAAGGTGGAACACTTCTTTTCCATTAAATTTAAACATGCTACCCAGAACCCCCTTTACTTCCTAGGTATTTTAATTTTTCTCACAATAATTTCCAGATGCCACCACCTTTACTGAGAAAACTCTTAAAATACAGAGTGCATTATAGTAGGAAATGGATCTGCGTGACCCTGTGTGCTCCCTTCCTGATTCTAATATTTTTTCCTTAATAAAAACAATGTATTCAGAGGTGATGGATGATATTCTTTAGTTTAGAAATCGTGAGTAAAAACTCTCCTTTCCTCCTCTTTACAAATTATATCCATAGAGATTTCCACCAAGCAAAGGAATTTTTTCCTCATTACCCAATATAGTAAAATTCCACTGAACACGTCGCCCATGTGCCAGTGAGTGGTTACAGGCCTACAGATATAATCCTAATGTGCTTGTTTTCTGTTTTCCCCAATTAGTCATGGTGTATGAAAGTGAATAAAATCTTTTAAAGTCTTTTGGCAGCGATTTTTGCTGAAGTGCTCACATCCACATTAGAAGAACAATAATTGTGAGTATTCTGATTTGGAAATAAAGAGAAATTGAATATGTTTTGGGCGAAAAAAAACTACTTAATGACATAGAAAAGCAGTCCCTAGAGCAGAACACAGTAACTCTTAAAGCTTAAGATTTAGGAAATAATTTAAATTTTGCTGATGCCTCTCCTCCAGCCTCTGGCTTCCTGGGCTCAACAGAAGATTCTAGGATGTGGAATGAATCAAGTATCGATCCTGCTTTAGGATAATCCTTTTATCTATGGAATGTGAACTTAAGGAGATTAATGGATACAATGAATGAAATTCTAGGTTTCTTATTTTGGTGCTTAGTATTCCAAAGTTGCTATACCACCGCTTGACTGGGCAGGGTAGAATCCCCTAAAATCACAAAATATATGCATCCCAAAGGGAAATGAATGTTATAGCAGGAGGACCTATCACACATAGGTAATATATATTGACATATACTAGGCAGTCGGAATAACAACTGCAAACTACATTTACTGAACACTTTCATGTATATTGGGCATTTTTCTAAGTGTTACCCATATTATCCCCTTGCATCTGGGCTGTGAGTTGTTATTATTACCATTTTAGAGATGAGGAAGTTTAGAGACAGAGAAGTTAAGTAGTTTGCCCAAAGTCATGCTGCTCGTTGTGAAACTGGTCAGTGTGGTTACCAGAGCCAGACACCTGACCTCTGCTCTGTGTTACCTTTCTACATTTACAATAAATATTTATTCCTTACATGTGTATATAGGGATTGCTAGTTGGGTTTGTAAAAGAATGTGACACAACACTGTGATAAGCTATTAATCTAAAATATTACATACCCCAGGAACCCTGGTGGCTCAGTTGGTTAAGGGTCTGACTGTTGATTTTGGCTCAGGTCATGATCTCAGTGTTGTGAGATCGAGCCCCGCATTGGGCTCCACGCTCAGCAGGGAGTCTGCTTGAGATTCTCTCTCTCTTTTTCCCTCTGCCCCTCCCCCTCTTATAAATAAATAAATCTTAAAAAAATAAATAAAATAATGTATTACATACCCCAAACTACAGAACACAAGGGTAGCACCAGTTTATGTTACTGCCCATTGCATACCATGTACCAAAATACTAGCAAACAAACCTCAAAGAGAATATTTTTGATCTGTAAAGTCCTACGTGTTTCAAACACTGGTTTCTTCTCTAATTCTTTCTCAGTAATTAAGAATCAGCCTGTGGTTTAAAATCTGAATAGTTAATAATAGTGCCCATATGTGTAAGCTATCCTTCAAAGGTATTACAGGAACAAGGCATTGTCACAATGTCTGGTGATTAAAGTAATGTGTGAAGTATTTCCATTAGGCCCTTTGTAGTGAGAAACTTTAAGTTGCATTGCAGTGACTATATTCTACTAAAATTCAAGTTCTGGAACATAGCGTGTTTACAGCTTGATCTTTGAGGGCTCAAAACTTTATCAGAATCAGACTGACAACAGAGAAGATAATCTCTCTTTAGTAAAATATGTTTTATTTGCTTACTAAATTTCTTGGACAAAGCCCATAAGATTAAGGAATATTTCTGCCCTGATGCCTCTTGTCTACCTCAAGCATCCTGAGAAATAGCTGGCATAGATGGACTCTGGCTAGTAAGGTATCCCATTGGCCAGATGACCCAAGTAGACTTTCAAAAGCATTAGTCCATCAATGACCTAAGCTGAGGTACAGAATTCTGGTTGCTACCTAGGTGGGGTGGGATACTCTCACTTGGATTTGGAGTTAACTACTAGGTGCAGAGGGAAGGAGTGGCCAGGAAGGTCTGTGCTTATTTTACTCAGCAGTTCTTGGGGGAAGACAGGCAGACAGTGGACATGGGGATGTGGTGGAAAGAATATGAGCTTTGAAGCTTTAAGTCTCAGATCTATTACTCACTAGATCTATTTCCTGAGAGCACTCTAAGAGCTCTCTGTGGCTCAGTTTTCCTTTTCTGTAAAGTAGATATAATACCTGGCGCTGAAGCTCACCACTTTGGCTGTACAATAGAGAATATAGTATTTCCGTCCTCTTCTCTCACTACTTGACAACCCAAGAAAATCAGATTTATTCCTCCATCTATGCATGCATGCGGGTTTTTTCTATTTCACTGTCTTTGATTATGTTGTTCCTTCTTCCTGGAATGTCTGTTTTCCTCATTTCTTCATGTGTCCGAATTCTACCTCTTTTGCAAGTCCTAGTTTAAATATTCTGTCTAAAACGAAACTTTCTCCAATTCCATCAGACAGAATAATTTCTCTCTTCTCTGTGTTCCAGCCACCCTTGGGAGTGCTCGATGGCACTAGCTTGCCCTTTTTTGGGTTGCACTCATTTATATACTGCTTTTATCTTTCCTACTGGACTATAAGCTTCTTGTGAGGGAAATAAAGTCTAGTCCATCACTGTATCCCTATGCAGTGCTTAGCATGGTTCCTTGCGCGTTGGCAGTCAGTAATTGTGTATTTAATTGAATTGAGTGAGAGAGGGAAACTGGACTTTGTGCAATTCTCTGAACCTTTCTCCCTGCCCAGGATTGAGGGACTCCGCTTCTTTGACTGAGTCTGATATAACCTGAAGTGAAAAGGAAGACAGAGCTAATGATTTTCTCTAGTCCTACTTAAAATCCTCTATATTCTTCAGCAATCTGTTGCCTCCTAGTAGATGGGTGTACTCTGAGGTTTTATAGATTGGATACATTTTTTAAAATGCTATCAAAGAGATTGGGGCTGGACCAACTTCAAACATGAAATTGCCAGGGGAAATATCCAGACAATCTGCATTTTATTTGATGTATAGTTAGGAAATTATTGATTTTTTTTCTTCTCTTAGTTATTGGATATGGTCCTCTTGCTTTTAAACTACAAGAGTATTCATTCCTTCTTTGCTTAGCCCCTACGAGTAAAAAAAGAGATGAAAAACCAAGAGAATGAATTTGCACATTGCCGTGTGTATGATAAAATGGAAGCCACAAAATAAACTTAAGCTTATAAATAGTGTTCACTTACCAGGACTATCAACATGTCTTATACATTGATTTTTCCGTCTATATTGTTTTAGAAATATGTAATTATCAAGTTTCCTTTAGAGTGTTATTCATGCAGTTGGGTGATATAGAAAACGCCTTTAAATTTCCAGTTAAAACTGGACTTTGAGCTGTAGATGCACATAGGACAGTCTGGTGCTAAAGGTTTGCTGTAAGTGAACCTCAAAAATATTGCCACCCTGGGTGATAATCTCACCAGCTCCCTCATCAGCTTCTTGCTCTGTGCATTCAACCCTTCTCTCATTAAATCGTTGACTTCATACAGTATCCTATACGCCTATTTTGTTTCTTCTCAGCAGCTACTAATAAACCCAAAGGACTTGATCTTTCTAAACATTTTCACGGCTGCAGGAATCACACTGGAATGCTTTATAGCAAAAGCAACATTTTGACTGAAATTCAATTCAACTCGAGCAACTGCAATGGGCTGTAAAGCTTGGGACATCTATCCATTCCTTATTTTGTTGAACTTAGTGAGGAATAAGACACATACCCAGCTATCATGTAGTTCAAACTATCATTAGTATGAATAGGGTGAGGCAAAGCACCTAAGGATGAGGAAAGGAAAAACATCAACACTTACTGCACCATATCTTCTCAGGGATGATATTCAACACATTGAATCACCTGTATGGCCAGGCACTGGAGCAGAGTCCTAAAGAGCCAGATAGTACCCCTTAAGTTGTTGGATTATGGGAAGGTCTGAGGGCTTCTGGGTGACGTGGGTTGGGGCTGGGGTAGGAAAAAGGCACTGGTACAGGAGGTTTATGTGTGTGAAGGGGGGTACCTCTGAAGGGCAGCAGCTTTTACCTGCTGTTTTGGAAGTATTTCAATATTTTACCCCTGATGTGACCATTCTGGTACAAAGTAACAGAAGATCAAACACAGCCACTCTATGAGCTAAGTATTATTAAGCAGAATTTAAAAATGAAGAAATCAGGGTGCCTGGGTGGCTCAGTCGGTTGAGCGACTGCCTTCGGCTCAGGTCATGATCCCAGGGTCCTGGGATCGAGTCCCACATCGGGCTCCCTGCTCTGCGGAGAGCCTGCTTCTCCCTCTCCCACTCCCCCTGCTTGTGTTCCCTCTCTCGCTGTGTCTCTCTCTGTCAAATAAATAAATAAAATCTTTAAAAAAAAATGAAGAAATCACATATTAGAGGATAGAGGCACAGAGCTAGTAAAAGATAGAACTGAGTTTAACCTACCTCTTCCTTAGTTCTAAAGCCCATTGTCTGTTTTAGTAACTAATTCATACTGACAAATCTAGAGAAGGAGAAGGAGGAGGAAGATGACCATGATCATGATTTACAAAGAAAGTGCCTTTTGAGCTGAGCCTTTAAAATATCAAAAGGTATTTTCTCATCATATTTCCAGGAGTATGTGATGCCAGGTTAGTCTGTTTCACTCCTGGTAAGAATCTTCCGTTCTTTTCCTAGTTAGCCTTCTTTCCCTTCCTTTCTTGCCACATCTATCACTTCCTTTAGATAAAGAGTCTTAATCTAGGGTTCGGATGCAGGGAGGGACCGTGAATGAACTTCCAGAATCTTAGAACCCATTTCGTTTGTGTCTGCCATTGTGCCTTTTTGTGGGAAGATGATCCGTAGTTTTCTTCAGGTTCTGAGGCCTCTGTATAACTCCGTTACATTAGAGGAAACTAAATAATATTCCACAGATGGAAATTTTAGGCATTATGATGTCATGTAGTGTAACATTCTGAAAATACAACATATCCACTTGAATTTCAAAGGACTGAAAAGTGAGTACTCTCTCTTTGGCATTACTTCTATATTGTTATCAAATAAATGGCATTTCCCCTTGCACATACCAGTGAATGCTCTTAAACGTTTTAGAGACATGAGACACCACAGAACTCAGGCACCCAACCTTGGCAGAAAATTCTGGCTTGTTACCTGTGGCTGACGTTTAGAGATCACAGGTCACACCAGCAGTTCCAGCAGACACGAGACAGTGGGGCTGGTGGCCTAGTGCAGTGGTTAAGTTCAAGCTCAGATCAACCGCTGGAGTTCAACCTAGGCTATTGCTTCCCTGCTCTGTACCTTCGGAAGAGTTACTTAATCTCCTTGTGCCACCATATTCTTATCTTGAAAATGAGAGTACTGATAGCACCTGTTTTTTAGAGTGGGTATGGAGAGGAAGAGGTTGATCCCAGGTGGGACTCCAAAGGCTCATGGTAGCTGGACTCTTGCACCAAGGCCAGAGTGCCAGAAGGTCAGAGGACCCAGTGTCCCCCCTACTAAATCTACTCCTTTCAGCACTCACTTCATCTTGCTTCCTAGTCTCTGACATCATTTTCGTGCCAGGGTCCTCTATTCCTGTTTTCTTGTCTTTGTACATGGCTTCCCCTGTCCCATCAATGGAGTGGGAACAGGTATAGGGAATAAAAACTATGAAATGATTCTGGAGGCTTGTCCTGTGTTAATGTAGCAAATAAAAATACCTCAAGACTCCACAATTACTCATCCAATCCAGCAAAACTAAAACCAAAGGAAAGTAACACCTCTAGTTTATGCTTTACCTGACAAGGCTCATATTCTGGTTCCCCAATATGTTTCTAAAGTACAGCTTAGACTTCTGGTCATGTCAGTAAAACTGTTAATGAGTGAACATTGCTTGAGAGCTCAATATACATAAAGCATAAAAAGGGAAAAAAGCAATTGCATTTGTAAGAAAATAAATACGCATGATGCAAAGAGTAGCAGGGATTCTGTATCATCACCCATTCCTATTTAACTGAAATCTTGTCTACCTTTTTCTGTGTTTAGAGTTTTTTGAAAGATGAATGGACATTGCAGCCCAGTTTGAGAAAGTCATGGCAAAGTCAGTTAAGAAACATCACTTTAGCACTTCTGAACCTTCTCTTCCAGCAACTTTAGTCTTCAACAGCATCTCCTTTAATATTGATGGCTCCATCCAGTATAAAGAAAAGCCATATTTCTCTGCCTCCGAAGCCCTAGATGCTTACATTGACGATTTTTATTTAAGCTGTAAGCTGCCTGATATTAATGATACAAAGGTTAACCTGGATCAGAGCCCTCTCGAATTTCTTGCTAAACTAAACAGTGGTAAGCTTTCATTATTCTCTGAGTTCAATTTTCAATTATCTATAGAAAGCTGATGCTCTGAGAAGATCTATGATCTAAAAGATGTTTTCTTGGAAAATAATTATCTTACATTTTGTGAATCTTTTTATAAGATTGTTATATCATTTAAGGTTCCAAAACTTTTTCAGCAATGGATCCCTTTGAATTAAGAGTTAGTTACAGAAAACACACCCCAGCCTTGATTTCAGAGTGGAAAAGCTCTGGCCTTGGCCATAAAGCCTTGGACTGTATGACTAAAAGTGTTACAAAGTCCCTTAAATTCTCCAAAATGAGAATAACAGTAGTAACACCTCACATGGTTATTGTGGGAACTAAATGTACGTGAAATGCTCTGTAAATGGTCATGACTGTAGGGTCCTCAGGTTCTCTCTGTAGCACAATGAACACTATAATGGAGGTAAGTGACTTGAGGTCTGGCTCCCATTCTGCTAATGAGTTGAGATATGAAAAGAGTCACTTAACTCTCCCTGGGCTTTAGTTTCTTTCTCAATAAGATCAAGAGACTGTAATTTATGAGCTCCATAATTTTAAAATTCTGCATTATGTAGATTACAGAAAAATAAAATTGTTCAACTCCAGTATTTCTCATTTAAAAAGTCTTATTTGTAGAAGGTGGAAAAAAAGTACCACCGTGAAAGCAAAACCGGGTATGAATCTGCATTTGTGACTGATTGACCAGGAAACCCTTGGGGAATATCCCCTCCTCTGATAGTAACTTCTCTTATCTGATAAGTAGGAATAATAATACTGATACTAATAGTAAGAATGCCTGTTCCTTCATTAAACATAGGAAGCTATACATTACCAAAGTAAGGTGACATGTATTGTTACTGGTTTTGAGTTATTATGAAAACAACATTCACCATATTAAGGCATGCTATGCTTGATAGGCAAAGTTAGAGTACATCAAACAGCTTTTTATTGTTTCATAAGTGAAAAAACAAAGTGGCATGAGAATTCATGCAAGTGTGACATAGTCCTACACAAGAGAAAACTATGATTCTTTTTTTTTTTTAAGTATTTTTATTTATTTATTTTGGCGAGAGAGAGAGAGAGAGAAGCAGACTCCCCACTGAGCAGGGAGCCCAATGTGGGACTCCTGGGATCATGACCCGAGCCAAAGGCTGACACTTAACCGACTGAGCCACCCAGGCGCCCAAAAACTATGATTCTTTAACCTCAGTTGTATTATAGAATATTTGACATGGTTTCATCAATGGGCAAGCATAATAATGGGGATTGAGTGTGAAAGTGTGGTTCAAGTGTCTAGATCAAAGTGCAAAATATACTGTAATTTAGTCAGTAGGACTGCTGGCTTTTCTGACAAGGATTTTCATCCTTTTTTGAAGGCTCAGTGTAGAAAGTCTTTCTGTGTCTGTTTTTCTCCATGGATCCAGAAAAGAGACTACAGCTGGCACTTGTTAATGACCTGGTGCTTGCTCTTCTTGCACCCTCTTGAGTTACTCACTCCACCATCAGTAGTATTCTTGACACTTCTTTGTAGAGGGAAATAGAGGGGTTTTTTCCTGATTGTAAAAGTCGTTATGGCAATAAAATTTCAGAAAACACAGGAGGAAACAGAAATCAATTATAATCTCAATGGAGAAAACTGTCGTTGGTTCTATATAAACCTCCCCCCCCTTTTTTTTCAATGCAAATACCTATGATAGAATCGTACTATCCATTCTGTTCCATAATCTTGCTTATTCACTTATCAATAAGTTGTGAATATCTTTTCATGTCATTAAAATAGCTCTGTATCTTTACATTAAATGGCTCTACAGTACTTCATTGTCTCTGTCAGGACATTTTAGTTGTCACTAATATCTGTTCAGAATGTTACAATTGCCACCATTGTACATACATGTTTAGGTAGCTGTCCAGTTATTTCCTTAGGATGAATTTCTAGGCGTGGGGTTTCTGGATCAAACAACATGCACATTTTTAAGGTTTTGATTTATACTATTAAACTGTCTTCCAGAAAGGACATACCAATTTTATATTCTCTGCAAGGGAGTGGGAGTACCCTTATTCTCCTATAATCTCTCTGTCCAGGACTATTATCTTTTTACATCCTTGCCAATCTGCTGGGTAAAATTTAGTGTCTGTGTTTACTGAGCATTTGCTTTTCTCCTTTTGTGAACTGCCTAGCATTGGTTTTTACCTGTTTTTATTTTGTACATTTAAATCTTTACTTCATCTAGAATTTATTTTGTTGTGAGGTACGGTTAAAGCTTAATTAGTTTTTTAAACAATTCCACTTGCCACTTTATCACGACCTAAATTCCCATATATTTCTTGAGTCTTTTGTTCCAATCGCCTGTCTGTACCATTTCTGCACTATTATCACTCTATTGTAATGACAGTAGTTTTACAGTGAATTTCATGTCTTGGCTAGGACAGAGGATGGAGAGCTTAGAAGGAATCATGTCTATTCTCATTCGTTTATTCTTCCAAATGGACTTGAAAATTATTCCAAACAATCTCCAAATGTTGGTCTTTGGATTACATAGATTAAATTTCTAACTGCCCTCCTGGGCCCTGCGTGGTCCCCTCCAGCCTGTCCTCCACCCTGCAGGAGAAGGATCTTTATGAACCACAGATCTGCTTCTGTCATTTATGTGCTGCAGGTTCTGTAATTGCCCCCCCCGCCCAACCCTAGCCTAAAAATAAAGCTTAACATCCCTAATATGTTCTCAAGGCTAGTGGTCATCTGGCTCCTACTTAACAGCCTAGCCTCAGTGTCTCTTCTCTGCTGCTACTGTGCACACACGTGTGCCCTCCCAGTGGGGTTCTTGTTCCGGTTGTCTGGAGCTGCTTCTAGCCCATGGAGTACTTTTATATGTTGTTCCTGCCCCCACCCCATGGCACCTAAGTATACTTTTCATATGTTGTTCTCTCAATCTGGAGTTCTCTCCTCCCCATCCCCCTTTTTTCTGGTAAACTCTTCTTTTGGCCTCAATTTAGATGTCACTTCCCTCCCTCTTCCCACAAAGTCCAGTTTATTCGCTCCCATTGTGCCCTCCCTTAGCACCTGTAAAGTCCCCTAGGATGCCATTTAACATTTTATTGTTAAGAACCTGTTCACCAGTTTGTTCTTCCACTGGATTGATAGGGCCATCTAAGTCTATGTCTTATTTACTATTGTAATTACCCTTGTAACTTGGCACTGAGGGTCACAGTCCATTCTTATGGAAGAATGAAGGAAGCGTTGCTGCTACGGTCATATCGTGTATGTCTGTGACTCTTTTTGTTTTCATTCTAGACTACTCATTCAATTGACAGCATGGCTGCTATAGAAACAATTGCCCTCCTCTGCATCTTTTTGTATTGTTAATCTAGTTTATGATTTGCTTGCTCAGAAAGAGTGGTGATACTTATTTCCCTTTCTCGCTGGACCGACGTGAGCATGTTCTACACAATGCCAGGGTTGATAACACCAAGAACTTTACAAGATACATCCAAAAAGAGAGAGAGGTGGCCCATAATGTCAACACCCTTGGGGATCCTTTCACTTCTTTACAAAATTCTCAACTGATGATCTCTCTGGGTCAACTTCTCAGAGACCCATGCCCAGTGCTTCTTCACTTGATTGGACTCCTTTAGGCTCATCGCTCAGACTCACCCCAGATGCTACACCGTTTTTGCAGAGCCCGCAGCAGCTGTCGTTCCTGAGCAGTGGTAACACCTGTGTGGACCTTCACACTCCCCACAGGTGGCTGCCTATGTCTGTTTCTGTGAGTTCTCTAAGGCACCAGCACTGCCTCGTTATTCCTGTTTCTGCAGAGCCTGGCATGGGTAAAGGAACTGAGCTAGACTGACAAATAACACTAAAGAATGACTACTTTGATGTGTCAAATAAAGCTGTACTTATTGAAGATGAGGGGGAAATGTGAGTCTACCTACTGTGTGTTCTTACACTCAGCCCCGTCTGGCATATCTTAGGCATGGCGCTCAAATTTGGAGGATCCTCTAAAAAAGTTATTGACACTCTTTGCATTGGATGTTTTTTTCACTAACTCACCGTAATGTTTCTTCTGTTCTTGTTCTGTAAGGAACTTCTCCCCCCACTGGGGTTTACAAACTATTTCCAGGCCCTCTTTTGTCTGTTTTTGTCTTGAAAGTCAAGTGATTTTTCTTGGCATGGAAAATGTGCTTTGGGAGAACCAGAGAGGAGATTCTCTTGAAAGATTATGGCAAAACCCTGTATGGCTTTAACTTGAAACATTAATCCCTTGAACACTCCTCTTCTCGTTTTTATGCTCATATGTGGAGAAAATGATCCAGCAATGCTGTAACAGCCTATTTTGTGGATGAGAGAGTTGTTCTTCTTTCACAATAATGAAAAATCATAACTATTGATTTGAAGGTGGACTGATCTGGAAACCAAACAAAGTTTCAATGGACCTGAGAAAGAAAGAAGTCATATTTATACCACTGCCCAAAGCAACTTTGAGAGACATTATCTGAGACTTCTGTACTGCCTTGGAATACCTTTGGGGCATTTTGCCGTGTTTTCTCTTTGTAGTTTTTCAGGTAGAAAAATAAGAAATCTGTTTTAAAGTCATCTTGTTATTCTAAGGTGACAAATTTATTTTTCAATCTATGCTTGTCTGATGTTGAATTAATGAACAACATGCAATTATCTAGTGCCAAATATGTGCTAAGTAACGTCTTTGTAATTAGGAGTGTAGAATCATGCACAGTCTCTGTTCTGAATAACCACGGTCCCTACCTTCAACAACCTCACAGTTTGCAAATAAATGTGACACCAACAATTGTAGTACAGTGTGATGTCGTATAGTTGCTCAGGTGGGAGTATGCATGAGGTCTGGGAGCAAAAGGATGTGTATTTAAAGCAGATTGGAGGACTGGAAAAGGCTCCCAGAGAAAATGACCCTTCAATTAAATTTTGAAGGCCAGGGTAGAAGATAGCAGACCAAAAGGAAAAAGAAGGAGAGCATTCTAGAGACAGGCATGGATATGTGGAAAGGCACATCATGCATTCAAGAGGTTACTGGTAGTTCAGGATGGATAGAAAGAAGAATATCGTTTTATTTCTATTTCTTTCAAGTTTGTCTCAGTTTTAATTCTAGGAGTGTAACTGTGCTTATACTAAAGTCATCCAGCTCCTTATATGTGTCATGAGAAAACAGATTTCACTCATTCTCATGTGTGGCCATTTTTAATAGAAAAATAGCAATGAGGATATTTGATGCAGATGTCTTCTACAACTTGTACCTCTGAAATTTTTTATTTTCATACTAGAAAATGCAAATTTTGTAAATGAATAAAAGTTTGATCACAGTTCAAGTGGACATTTTATGCTGGATTATTTATCAGTCTTTTCTATGGTTCTTTCTAACTCCTAGAACATTTAATCTCTTCACAGCCTACCTGCCTGGAAAAGTCATTTTCCACTTACTATCCAATCCCTGTGCGTCCCCCTCAATGTGATCTCCACTCCTACTACTACACTGTGATTGGTCCCTTGGCACTGATGTTCTACCCCACTGATTGTGCTATTTCATGCTATGTGATTTCACTAGCACCATTCCCTCATCCTGAAATACCCTCACTCCCCAGCACACACACCTTCTTCATATCTGACTCCTGCTCACCCTTCAAAAGCCACCTCAAACTCAGCTCTGCCAGAAGGTCTTCCTAATCCTTTTCTGCCCAGGTGCCTTGCCTCTGTGTTCCTGCCCCCACCCCATGGCACCTAAGTATACTTAATAGTAATAAGCTGTGCTATTAGTATAGTATAATACTAATACCTAGCATTTATTAGTATGTGTGTATGTATATTTGCTGCTAATAGTAATGCCTATATTTATTAAGCTCTTGTTATCTGTCAGGAACTATTAAATGTTTTATATGCATTATATTATTTAATTCTCAAAGCCATACTGTGAGATGATACCCTCATTTTTCAACAATGCTGACACGGAGAGGTTATATAAGATGCCCAAGGGCACAGAGCTCTAAGTATTGCCTCTGGATTTATACCCAGCCTCTCTCATTCCAAAGCTCCCACTCTGGGCCGACACTGTACACATACATTTTACATGTGCCATCAATAAAACTACAGGATATAAGGCTGAGACAAAAAAGAAAAGAGAAAAAAAGAAATCCTAAGACTCATCTTAGACATGATGATCTGAATTTTAAAGAAGGACCAAAATTGACAAACTTGGTTCCATATTTTATTTCCATGATTCCTCTTAGTAACTAATTAATGAGCAGGAACATGACCAAAAAGATAGGAAAAGCCCTTAAATAGGAGAGAGAAGAGAAGAGTCTGGCTGATTACTTCTTGACTTGTTGTTTTTGCTGTCATTTTTTTTTTTTTTGCTAATTGTTTCTTATAATAGACACACAATGTTATATTAGTTTCATGTACACAACATAATGATCTAACAATTCGATACATTACACAGCGAGATGTGTCCAGCTGCCATCTGACACCATACGTAGTTATTACAGTCTTATTGACTATATTCCCTATGCTGTGCATTTCATCCTATGACTTATTTATAACTGGAAATTTGTACCTCTTAATCCCCTCCTCCTATTTGCTGTCATTTTAAAAAACTATTTTTAAGGCAGTCATAAATAGTATAATGGCCAAAGTACTGTACTTTGAGTAAGAACTGGGTTTGAATTCCAACAGTCTCACTTATCCACACACTAACCCTGAGCAAATTCTTTAATCTCTCTCTCTCTGTCTCTTTCTTCATATATAAAATGGGAAAAGTAATTCTTATCTAGGATGATATATTGAGGATTAAATAAAATGGTCAATGTGAATGCACCTGAAACAGTTATGTGTCACATTGTCAGTGCCCCCAGAATAATTTATTTGCCCTGGCGGGATAAAATGTAAACTATAGCATTTCTTAGTGGTTTCAACATTCTCTTTTTTAACTTTTTGCACTCATTCTTCTCATTCCCTCTAACACCTCACTCCTACCTCCAGCCATAACAAAAACAAAAATAAAACACCATATGCTTTCATATGGACAATGACATTCTCACCCTGAAGGGGGAAAAGTTGCTTTTGGCGATTGTGTATATAAGCCTATGGCGTATCTCTAAGTGGCCCTTGGACTTTACAAATATGATGTGGAGTCTTGGTTGACAACATACAGAAGATTTTTTTTTTACTGTTCACAGTGCAGTAAATTGTGCTGGTAAATTGGTAGATTGTGCAGCACTTCTGGTAAAATTGTGATTTATGTAGCCAACTCTTTTAGGCAGTTCAAGTAATTTATTAAATCAGAGTTTTGCTTGCTTTTTATCTGTCCCAGTTATGCCCTGAAAGTTGAAGTTTTATACGCTATTTATTTATGACCTTCCATTTCTCTCTCTCCTACATTATCATATGATAGACACATGTGCTGGGAAGTTGTATAATGGGCCTAAGCAGGACCAGGAGGACTGTGAGATCAGTAGTGGATTCCATGGTTTTAATGGAAAATTTGGTCCCAGGATGCTCAGTGTTTTAATGGATAAAATGAAAAGTTGAGATCTTTTTTTTTTTTTTTAATTTTTTTATTTGACAGAGAGAGAGATAGCGAGAGAGGGAACACAAGCCGGGGGAGTGGGAGAGGGAGAAGCAGGCTTCCCGTGGAGCAGGGAGCCTGATGTGGGCCTCGATCCCAGGACCCTGGGATCATGACCTGAGCCACAGGCAGACGCTTAACGACTGAGCCACCCAGGCGCCCAAAGTTGAGATCTTTAAACTGAATACCGGGCACCTGGGTGGCTCA
>NC_138373.1:114489541-114550204 GCF_054177405.1 Leptonychotes weddellii | reverse complement strand
GTGGAGCAGGGAGCCTGATGTGGGCCTCGATCCCAGGACCCTGGGATCATGACCTGAGCCACAGGCAGACGCTTAACGACTGAGCCACCCAGGCGCCCAAAGTTGAGATCTTTAAACTGAATACCGAGCACCTGGGTGGCTCAGTTGTTAAGCGTCTGCCTTCGGCTCAGGTCATGATCCCAGGGTTCTGGGATCGAGCCCCACATCTGGCTCCCTGCTCGGCGGGAAGCCTGCTTCTCCCTCTCCCACTCCCCCTGCTTGTGTTCCTGCTCTCGCTATCTTTCTCTCTGTCAAATAAATAAATAAAATCTTTAAAAAAATAAATAAACTGAATACAGTTACTTTCTTTAACTCTTTATTGTCTTTCGTAAATTAAAAAAAAAAAAAAGCATAAGAACCTAACAAAGGAAGAGAGATAAAATTATTATCAAAAATTTTGGACCAATATGAATCAAATGTAGTTAAGCTATATGCCTTTGGTATTGCATATTGTCATTAATTTCATTTATTTAATTGTTTTTTAAAAAGATTTTATTTATGTATTTATTTGGGAGAGAGAGAGCACAAGCAGGGGGAGGCACAGAGAGAGAGGGAGAAGCAGATTCCCTGCTCAGTGGGGAGCCCAGCACGGGGCCCGCCCGATCCCAGGACCCCGAGATCATGACCTGAGCCAAACTCAGGTGCTTAACCGACTGAGCCACCCAGGCGCCCCTCGTTTATTTGTTAATAAATTAACAATTGTTAATAAATTGTTCATAAATATTCTATATATGTAAAATAATATATGCAGAATGGAAAGACATGTTTTAAGGAATAGTAAGACATCCACATACCGACCACCCAGTTTAAAATATAGAATATTGATGACCATGTGAAGCCCTTGTCCTCCCCTCAGGGATGTCATTGTTCTTTATCTCCCCAGAAGTAATACCATCCTGTGTTTTTCAATTTATTATTCAGCTATTTTTCTTTATAGTTTCTATTCTCCTCTCAGTGTATATTTTGGCTGTTTGCAGATTTTGCTAATACAAAAGCTGTCCCAGTTAACTTCCATGTACTTAATCTTCTGTTGCACAAATGCTCGAGTTTCTCTGGAGTGCACACCATGCAGTGGAGGTGCTGGGTTATGAGTGTGCACCTCTTCAGGTTGGCTAGACCAGACCAGACTATCCCCACATACACTCCTGTCAGCAGCAGGTGAGCTCCCATTTCTCCACTATTACTTAGTCTGCTTGGGCTTCCATACCATAGACTGGGTGACTTAACAGAAATTTATTTCCTCACTGTTCTAGAGACTATAAAGTCCAAGACCAGGGTTCAGTTTCTGGGGAGAGCTCTTTTCCTGGCTTGTAGACGGCTACCTTCCTGCTGTGTCCTTACTAGTGGAGAGGGAGGGAGCAAGCTCTCTGGTATCTCTTCCTTTTTACAAGCGCATAAGTTTGATAGGATCAGGACTCCACCCTTATGACCTCATTTAACTTAAATCAACTCCTGAAAGGCCTTGTCTCCCATACAATCACATGGTGGGGGCGGGGGGGAGGCAGAGCTTCAATATATGAATTTTGTGGGAACACAATTCAGTCCATTGTAATTCTAAATACTTGATATTTTCAGAGGTTTGGGGGTTTTTGTTTTGTGTTGTGTTTTGTCAATTAGTGGGTATAAATTATATCTCATTGTGGCTTCTTTCTTTTTCTATTGTGGTAAACCATATATAACATAAAATTTACTATTTTAGCCATTTTAAGTGTATGGTTCAGTGATATTAAGTACATTCTTATCGTAGTGCAGCTATCACCATAATCCATTCCCAGAACTTTTTCATCTTCTCAAAAAACTTCATACCAATTAAACAATGCCTCTTCATCCTTACTTCTTGCCAGCCCCTGGCAACCACCATTGTACTTTCTGTCTATGAATTTGACTACTCTTTGTACCTCATATAAGTGAAACCATACAGAATTTGTTTTTTCATGCCTGGCTTATTTCACCGAACATAAGTGCCTTTAAGTTTCATCCATGTGATAGCATCTGTCAGAACTTCCTTCCTTTTAAAATCTGAATAATAATATTCCATTGTAAGTATTCCATTTGTAAACAAAACACATTTTGTTTATCCACTCTTTTATTGATGGATGCTTGGGTTTCTGTCACCTTTTGGCTATTTGTGAATAATGCTGCAATGAACATGGATTTACAAACAAATGTACAAATATTGGTGTACTGTTTGAGTCCTGGCTTTCAATTCTTTTGAGTGTATATCACTGTGGTTTTTAATTTTTGTTTCCCTGATTACTGAAGAGGTTGAATATCGATCTTATTTTTATTGGTCATTATTGGTCATTATTAGCCATTTGTGTTTGCTTTTCTTTAAAATAATTTTTAGGACTTGTGTATTCTGGAAACTAATCTTTTGTTGCTTATATGTGTGACAATTTTCTTCTCTTGATATTTGACTCTTATTTACAATTTCTTTATGGGGGGTTTTTGTTGAATTGGAAACCCCTAATTTTAATGTAGCAGAATTTATTATTTTCTCCTTTTATGACTTCTTATCTTATTTAAGAAGTCTTCTACCTTGAGGACATTTAAGATATTTAATTTTTAAAATTCTAATTAAAGCAAACATGAATATTTTAGGAAATAAAATGTAAATGATGGAATGTTTAATGTTAAATTTGAAGCTTCATTTATCAAGTATCTATTGAGTCCTACTTTGTGACACACCCTTAAAGGCCACATATTCTTTGCCCTCATGGAGAAAGACAATAGCCAAATGAATGTACAACACATGCCAGGTTGTCATAAATGCTATGAAGGAAGACTAAAAGAAGTTACTGTCATTAGGACCAGAGAACCCTCCCACCCATGTGAGCTATGTGAAAAGCACAAGAAGAAGGTACAATGGCAGCCCATACACAGGGCTTCTAGTCCTGGTTCTTTCACTCTGCAAATTGGGTGAAACTTACTTGTCAGTTAAATGAGCAGATCAAATCAGATAACCTGCATGAATCCTTTCACCTTGAAAAATTCACTTTTTGCTTTATTAAACCTCTTTGGGAAAAACTGTTTATAAGGAAATATGATAAGTTTAAATTTTTCTAAAGCTAAAAGAGTGTAGTTCACTTCCAATCCTGATTCTTAACTCTATGTCCCAGGCAGAGTAACTTTTCATCATTTCCAATAAAACCAATATGAGATCCCAGCTGAAGCACTGTAAATGGAGAACCATTTGTAAAAGGATGTCCCTGTAATTAAGATGACTCTGCAGAGAAAGCTGTAAGAGCAAGTCTTCCATGATCGGCTGCAAAAAGGAAAGCACTAAAATTGCTAAGTAATACTATAGATTTCAAAATTTATATGTATCTTTGGAGCTAGTCTCATAAAAGGAATGATTATTTAACAGTCTAAATTCTTGAAAATGGTTTTCATAGTAAAAAAAAACATAACACATACTGCTATACTTTTTTTAACCTGTGGACATTAAAATGTAAATTTCACTTTGGAGCTTGTGGAAAATCTTTTCATGGAATGAATGCTAAATTAAGTGTGACAGGTGATTGTGATTAATCACTTATTACCAGCAATGGAAGAAATGAAGCCTTTGTTGCCTCATGAAATATAACACAACGCAAAAGGAAAATGCAGAGATGGATCATTTTTGAAGGAAAACATAAACCATTTTACACCTCTTCGAAAAACTGAATGAAAACATATGAATCTCATGCATATGAATCTTCCCATTTATCTGAGGGTTACCCTGGACTCTGATCTCTTGAACTTGAAGGTTCAGAGTTCCTTCAAGATCATACTGTCAAATGTGCTTACAGTATGTCATTTGACTGCCATCGGCAACTGCAGTTTACGACTTTGCTAATAAAGTTGGATGAAGCCAAAGACTGCTTAGGGTGTGACCAGACATCACATAGGACAGTGGGCAATAGCATGGCTAAGGAACACAACTTCCTCATTCAGATTCTAGTTCTGTCACTTATAGCTAAGAAAACTTGGGCAAGTTTTTAACTTTTAATTATATCAAAATTAACTATTAATAAATTAATTATTTAATTAATACTCTTTAGTAAAATGGGGATAGTGGTAATTTAATCCATGTCTTTACTGATTAAAGACAAAAGCTGTGGTCATCTTTAGGTATTCAAAAGTTATAAAACACCCATTTCCCTCTTTTTCCACTTTCCCTTTTTTTGATTTTTGAAATTTGAGATGAAGTCTTCACTTATATAGAGTCATCTTAAAAATTACAGACATTCTGGGGCGCCTGGGTGGCTCAGTCGGTTAAGCGTCTGCCTTCGGCTCAGGTCATGATCCCAGGGTCCTGGGATCGAGTCCCGCATCGGGCTCTCTGCTCAGTGGGAAGCCTGCTTCTCCCTCTCCCACTCCCCCTGCTTGTGTTCCCTCTCTGTCTCTCTCTCCGTCACATAAATAAATAAAAATCTTAAAAAAAAAAAGTTACACACATTCTGAGGCTCCTGGCTCGTTCAGTTGGTAAAGCATGTGACTCTCGATCTCGGAGTCATGAGTTCAAGCCACATGTTGGGCATAGAGCTTACTTAAAAAAAACTACAGACATTCTTGTATCTGCTATACAAACAGATTTCTTATCCTACCCTTTACCATCCCTTGAGCAAGTCACTTACCCACCCTAGCTTTACCTTCCTTATTTGCTAAATGGAATTGATACCAATTCATAAGGATTATAGGCTTCCCATAGACTCTGAGTGTTACATTTGATCAATACATAATGATTCAGAGCAGGAATATGCACATTGATCTTAAACAGTGGTTTTAAACCTTGGGTTCAAGTGTGGGTTTCTAGGATTCTGGAAATAATATACATTTGTGTTTGTGTATTTGCGTTTTGGGACCAGGCCTTGGTACACATTTAGTGTTAATACATGTTCATCCCATTTTCACCGTAGTTCTGTCACCTTAAGACACTTTGTGACAATCTTCTGCTTAGATAGAAATTTTTGTATCACTGACTCACATGGTGGGACCACCATTCTATAATTTGTCACCGGTCTCCCATAGTAATGACAAAGATAGTTTCATTCGCCCTTTTCCCTTTGTTACATAGAAAGTCAGATGGCTACATTGGATGGCATTATATTAGGACAAAGAGTAAAATCTTCTTCCTAATGCTTCCTGAATGAGGAGAAATGACACCAAAAACAGTGATACACTACATAGGCCTTTAGCATTGCTGTTATCATGATAAAAATAAAGGTTGAGTGTAAGTAGTGTTTATTTTTCTTGTAAGTTTTCATGTTCTATTTGAATAGCACATTTAATATCCCTTTTATCCAAACAGTAAACAAAGCCAATGAACAAATACTTATTAAGCACCTAGAATGTACAAGATACTGTGTGGGGAACAAAAATGAATAAAAAATAACCCAGCTTCAGTGATTTTCCTATCAAGTTCATGACCAAGGAAATATAGCTTTTCCAATTATCTTACTATCCCTGCAGTAATAGGATATTTTACTTTCCTCATTTGCTATTCCCAATTATTGTAATAAATGCAGCCAACATATATGTAAATTTGGTTTAGCAAGAATGTTTTCTGGCCTTTTTTCTCTATAAGGCAATCCCAATAAAATCCTAAGGTTAGACATTTCTCCGTCAATAGTGACTTTAATCTATTAGAGAACATCATTTACTGCACTAACAGTATGATGAGATGCAGAAGCAGATATTGCTCCATGATTCGTAAAATGTTACTGACCCATTCGAAAAGTCTCTGCTATTGTGGACACTGGAAAAAAAAACAAAAAGTCTCTGCTCCCTGCCCTCATGGGCTTTGTAGTCCCATGATAGAACAATTAAATCTTGAACATATAGTCTAAAAAGATGCAGGAAGGCATCCTCTATTTTAAGATGCTTTCAACTAATTTCTCTAAGTCTTACTTTTCTCACCTGTCAACTGAGATCCATTCTTTCACTCAAAAATATCTTTTTTGCAAAAATTGAGCTCTGAAGTCCACATTTTTCTGCCTCCCAAGAGTTTAAGCACCGTGAGGGCAGAGAGCAGAAGAAAACAAATCCAGGGAGGCTCTGAGCTGGTATTTGAAGATAAGGATTCTGGAAATTTTTACATCTTCTTCAGAACCTAGCAAAAAGGGCCTTGTACATTGTAGTTGCCGAACACAAAAGCAGAAAAGGTGCCTGAAAGCCCCAAAGCCATGACCTGTATTTGACAGAGTGACTACCAGTCCCTTAAGATTTTTCAGGGGGAAACAAATCCATTTTTTAAAGTCAACATAATAAAATTAAATTAAAAAATAAAAAAAATAGTCAAAATTAAGCTTGTATTATTTGAAACTAGGTTCTTGAAGTGTTCTTTCCATACAGAATGTCGACAGGGAAATATAAAAGATGAATGCTTTAGCATGCTTTCAATTGAAGGTTCTGTGTATATTTAAATAATTCACTGCCTCATGTAGAAGGTAAACAACCCTGGAAGAAAATAGGTCCAGTGTGCAATTGTAACATGCTTTTAAGGATGGTGTCCTTTATAAACTAATTGCTTTTTATTTTTATAAAGTAGTGTATTTTAGTACATTGTTTTAGAGTCAGTTTAATAATTAACCTAGTCCTTTTCCAAATGGTTTTCATTGTAGCTCTTCCAGAAATTGACTTTCATATAAAAATCACATTTGAATGTTCACTTGAGTTGAAGCTTTAAAGCAAATATTATGACTCAAGATTATAATTAGATGGTTTAGAACTACCAGTCATTGAAGACACAGCTCAGTAGAATCCAAGTTTATTGTTACTAGGTAGCAGTTATGAAGTATAGGAATCTGTGTTATCATTTAATTCAGGGATATTTTTGTGTGGCCATTCTGAGCACTCTGCAACATGCTGGTCATCATGCATGTTAGGCTTCCTGCCATTTGTGTCATTGAAGCTTGTCAGTTCTATGTGCTGCAAATTTTATGAAGCCTTACTGCAGGTAGCCATACATTATATACATCTTTTCAACCTCCCAAGAGTTTCTAATAATTTAAAACAATAGTTTCATATGGGATATTTTCATTTTGAAATAGAGCCTCCTCAGTTAGACCAAAATACAGCCATGCGACCAACAACTTTTGTTTTTAGGAAATGGTAAATGAGTAGAAAGAATTTAATTTTGCATGCTAATATACATATTTGCAATAAAGGGTAAGTTACTTGAACACTATTTTCTGTTTCAGAGAGTAGATTTAACATTTCTTTAAAGACTGTGTTCAACAAACGATTGTTGAGTTCCTACTACTTGAGAGTCTTTGGGAATATAATGATGCAAAGCAGACTTAGTTCCTACCCTTTTGAACTTACAGTTTAGTGGGGAAAATACATTAATCACATAATGACAAAGGTAGATCAATAGTTCTAAACTGTGATGATTTCTGTAAGAGTTTCTCAAGCTCCTGACATTTGGGGCCAGATAATTCTTTGTTGTGGGGAGCTGTCCTGTATTTTGTGAGCTGTTTAGTAGGATCCCTGTCCTTTATCTGTCAACAGCAACCCCCCTCCCAGTAGTAACAATCAAAACCGTCTCCAGCTGTTGTCAGATGTCCTCAGGAAAGGGGAGCAAAAATCACCCCTGGTTGAGAAGAACTCCTTTATATAAAGGAGAAATACAAGGTATTTTGAGAACATGTAACAAGGAAACTGGCAAGGTTCTCTGAAAAGTGACATGGTAACATTTGTATTAAGCTCTGATGGGGAGTTAACTAGACTAGAGGAAGGTGATGGGAAAGGACATGGAGAGGAGGGGAAAATGGGAAATAGAACAAGTTATTTCAGGTTTCTTTCTGAAGGCCAGTTCTCTGTACATGTTAGCCATCCTGGTGAATTCCTCAAGGACAGGCCCAGCCTTCTGCTTCTGTCCGAACCCCCTGTATTCCCTTAGGGCTGGGTACATAGAGGCACTCAAGGAATTTTTGTTGAAGGCATACTCTCTATCCAATCTAACAGGCACAATGCTAAGTAAGCACTAGGAGATATAAATATGGCCAAGCCATGCTCCCTGGTATCTGTGACCTCATAATCTATTAAGAACAGAGTAAAATGAAGCAAGTAATCCTTCTGGGGAGGAGAGAATGTGTTCCCTGAAGAGGTGACATTTGAAGAATAGTGAAGAATAGGCAGGTGCCAGGTGGATGTGCATTTCCCCAGCTGTTCCAGATAGAACTAGTTGCTTCCTCCCCAGTACTTCTTTTGTGGTTTGTCAGTGTTTCCATCATTGGCCTTAGAGCTTTGGGGCACAATTAGACCTAAATGCACAGATGTTGGAATTCGCACATAGATAGATAGATAGATAGATAGATAGATAGATAGATAGATAGAGGTATCTGTATGTATATCTCTGTCTTTCTGTCTGTGTATCTATCAGGAGGTGCTAATAAAGGGAGAAATAGCTACTAATTAGACAAAAATGTCACTTGTTCCCTATAGTAACCTACCTGATTCATCTCTCTCTGACTACTGCGAGTCCTGATACAGTCACTTTGAAACTTGTAAGACATGTGCTTGACACATGGAAGATATTCAATAGATATTGTGGATATTTCTTGAACAATGAGTGAATAAGCAAGTGAACTGATCGTTTCATTTTGTTCTACATATAAAGGTCTGATGATTGAAGAAGAGTCAGGAAAACAAGTTAGGAGTCTCTTAGTCCAAGATAAGAGATTTGGTGGACTAGGCAATTGTGCTTAAATTTCTGGGTTGCAGTCTCCTTTCTAATACAAAAGTATAAAGTCCTAAGATTAGACACTGATCTCTGCCACAAAGAAACCATCTGATGAAGACCAAAAGTAATGCAGTGTCAGCTGTTGAGCTGTCCCGAGGGATGACAAAGAACATCTAAGTATCCTTTATCAAAGGAAAGAGTACAGCTGTACAGATAATGGCTTAGCAGCCAGGGGCAGGTTGAGCAAGAGCCTGATCTGCAAGCACCTGTGGTTAGAAAATGGGAAGGCACAGTGTGCAATGACATTTGGAGCTTAATGTCCATGCAAATGAATTACTTGGACCAGGCAGAGATGGTCATAGAGCACAAGAGCATGAATCCTGGCAAAATAGCATCCATGCCAAGTCCCTGGGTGTCCAGGCTCAGTGCCCTTTCTTTTTGCCACCTGCAGAGTCACCTCCATAGGAAAAAGCAGTGCACCGTCTCATCAGGATTCTGTGCTCATTTCCAGAACTGTGAAACATGGATTTGTGACACTGACTATACCTCTTTTTAATTGAGACAGTAGGCTTTCTCAGCTTCCCCAACTCACAAGATAAGGGGACAGAACACGAGGCACCGGCAGAACGGCTAAGAGAAATAAGGACAAGGCAGATTTATTAGGACAAATGTAAGCAAATGTTTTTTCCTAACCAGCTATTCCTAGCTTCTGCTGGCTTATATTCAAGACATTTAAGAAATTTACTTTCAGTTTTCTAACCAGCTATTCCTAGCTTCTGCTGGCTTATATTCAAGACATCTAAGAAATTTACTTTCAATTTCCTTTATAGAAAATTATGTATGTACACATATTTGGTGTACATATATGTCTGTATATACATGTACATACGTATACATATAATTTTGTCAGTACACAATATATATACTCTCTAGGGATACGTTAATTTGTAATTGAGCTTTTGTTTGACTCTTTCAGCATTTGGTTTTAAAAATATACTTTTAATGTGAACTTGAGCCTGGTGTGCCTGCTTTTGCCTTGACCTGGAGTCCTTCTCCCCAGAGGTAGGGCTGGCTCCTTGTCCTCATTTCAATCTCAGCACATGCCGCCTTCACAGAGAGGCATTCCCTACCACACGGTGCTTCTTGACTCCCACTCAGGACTCTGAGTATCTGAAATTTTTGGTAGGCATGAAATAAATATTTGTTGAATCCTATAAGAGAGATACTTGCAAATCTCTCTGTGTACTCTTTATGCTATTTATATTTTTGGCAAATTTCTTATCTCTGTCATCCCCAACTCCTCAAATTTGATAGGTTATCTTAAAATTATTCCCTTTTAGAAGTTCCATCTAAAATACATGTTTGCAAAATTTTTCTACCTCAGTGACATTTTCCACTAAACCCTAACAGTTATAAAACTATGTATTGCCTCAAACTCCAAGGTTAATTCCATCATTTTGAATTTCTTCATTTTATGCATGTTGTCAGAGGGTAATTATGTTTAAAAAATCACTAATACCAACTAAGGTTTCTTTATACAATAGTTCAAATGAATGTATTTCAATCTAAATTTGTAAATATTTTATTACTTTATAAGTCCCTTTGAAAATTAGTGTAGTAATTTTTGACATTAGAAATACTCAAAAAGAGTGTCATAAGACCCCACTGGTCATCAGTTCATATGGGAAGTACATATGTGAAAATCTGTCCATTTACAAGTGAGATACATGAGCCACATCAGAGAGTCAATTCAGTTTGGGCAAAACATAATGGAAGCTATGCATAATGAGAAGATTATAGAAATAGGAAGACCAAGATATGAACTATATTGGTTAACAAAAAATGAAGCTAATATAATATATGTAATTTAGAGAAGATGGCCAGCCATCTGGTCATGTGAAGACCTGTCTTCAAATGGCAGATTCATAAGAATAAGGTCATGACATATTAACATGGGTCCTCTCCTCCTCGAGGCCTTCCCGACTTGTGTGTTAAACAAAGAATGACATCGCAAGCTTACCACCTACACCAAACCCAGTTTTCTGGAAAAGCAACTGAAATGTATGATCCAAAAGCAAAATACAGTCTTGCCTTGGTTCTCATTTGCATTTGGCTTTTAAACATGGCAAAAACCAATAGTGGGTTTTCACTTTGAGCTATTTCTAAATGTTATGTTGGAAATTAGCTGCAAATGTTACATTCTCTGGAACAAGTTAAATTGGAAATGTTGTCCATGGTAAATGAAATATACCCCCAAGCATTCTTCACTATGAATGAGAATCCTGAAAGAAAAACGTACTTCTCATGTAACTTTTAAAGATTTAGTGCATTATATGAGAAATTTCACATGGAGAAAACCAAATAATAACCACTGTCTTTCCTTGGAGATAGATTAAAAAGGACAAGAGGTATAAAAATGAATGTATGTGCTATTAACCACCAGCCTAGTGCTTGCTGCAGAGAATAATTTTGATCCTTTACTGTATGTCCTTAGCATAAATGATTATTTTACATGTTTTATTTCTCTAATATTCAGAAAGAATCAATAAATTATATTTATTAACTCAGATGCAAGAGATGTTTTGCAGTCTATCCAATGATAAATTTCTAATATATCCATCTTGCCTTAAAATGTTACTTTACTTCTAATTTTTTTCTCTCTTCAAGGAGATTAACTCTTAACTATAGCTACCTATTATGTACTTTAACTTAAAGTTGTAAATCATCTTGTTACATATTTTTGTACTTTCCGGAATGAGATGTTTTGTTGAGTTATTCAAACCAAGATAATGGTACTGACCTCTATGCAACTGTATTCTAGCCTTTTGAGAGGACAAATATGAATATGGAAAAAGAGAAGCCATTGTAATAATTTATTTTCTTACAATATATTTTTTAATATCCAAAATCATAGAATTATTTAACTTGCATGGTATTGAACAAACCTTTTTAAATGGGAAAAACACTGGCTTCTTCAGGGTAAAAGTTATATTTCTATCATCTAACACAGTGCCTGGCACCTTGAAAGTGCTGAATCAGTAGTTGGACAGATGAATGAATGTGGGAGGAAGGAAGGGGGGGAGGGATAGAGGGATGGAGGAACTTTGTTTAAAGAGATACCTTGTGGGGTGCCTGGGTGGCTTAGTTGGTTAAGCATCCAACTCTTGATCTCAGCTCAGGTCTTGACCTCAAGGTCATGAGTTCAAGCCCCACACTGGGTTCCATGCTGGGCATGGAGCCTACTTAAAAATAAATAAATAGGGGCACCTGGGTGGCTCAGTTGGTTAAGCTACTGCCTTCGGCTCAGGTCATGATCCTGGAGTCCCTGGATCGAGTCCCGTATCGGGCTCCCCGCTCAGCGGAGAGCCTGCTTCTCCCTCTGACCCTCCCCCTCTCTCTCTCTCATTCTTGCTCTCTCAAATACATAAATAAATAAATCTTTAAAAAAATTATTTAAAAAAATATAAATAAATAAATAAATAAATAAAATAAAAGTAAAGAGATACCTTGCTGTGTAATAATAATAATGTGGCTGAAGATTAGTTTTACTGAAGGCAACCAAAAGATAATAAATTTGTAAGAAAATAGTTCAAATATCCCTTAAAGTGGTAAGCTGACGTACTATCAGCTGAGGTTGAAAAAAGAATGTAATGGTCATTTTAGCTAGTTGTTTGAATACCTTGATAAAATTGAAAACAAAGAGGTATCAGAAGCCAAGTAAGAAATTTTGTTTTTAATCCTGAAAATAATATGGTCCACCTGTACTTGCAATGTTTCCAACAACTGAGCCTCCAGAAGGGATGAGGAAATGAGCTCAGATTCTGAGAGAGGAAGTTAAAGGAGTGAAGAGTTGACAGGTACATGAGTACCAGTTAGGAAACTTAGGGCTCCTACCATGTAAATCAGACGATAAATCTGAGGAGGACGTGAGCCAAGTTGACAATACCATAAATATCATGAACTTGACCATCCTTATAAGTCTGAAATGTTCCAGTATATATTGTTTCTCATTTAGTTGGAACTTATCACAACCAAGAGATGGTACAGGGTGACTAACTGTAAATGGACACAAGCCCAGTTAGTAGCTATGTGACCATAGGCAATTTACTAAACATCTCTGCTCTTATTTCATTCCCTGAAAACAGCAGCTAATACCTACCTCATCAGGCTGTTATGAAGATTAAATGAATTAATATTTTTAAAGTGCTTAAAACACTTAAAGGTTTGTTAGATAAACTTCACAGAGAAGAAATTATTGAGAAAAACAGGGAAATTTGGGTATATCTTTAAATTTCATGCCTCCTCATGAACAGATTTCTTTAACTAAAAACAGAACACTGGGTTGGAAAAGCTGTTGGTCTGGTGTATTCATTCATTCATTGGATATTTACTGAGCATCTACTATTTACCATGAATTACTCTAGATACTTAGGATATCGTGATAAAAATAAATTATAGATATGGTTACTGTCCTCATGGAATTTATGATCTAGAGGGGGACGGAGCTAAATAAATGATAATTCTGTACAGTAAATCTTGTGATAAACACCACATGGGGTGCCATAGGATCTCAAAGCTAGCACATCAACTCTGGAAACTGGTCGGAAATGGGGGAAGATCATGGGATACTTCCTGGGAAAAGTGCTGACTGGTTTAAGACTTGAAGGATGAATATAAGTTAGGCAGGTAAGAGGACATATGTGGAATATTCCAGAGCACAGGAAATTCAGGATTACTGAAGTTAGATGGCAAGGGTGAGACGAGGCTAAAGAAATAGGCAGGGATCAGGTCATGAAGGAAAACCAGTGCCATACAGTTTAAACCTTAAAGACAATTGGGACCCAATTTGAAGTCATCCATGGACCTTTTGCTCCTTAGCCTATCACACTGTATTTCTTTAGAATTTATTTGGGAATACATAAATAAATTTATTATAGGTGGCTTGTAGAGTAATCTAAGAATGCTGCTGAAAATGGTGTCAGAGACTGGTCAAATGGAATCACTACAGTAATTTCTTGGGTATGACATAAAAAACACAAGCATCAAAAGCAAAATAGATAAATTAGACTCCATCAAAATTAAAAACTTCTGTGCATCAAAACACTGTTAATAGAGTAACAAAAGACAACTCACAGAATGGGAGAAAATGTTTGCAAATCATATATCTGATAAAGGATTAATATATTCCAAAATATAGAAGGAGCTCCTACAACTCAACAACAACAACAAAAATAAAAACCAACCCAACTGAGAAATGGGCAAAGGACTTGAATAGACATTTCTCCCAAGAAATTATAAATATGGCCTATAAGCCAAAGAAACAATACTCAACATCACTAATCATTAAGGACATGAAATTAAAACTACAATGAGATACCACCTCATACCCATTAGAATGGCTATTATTCAAAATCAAAACCAAACAAAAAACAATGGAAAATTACAAGTATCAAATATTGGCAAGGATGTGGAGGAATTGGAAGCCTTTTGCATTATTAGTGGGAATATAAAATGGTGTGGTCCCTGTGGAAAATAATTTGAGTTCCTCAAAAAGTTAAACGTAGAATTACCATATGATCCAACACTTTCACTCTTAGGTATATACCCAAATGAATTGAAAACAGGGACTTGAACAGATACTTGCACACCATTGCTCATAGCAACATTATTCATGATAACCAAAAGGTGGACACAGCCCAAATGTCCATCAACAGATGAATGGGTAAACAAAATGTGGTATATGCATACAAGGAAGTATTATTCGGCCATAAAAAGGAATGAAATTATGATAATATGCTAAAATACGGGTAAACCTTGAAGACATTATGCTAAGTGAAATAAGCCAGACATAAAGGGACAAATATTGTGTGATTCCACTTACCTGAGGTACCTAGAATAGGCAAATTCATGAGGAGAGAATAGAATAGAGGTTACCAAGGCCTGAGGGAAGGATGGAATAGGAAGGTACCATTTAAAGTGTATAGACTTTCAGTTTTACAAGATGAAAAGAGTTTAAGAGGTGGCTGGTTGGTGTTAGTTGTACCACATTATAAATGTATTTAAGACCACTAAACTGGACACTTAAAAATGAGTAAGGTGGTAAATTTTATGTTATGTGTATTTCACCACAATATAAAAAAAAATTGATGGAATAACTATGCCCTGCAATTTATAAAACATTTTCCCAAAGATAAAACTTTTCTAAACACAATATTCTCTTTGAATTTTTATTTCTTTTTTTTTTAAGATTTTATTTATTTATTTGACAGAGACACAGTGAGAGAGGGAACACAAGCAGGGGAAGTGGGAGAGGGAGAAGCAGGCTTCCCGCCAAGCAGGGAGCCCGATGCGGGGCTCGATCCCAGGACCCTGGGATCATGACCTGCGCTTAATGACTGAGCCACCTAGGCGCCCCAGAATTTTTATTTCATTCATTATCTACTGGCTGATGCCTTTGGGACTTTTGGAGTGTGTAAATTGGAGCCAATTAGATATGTTCTGAGTGAATAACCTCGTGCTCCAGCTTATAAACTTCAAAAGAACTTCTGCAACCCAACTCTTAATTTCTGATGAGGAAGAAGCCCCTTGTGCCACTTTCCCCAACTGAAGAGGCAAAGAGGCTTTAGGTGGGTGGTGATAGGAGGGGTCGGGGGAAGGAGGAGGTCAGGAGAAGACCAAAAATTTTTAAAAGCCCTGGTCTGCAGCTTTGTGAAGGACTTATTGTTGTTCTCGCTCTGAAGAACGGCACAGTGTCCTCAGAGAGCAATTACCTGGAGTATGAGATCAATCATGCTGACTCCTTAATTGTTTATTGTTCTTTGAACATCTCTAATTGTTAACATCTGTCTGATATTAAAGTAGAATGTCAAGAAGGCAAGAGTGAAGCTTTCCCAGGTTTCCAGAGCAGCCTACTCAGGAATATGAATCAAAGGAAAATCAATTCCTTGCTCAACTCATGGTTCAAAATTATATTGGCCTTCCGGGTGCAGGGAATTGAGGATCCTGGATGGTGACAATGAATCAATGTGTCTTTGTAACTAACACTGAACCTATTTTTGAGAGCTCCCTCAGCACACCATTGGCACAGACTGTCAAAATACTGTTCGTCCCTGGCTGGTGACTCTAGAGGGGAACTGAATGCCTCATTTTTGCAAAGGCTGCTAGGGCACCATTCCTTGCACATATCCTTGAGGATCTGTGGAGCATAGAGCTCAGGATTTGTGGAGTCATGAACTGAGTTTTAATCTGCTCCCCTACTCTCTACATGTGCAAATTTGTGTAGGTAGCTTAATGCCTTTGAGCTTTGGTCTCTCTATATATACTACAGGGATGATAATACCAGCTCATCAGATGGAAGAATGAATGTAAAGTTGCACTAAAACTGTAAAGTGCTTTCTAAATAAGAGTTGTTTCTATTAGCGGTTTTGCAAGAGGCAGCAATGTCAACCCCAAACAATGAATTACTTTTACTCCTCCTTCAACAATCAAAACCATATAGTAGCAAACTAGTATTTCTTAATCTCCTTCTTTTCTCTCCTCTGTACATGGAGATTTCTCCTCAGATGTTTGCTTTTTCAGTGGAGAATAAAATTATCTAGTCACCTGCTTTTTGTAACCATTTTGAGAAGGCTGTTGCTTGATAATTACCCTCAAATCTTTGGTTTTTTTTAAATCTTCTTTTGATTTTCTTGGACAAAGCAGGTAAAGATGAAAAAGATTAACGTTTTGACCATTTTATTGTCTTTATCGATTTCATCTTCAGTGTTCATCTATTGCTCTTATTTCTATTAGCCGATACATGGCAAATGCTAGAAGCTTTCCACTCTGTTCTTTTTGAAGTGAGTCTTGAGTACAAACACTGTGAGCTGCTGTTTTTGTCAAAGGTGCCACCAGGAACAAAGTAAAATGTCCTTGATGTGTACTCTTGATTCAGGAAGACTGAGGAAAACCACCAGAATGGCTCTCTCTACTTATGTCCATTTTTTCCTACTCCACATTGCCCCCATGAGATCCTCTGATCCAGTACCTAGTCCCCAATGTGTCACTTTAAAATTGTGAATTGTGACCATTATGAGTCCATTTAAACATACCTTATGTAATTTTTTTGTTTGCTTTTTAAAAGAGAAATATGACTCTTATATAGTAGTACATCTTGCCCTGTGGCTCCTGAACTGTTTCCCTATTCAATGTTTCCTTTGAATTCAATGTGTGCATTTTAGTTTGTTATTTTGTCTCCTATCTTGATATGGATACGTTGAGTTCTTTCTGTATTTTAATTATCCAGGCAAGACCTCAAATGACTGCAACAACAACAAACTTGGAGGAAATGCCCTTTATCCTTATATATGAATATTTTAAATACCATTGGTTCATACTGGCCTGAACATCATTTTTAAGAGTATAGAGAAATAGGAGTTTCAACTTCCCAGTGTTAGAAACCTGTAAAAAAATAAACAGATTTTTAACTTATCTCACCAAGGTGATATGTGATAACTCCTGAACATCGCATTTTTGTCTTTTACTCCAGATGATAGTGGTGCTTGCCTTTTTTCAGTTGGTCTCCATCTAATAAGCTTTAGTTCCTAATTGTTTTACAAGTATGACATTTAATCAATGCTAATTCTCAAGAAACTTAATTCACTAATGCATTAGTGGATCTTTAGAAGTGTTTCATTATGCACGTGCGTTCATGAAATGTCTTTAATGCTTATCTTCTGGTATTTTAAGACTCTTCCTTGGCAAAGAAAGCTGCCAGAGAAAAATTTAAGTATATTCAGTAACATAGATGCAATATATTTTTGGAAAACCAGAAATGGTAACATTTTAATCAATTATACTTTATTTTTTTAATAGGTAAATAGGTAGATTCTGGGATAAACAGATGGTTTGAAACACAAAACACATAAAAAAGGTATATAGTGAAAAAATTCACTCTCTTCCACAACCCCCAGCCAACCAGATCCCACCATTACACACACAAAATGAAAATCATGCTTACTCATTTCTTACAATTCCTCCAGATGTTCTTTATGCAAACATAAGCAAATATAAATTCATATTCATAACTTTCCTTTATAAAACATAATATAGCATTCTGTGCACACTGTTCTGTATGTTGCTTTTTTCACTGAAAAAATATATCTTGGGGATCTTTCCATTTTGGCACAAGAAGTGGTTTATCATTCTTTATTTATAGCCGGATGAATGTTTTTTGTATGGGTACATTCTAATTTATTTAACTAGGCCCTCACTTGTGAACATGTAAGTTGTTTCCAGTCTTTATTCATGACCATTTAAATTGTTTCAAATATTTTGCTATTATGAAATTACTGTAATGAATATCCTTTTACATATACTATTTTATACATGTATAACTGTGTATGTAAGATTAATCACATTGTGGAAATCTGGGTCGGAGGGCATATGCATTTATAATGTTGATAAATATCATCAAATTGACCTCTTCAAAGGTTATACTGGATCATATTTCCACCTACAGTGTGTGACAGTTTCTGTTTCCCCACAGCCTCACCAATATGTATGTTATCCAACTTGGAGGATTTTGCTAATCTGGGAAGTGAAAAAAATGGTATTTCATATGGCTTTAATTTGCATTTCTTATGAGTAAGTTTGAACAACTTTTTTTACTTTTACTATTTCCTTTTCTGTGAATTTCTATTAATATCACAGTCCCTTTTTCCTACTGGCCTTTGGTTATAGTGTGTTAAGATCAAATATATATAAATATCCCAGATTTGGGCAAAACTTAGAAACTGATCTCTAACCAAAACCAATCTTTCTGTGTCCTGTCAGACTTGGAATATGTCCACTGGGAGTAGAAAAGTTAGATATCCAAGTCATCCCTGGGACCTCCAATTTCTTTGGGAAGTGATTCTAATTAATATTAAGAGAAATAAAAAGAGAATGTGATGAAGCATTCATATTGTTCAGTTAATTCATGTGGTGATTCAAGTACCCTGATACCATTAGCTTTGATTAAACATGATTCTTGTAAAAAGAGTTGAGAACTAAAGCTTACTAGATGGATAATGTCATTTAAAAAAGATGAGTAGGACCACCAATGCAGCAGTTTATAAGCATTTTTTTTCCTTTGGCTAGGTGAAGGAAAGAGCCAGATCTGAGATGGGGTCTCTTTGAGTAATTAAAGCCAGCTTATCTCCCAGTCCCGCTGTGGAGCTGGTTTCGGAAGTTGAAAGTAACCTCAGACTATACATCTCTACCCCCAAAACACACACACACACACACACATACACACACTCTCCCACCGATGCTTGTCAAATTGTTCCCTAGCTCTTGAGGAGACAAGTTTGGTTTCATTTCTCCTGTGACTTACTCTTCAGGAGCTGGATAGACCTTTCAAAACACCCATCTGCAACTCTGATAAGGCCTTTTGGGATTTATTCTAATAAATGGGTATTTTGCTTTAATTTCAATCCATGCCTGGAATGTGCATGTCAGGATTTGACCAGAGCAGATTGTCCTCATTCGGGATTGGGCCATAGTGACTGTAAATCCCAAACAGCCACTCATTTTCCCCCTGAGAATCAGAGAGCGAGCGGGTTGAGAGACATGCAGACAGTCACATCAGTTACTTCTACTTACTTGGTTGGTCGGTTTTCCAGTTCTGAGACAAAAAGCTTCTGTCCCTCCCTCACTTTTTTGTACACTTGATTTTAGCTGCCTGTTGAGGCTAATGCCTCCCCCATCCCCCCCCCCCATCCTCTCCCCACACCTCTTGCTTGTGGTTGGGATGAAGGTAGAAAGCAAAGAAAATCAGATATTCAAGGCCTGTCATGGGCGCTAAGAGGGCCACTTGGCTCAGGTCTCACTTTTATAAAGACCTTCAAGCTTAGATTTTTACCATTATTTGTATATACGTGTCCCAGAGATTCATGGACAGCGTTGCAAGGCGTAAGTGTTCCTCTTACAATTTCACAGTGTATTAGATCCTAGAGCTCTAAGTTCATGAGAGATAAATATATTTTATAAATCATATAACTAACTATAAGGCACTCTTTGGAGGTTAATATGTTAATTTGTTCAATATAAATATTTAAAGTATTCCATAATTTGGGTAACCCCATTTCAGTTATTTCATTACTGAAAAAAAATTACCAATTGTCTCAAAAATTTTAAGTAGTGTAGGCCTCTCTCAATTTTATGAAACCCCTGGGTACACAAAAGGGCTGAATCATACACATCATTGTGTCTCTTAACTAAAGCCACCCAGACAATGAGATGCAGCTATGAAGATTTCTGGAAGTGATATTTATAGACATTTATGGAGAGAAACTAAGTGTCAGTTAAAACTTTCCTGGTCATATTTCTAGAGACGTGTCATTCAGCGGTCCCTGAAAAGGTATTTTAAATTCTAATGCAAGCATACTTTTCATTAAAAGATTACCATTTATTACAAACATTAGCATATTCATTTAAGATAAATCAAATTTATGCTTCAAAATCCTACTTTTACTGGTACATAGTGTCTGTGTATTTTGATGCTGAATTTAGGTTTCTTATGTTGTCAATGAGTTCTATACAATTGCTCACGTGTAATATATAATAAGGAGCAGCGCACTGTATTTGATGCTGCAAATCCAGGGACCTGGGCAGGCCTGACTCTGCCTCTCTCTTCCTTTGTGAACTTTTAGTGGCTCATTGACCCTTTCAGATCCTCAAAACATTGTAAAGTAAGGAGGTTGCCCTATAATTTCTAAGGTCCTTCCCAGTTCTTGAGCTCTATGGCCAAGAGCATGATTTCATTATTTTAAATTATTATAAAGGATTTTAGTTGCTGTATTTGACTTTATTACATGGTATGTCTATACATTATTACATAAATATGTTGGTCAGGAATGCATTCAAAATATTCATTCAACAAATACCTCCTATGTGCTAAGACACATAGACTATATGCAAGGCTCCTGCTCACATGCAGTTCATATTCTAGTGGAGGAAATAGACACCAGACAAGTAAATACACAGACATTGCTGATAGCTCTAGGTGTTGGAAAAGAAATAAAAATACGTTAATGGACAGAGAGTGGCTTGGGAAGAGAGGGCCAAATTGGGAAAGGATGCCAAGGATGAAGAGATGGCATTTCAACAAAATCAGAATAATAAGAGGCTGGTTGTGCCAAGCCCTGGGGAAATAATGTTCCAGGTAGAAGGAATAGCAGGAGTAAGAGCTCTAAGGTGAGAATGACCTTACCGTGGTCAAGGAGCCAGAGGAAGGCCGCTGTGGCTGGAGTATAGTGAATGGAGAGGAGAAACATAGAAAGATACAACATGAGGTAAGAGAGTTGAGTAGGGCCAGATTATACCTGACACCATGGTTGGGTTTCTACATGTTGCTCTAAGTATAACGGAAAGCCTCTGGAGAACTTTAAGCCAAAGAGTATTACGACTTTTTGCGGGGGGAGGGGGTTAAGAGATAAACTCAGGCAGTCATATGGGCAATAAATGGGCAAGTCTGGGAGTCTATTTCAGTAGTGCAGGGAGATAATGGTGACTTAGATCAGGGTGGTTGCGGTGTAGGTGGTGATAAGTGAATGGATTGGGTAAATATTCCAAGGAAGAGCCAGCAGAACATGCTTATGAATTCAAGGCAAAATGTAAGGGCAAAAGAGAATCCAAGATAATTCAGAGGTTTGGGGCTGTAGTAACTGCTTGAGTGGAGTGCCATGGAGTACTGGTGGTGGTGGAGAATCAATCATTCTATTTTGGACACGTTAAGATTGAAATGCCTTTTCAATATTCAAGCAAAATGATAGATAGACAGTTGTATATCCTGAGTCCCGGGTTCAGGGGGAGGCCATGGCTGCAGATATAAATATGGGAATCATTAGCATTTAAAGGCATGGAACTGGTGGAGATGGGGGGCGTAGCTAAGAGAAGGAGAGGCACATCCATGTTTATAGGCTGAAAGAGGGACGAGAGAAGGGAAGGGAGGCATCAATCAGTGGAGGCCAAAAAAAGGTGTGCTTGTTGAGGTAAGTGGGAAGCTAGGACTATCTGGTATACCTAAACCCACGCACACAGAGAGACTGACTCCTGTGATGTTGCCAAAATGTCAAGAATGAAGAGATCAAGGAATAGATTTAAAATAACATTAATGAGGAGACAACCTTCTGATCAGAAGTCAGTGCTACCTATACTGCGTTTTAAGTGTGTACTATTTTTATCGTTTTAAACTCCAGGACGCAGAAACACTTTTTTGATGCTTGCGGAGAAGAAACTTAAATCTGATGAAAAGTAATTGCCCCCGAATAGTGATTCAGGAAAAGAGAATAAAATGGTGTGCCCTGGGCAGCCTTCCAGCAGATCTCTCTTCCTAGCTAGGAGATGATTTATAATACCCAAGAGTGCTCGCCTTTGCCATATTTCACATTTTAAAATAAAATTTTATAGAAAGAAATTAAAAAGTTCTTTTTTTCATAGTTGTTGCCGGACTGGATAATGATACCACCCTGTCCTCTGTCATCATTTGTCATGCGAAGCAAGGATACTAGTGCAAGTTCATTATTTAAAAGCTGTGGCTGCCTTGTTATTACTCACCTTGTTTCTAATTTATTTAATTAAAATTCTGAACTGAATTATAACGTAAAAAGCATTCTATGTGTAGGCAGCATGTGCATCCCAGAGCTGGGCTGTATACAAAATAGTGCCACTGGAGATATTCAGTGGAAAAAATGCAAACCAGATTTGTGCAATTAGTGATAATTATACATAAAGGATCAGATGAGCAAGTCATTTTTCTCATTCTAACTTAAACTTTTACGAGGAGCATTAGTCCCAGGGCCACCAGGGCACTATAAAAGACGTAATTTAATAAATGATATTCTAGTACCATAAAAGAATTGGCATTTGCCCACCTGACGTGTCTGCTTTAGGGGACTAAGTTGTGCCTCTGGGAGGATTTACCATATTATTTTTTAAAGATATGTTTTATATTTAATAGGTTTCATGTGTATTTTTAGGATTATTTAACTGTGTTTTTAGCCCTCTCAGAACTCATCTCTAAGTAATTCAATTATGTGTGAACAGTGGTGCCTTTGTTCTCAGT
This sequence comes from Leptonychotes weddellii, assembly GCF_054177405.1. Classification (NCBI taxonomy): domain Eukaryota; kingdom Metazoa; phylum Chordata; class Mammalia; order Carnivora; family Phocidae; genus Leptonychotes; species Leptonychotes weddellii. The sequence goes on along the minus strand of NC_138373.1, from coordinate 114,527,411 downwards.
TGTCAGGGTTCTGACAATCCCTCAGAATAAAATAAAAACAAATGAAAAAGAAGAAGTCTAGGCCCTTAAAAATCCCCACTTGCATGAGTTTTATTCCTACTAAATATGATCGGTTAACACTTATCGAGCGTCCAGGAGGTCCCTGACACCTTACCAGGCCAGAGTGGTAGGAAGGAGCTGGTATTTTTGAACCTTTGCCACATCCTGAGGTCTTTACACACGTTCTCCCAGTTAATTCTCACAAGTGTGAAAAACGGGTATTGGTGTCCCTGCTTGAGAGATGAGAAAATTAAGGCTTAGACGATTTATGTAATGTGCCCATTATAATGGAGAAACCAAGTTTCAGGCATTTTATGACTAGAAAGCGTGGGTGCCTTCCACATTACCAAGTTACCTCTCCACAAAAGAAGCCCCATTTCGATGTTTGAATTCTTGGCAGTCATATTTGCTGAGAAACATTAGGCATCCGGTGAATATAACATAAAACTAGTACGCACATGCACTCTGTTGCTATTAAGCCTTAAGAAGAAAAATATATAGTAAAAAAAAATTTTTAAATGAGCAGAGGACTCTAAGAAACATTTTTTGAAAGAATACATACAGATGGCCAATAGGCACATGAAAATATGCTCAACATCAGTAATCCTTAGGAAAATGCAAATTAAAGCCACAGTGAAATATCACCTCACACCTGTCAGATTGACTGTTGGCAAAAAGGCAAAAATAAGTGTTGGCGAGGATGTAGAGAAAAGGGAGCCCTCATACTGTACTGTTGGTATAAATGTAAATTGGTGTAGCCGCTATACAAAACAGCATAAAGGTTTCTCAAAAAATTAAAAATAGATCTACCATATGATCCAGCAATTCCACTTCTGGGTATTTATCCGAAGAAAATGGAAACACCAATCCAAAAGAGATATATGCACTTCTATGTTTACTGCAGCATTATTTACAATAGCCAAATATGGAAGCAATTGTTTATCCGTAGATGAATGGATAAAGAAGATGTGTTATATATACAATGTAATACTACTCAGCCATAAAAAAGAATGAAATCTTACCATTTGTGACAATGTGGTGGGCCTAGCGGGTATTATGCTAAGTGAAATAAATCAGACAGAGAAAGGCAAATATAATATGATTTCACTTGTATGTGGAATCTAAAAAACAAAATAAATGAACAAACAAAACAAAACAGAAGCAGACTCATAGATACAGGAAACACATTGTTGGTTACCAGAGTGGGGCTTGAAATGGGTCATGGAGATAAACTGTGCAGCATGGGGAAGGTGGTCAGTAATATTGTAATAACTTTGTATGGTGACAGATGGTAACTAGACTTGTGGGGATCATTTCATAATATATAAAAGTATCAAATGCTTTTGAGGTATACCTGAAACAAATAGGATATTGTAGGTCAATTATACTTCAATTTAGAAAAAAAAAAAAAAAAGGAGAGGGGCGCCTAGCTGGCTCAGTCAGTGGAGCATGTGGTTCTTGATCTCGGAGTTGTGGGTTCAAGCCCCATATTGGGGGCAGAGGTTACTTAAAAATAAAATCTAAAAAATAATAATAAAATTATTTTTTTTTAAAAAAAAAAAAGGAGAAGAGTTGTAGAAGAAAAATAAAGAATTGCCTTCTCTCACCTACTTCCAGTTGGCTTATCTTTACTGGTGGCAGAAATACAAATGGGGTAAATGTTTGCCTCCTTTCTATTTATGAAATTTGTAAGAGGCCTACATGATTTGCAATCTAGATGAGAAGAGATCATTTAGTGGGTGGACATCCAGGTCTTAAGTCTGATAGACATTACTCACCGACCAGCTTGCTCTCCACTGAGCCTAGGGGCCCGTGGGATGAGGTCCAACCTCTGCATCATGCTGCATCTCAGTTACGTGCAAATATGCAATGCAAGAAGTTCTGGGATCAAAAGGAAAACAGATAAAGGAAATGGGAAAAGATGATTTAATTATGCAAGGTGCTTGAGGCTTTCTGGTATTTCTCCACCAAATTTAACATCTTTTTTTTTCCAATTAAGTGTGTAGATATTTAAGAAAGGTTGTAAAGCTTTCTACTTGGTTTAACAAAGAATTGTGTGACCTAATAGATTTTTAGCTAAAATCTCCCGTAATTGGAATTTGAAAAGTATCCCTTGAACTGGTTTCCTGGAGGGAATTTGCTGACAGGAGTAGTGCCAGCAGGGCTTTCATATTTCAGTTTTATGATCTCTGTTTACATAAATGTGACTTTTTCAGATAATGTACAAACACTTGTACTTATTTCAAGCAATACATCCCTAATTGTCAAAGAAGCAAATATCTTAGCTTTATTGTACCAGCATAGCCATTATGTGTTGTTTACTCTTTCTGTCACAATAAATAGCAAATGTTTTGTTAAGCTTGTCTTAAGCAAAATAGAAGCCAGTAAAAGCTGCAGTATACCGTGGAGAAACGTGAAGGCAGACGCTACTTAAAATCAGTACCCAGATTGCTCAGTAGATCAACACACACCTAATTACCCTGTCTAAGCTGTGTCTTTCTGCAGTACACATGTAGATGGTACATATCAAATGGTCATCATGCCCACCTCCACAATGTCTGCTATGCTGGGTTTGAATTACTCACTTTGGACCCCTGGATAAATTAACTTCTCACGTAACTGTTCTGTTCTTCTATAAGCTATGGACCTGTATTACATATTTATAGGATGTCTCCAAGCTAAATTGCAATTTCTCTGAAAGCATCTCTTGTTATAATAGGGCAATCCTAAACATAGAATTCCAAAGTCTGAGAATTTATATAACTTAAAGCACAAATTTGCATGTATTTTCTAAAAGTTGACATTTCTTGAATATTCTAGATGCTCCGTACCATCTTGATTCTTGCCATTAGCTCTAAGGTCTTGCTCATTTTACTGCAGGACTCAAGAGGAAGTCAGTTGAATAGAGCACTGGGTGTTATACGCAAACAATGAATCATGGAACATGACAGCAAAAACTAATGATGTAATGTATGGTGATTAACATAACATAATAAAATTAAATTTAAAAAAAAAGAGGAAGTCACCGGGATAAAGGTGATGGCCTCCAACTTCTGCCCATGGCATTTGCCCTATAGGATAGGAGAGGAGGCTTGTCTTGGGGTTGAAAGGTCCTTTTAGATCTCCTGTTCATATGCATACGTTTTCTTACCAGTGTTCTTAGGTATATAGATATTTTTGTAGGGTTAACTGCATCTATCAAATATATATGTATGTATTTGTGTGTGTATTTATGTATATGTAGGTATAGATACAGATACAGATATATAGATAACAGATATATAAATATAGATATAGATCTCCCTGATTGTCTCATATGGCATTGATATACACTGATCTAGAAAATTTAAACAATGTTTACATTGAAAAAATACTTAGTGATTTGCTTGTCAACATTGGATTTCATAAAAATCTCTGTTTAAAAATACACTGTGGCTCAGAGTTAAGTGCTTAGAAGAACCCTTCTAAAGCTTTGACAGTGTGATTTTAAAATACCTTAAGGCAAATTACATGGCAGATGAGAGTGAATCAGAGAAAGTTTTAGTTATCATAAATGAACCTCCTCTAAGGTATTATTGCTAATAGAACCCAGTATAGTTTTCCATGATTACTTTCATGATTGAAGTGTCCCAAAGCAGACCCAAATTCAGTAATGAAACTGACAAACAGTGATGGAAGAAAAGGTTTCTTTTATTCTAGATGTTTGTACATGTCAGTAACTTGTTAATTGGAGAATTGGAAGAGTCCTAGTGAGTATAATGCTACAAAATCAGTTCAAAATTAAACATTCACATTTTGTGGAGTTTATTTGCATTTTCCTTGTTTGTCCTAATTAACTATAAAAGCTGAATCTTTGTTCAGGCAAGATTTATGTGAAAAAGTAGCGAAGTTGATGAAGTAGATATAACCCGAGGAGAGTTAGACAAGCAAGTAATTCATGAGGAAATTGTATGTCTGAATAATTTGTCTCAGTAGCAAATGAAGATAATTTGATCATCTTTGGACTATTAAATCTAGGTCCTTGGGTTTTAATTTTTATTTTGCCACTGGCAAATTGAAACATAATAGACCACTTAATATCAGTGAATTTCTCCGACTGAAAACTCTGCAAATGGTATCCCATAGCTTTGAAAAAATGACGTGTCAAGGATCTGCCTCTTCATTATGATAGTAAATGGAAGGACAGGTTGGACAACATTCATTTTGGTTTACAATAGTCAGAGAACACTCTTCCCTCTCCACTAAGGTTTGTTTGTTGTGTAAGCTCTCTTTATTGAGGCAGTGCAGCAGTATTAGGAATGAATGGTCAGCCACTTATTAGCTGTTTAGCCTTAGAAAGATTTTTAGCTTCCCTGAGATTCAGTTTTCTGATCTGTGAAAATGGGGATAATAATATCTATAACTGCAAAAGTAAATCCCCACTCAAAGGAGTTCATATTATGAAGAAAAACAGGTCGATGATTACAGGATAGTATGGTAAGGGCTATCGTGAAAACATTTGTTGCTGAGGGATCTCTGCTGACTCTTGTCTATCCCTCAGCTTCCTAATACACCAGGTTAATGGATGGAACCACCACCTTTTGAACTCAGATCAGTCCTGGTGCTTTATTTACGCTGTTTACTCAATCCTCACAGCAATCCTAGGAGGTAGGTACAGTACTATTTCCATTTTATAGGTGAGGAGACTGGTGCTCAAAGAGAATAAGTAACTTGTCCAAGGTCACACAGGAACTGACAGAGCCATATGAACTATGAAAGTTGCATTAGAGTAAAATTCTGGTGTATTAAATGGGTTTAATGTTTTGCATACAAAAATTATTTCAGGTCTAACACCCTTGTAAGGTTTTGTCTGTATAATCACCACCTCTCCCTGTAAAACCAGAGAGTATCCAAAGTAGGGCTTTAAATAACAAAAATCACACACTCCCTGGATTCTGACAGCCATGATAAATCCTGCTTTAATCATGCATTAAAAACATGTCATCTGTTTGATAAGCAGTCATCTGCTATTGCTTGACCTAGCAATGAATTAATAAAGCAAAACATGTGGCAATCCAAGGCATATGTATGAAGTATATTATTCCCAAGGCATCTAAATGTGATTCTCACCCTTCACCTAACGGGCAAAAAGGTGTTGGCTCTAAAATGGTATATAACGACACTAGCTCACACTTACAAATTGAGCTTAAACCTGGGAATTTTTTAAAACTATAAGTTATTAAAAAGTGAGTTCAGAGATAGGTCCCGAAATGAGCCAAGGCCAGAAGAGATGACAGTCTTGGAAAGAATAGCTAATATGTGTTAGTCACTGGGCTTCGTTGGCTCCCTGTGAAATTGTTAGGTCTAGCGAAGAGTCTGCACCTATCTGTCCAGTAACTCCGCTGCACAGAGCCACTCCTTAGTCTGAGCACTGAGATTGCAGCACCCCTACTCTGGGGGCTGGCTATTTGTAGATATGGTCTGGGGGAGCCAGAGGAAGAGGAAAGACAGACTTCAATGAGCTCCTTTACCAACCTCACGAGGCATACCACCATTTTCTCCATTGTATTGCTAGTTGTCGCCTGGTCCAAGATTTATTTTCCCCCTCTAGCTGCATGAACACTAATGAAAGGTTTGAAATATTGTAAGCAGCAGGCTATGAACATGGTGTCTAGAATACGAAAGGAGAAAAGAGCATGTCCCACTATTTATTCATTTTAAGATGATAAACCACTTGTAGGAACCAGTTCATAAACGCTCTGTCAGTAGAGAATGGTTGGCATAGAGTAGGAGTTAGAGAGGTAAACTCAGCCAGATTTCATCTCCTAAAATGCTTGGGGCTTCTTGGCTAAAAGGCATTCTTTCAAGTGATTTGTTTATGTGCCAGAAAAAAACTTGAATCTTATATCATAGATTAAGCTAAGAATTCATGGCAAGGAAGTGAGATCTAAAAACTGGGAGAAGATATTTTCTTTTCTAAACTGAAATTCCAGGAAATCTTCAAATGCAGCCCCAAGTCCCATCCTTTACCAGTGATATGTAGTCACGCAAAATACACCCAGGAGTGACGAGTGTATGAAAATGTGCCTCTCTTTTCACACACACACACACACACACACAGAAATTATAAAAATGGATGTGAATCAAATTTTGGTAAATAATATATCATTGTGGTGAAGAGCCGACCCTATAAAGACAAGTAAGTTAAAGCTTCGTTTCTGCACTTTGCTCCCTGGGAACATTCAAGCATGTTATTTCATCTCTATAAGCCTCTATATCCTCATGTTTTGAGTACCTGCACAATTATATTGTTGTGAATATTGATAATGTCTATGAGGTACTAAGCACGGTGCTAGACATGTAGTATACTCCACACTGCTCTCGGTTTTAATATAATAGTAGTTGGTGAGGGCTTTAAAGGCTATTTTCTCAATAATCAAACCTATACCAGAAAGCTCCACCCCACAACTGTAGGCTAATCGTTCTTTTATCTAATGATATCCAGTGTTTATTCACTTACTGGCACAAGATGTAGACCTCTTAAAATGAAGTCATCCTAATTGCATTTTGCTTCCTCTTATTTTTTCCAAAAATTTTAACCTCATTCTTGCAACTGATATTTCATACTGAAATGTTCTAAATATAGAAAGCATCATAGTAATATCATCTAAAAGAAGAGCTCTTGGAGAGTCCTGATTTTTACAAAAAGCTCCTTCATCTTCTCTGCAGCTTATACTAGAAATGCTAAAACTGTCCCAGACAAAGGGACAAAAAAATGAAGAGATCTGAGTAACCAAGAGATATAATCATTTAAATGATCCAGTTTTGAAACTGTGACCATTATTATTGGAACGTTTTTAAAAATCTCAATCTTTTTAGTGAAGACATGAAGTTTCATGCGTTATCTCTAGGAAATCTATGTACTTTTAAATTTTTTTCCCCAGATGTACTGCAGTTGAAATTGTGATCAGTATGTGTCAAAGTAACTTTTTTTAAATTATTTTTTATTCCAGTATACTTAATATACAGTATTATATTTGTTTCAGATGTACAATGATTCAACAATCCTATACATTGCTCAGTGCTCAGCAAGATAAGTGCACTCTTCATCTCCTTCACCTATTTCATCCATTCCCCACCCATCCCCCCTCTACCAAACACCAGTTTGTTCTCTGTATTTATCAAAGTAACTTCTTAATTTCATCTTATTATTGGTCAAAAAAATGGGGGGAACCTTAATTTCTCTAAATGTTTTATTTATTTCTATCGATCCACCCAGCTCTATCTGCTATTATATATAATCATTGATTCTTATGACCCTCCAGTAATATTCAGGTATGTTCTAGCCTGTTTATACTCAAATACTTTTTCCTGAATAATGGTGCACTTTTTAAATAAGAATTAGCAAATGTGGCTTTAGATAGCCAGTACTTGTTACCCTGAAGTAATTCATATTTTTCACTACGTTATTATTTTAATGCTAAGAGCTTGTTGAACCTACACGTATTTCATGGTGTAAAGATACCGAGAATATTAGCAGGCATAATTGGTGGTAAAGTCAGAGAATTAAAGCATATAACCCTCCCTACATATAGAAAATATAGAAGCTGTACTGAATTTAACTTTTTAAAGTTTTTAATTGGGATCTGATATGGTAATGAAAATAAGCCTCCTGGCATAGTGTCCATCCCTCTAGAAATGTCAATTCTTTGGTGATGAGGCCAGTCGGTGATTGCTGTGACTCTTGTTCATCTATTCCTACTGGAAACAATACTAAGAAGAAGTATAGGAGTTATCATTTGTGATTCAGACACATGAGCAATGGAAATGCCAGAGGCAGAAAATGTGCAATTTCATGCTCATTAATTTCAGAGAGGATTTACAAATTAACCTGGCTCGAGATATTACTCTTCCAAAAAACCCATAGGCATCACCAAGCAGCACAGTTACTGCAGACCACTTCCACAAGGTTGACCAGATGCTCGGGGACCACAGTGGTCCTGTGCATGCCCGCACAAAGATCATAGGCCAGGTTCTGTGCTGGAGAACTTCCTGGTTCCAAGAGAACTGTGTGCATGCAAGGGAGTAACCTTGTTTCTAAAGAAAAGAATTTAAGGAGATAGTACCACAGAAGATTCTTTCCCGCATGTCCCTACCATGAGACAGGACATAACTTTTCATTTTCAGTTGTCTTTTATGGCTCAGGGGTAATAACACCCTATTGTTTCCTGTCTCTGCCTTAATCAATCAACTGCTGTAGGTAATCTGACCTTAGATGTATCCAGTTACCCCCATAAACTAGCCATTTTAGGATTGTCAGAGGGTTTAAAGTGAATCAAGAGAAGATGGAATTCACTTAGAATCATAACATTGCAACAGTTTCATTTCCATTTGAGGAAATCATTCCATAAGTAATTTGATAATTACAGTATTTCAGAACTGGGGATATCCTTGAAGCTATTCTGACAGCTTCTTTATGGGCCACCACTGACACAATCAGGTGACAATCAGAACAGATGCATCCTCACTACCTATGCTGTTGCTGTTGGTCAAATCAATTGGAACAGGGCTTCCCAGATTTTAATGGGCATTACAGATCACCCAAAGATTTTGTTAAATCTGATTCCAAAGGTCTGGGGTGGGGCCTGGGATTCTACATTTCTGACAAGCTCCCAGATGATGCCCATGCTGCTTGTCTATGGGCCACACTTTGAGTAGCAAGGAGTTAGTTAATGGAGCAGTGAGGAAGAAAAATGGTCTTGTAAAACAGGCCTACAGCAATATGAACTCTACTGTTGGCATTGTTTTTAGCTGTAATATTTGATCCCTGAAATGGTTATGTGATTGTGATTAATATAATTTTAGAGGACATTCTATCATTGTGAAGAAGCCACTGTACATTTGTTTTTAAAATGAAGTCACTCTCTGGATGATTTCTTTATTTAATGTTCAAAAGCAAAAGACCTGGTCCCCTTTAAGAATATAAATCACATCTGTGTCTGATTTATAAAACTGTACAGAAACCTGCAGAGTCAAGGAAGGACAATAATGTCATGCAGATGCAAAACAGCTAACAAAAGAGAGGAGGGAAACCATCTCTTCGTAGGAAGAAGACTGGACTGGAGGAGCACACACTGCCTCTGCCTTCTACCATCAAGCTCAGATCATTCCCGCTCCCTTCTGGTTTAAACCTGGTTTGTGGACTACTTCATCCATTAGGCAAGGTGATTAAACTAATTCATTCTCACGGTCAGATGTAAGCAGTTATCCATATCATTGCTTCAACACACCACAGTAGTAGAACTGAAACCCATGTACAACTCAGAAGCTTCTGACTCTAGGAAAGATTGAGGGTGCATTTTTTTTGTTTGGCCCTAGGGGGGAAAAGGTTATTTTATCAGAGATTAAGAACTATTTGGGTTTGAAGAGGCGGATTGGGCCATATCTTTGAGTGTGTTTTTCTTTAAATTGTGTGGGGTATGGTGCTTGTATTTATACATTATTTTAATAAGTATAAGATGTAAGTAAGTCTATTGTTAAAACCCTTTGACAGCTACCCTATAGGAAATCTTGCTTAAATTTTAGAATGTGCCATCAAACCACCAAGGCAGCAGACTAAACTGGAAGTCTAGTGTCTAAAAAAGAGAAACAGCCAACTTACGATACGTTCATGCTGGGCTGGGATAAAATGTTCACAAGATCCAGGTCCTGAAAAGATTATGGTCCCACATCATACAAAACTTCCATGTTAGTTGAAAATTAAAATGGCCTGTTTCTTGATTTTTCTGATTGCAGAATTCTGTATACGTTTGTTGCAATAGAGCTCTCTTTCTCTTCCTGTGCCCCGCCCCCTCCACCAGTACCCTAAGCCTGTGCTCATGTCCCCCCTCAGCTAATGAAGCGCATGTTCTAGTCTCAAACCCACGAAGCAATAAGGATTCTTCAATCACCATTCCATTTAAAGTTTTATTGTCTTTTATCCACTTTGATTCCTAGTTTGCACATAGTAGGCACTAAAGTTTGTGGAATGTAATTGAATTCAAGGGACAGATTATTCCCTTCACAATGGATTTCATTTTGTTCATTCACGAAAAACAGAGTTTTTTTCTGAGTTTGTAATGACATGCACGAACATTGTGCCATGAGCTGCCTATCTCCCCGCTGCTAGGGAATGGTCATAATGTTTAATTGCAGAAAATGCCTTTTTTTTTCCCTAATCAAGAAGTTAAGGGATCCGTTGGCTTAGCAGGTGCCTCAATTGTGCATAATTAGTTGCTAGGAATTGTTTAGCATAGGCTGATTAGTCTCAGCCAGAGGACATTAATTTTTTTTTTCTTCAACAAAGCCATGAATATAGCTAGGGATCCTTGAAACCATAGTCATATCCACTCCCTCTGGGAAGCCCAAACACTGGAAATGGGGGAGGCAGGAGATGGAGAGACAAGAAGCAGCCTGATTACACATGGATGCTGTTTGATGTCAGGCAGCCATTCAAGGTTATGAGAATAGGAGGGGACCTGTGTCCATTCCTCAAGATGTGGTTCTCTCAGCTCCAGCATGGGCTTTGGTCATGATCCAGAATGAAGCATTACTTCTTAGTGCCTGCTATTAGCTTCCCAGGTTTACAAACACCAGCTTCACTTGGAATATGTAACCAAAACAAATGATCTGTGTTTGCCCCTCCTGTGTTTGGCACATGAGGAGACTGACCAAAGTTGGGGGAATGAGAGGGACAGATGGTCTTCCCCATTGTTCCACTTCTGTTTTAAGTATATGCTTGACTAAGCCCTTTCTGTGCCTCTGTCACAGTCGAGTCTCCATTTAGTGGAAGGCATTTTCCCTAGCCTCATGGGATGTCACTCTAAAGGCGACCTGTGCTCCTCCTTGTTATTACCAATATACAGCTCCTGTGACAGTGGGCGGCCATCAAGTGTGACAGTGATTATTTAGCTGCCAAGATGTCATTAGGAAAGGTTGACAGTTCTGACACCCTGTGATGCCCTTAATGATTACTTACAGCATTCACTTCAGTGAGCAGTAACTCACCAGTTGAATGTCTGCTTTGCCCCTATGGTGACTTTCAATAAGGCTCCCTTTGTATATGATCCACCATCAAAGTCAAAGCTGGAAGTCCTGTGTGAAAATCAGAATTCTTTTGCTTAAAGGCATTATTTTAAAAGTTGTTTGATAAATCTTTCTGTAGTCTGAATGAAAATGAAAAGAAATATATTTTAATATTAGTTTTACAAAGAGTCGCAGATTTTTAACATACATGTTAAGTCAGTGCTTAATAGCTGTTGGGTGATGATGTGACATTAAAAGGAATAGGCTATAAATCTAGAAAAAGAAAATTAGAGGTAGGAAGGAGAATAGCTCATAACAAATGTTTGACTTTCTTCCGCTTGCTTATTTATAATAAATGCTCTAGTTTGAAAAGTTGAATATAATTCAGTCATCTATCAGCAAATGTTTAATGAATGCATGTTATGTGTCAGACACTGTTCTGGAGATATTATCTACTGATTCCTTTCCTTATTATTTGACCTATTTTTTTAAATTCATTTATGTAATTGGGTGGAACTTGAAAGCCTATTTAGTGTCTCCCTGATAAGATAAAGAAGTATTAACATGGATCTTATATTCAGTGAAACTCTTAAGACCCTTATTGAGGAACAGTGCATTGTATTGGCATTTATTTTAAATTTGCATCTTCCAAAAAGTGAAGTTAAAAGTATAGATTGGTTCTGTGGTACAATTTAAGTACGCTTCATTTTGGGCAAACAAATATGTGGAGGAAGGGGGAATGAGATTTATATAGACACAAAAGGAATTAGCTATGATTGCTCATTTTCATGGCCTTCTCCATAGGAATTAACTTATATTATGCAAGCTCTCTGCTGGAGTGGTGTCCAGACACTTACCTGTGTGATACAGAAGCATGCAACTAAGAACCTATCAAAGCTCATTGTTCACCCAAGAGGATATAGCATAAGGAGGAAAGAGCATGGGAATAAAAATAAAAGAAGATCAATCCAGACTCACTCTAGATGTGTGTTCATAAATTTACCTCTCTGGACTTTAAGTCCTGACTATAAAATGAAAGAGTGGTCTAAATCATTCCTTATAACCATGAAATTCTAATGATATATCAACTAATTTCCATTAAGGAACACATGAGAAAACCACAATAGAAGACTCCATAGCTCTCCATGACTTTATGCTCAAGGATTAAAATGTACCCCAGACATTCTTATCCTTTAGTATCCTACTATGGACCCATCAGCCACTGATATATTTAGTGTCTTTTCTCTGCTTCTACTTTCAAGCAAAGTTTGTGAATCAAGAGTTGACTTTGAGTAAATCACATCAAGAGTTCATGTCCATTCTGTGATGGGTAGCTTTTTATAAAAGGCCTATGATTCCTCCTAGCAGTTTAAAATAAACAGATATTCTTAGGAAAAGTTTATTTAGAAACAAATGTTAGCCATTTGTATGTCTTCTTGGGAGACATACAAATGGCCAACAGACATATGAAAAAAAATGCTCAACATCACTCAGCATCAGGGAAATACAAATCAAAACCACAATGAGATACTACGTCATACTGGTCAGAATAACTAAAATTAACAACTCAGAAAACAACAGGTGTTGGCAAGGATGTGGAGAAAGGGGAACCCTCTTACACTGTTGGTGGGAATGCAAACTGGTATAGCCAGTCTGGAAAACAGTCTGGAGGGGCACATGCACCCCAGGGTTTATAGCAGCCATGTCCACAATAGCCAAAATATGGAAAGAGCCCAGATGTCCATCACTAGATGAATGAATAAAGATCTGGTGTATATATACAATGGAATTTACTCAGCCATCAAAAAGAATGAAATCTTACCATTTGCAACAACATGGATGGAACTAGAGGGTATTATGCTAAGTGAAATAAGTCAGTCAGAGAAAGACAAATACCATACGATTTCACTCATATGTGAAATTTAGAAAACAAAACAGATGAACATAGGGGAAGGGAAGGAGAAATAAAATAAGATGAAAATCGAAAGGGAGGCAAACCGTAAGAGATGCTGAAGTCTAGGAAACAAACTGAGGGTTGCTGGAGGGGAGGTGGCTGGGGGATGGGGTAACTGGGTGATGGGCATTAAGGAGGGCACTTGATGTAATGAACACTGGGTGTTATATGCCACTGATGAATCACTAAATTCTACCTCTGACACGTATAAAAACACACACATAAATGTTCAATGGTGCCATACTGCTGTGTTGCTGTGCTCCCCTTAAGTGTCATGATAAATGTTACCAGGATTCTGACTCACCTTTAGGAGTTATTGCTTTCAACCTGATTGACTTTGGCAAGCTATTTTTAGATAATATCAAAATTACTTCAGTCTGGAACTTTGACCAATACAACTTTTGGCTTCTAGATTTTTGTTTATGCTCAGTAAGGACACTCTTAATACTCGGAGTGGGGGTGGGAGCTGGGGAATGGATATGTAGAGGCTGGCCAGGTGATCAGCTCTAATGTGGTTTCAACCTTATAAGGATGTGCATTACTAGACTATCTCAGCTCTAAATCAAGGAAACTGTTTTCAAATATAAGTGAGAAAACAATTTTACCAAGGTTGACTACTTGTATTGCAAAGTGGTAAATTTCTAAAAAAAAAAAAAAGCTCCTCAAAATAGAGCATTGAGTGCAAAAATCCCCCAGAGCCTCCTGGACAAATCTCTTATTGCCCTTTAAGAAAATCCAATGCTGGATTCAACCCAAGACTTTAATTGGCTGGACTCTTGACAAACTGAAAACTGAGGAAAGCCTTTAGGCTTCCAAGATGCTGTCCCTAAAACTGGTTGTTATGATCTATATCTCCTTGGCTCAGTGCTCTGGACTCATACAGTTTCAAAGTTTTGGATTATGAAAGAAAATATATTTTTAATTGGTTTTATAAAGAATCCAGATTTTCACATAGAGTAAGTTTGTTTTAATAGGTGCTGTATAAAGCATATTGCCTGGTTATTAAATCAGTACTGTGAGAAAAGCACTCATATACTCAAGTGGAAGTGGTGGGGCAAATAGAGACTTTTGTAGTGCAATGCTTACATTTTGTGTTGTGGTTTCTGATAATACTCAACATTGCATTTGCAAGGAGAAGAGTCAAGGATCCAGGATACTGTATCATAAGCAAAAATGATCCTGTTGATTGTATTGGTATCTGAAAATTGGTAGATTACATTTAAGATTGGAAGAACCTAAAGAATTGTCTGACAAATGGGATATAAACATGAAACAGCGTGATTTCCATTTTTTAAGTTAATTACAGCCTACAGCAGTGTTAATCTTTCCTTTTTGTCATTGCTTATAAAGGCCTTGTTAGTTTTATGAAGAAATCGTGAATCATTTCAACCAGAAGTACATCCTAGAACAGAATCGAGTTCCTCAATTTTGAAACACAGACTACTTATTTGGGAGAATTAATGTTTTCAGATGATAAAGCCTACTTGAAGAATTAAATCACTGTAATATTTAATAGTTTACAATGTACAATATGGTTCTTTTTAATCATTTAATGATTTCCTATTACAACAATAACCACAACAAACCTATCTTACAGTGTGACCAGAAGTACCATTTGGATCATCTAGCTTGACTAGATTTGCTAGATAACTATTTTACATTATGTCTACTCAGGCCGTATACATCTTATTCTTGAATATGTTGAAGGTTGTCACTCAGACATCTCTTATCTTATACAAATGCCCCATGCAAACTGGGAAGAATTCTTCCTTTCTTTTTTAACCCTAATATTTGCCATCCTAGATCATTATTCCTGTATTCCAAGCCAGAATAAATCCTTTTCTGTATTTAAATATAAGTCATTTTACTTAGATTTTCATGGATCCATCACCTCTATGATCTCGTCACTTAGTGTTTTGTTCGTTCAGCTTCTTGCCTAATTGTCACAGATATGCTGAGCTTTAGCCTTCTGTGTTTTCAGTTGTTCTCTTCATGGTTCTGTAGGTTATTTTTATCTCTTTCTCAAAGAGGTTGGATCAGTCCATTGCAATATACATCTTCTTTTGCCAAACCATCATTCCTTCCCTGTTCTCAACATAACTTCTCTGGTCTTACTCTAAATGTCCCTGTCCCTCCATTTTGCTCTGGATGCCATTTCTCACTTCCAAGAGGAACCTACTAATTCTGTGTGTCTTTATTTTCCTGCAATACTAATGCTCTGTCATCTGCTTGTAATGCTCTGTCATCTGAAATATAACATTTCTTTTCATTTCCTTTGTTCTTCGAGCTGATTATTCTTAGTGCCCACTGAGCCATTTTATTCCTTTTTTCTCTTCCTCTTAGTGATATTCACTGATACTTATTTATAAATGAATCTAGGTGAAAGACAATTTGTACACTATATTTGCATAGTTCTTATCCTTTTATGCCTTCATGTACACTATAGCTTGATCCTGACACTCCTAAGAGGTAGATGAGAAAGTATCTCCCTCTTCTATAGGTGAGAAAACGAATGTTCAGAACATTTTAAATGGCTTGTCTCACAGCTAAGTCAAGGTTAAGACTCAGATCTCCCGACTCTTTCTCCTGTCCCGTACCATATCACCTCTCTCTGGCAGAAGGATTGCAATCCATTAAAAGATCTTCACTACATTAGAAACTGGATGGAAATTAACCAAACGCTTCATTGTACCTTTGCAGATGAGAGCCCCTACACTAAATCCGCCAGCCAGACAAAGCCGCCTGATGGAGCGTTGGCTGTGAGGAGACAGAGCATCCCAGGTTAGACCAGACTGTTGGATTTTTCAGCTGTTTTACTTTTGAACCCTGTTATTTGGTGATCCTAAATAGTTCCAACTTGGTAATAAAAATCAATGCAATTTCATAGGGTGTAGACTGCATTCTACACAACTTGTTCAAAGGATATTCAAAACAGCTAGACTTGGAAAAGCTTGCCACCTTGTGAGAAATCATCTTATGTGCAAATCCTTTGTAAAATGACTTGAAGTTATGTCAGCTCTCACTCATTTGCTTACTCTCTTCTCTGTTTCCAGGGGGTGACTTCCACAGCAGCATCTATTTCTTTACTGAGACATACAAGGCAGAACAAAGGGGTTCGAAATTGCTGTGGCAGAACATATATTTGCTGAATAACAAATTGGTCCTTTCTTCTTAGCTCTTTGAACATGGATTTACTTCCACTGGGCAACTCTTGTAAAATTCTGGGGCTTTGTCTCTTTAGGAAGCTGTGATTAGGATTCTTTACTGCAGTAAGTGATACCTGTTTTTTAAACAAAATATTTTGGACAAATATCTTAAAATGCCTTTACTCCAAAACTTCAATATTTTCAAGTTTTGAGTTTGAGAATGACACAAAAGTTCTAAAGGAGGAGAAAAATTCAAAATACTATGCAAGCTTGATGTAAACTGGTTAATCCATGGAAAAGCTCTCATGGAAGCAACTGTACTTAAGAGAAGGGTTAAAACCATTAATACATTTAGACATTTATCAAAAATAATGTCTTTATATATTTTATACGAGTAAATTGAGTACCACTAAACCTTTGCTATGGGATTTTAGAGCATAGTAGTGTAACAATTCAGGAGAAATAAAGCAGTGTTTCCAACATTAAATTGAATGGTTTGGCAAAGTCTGTCAGTGAAAAGGGGATTTTTTTCTATTTGAATAAGAGCAATATGAGTCCAGTTTCTGAGCAACCCTGCTAATGATTATTATTTACTTTTATAAGAATGACATGTGGTTATTTTTATTCTTATTCTGAAGGCTTGGATTCATTATGAAAGTTCATGGCTTATAAAGAGGCTGTAAATATGTTATACATCCTTGTTTGTGTGCTTTGAAGATTCTAAAGTAATTTGAATTCTATAATTGGATGGCATCACCCAGTGCTGAGATTTCTTCTATTCCATTCTATAAAACATCATTCTTAATGCTAGTCACATTTAGAAAAACTACTGTAGTCAGCTGTGGGCTGTGTTCTCTACTTTCTTCTTGTCAGCAGTAAGGAAGTACCCAAAGTTTGAAGTTCAGGAACGCCAGTTATCCATCAATTCCTTCCTGGCTTCTCTGCATTACCTGGTATGCACTACTCCTCTGTTGGAAAGAGTGAAGAGACTTCCTAACGTCCTTACCACTTTATGTGATGTTGAACAAAAGCACTGACTATAATCTTGTTTTCTTTTCATGGGTTCTCTAGTGTTACTAAATTATATCACGTTTGAGGGCTAAACTTTTCCCTAAGATCATTAAGTAGTTTTGTTTTTTTTTTTACTTTTTTTTTTATTCATGAGAGACAGAGCAAGAGAGAAAGGCAGAGGGAGAAGCACGGTCCCAAGGAGCAGGGAGCCCGATTCGGGACTCGATCCCAGGACCCTGAGATCATGACCTGAGCCGAAGGCAGACGCTCAACCGTCTGAGCCACCCAGGCGCCCATCGTTAAGTAGTTTTTTAAGTTACGTGCTAGGTACACAGAAGTCGTTCATCATAATCCTTAGTTCATGACACACAGTGATTGTTCATTACAGAAATTTTTCCTTTGGTCCTCCTTATATCAGTTTAATAGAATCAATTTATTTAGAATCACAAACCTTTTTTGTAGGCTTCATAGCTTATTTCTTTAGGGTTTAAACATGGACAAACACCTTTCAGTTCATCTCTAATGAGGTGGCATCCAGAAGGGTTCAGGGTCTTGAAAATCCTCTTATTAAGAACAGTCCAAGAAAAAAGACTTCACCAGCCAGAGGGCTAAGAAACCAAAGTGGTTAATAGCTGATTATTACTTACTATATCATAAGGAGAAAATTAAGGAACCTCTTAGAAACTGCTTCCCGACTGACTTCTAACACTTGAAGTTCTGAACCTTTACTTACTTGACTTTACTGTCTTACTTAAAAGTACCTATTAATTCTTGTTCTGACAAAAAAAGGGGGGGTGTCCTCCCTTGATCTATGGCCAACAAGTCACTTAAGGAGAGATCTAACCCAGCATCCAGAAGTCTTGACCCGTCACTTACTGTGTTTACTACCTTTACCCCTACCAAGTCCATGAGAAAGAAATGCACAGAGGAAGAGTCTGGGAAAATGCACACTCTTTATTAATTGTGGAAGCTTTAGCTGAAAAATCCTGAAATGTTCTCCTGTTGAACTCCATTGGACCACATGGAGCCATAAGAGCAAAATGCAAGTTTGCAGCCTTTGTTCTTTCTCCTGTGCTCCCCTCCCAATCTTACCCTCCTCAAAGGTGTTTTCCCGCCTTGGTAGCAAGGAAAGTTGTGTCTAGAGAAAAATGCAACAACGAATTGAAAGAAGGCCTAAACAGGTCTTTCTTGGTTAATCTAGCAGACCATGGATCTTCTTGGTGAAAAGATAACTCTCAGGGCAGATGCAGCCCTACAGCCATTTTGCTGCCCCAGATACCATAAGCAAACACAAGGAAGCTGGAATCTTAAAGGAGCTATGGTTTTCCTCACATCTACCCCCAAACTCCACTCTCAACAATCCAACAGTGCTGACTGAATTTGATCATTCGTGTTAGCGCTTTCTCTGATGGAAGGAGTGAGAGTGTAGTGGAGGAAGAGTGTAAGGTAGTGGAAGGCATATTAAGCTTCTCGATCCAAGTTTTATGAAAGCTTAGTTCTTTGAAACTTATTCTACAAATGTAGACCTGGTGCTCCCTGGAATAAATAGTTACACACGTACACATAGGCAAGATTTCTTAACATGGGTTCCAATATTTTCATGGCATAACAAGGAGCAACTTGTAATAATTCTGTCCCAAAGAGGTAACCTTGAATGTTAACAGAGATATAATTTGCTTTTCATTCGTATCAAGACCCACATACCCTGTCTAAACTCAGAATTACTGCAGCAATTATTTTATACTCAAAAGTCAAATATGTGTCTTTTCTTAAGTGACAATTCTAACTGTAAATCCTTTCATCCTCCTCCTTTACTCTTCTCAAAAAAGGGAATGGATTAAACATCTCTTAGGAGCGAAATACATTTGCTTTGGATAAAGAGGAAATGCATTATTCATGTTATTTGGAAATTGGTCATTTTAATCATGTCTCTTATGACACTAAATGTGCAGGAAAAAAGATTCTTTAGCCTTTCATAAAGTTTTGTAAAATTTTAATAATGATGATAGTAAAAAAATGACATGAGTGTCTCTACAACACTGAAGTTTAAATATAGATTAAAGACCTGTTAAGTCTGTTAAAAAATATTGAGGAGTCATATTTTCAATCTCTTTTCTGCCCATTTTTTTAATCAAAGAGAAGATGATTTCCAAGTACAAAGATATTTTGAAGTAACAGATTCTACCACACATCTATGTTTATTAAAAAGAATCTCTTGATCTGTTCCCGTTTATTTGACAGATTACTGGTGAA
This sequence comes from Leptonychotes weddellii, assembly GCF_054177405.1. Taxonomy (NCBI): domain Eukaryota; kingdom Metazoa; phylum Chordata; class Mammalia; order Carnivora; family Phocidae; genus Leptonychotes; species Leptonychotes weddellii. The sequence continues at coordinate 114,507,965 of NC_138373.1, read as the reverse complement.
CTGAAATTTGACCACTTGAAGGGTTTGTCCAAATTATTAGAGGAAATCTCTACTGACTCCTAGTTTAACACATTTTGCAATAATTTGTTGCATTACCAACTTAGAGATAGATGAAGGATTTAATTATGTCTGTCTAATATTAAAGAAGGGAAAAGATAGGCTACTACTGTAGACCTCAAGGCCTAGAGTTCATGTATTATTTATTTGACATGCTTCCTCTTTCCAAGTAGGATAGCTTTCTTTGATTATGCTACCCTTGACAAAGATTTCTGGGCAATTCACAAATGCAAGAAGACATCAAGCATTCACATCTATTGTATTTCCAAACTTTGGTGCCCCAGGAAAATTATCTTAACTCTAGCCAGAGTGAGCTACAAAAGTTTGTGTGAGATTTTTTTTCCTCCTAGAATATAAAAAAAGACACATCAATTTGGCCATAATGGAATGAAGTCTGTATCAGTCATTCTTCCTTCTCACATTTGGATTATTTGCTGGGGGAGTAAAAATATGGAGCTGAGTCTGAAATGTCCATTAGCCTAAGGTGTACACACCCAGGCTGTTTAGAATACATCCAGGAAGGGTCAATACCTATGGAAAAATCAGTCTGGAAAATACTTGAATTAAGGAGGAAGGTTCTGCCTTCTCTGTCCAGCATTTCCCAGTCTTCGTTAACACACAATTTGACACTACATTGGTCAACGTTCTCATTATTACGGCACATAGAGTGTGACATTTACACTAGGATTTTATAGCCATAAGATTGTTCAGGTGTGTGAAGGGCATGTACTCTGGTTTGGGGCTGGTTCTCCTTTCTTCTGCATGGTTCCACCGTTGAGTTCCTCCAAACAATGAGCGAGTCCTACTGATGGCAAACTAAGGTCAGTGGAATGAAGCACGGATGAAATGTCATACAAAGAAGGCACTGCACAACGTACACGTGTATCAAGTCACCACATTGTTCACTTAAAGTATCTTATGGTTTTATCAATTGCATCTCAATAAAGCTGGGGAAAAAGAGGTAAAGGACCATTATATTTCCAATGTACTCTCAAATGATTTAGAAAAGAAAATTTGATGTGTGTGTGTGTGTATGAAGGAGTGCTGCATAGTGTTCCTACAAGTTTTATAATTTTCAACTTATTTCAAAGATTAAAAGTCCAAAAAAAAAAAAAAAAAGAATGGAGCCGTGATGCACCAATGCTTCCCAAAGATACTGAGTCCAACTCAGCTATTAGGGAGGGTGGGACCCACGCGGGAAAATAGCAAAAGACAAGCAGCTTTGCTACTCAGTCAGGCTGTCCCTGCATCCTCAAAAGCAAGCAGTGGGCCAAGGTCAGGACAAGGGGACTCAGGTCTGGTAGGTGCCTTCCCAGAACCCCTCACAGTCAGCATTAAGAACACAACATAGCAGTGTTTACCAGCATTCTGATTATTGAATATTTAAGAAATGAGCAAAACTAAACCACATCTTTAGTGAGAAATTTCTCCAATGCTAAAGCCAAGACTATTGGTAGCTGCATAGATATCTGAGATTCTGTCCCTACCCCTACCTGTTTGTTCTGTCCATAGTGCTATATCTATCACTCTCTGAAATTAACGCATCAGTTTATTGTTTTTTTTCTTTCTCATTCCCTCCAATGTAAGCTCCTGGAGGGCAGTTACCGTCCATGTCTTGTTCCCGAGTGTGTGTCCAGTGCATAGAACAGTGCTAGGCAACTGGTCGGTATTCAGTCAGTACGTGTGGAATGAAAGAGCAGGTGCAAAGCAACAGGCAGCTTTGCTCTAGGCAGAGGCCGTTACCTTATGACTAGTATACTTTCTTACAAAGCAAGTGTTAACAGTCTCTGTTTGCCATGTATTTTCTGACTTGTGGAATGCTGTGCAGCAGCTGTTCACCTGGGGCTTAAGGCTGCACCAAATATGACATTTCTAAGGAAATCATCTGCTGCCCAAGACTAATGAGTGAAATATAGGTCAGCTAGAAGCTAGAGAATTTTAAAGGCCACAGGTCTCCCTCCAGCCTTATCTGTTTCCATTTGAGCAGAAGATGTCTGTGCAGTCCTAGAACACTGCACAATGCGGAAGGCGGGAGCAGAATTTAACAATAAAATTGACAAGATGAGAGTGAGTCATTCAAGTGTTCTGCTATAGGAAAAAAGGCTAAAACATACGTGAAAATAACCAGAGTCTATAAATAGACTGATGCAAGGCAGAACTTATTACTTATCATGGCAGGTGCACATTAAAGATTTCCCCCCGGAGAACTGATCCATTTTGCTGTGTGGCTGGTCGTACATACTGAGCTCTCCAATAACACTGGGCAAGACGAGCCAGCTTGATTTGTGTGTTCAGTGCTGCCACTCTCATTAGCAATTCAGAAAAATGACAGTCTGTTATGTTTGAACTTCTCTCACACCTTAGTAAACATGGCTGAAATGTAATAAAGTGGTGCATATGCAGCAAACAGTTTTTAAACAATAATTCTCCTAGCATGCCATTTAGGGGGGAATTATTTGTAGTGAATTAGTACTGTGCCTCGGTATCTCCTGAGTGGTGGCATTTGGTCAATATCATGCTCCGGATGCACATAGTAATCAGACGGAGGGACTGTGATGGCCAGCACAGCCTCCCAGCGTCTGAAGACCATTTTACAAGGAGGCTCAAGGATATGTGGACAAGAACCATAAGGAGAAATCCTTTTCCCTCTGTGACTTTTGCACTGAAGAAAAATTAATTCTCCCAGTTTCCAAGTTAGGGAGACCTTCAATCAGGGTTTTTAAAATCAAGTGACTTTAGAGAATTAGGCTGGGTGAAAGTTGTATTGATTTGCGCTAGGGAAAGTGAAGAACCATCTTACATAATTTACTGTAGAATAGAGCAGTTGGGCCCATCAATATTCTCTTTTGTGTGTGTGTGTGCAAAAAAAAAGTTTTTTTATTATTAACATAATGTATTATTTGTTTCAGGGGTACAGGTCTGTGATTCATCAGTCTTACACAATTCACAGCGCTCACCATAGCACATAACCTCCCCAGTGTCCATCACCCAGCCACGCCATCCCTCCCACCCCCCTCAACTCCAGCAACCCTCAATATTCTCTTATTACATGACTTGGAATAGCTTCCCAAGTTTCTCTCACTCACACGTCATCCTCATAATGTTGGCTATGTATCTGTGTTCTACCTATACTATAATTAATGTGGTTTTCAGTAAATTTAAATTGATTCACTTTTTTCTTTGCTTTATCCAAACCTTTGTTATCTGTGCTTTGATATACTAATTATATTTTCTAACATAAATTTTTAAAATTTCTAACCCTGAAATTTTTTTAAAGGCTATGTGTCCTCTCAGATACATCCGTTAATGTTTATATACACCATACTTCAGGAAGCACTGGCTTGGAATGAGATTCTTCTCAGAAGAAATGACTTCAAGAATCCCAGTGCTGTGTACTTTGTTCGTATGTTGCTAAGTAGTTGTAGATTCATAGTGCAGACATGGGTCATTTGAATGGGAGTAGAAGGCACTTAGGGCTTTTGCTATAAAATGAGAAAGAAATACTGAAAAAGAAAGAAGAGGTTGAACAATATTAATCCAGAGCTTAGGGATAGACAAGAATGCATTGATCATAAGAGTAACCTAATCTAGAAAGAAAAAGTGAGGGAAGCTACAGATAATTATAAAAATACTAATCGCCATTCATTTCATGCTATGCTTCAAGTACTGGACTAACCATGTTGATAAATATTGTTTTTTTCTTCCTTAAAACTCCTTCAGGAAGTAAGTTTGCTTTATTCTTCTCCAACAGATGAGCAAACCTAAATTTGGAGAGCTTAAATAACTTGCCCACAGTCACAGGGCCTGAAAAATAGTGGAGCTTGGGCAAACCCTAGATAAAAATCAAGTTCAGCCAGAATCCTGAGCAGCGCATAAAAGGAGAAGGTGGTGGAGACAATCCTTAATGAGTAAGAGGTATAAAGACTTTGACTTCTACAGACCACCTGAACCTGTGCTCAGAAGTATACAGAAAATGTAGGGAATCCATCTCAATCATAACTGACTGGCGCCCTTCATTGGGGTGGGTCAGTGAGTGAAGGCTGAAGTCAGGGTTATCATACCATGATTTCTCTAAGTAACAAAGGCCTAGGAGAAGCTGAGGAGGAAAACCGGCCATGCTTCAGGCTGTGCTATAATTTCTTCTATACATTTGTGATTTTCAGGGCTTCCAATTCAAAGGAAAAAAATTAAAATTGGCCAAGCAGACTTGTAAATACTTGTTCTTAAACTGGTAACACCGTAATTCTATACTTCATGTTTCCCTTTTAAAACCTTAGAATAATACAGAGCTTTAGGATAACATTGAATAAATAGAATCAATCACTTTGTTCTGCAGAGCATTTAACCTTGCAAAGAGGCTTCTAAAATCAGTTCATATGTATCCCCCATTATCAGATTAAATGAGTAAAGACTGACTCCAGGCAATGTACACACTCTCTCTCTCTCTATATATATATATATACATATATATATACACATGTATGTGTATAATTAAACATTTTTAAAATTAAACATTCTTATACATTCCTAAAGCCTATTACTGAATTAGGTGTTAAACTGATGTTACAAGACTTCTGCATCATAATTGGGAGAAAATACTTTACAGCACCTGCCAAATCTCTTTTTCTTTTTAGGAGTTTGATTTGCACCTCTGGTGCTTTCCTATTTTCTGCATAGAATGTAAACTGTTTGCACATCGATTCCATGCCTTTTACCCTTGCATACTTGGCTGCATTGCTTTTATTTTTTCTCCAGCCAAGCTTTTATTTGCTCCCTAAATCCATTAAATTAACATGATCTCCCTTTTTTTTATTCTGAGTTTTTATCAACACTGACCCTTATACAGTCATTCAACATTTAATTATGCAACAACTTCTTGGGCACCTACTATGTGCCTATTACTACTCCAGGTACTAGGAATATCCTACAAGCCTCTGTCTTCCTGGAGTTGGCCTGCTAGTGGAGGAGATATATACATTCAACAAGTGCCTAACATAAGGTCAGACTTGCTAAGTACAGTAGTGTGGAATAAACTAGTATAAGGGGTAGAAAGTAGTGGGTGCAGAAAGACAGGGGCTCTGGGTTTGCAAGGAAAGTCAAGGATGGCCTTTGGGAGGAAATAGCATTTGAGGGAGCCTAAAATGAGGGGTAAACCGTATAATGTTCTGGAGGAAGTGGAGTATAGACCAAAAGAATAGCAAGTGCAAAGGCCCTGAGGTCAGAACAAGTTTGGCTTGTTAAATAAACTTAGAGAAGACCAGCATTGCCAGAAAGAGAGAAGCAAGACTGAGAGTGGTAATAAATGAGGTCAGGGGATGCCTAGCTGATTCAGTCGGTAGAGAATACAACTCTTGATCTCAAAGTTGTAGGTTTGAGCCCCACATTGTAACTTAAAAGTGTAGAGATTATTTAAAAATAAAATCAGAAAGAAAGAAAGGGGTGGAGGGAGAGAGGGAGAGAAGGAGGGAGGGAGGGAGGGGGGAAGGAAGGAAGGAAGGAAGGAAGGAAGGAAGGAAGGAAGGAAGGAAGGAAGGAAGGGAGGGAGGGAAGAAGGAAGAAATGAGATTGTAGAGAGAGAGAGACAAAGGTGGTTCTGTAGAGCTTATAGCCAAGGTAAGAGTTTGGAATTTATTCTGAGTGTGACCCAAAGCCACTGCCACGGTTTAACAGTTGAGGTTTGATACAATTTTCTTTTTAAAATCTCTCTGGCTTCTATATGGAAAATAGACTGAAGGAGACAAGGGTGGAAACAGGAAGATCAGTTGCCATTGCAGAATTTCAGACAAGAAATGGTGGTGAGTTGGGATGCCTGGCTGGCTCAGTCAGTTAAGCATCTGCCTTCGGCTCGGGTCCTAGGATCAAGTCCTGAGTCGGACTCCTTGCTCATTGGGGAGCTTGCTTCTCCCTCTACCTGCCATTCCCACTACTTGTGCTCTCTCTCTCTCTCTCTAACACACACACACACACATGCACACACAAATAAGTAAATAAATAAATAAATCTTTTAAAAAGAGAGAGAGAAAAGAGAAATGGTGGTGAGTCAGGCTAGGATGATGAAGGTGCTGGTGGTGAAAAACGGTCAAATTTTGAATAAAGACCCCCAAGAACCTACTAAAAAATGAGATGTGGAATGTGAGAAGAAAAGAGGAGTCTAGGATGAGTCCATGGTTTTTGCTCATCACTGGATAAACAGAGGTGCCATTTACTGAGATAGAGAGCCACTGAAGAAGGCCTAGATCAGTGGTAGAGGGAGTAGGGAACTCAAAGGAGAAGCCAGTGGAGATACAAATTTTGGAGTCAGCAGCCATATGTACACCTCTGGGGATGAGTGAGATTGTTTAGGTGTGTGGATAGATTATGATGGGGTCCAAGGCCTGAGGCTGGAGCACACCAGCCTTCAGAGGTCAGCAGTGAAGGAAGTTTCAACAGGAGACATGAACAAAACAGATGCAGTAGGAGGAGAACTGGGAAAATGTACTATCCTGGAATCCAAGCTAAGAACCACATGTCACTGAGGAGGGAGAAAGAAATTGGGTCAAATATTAATGATAAGATGAATAAGATGAGGGCTGAGAATAAACCATAAGATTCCCTAAGAAGGGAGTTTTTAGTGACTCTGACTAGTCTCAATAACATGGTATGAGCAAAAGCCTGATCTGAGTGAATTGAGGTGAGAATAGTACTTAAGTAACAGAGGCAGAGAAGGTAGACAATTTTTTCAACCTCTCAAAAAAAAAAAAAACTATCAAGAGGAGTAGAAATATGAGACAATTGTTGGAGGTGACATGTGATCCTGGGAGTGAGGGACTCTTTTTTAAAAAAAATATGTAATTTGACTAACATAATATAATAAAAAATAATAATAATATGGGAGAGGTAACTGCGTTTGTGTACTCATATGGTTGATCCGGTGGAGTGGGGGAAATTGACACAGGAAGAAGAGGGGATAAAAGCACACAAAGTCTTTGAAGAGGCTAGAGGGAGACTATCCAGCATTCAGTGGATGTGTCAGCAGGAGGCAAGGCAAGCAGTCCAAGATAAAAAGGCAAACAGGTGGTAGATTTCCTGCTGAGAGGATGTGTGAGTGCTCTTCTGTGTGTGTGTGTGTGTGTGTGTGTGCGCGCGCGCGCATGCGTGCGTGTGTCCTCTTCTGAGTACTATTTTCTTAGTGAAATAGGAGGTGAGATCATTACAGAGAATAAGGTTGTGAAGGGAATGGTATAGGCTAGTAGAGAGAAGGTGTCATTTCAAAGGCTGGGAGAGTGATTTCCTAGGGCAACTTCCAAGGATTAGCATGCAAACCTGTAGATCTCTAACTAAATAGAACCCTCTTCTCTCTTACGAACCCTACCTCTTCAAATCAAAAAAGGATAAAATGAACTTACCCACCTAATGCTGATTCCCCATGTTGCCGCTTTCTATTCCATTTCCCCTGGGTGCTCTCTTCCAACTTCTCTCTTCCGTGGTCATTTCTTTTTATGAATACCCAGAATGTTATGTGTCTTTATTAAACTTTTGGGCAGTTTAGATCATCCTGTTTCAAGCTGCTCTGCAATTATTTTTCTGGATTCTAGACTTATCTCTAATTTGAGATTAGAGTCCCTTAAATTCAAGAAAATAAGTCTTTATTAAAATTTTCCCCCACAAAGTTTTGCCTACCAGCGTTCATAGCTCAGTGAAGTCCATGTTGGTTGTGTTAAAGACCACTTTCATCACTTACCTTAGAATCTGATCACTATTGTACATCAAACATTATAAGATAATGGGATGGAATGATGAGTACAACTCATAATACTCTTACTCTTTCTCTAATAAACACTTAAACCTACCACACTCACTTGCGTGTGCGCACGCGTGCTCACACATGGCACCTTTTTTTCTGTTTTCCTCTTTCAATATGGGAAACTCCACATCTAACTTCTTCTGCTTCAATATTTTTAGAGACAGGAAACTTACTACCTTGCAAGGTAGCCCCCGCTTTTTTTTATATCTCTACTTGTTAGGAACTATTCTTCATGCCAATGGATTGAAGTTTCCCACCTTATACCTCTACCCATTGGTTCTTCTGATTCTCCTGAATTTCCCCAAAGTAGGTTTTCCAAGTACTTTCATGCAGTGATCATCTCTTCCCCGAGTTGTTGTCATTGTTGTTGTTTAACCAGGTAAAGCATGTCCGTTCCTTCAACCCTGCCTTCTGTGACGTGTTTTCCACACCCTGGTAGTCTTTCTCAAGTTTGTTAATGCTCTTTACTGTGTGGCAGCCAAAAGTGAACCTTCCTCTAGCTGAAGAGAACACAGTGTGAGAAAACCATTTCCTTCCCCGACCTGGATGCTCTCTACTGGATTAATGCAGCTTTAGACTGTATTTTTAAATGAAATAGCGACATTGGTTTATATTAAACTGGCGCTCCGTGTGTCTTGTTCTCATGAACTGTTCCTAAGAGTTGGCCTTTGTGCCTGGAGCAGCAGTGCTCTGTGTACTGCTGGGCGACACAGGACCCTTCATTCAGTTGTGTGCACATTTACTTCAGTTGTATCCCGCTAGCAAAATCTGAGAAGAGGAGGGAGGGGTACTAACAATTGTTGGGCATCTATCATGCCCCAGTCTTATTTATCCAAAAGAGATAGTTAATTATCTCAATTTTACAGGGGAAGACATTAAGGCTTACAGAGGCTTGAGTGACTTGCCCAAGTTTGTGCAACAACAAAGCTGGCATTTGAGTTTAGAATCACCTTAATCCGGAGCTCCTCATCTTTCAGCTCTCAAATGCTTCAGCTCATCTTTGCAACATGGTAGAAATAGTCTCTATTCCTGCTCATCTCATGTATTTACCACTCTTCTTAGCAGTGAATTCACCACAGATTTGATAAGCATCTAACAGTGTTAAGAATTTTGGGCATAAGCAGTACCAAGGACCGAACTCTGAAGCACCCCACCGGGAACCTTGACCCTCTCCCTATGAACACTGATTTGCAGACTTTGGTTATCATCCTCAGTGAGGTTTAAAACCACGGGCTTTGAGTTCACAGTACTCTATTCTGTCCACAGGTTATCATGAGAGCTCTTTCTCAAAGCCCACTGAAAGACTCAAGTATGTATTTACATTATATTGTTTTTATATATAATGTTGATTTGTAGGCTTTATTCCTCAGTGGTGTAATAATCCTTTCTAAAATTTTGCCAGGACATGCCCTAATCCTAGAGATCTATGATTTCCAGAGCGCTTCATTGTAAAAATTGAGATGCTCACTTGTTCCTAGTCTTTTGGCATAGCTTTCATTTTTATCTTCATTTCATGTTCACATCTGTACATTCTTTTAATGCTGGGGGAGGTAATTTATCTGACTCTAGAAAGCTCCTTAAAATAGATTTTAAACAGCCAAGGAATTGTTGTAATATCACTTTACCTACTTTCAGCATAAGTTTTCTCATACATTAATTTTAAATTCTATCTTTTCTAGTTTAAGATCATTTTCCTTAGAAGCCACTAGAGATGTGCATCATTAGAATTGAGTAGCCCAGCATTTCACCATGCTAAAGGTAACATTAGTCCAGCTTCTACCAGCAGTAGACTTCTTCCCCATGTTCTTCTTCTGGCCTAGAGAACTTGAAAAAATTCTTCTAGTTGTCCTTAACACCTCCTATAGTTGAAAAAATTGTCCATATTCTAATAAAGCATATCCAAGAACTGTTCTTTCTAGAAGCCCACATGAAGGGGGTAGTATTTATGGTGGCAAGAACTCATCCTCTGCTCTCAGAAGCAAGAGATAAAGGGAAGAAAATATTAGGAGTTTGCAAAAAAAAAAATGAAATAGCAAATATTTAAATTATATCAAGGATACAGGAAAATAAGAACATATATTGTTGGCAGGAATATAAATTTCTTAGAAGACACATTGGTAGCATCAATCAAAATGTTTAAAAATGTATCCACTTTTCCCAACATTTCTGGGAATATATCCTATAGCAGTCCTCATCCTTGTGCACAAATATGTAACCTTAAGTTGCCTACTTATAAGATGTGGTAGTTTTTGAGAATCATCCCCATTCTATAAACGAATGCTTTGAAAAAAATATAAGTAGCCTCCCAACAACCACCGTCACCATCACTTGCTGCTTTTGAGATAGAGCATTATTAGCTTTGGAGGAGGGTGGCTCTGGGGATAGGAAGAGACCCCTCCCAACTCTGTTGCCTTAGTGTTGAAAAGTGGGAACTGAGAGGGCTTTCAGTCAGCCATGAGTGGACAGGTGGGGTGTGGTTGAAAATGGGCAGGACTGGAAATAAAATGTGCCAGCAAATCCATATATACAGAGATGTTCGTTGCTTATTAGTGAAGTAGCAGAAACAACCTGAAGTATCTATCAGATGAGGAATGATCACACAAATCATTCTAAGGAAGATTACAAAACTTCTAAAAGGTATGATGTAGACCTATAGGCCATGTCATGAAAAGATCTCCAAGGCATATGTGTTATATTGAAAAGAGCAAGTTATCATTGAGTTGTTTGATCCAATTTAGGTTAAATGTTAGTGTCTGAAAAGAGAATGGAAGTTTAGACACAAATTTTGACAGTGGCTTCCTCTGAGATGAGAGGAGGAATAGAGGGAGAGTGTGGAAGGGCACCCTCAACTCAGGCTTTGCTCATATACTTATGTATATTGAACCTTATGCTAAAGTGGGTAATTTTTTTAAGTACTATAATGACAAGAAGGAAAATTAGTGGATTAGAGCTACCTGGCAGAGCCATATCTCAATGCGCATACCAGACCCAACCCTACAGATGGAGACGAGAAGGACACATCTCTGCCAGCTGGCATTGCGGAGTCAACAACCTTATAATACTTCTACATGTGTCAGGAAGGTGATCTGCAAGGGAGAACAACACAAAGGTGAGGTTGCCACCATTCATGTAAGTAGGAGAAAATAGAAGATTTGAAACAAAAACAATCAGTGGTTTCAAATATTTTAAGTCATATAGAAAAGGGGGTCAATGTGTTCTCCATGATCCCAGAGGTATAACTGGAACTTGTATGTCAGAGGTCACCAACCAACATCATCCCATTAGATCAGGGAAGCCTCTAGATGCATTTCTTTGGCCAGCAAATACCATGAGACGGTGACTGTTGCTCTTCACTCTATTGCATGCCCACACCACACCCTACAGATCAGGTGGCACACAGCCTGTTTCATTCATTTATTACCTCTAATTAGTACCTGCATTTGGATTTTTGACCCCTGCTATAAGGGTAAGCTGCAGGAAGTCGGATTTGGAAACAACTTACGGTAGAATTTTGTCAGAAGTACAGAAAGGCGGTATACCTCACTGGTTAGGAAGGCTCTGGAGTTCGCCTGCCCTGTTTGAATTCCAGCCCTGCCACCTACTGCTGTGGGGACTTTGGCTGGTTGCTTAAGTGTCGTGCGTTGTATCAATTTTCCCGTTGTGTGAAATGGGAGCATAATGAAGTCTAAAGAAGTTAATGCATAGAGAGCATCTATATTGGTTTTCTATTGCAGTGTAACAATATTACCACAGACTTAACAGCTTAAAAATTTCTGTGGATCAGTAATCTAGGCACAGCTCCTCTGGTCTTCTTTTTAGGGTCTCACAAAGCTGCAATCAAGGTGTCAGCCAGGGCTGCAGTCTCATAAGACTTGACTGGGGAAGGATCTGCCTCCAAGTTCACACAGATTGTTGGCTGAATTCAGTTCAGAGTTTCAGTTTCTTGCTGGCTGTCAGCCAGATGCTGCCTTCAACCCCAACACGGTTGCCTGCTTCCTTAACCCCAACACGGTTGCCTGCTTCCTCAAAGCCCACAAGGGCAGGAAAGTCTCCAGCAAGATGAGCACTCCAGCCGTGTGTGCAAAATCACGTACATGTTATCACATACATCCCGGCACCTTTGCCATGTCCTGTTGGTTAGATACAAGTCATAGGTCACACCCACATTCAAGAAAAGGAGCAACACAAGGGCTCGTGATCAGGAGGAGTTAGGGATCATAGAGGACCGCACGAGAGTCTGTCTGCCACAGCATACTGAGTCAGTCTTAGTCCATATAAGGTGTTTAATAAATGTAGTTACTACTCATTGAAACTGAAGAAGACATAGGTAGCTTTCTGAGAATATTAGTTTCTCACACTGGGTATTCAGACAGGTGCTAGATGGTGTTTATAGGCACATAGTGAAGAAAACCAAATGAAAGTAGGTCTTGAACTTTAAGGTCGTCTGTAATATAATTCAGTCACCAGACAAGGTGAAGAACTGCCCTCCTCCTTCAGAGTCTCCTCCAGCATCTTCCTGGGTTCATTGCTGCTTTTCTTCTGACATGCTATCTTTTTCATTTTCACCTGACTTCATCTGTTAAAAAAAAAAGAGGGCGGGGGGAGACTACAGCATCCTATATAATTTTCTCTGGGAATTCTGAGTAGCTTTGGTCCCTCTTCTATAATCAAGCTTTGGGGATGGGGTGGGGAGGAAAGAAAGAAATATATTTTACCTTCACTAAGATTTGTAGAATCCCAAGCCCTATTTTCAGCTTCTCTCAAAACTCTAAGCAGATTTGTGTATACTGCACAATAAAGGCCATATAACATTACCGGGTGTTTCCCAGAAGAGGGAGAGATGATAGATTGGATTTCTGGGTTCTCGCTAGATCTTGCGGCTGACAAACAAGGGCTTTTACCTGTCTGATTCATTCCCCAGCTCAATCACATGCCTCTGCTATTTGTAGAGAAGGCTTGGTAAACATGAACTTCTGTGTGGTAGCCCAGCTTTGGAAGGGAAAGAATAAAGCAATTCCATTGTGATAGCACAGAATTCAGAAATGTGTTTTTTATGCCTGAGAAGTTACTGATTTAAGACATATCTAGCCTCGGATGTTGATTTCATTAGTGCATCTACCAGCCCTATTTCTGCACCTAGCCTCTGAAAAATGAAGTAACTGAAGAACCTGTATGTGCCACACATGCAAACATCAAAATACACCCTGAGTCATGCCCACACTGACTCCTGACCCTGTTGCGCTGGGGAGAGTAGATGGGAATGACTGAGGCACTCCACAGCCATGCTAGTAACTAAATATTAGAAGTACAATAACCATAAAGCATCCCTGTTATTTCCTTAATTTAAGCGATTTCCCAGGAGAGTGTTGAGGTGTTAATTGCTTCTGCGCTGCTTTAGTTGATAGATATGTCCTTTTTCACCTGGGTAAGAGAAGCAATTATTGTAATGCTCTCCTAGGCTTGGTGAGATATTCTTTAATGGATTTTAAAGGCGTTGGTAGGGCATTGTGCTTTTAAAAAGAAGCTGTCCTTTGCTATGTTCATACTTGATAACATGGGTGGGTATTGTATTCAGACCACATGATGAACCTGTTAAAGGAAAGTATGTAATGGGGATAAAAAAGAGAATAGTGATTTTTTTTTTCTAGGAAAAAATCCAGATTTCAGATATAAGAAAGATATGTTTGTATGTGTATATCTATATCACTGAGTTGAACAAAAATTAAAACAATAAAAAAGAGTAAGCCTTTTTTTTTTTTTTTAGATACTCAGCAGGGCATATTTCTCATGAATTTCAACACAAAGTTATTATTTTCTGGAACTGGTGTGGCCTTCCAAATGAGGATTTGACAGGTCACTAACTTAATACAAATCAGTAAATATTCTTTTATCTGCTGTGTGAAAGTGACTTTCACAATCCATTTGAACCACAATTTGTTCTAATGTTTCATATTTACATTCAAGAAGAAAAAGAAAAATAGTCTTTTTTTTATTAGAATTTGGAACTTTTTTTTAATAGTTTTTTTTTTTTTTAAGATTTTATTTATTTGACAGAGAGAGAGACAGCGAGAGCAGGAACACAAGCAGGGGGAGTGGGAGAGGGAGAAGCCGCTTCCTGCTGAGCAGGGAGCCTGATGCGGGGCTCTATCCCAGGACCCTGGGATCATGACCTGAGCCGAAGGCAGCTGCCTAACGGCTAAGCCACCCAGATGCCCCTTGGAACTTTTTTTTTTTATAAGTGTCACTTGGGCAAATTGTCAAGCCGAGAGAGCCCAAGTGAAGCAAAATGATGAACTGGAAAGAAGGTTGAATTTAGGATTAGAGTACCTGGTTTTAAGTTCTAGCAAATGATTTGCCTGATACAGTGTCCTTAGGCAAGTCATCTAACCTTGGAAACCTTCAGTGTTTTCATCCTTAAGATCCTGGGTTTCCATGAGAATCAAATGAGAAAATGCATGTGCCTCTCTTAAAGAAGCTCTATTCAGGTGTAAGGTGGGGTTACTAGAGGAATATCTAGGTTTTGTGGCACCTGAAGCTTTTACAATTGTGGGGGAGGCAGCTCTTCAAGAAAAGAACTCAAAAATACCTTTTTCAAATTGTACAAAACCATGTGACCATGTGAACATAATGAACCAATTGCAAATATTTTTCAAGCAGTTGTCTCGTAATTAGCCCCGGACTAGAACCCTTACCCTTTGTTTCACTAATTATTACTAATCATATTTGTTATGACTTTTAATTGTTTAGGACCTGTATTTCTTACTAGAATATAAATTCTTTGAGGGCAGGGGCTGAGTCTATCTTGTTTACTGCTAGATAGCAAAGTGCTGAGCATTTAGCAAATTATCAATAACTATTCAATGGAAAGATGGAGGGAGGGAGAGAGGGAGGGACAGAAAGGACTAAAACATTTCATATTCAGAGTGAAACTACAAAATAGTTGGGTAAGGTTGTGTTCCCTACGGTGATGGAAGTACTAATACAGAGGACTGAACAGAGAGGAAATCTCAATGACTCCGGTTTGTCTGTGCATTCCCTGCTGCTCACCCTAATGGGAAACTTTTACTTTGGGACAAGAATATAGTTGTTTCCCATGTGGGGCAGAAGAAAAGAGTCGGACCAGGAGAGGGGCTAGGAGAGAAGTCTCCTGTCCTTATCACGGTGGGGGGGGGGGTGGGAGTCAAAGGTAGAATGTGGGAGCTGTCCTTGATGTGGGCAGCACAGCCTCCTCCTGTTCTGAATTCCAGTGAGGTCTCAAGAGGGTTCCAATAAAACTCAAACTCACTGCAGCCTGCTGCCCGGCTTCTCCGTGGAGAGTTGACATGGTTCCCTTGATGCCTTGCCTTTTGGTTGTCTGCAGTGAGTACCCTATTAGTTTTCCATCTGTTCCTTTATTTGAAACAGATCAAGTCTCATAAAACAAGAGAAAGTCAAATAAATGCCTATGACATCTCTCACAACATGAGAGGGACTAGTTCACTGTCTTACTGTTACTCTGGTGGCTTGGAGTGTGCCTGGGGATGGCCTTATTTTTCAGCTCTTTTCTCAGTAGCATTTCATTACATTCTTGTGTCCGTTGTTTAGCAATTACTTTGTGATGAATCTGAACATCTATAGCATTCAGTTATATGAGGATGCAGTTTTCATGTACCCAAAACAGGTACAAAGTTCTGCATAACAAACTAATTTTTAAATTTCAGTTTCCTAATCTGTAAAATGGGAGTGTTATCCTCTTCACAGAGTTGTTCTAAAGGTTAAATATGATCGTGGATGTGAGAACATTTTGAAAAGTATTAACTGCTCTAAAAAAGGATGAATAATCTTAAAAGGTATCAGAATATTACCTTATTTTAATTTCTCTATTCAATCAGGCCGTCTACCTCCATGATGGACTCATGGGTACTTAGGTATCCATGGAAGGAGGAAGCCAAGCAAGCAGAGCTCTCAGTCTACTTTGCCCTGATTATTTAAGAAGTCTGATTTCTTACTGAAGTTTATCATCCACCCATTTCCTTTTCACGCGAATAAGACCCCAAGCATTGTCCTTCCAGTTATCTTTGAAGAAGCAGTGGTGCCTGAGCATCAGTTAGCCGTCCATCCTGGGAACTAGCTAAACTGCTTAACCCCCTGATGACTAGCTTCACCTGACATCTGTCTGTCCCAGTGTCTTCCTTCCCTCCCAGAGTGCTTCTTTCTTATCACCCCTTGGCTGAACAAGACCTATCTCTCATCCCTTTTGTTCAACTGGACTCCCAGACCAGACCATTGGATCATTCTAATCCAATCCTACACAGTAGCTCTGGCTTTTTATATCTAAATAGTTCTTCAACTTCAAACACTGGCCAAAAGGATATCCAGAAAGACATGCAAAAACCCAACAATATCTCATTAATCTGTCAAGCAATTTTTGATACCTCTATTTCTCCAATTATAAGATGGAAATGATAGTAATACCACAAGTAAATCACCTAAAGAATGAACTTAAACCTCTAACTACACATCTATAGGCTGCAGGAGACTTTCCCAGGACCACAGGTTGAACTGTTACTCTTCAGCCTCCCGGGCCATGCTGTGGACCAAACACACTTATTTGAAATTATTAGTATAAACATCTGTCCCTTAGACATGTAGAATGTGAGCTGCAAAAGGTAGAGGCAGTGATTATTGGTCGTTGAAATGCTAGAGCTCAAAAATATTTTTGAACCAAAATGGTCCACAGGTAGCTGTAAGAATGCAGTTAACTTCTCTAGGAAACCATTGAAGATCAAAATAATTTCAAAATTAGCTGTGCCAATTGTTTAAGATTAACTTGTAGAATCTAGTTTTCAATTGTGTCAACAACTTTGAAAATGTGATTGTAACCACCTACAAGTGAAAAGTCACAGATGGAGAGTTTTCCCAAAGAAAAATTGTCTGGGGCTCTTTTTTTTTTTTTAATTTAAAAAAAATTTTTTTTTTTAAGATTTTATTTATTTGTGAGAGAGACAATGAGAGACAGAGAGCATGAGAGGGAGGAGGGTCAGAGAGAGAAGCAGACTCCCCGCCAAGCAGGGAGCCCGATGCGGGACTCGATCCCGGGACTCCAGGATCATGACCTGAGCCGAAGGCAGTCGCTCAACCAACTGAGCCACCCAGGCACCCTGTCTGGGGCTCTTAAGACAAGTGTAATCACTGGATTCTCTGCATAGTGCCTTTTGCTGGTCCTTATGGATTTTCAGATATAAATATCTACAACACAGGCCATCCTGTTCAGGAAGAGGGGAAGTTTCACTGAGGTGAGTCACCTCCTGTTTCTGATATCTTGGATATGGTTTCATTTTGATTATTAAATGACCACATAGGAACATATGAATGATAGGTTTGGGCATTATTTACTATTTCATGACCCCTACCTGATATGTGAACAGATTATAAAATATCAGCCTAGCAGCAGATGTTCTTTGATTTTCACATTGCTCAAATCTGATGTGACTTAAGATCCTCATGGTTTCTTAAGTACAGGGATCTGGTCAAGAGTGCCCATGAATTCCCCTGAAATTATATACAAAACTCTGGGGAGGGAGCCCTTGGCTATCACTAGATTCTCAAAGGAATATATGACTTAACAAATGGTTAAATACCACTGCTAATTGTTTTGTCTTCTATTCATAACAATCAAAAACAGTAGAAGATTGGTAATCTGCATACCTGGAATATTTTAAGATCCTAGTAATAATAATAATAATAATAATAATAATAATAATAATACTATGACTAACATTTATATTGAATACTTAATATGTGGAAGGTGCTATAATAAATACAATAATAATTAATATATATTAATGTAATAAATATATATTATATCACGTGCCACAATATGTGGCATATTGTGCTATATGTGGCAACATGTGCTATAATAAATATAATAATAAATATATATTAATATAATAAATATATATTATACCATGTGCCACATACTATATGTGTGGCAGGTACTATAATAAGGTAACTTAATAAATTCCTTACAAGAATTTTATCAGTTAATTTTCATAAGACACTAAGGGTAGGTACTCTTATTACCCCTATTTTGGAGATAAGGAAACTAAGACCCAGAAAAATTAAATAATTTGTTAATAAGTTGTGACACTGGAAAACTTAATACCAAATTTTGACAATTAAATCATTGTTTTTGCCCACAGTGAATATCATACTCAATGGGGAAAAACTGAGAGCTTTTCCCCTAAGGTCAGGAACATGGCAGGGATGTCCACTATCACCACTGCTATTCAACATAGTATTAGAAGTCCTAGCCTCAGCAATCAGACAACAAAAAGAAGTAAAAGGCATCCAAATCAGCAAAGAAGAAGTCAAACTCTCACTCTTTGCAGATAATATGATACTTCATGTGGAAAACCCAAAAGACTCCACCCCAAAACTGCTAGAACTCATACAGGAATTCAGTAAAGTGGCAGGATATAAAATCAATGCACAGAAGTCAGTGGCATTCCTATACACCAACAACAAGACAGAAGAAAGAGAAATTAAGGAGTCGATCCCATTTACAATTGCACCCAAAACCATAAGATACCTAGGAATAAATCT
>NC_138373.1:114453039-114489041 GCF_054177405.1 Leptonychotes weddellii | reverse complement strand
AAAATTTGTATGGAACCAGAAAAGACCCCGAATAGCCAGAGGAATGTTGAAAAAGAAAAGCAAAGCTGGCGGCATCACAATTCCAGACTTCAAGCTCTATTACAAAGCTGTCATCATCAAGACAGTACGGTACTGGCACAAAAACAGACACATAGATCAATGGAACAGAATAGAGAGCCCAGAAATGCACCCTCAACTCTACGGACAACTAATCTTTGACAAAGCAGGAAAGAATGTCCAATGGTAAAAAGACAGTCTCTTCAACAAATGGTGTTGGGAAAATTGGACAGCCACATGCAGAAGAATGAAACTGGACCATTTCCTTACACCACACACAAAAATAGACTCAAAATGGATGAAAGACCTAAATGTGAGGCAGGAATCCATCAAAATCCTTGAGGAGAACACAGGCAGCAACCTCTTTGACCTCAGCCGCAGCAACTTCTTCCTAGAAACATTGCCAAAGGCAAGGGAAGCAAGGGCAAAAATGAACTATTAGGACTTCATCAAGATAAAAAGCTTTTGCACAGCAAAGGAAACAGTCAACAAAACCAAAAGACAACGGACAGAATGGGAGAAGATATTTGCAAATGACATATCAGATAAAGGGCTAGTATTCAAAATCTATAAAGACCTTATCAAACTCAACACCAAAAGAACAACAAATCCAATCAAGAAGTGGGCAGAAGACATGAATAGACATTTTTCCAAAGAAGACATCCAAATGTCCAACAGACACACAAAAAAGTGCTCAACATCACTCGGCATCAGGGAAATCAAATCAAAACCTCAATGAGATACCACCTCACACCAGTCAGAATGGCTAAAATTAACAAGTCAAGAAACAACAGATGTTGGCGGGGATGCGGAGAAAGGGGAACCCTCCTACACTGTTGGTGGGAATGTGCAAACACTCTGGAAAACAGTATGGAGGTTCCTCAAAAAGTTGAAAATAGAGCTACCCTACTACCCAGCAATTGCACTACTGGGTATTTATCCCAAAGATATAAATGTAGTGATCCAAAGGGGCACATGCACCCCATTGTTTATAGCAGCAATGTCCACAATAGCCAAACTATGGAAAGAGCCAAGATGTCCATCAACAGATGAATGGATAAAGAAGATGTATATATATATACAATGGAATATTATGCAGCCATCAAAAAGAAAATGAAATCTTGCCATTTGCAATGACGTGGATGGAACTAGAGGGTATTATGCTAAGCGAAATAAGTCAATCAGAGAAAGATAAGTATCATATGATCTCACTGATATGAGGATTTTGAGAAACAAGACAGAGGATCGTAGGGGAAGGGAGGGAAAAATGAAACAAGACGAAACCGAGAGGGAGACAAACCAAAAGAGACTCTTAATCTCAGGAAACAAACTGAAGGTTGCTGGAGTGGAGAGGGATGGGAGGGATGGGGTGGCTGGGTGATAAACATTGGGGAGGGTATGTACTATGGTGAGCGCTATGAATTGTGTACGACTGATGAATCACAGACCTGTACTCCTGAAATAAATAATACATTATATGTTAATAAAAATTTTTTTAAATCATTGTTTTTGAAAAAGTGGGAAACTGAAAGAATTGTAGTTTTGCCATGTTTTAAAATCAGTGATACTTTTTCTCGATGCTTTAAGAGACATACTGTATCTGAATCAGCACTAGAATCCACATCTCAGCTTTATCTATTTTTAAATCCTGATCTATTTATCACATACTTTCAGGGGGCTCAGGTTTTTATATTCGGTACTGCATATTTATGTATTCCCTTTCTCTTGAGGTGCTCTAAGAAACATATGGATATTAATCCAGCCACCCCTATCACTGTGTAAGATAAATACCAATCATAATTTTGTTTCACATGAATATTTGTGCTGGGTAATATTTATGTGCTGTACATGCCTGCCACTAATCTAACTTACTACGCTCAGATTCCCAGGGGATGAGAGAAGTTCAGGTACATCCTTCATGTCACTACACAAAGGTGGAAAGTGCCAGAAGACCTTTCTCTGCAGGTCTGGGTGGCAAGAACTGAGACTGAAAATACAGCCATTCATCACAGAAACCCAGCTTTGATCCCAGCAGCTTTGCTGAACCAGGGGTTGTTAGGAGGAACTTGAAGTGAGTATTGGAAAAAGCATCTGCTTATTTCCTGAGGGGGATAAACTTCCTAGTGGCACCACTAAAAGTAATATACAGATAAAACTGTAATGTAAGCAATAATATTCTCTCCAAAAGTAATACACAGATCCAGCTATAGTATTCTGGTGTGGGCCTCAGTCCCCCTCACTAAAGAAATGGTAAAAATAATAATAATGATGATGATCAACCAAGTAAGCTTAGGGAAATAACCCTGTCTACTGCTATTCAAATTCTGCTCCTTTATCATTTTTGCTTCTGCACTATCCAACAATAATTCTGTTCGCTGCAAGCCAATGCTCATCGCCTAGTTGTAATTCCCTCTGTTGGGACTGATGTGCTCATTCATTCAGCAGTTACCAGGAATACCTACTAATATGCCAGGTACCATTCTAGGCACTAGAGATGCAGAGGGGGGAAAAACACTATCACTAGTGTTGGGAAATTTGTGACTTATACTGTAGAGTTTTCAATAGTATTTCCATTTCACTGTTTATGATATCTTTTTAAAATCTATGTAGTTAATGGAACTTCAAGAAGTAAAGAGTTTCACCAATGCTTCTTTTGCTGTATGTGCCTATGGTGGTTGCTTTTAAAATGTACTTTCTCTTTTTATGTTATGGCTATAGGGTGAGGGTCTTACAGACCACTTACTTTGTTTAAGGTATGATGAAAACTATCCTAGCACTAGGTTTCTCCTCTGGTATTTAAATCACATTTTGCTTCTCTCTGTATGATATTATATCATGTGACTGCCCCCTCTCCACTGAAGCACAACAACACAAACTTACTCTCATTTTCCAGATTCCCTTTCTTAGTGACAGACATCAGTATCCCCCAATCAAACGAATTTGAATCCTTGAGGTCCTCTTGCCCCTCACAGTTCCTCACTCCCCACACACTGATTTGTCTCTAACTCAGGGCAGTTCTTCCTCAATACATTTGGAATCCATATCATCCATATAGCTATTGATGGATTTCAGTCTCTCACATGTTGCCCACCTGTCCCTAAAAACCCACCCTACCCTTATTGCTTTGGCATCTGTCTACATTCTAGTTCTTAGCCTCCCTTACAGTTAGGTGTGGACATGGAATGAGTTCTTGCCACTGGAATGTGAACGGAAGCAGGCCAGTGTGGCTTTTAAGAAAATTCTTTTACCCCTTCCCCCAGGTGAATGAAGACAGGTTAAAGTCTTAGGGCAGAAGTTTCCAAACTTTCTCAGTAATTTTTTTACAGGAGCTCTAGGTCAAATGAAATATCAATAGTTCCATTTATTAAGTAGCTAAGTCCAAACAACCTAGTACATATTGTATCCTAACCACTTACTAGCAATTTGAAAAAAAATAATAACATATAAATTGAAAGAATCAGAAGTACTTAGTAATGGTATGTGTGTGTTTGCTGGGCACTACACAACTTTCTCAAACTTTCAAATCAAATTAAACATTGACAGCCTTATTTCCTGTTCCACATTTATTTTCACATGGAACTCCCTTTTGGTAAAACTCAAAACTGAACTTCGGAAGGATAGGACATCAACAAAAGCAATGTAGTATTATCCAATGTTGAGTAAAACTACTTCCAGCTAGTAGGTGGTGTTGTGTCCAAAAGATATCAAGAATGGCTCTATGTTCCTCAAAAATTTAAAATAGTCCATGGTGGTCCTGTGAGTTCATTAGGGAACTCTGAGGCATCTTAGTGCATAGTTTAGAAACCAGAGCCCTAGAAGATGACAGAGTCATAAAATGGAACAAAGCATAGATTCCTGAACCATTATGTGGAGAAGAGCTGGATGCTGATCAGGAACACTCACCTTGGAGTTGTATATGAGCAGAATAAACTTCTGTTGTGGTTGAGCAAATTATTCATTTTTTTATTTGTTGTCACAACAAAGTCTATCTTATATTATTTTACTGCAGCGGCTTGTAATGGTTCTCCTTGACCCAAGTCTAATAACTTTCTCCCCAACACTTCATGCCATCATTACCAAGTCCACTGCTTTACACTAATAACAGGCTTACCTTTCCTAAAACTTAAATCTGAGTACTTCCTTTGTTTGCTTCCCAGTCTGTTTTCTACCAACCTTTCCTCATGCACCAAACTCTAAATCAACATCTCTCTTTCTTGACTACATGTTAGAATCACCTGGAGAGCTTTAAAAAAATACCTATGCCCAGTTCCCCACCTGCAAGGATTTTCATCTAATTGAAATGGACCAATTCCTTGAAAAGCACAAACTACCACAACTCACCACAATGTGACATAGTTAATGTATATAGTCCTGTAACTATTAAGGAAATTGAATTTGTGATTTAAAACCTCCAAAAGAGAAAAAGTTCAGATTCAAATGGCTTCATTGAAAAATTACATCAAATGCTTAAAAAGAATAAACACCAATTCTGTATAATCTCTTCCAGAAAATAGAAAAGGAAGGAATGTATTCTCCAATTCATGTTATGAAGCTAGTATTATTACCCTGATACCAAAACCAAAGATAGTACAGAAAGAAACTGCACACTATATCCCTCATGAATATAGATGCAAAGAAAATCCTTACCAAAATATTAGCAATAGAATCCATCAATGTATAAAAATAATTATATATAATGAACAAGTGGGATTTATTTCACGGTTGCAAGATTGGTTTAATATTAGAAAACCAGTGTAAGCCACTACATTATCACTTGAAAGAAGAAAAATCACATAATCACATCAACTAATCAATGCAAAAAATTTGACAATATTCATACTCATCATGATAAAAACTCTCAGAAAAATAGAAATAGAGGGGAACTTCCTCATCTTGATGAAGAGTATCTACAAAACCCTACAGCTAACACAATACTTAATGTCTTTCCCCTAAGATAGGGAAGAAGGCAAGGATACCCACTCTCACCACTCATTCAACATTGTGCTGGAATTTCAATTAGCAAGAATCGCGCCTCGGATAAACCTCATTGGCTATGACACTGCCACTGCGCAAAGCTGTGTGCTGGAATTTCTAACTCATGCTTTAGGCTAGGAAGGAAAATAAAAGGCATACAGATTGGAAACAAATAAAACTGTCCTTTTTTGCTGATGACATGCTGGTCTACATAGAAAACTCTAAGGAATCCACAAAAAAAACCAAAAACAAAACAACAAAACAAAACCTCCTTGAACTATTAAGTGAGTTCAGCAAGGCCACAAGATACAAAACAAATATACAAAAATCAATTGTATATGTATATACTAGCAATGAATGTATGTACATCAAAATTAATAACATAATAGCCCAGTGATGGGTATCAAGGAGGGCACGTACTGCATGGAGCACTGGGTGTTATACGAAAACAATGAATCATGGAACACTACATCAAAAACTAATGATGTATGGTGACTAACATAACATAATAAAATTAAATTGAATTTAAAAAATAGTTAATAACATAATACCATTTGCAGTTGTTTACCCCAAAATGAAATATTTAGGTGTAAAACTAATAAAGCATGTATAGGACTTGTATGCTGAAAACTACATGGTGCTGATGAATGAATCAAAGAAGGTCTGTGTAACTGGAGAGACATAACATGTTCATGGATTTGAAGATTCAACATAGTAAAGATGTCTATTCTTTCCAAATTGGCATACAGTCTTAATGCAGGTCCTATAAAAATCCCAGGAAAAGCTTTTGTAGGTAAAGACAATAATATTCCAAAATGTATATGGAAAGGCAAAGAATAATTGAAATAATTTTTTAAAAAAAACAATAAAGAGGGAGGAATCAGCCCACCCAATGTCAAGACTTGTTATGTAGATACAGTAATAAGAACTGTGTGGTATCTGTGGAGGGATAAATACATCAGTGGAACAAAATAAAGAATAAATAATCTGGAAATTGACAAACATAGTGCATATTGTATCCTAACCACTTACTAGCAATTCGAAAAAAAAATAATAAAATAACACATATAAATTGAAACAATCAGAAGTACTTAGAAGTGGTATATAAAATAATTGATTTTTGAAAAGGTGCAAAAGCAATTCATGGAGAAAAGATAGCTTATTCAACAAATGGTATTGGAGCAATTGGTCATCTATAGACCTTTGCCCTCAAAAAATATATGAATTTTTTACTAAGTCTTACACTTTATATAAAATTTAACTCAAAATGGATCATGGACTTAAATGTAAACCATAATATAGAACTTTAGAAACTATAGAAGAAAGTTAAGAGAAAATTTTCAGAATCTAGGGCTCAGAGTTCTTAGACTTGACAACAGCGTGACGCATAAAAGGAAAAATTGACTAGTTAGACTTCATCAAAATTAAAAATATTTGCTCTGCAGAAGACCTTGTTAAAAGAATGAAAAGAAAATCTACAGACTGGGAGAAAATATTTGCAAACGTCATAATCAACAAGGGATTAGTATCTCAAATATATAAGCAGTTCTCAAAACTCAATAGTGAAAAAGCTTGCAAGCTGAAGAAAATAAGCAAAAGACATAAAGAGACATTTCACCAAAGAGGATACGCAGATGGCAAATAAGTACACAAAAAAAAATGTTCAACATTTCCCATTAGGGAAATGACTCAAGTTATGCAAAAATTAAAACCATAATTAGATCTTACTAACATACCTATCAGTATGGCTAACATCAAGTACTGGACAGGATGTAGAAGAACTAAATCATTCATACACTGCTGGTGGGGATATAAAATGGTTTGGCTATCTTGGAAAACAATTTATCAATTTATTAGAAAATTAAATATGAGGGGGGGGAAATCAGAGGGGGAGATGAACCATGAGAGACTATGGACTCCGGGAAACAAACTGAGGGTTTCAGAGGGGAAAGGGGTGGAGGGATGGGTTAGCCCCGTGATGGGAATATATTGCAATGAGCACTGGGTGTTATACGCAAATAACGAATTATGGAACACTACATCAAAAACTAATGAAGTACTGTATGGTGACTAACATAACAGAATAAAAATTAATTAATTAATTAATTAATTAAAAAAAGAAAAGTAAATATGGAACTATCATATGACCCAGCACTTGTACTCCTGGACAGTTATTCCAGAGAAATGAATAATTATGTTCACACAAAAACCTGTGCATGAATGTTTATAGTAGCTTTATTCATAATAGTCCCAAACAAGAAACAACCAACACATGTTTCAACAGGTAAATGGTTAAGCAGACTGTGGTATATCTGTGCCATGGACTACTACTCAGCAATAAAAAGGAACAAACTATTTCTACAGTATAGAAAATTATACAGAATGTAAAAAGTCAACCACAAAGGTTTCACACTGTATGATTCAATTTATTTAACATTCTTTAAATGAGAAAGTTATAAGCATAGAGAATAGGTTAGGGTTTGCCAGGGGTTAAGGAAGGTGTCAGGGGAGGAGAGAAGCAGGTGTGGTTATAAAGGGTAATATGAGGGAATTTGTTATATTGTATCTTGACAGCAACAATGTCAATATCCTGCTTGTGATATTGTATTACAGTTTCGCATGATGTTACCACAGGGGAAAACAAGAGAAAAGGTATACAGGATCTCTCTACAGTATTTCCTAGAACTGCATGAGAATCTACAATTATCTCAAAATTAAAAGTTTAATTTTAAAAATTCCCCTCGGGGGGAATTCTGATGGTTTGTTCTGGGATGGGCCCCAGGCATTGGTATTTGAAAAGCTCCCAGGTGATTCTAACATGCAGCCAGATTGATAAAGTGCAAATTGAACTGATGGATATCCTCTCCCCAGAACCCATGTAATCACCTACCATTTACTGTTCCTGTGCCTCTAACACTTTCCCTTCTCCATTCGCTGCACTGAGGCTGTCTTCAAGATAGCTCAGGGATAACTCTTCCAAGGAGCCATCCAGAACACTACTTGTCCAGTCTGATTAAGGGTCCTCCCAGGTTGTACCATGACAGTCCTTTATCTACTTTTATCATAGCCCTTATTACCCTTTGTTATCATCCCTTTTTGTCTCTCTCTCTACTTTCAGCAACTATTGGAATTGTCTGCTTTGTGATTCCCTGTTAATTTAGTCCCTGAATTTTAGGGACCTGCCAAAAATTAGAGTTAACTGTCCTTTTTTTGGTCTAAGCCTAATTATATATATATATTTTTAAATAAGCCATGAAGCAAGAATGTCCAGACACCAGGAGTTTTACAGAACAAAATATGATTCTTATGCCATACCTTTATTTTTGCAAATCAGTATTACAAAACACTAAGATGGTCTAATAATGGGTCCTGAATGCCCTATGTCTGTGCTACTTCTTTTCTTTTTTTTCTTTTCTCCCTTCCTCCCCCTTTCTCTCTTCTTTCTTCTTTCTTTCCTTCCTTTCTTTCTTTCTGTCGTTCGTTCTTTCATTCTTTCTTTCTTTTTCTCCTTTGGTAAAGCCAAGAAGATCCAGACTCTGACCAGTGTCTGGAAGGCAGACACAAAGGCTTTGCCAGACTTCCCACTCCAGGCTCATGGTTCCAGTGCATCTGGGGAGATATAATTAGTAGCATAACATCCAGTCATGACTCCAATACCTCATTCAGGTTGGCATCATGGACAGGCTCTCTATATTCTTTCATAGCATCAAAGGTATACTTTGGGACCACAGTTTTTCACAGAATCTTTGCAAGGATGCATGTTCCATTTTTGCAATAATATTAAATATATCCTGTGTCCAAAAAAATCTTATTGGCATTTTTATTGATATTGTGAACTTCATAGATTAATTTAAGGAGCACTGATATATTTTTGATGTTAGATTATGCTACCCACTAGAATATTAATTCCTAGATGGCAAGGATTTTCTCCGTTTGGTTCAGTTTTATATCTCCGAAGCCTAGAATGATGCCTGGCATATATTAAGTGCTCAATTTTTTATTGAATGAATGAATGTGGTGCTTTTACATTTGTTCTGATCTTATGTTCCTCAGAAGCATTTTTGATGTTTTCTTCATGTAAATTTTGTACATTCTTCATTAAATATTTTCCTAGGAATTTTATTTTTTGGTTATTGTAAATGGCTTTTTTTTTTCTTCTATGATTACTTCTCACCACCTATTTGTTTATAAAGGATACGGTTTTCTGCACATTAATTTTGTAACCATCAATAACCATCAGTAACCATGTTTTTGAATTTTCTTGTTTGCAAGAACTTTTCATAATTCTCTTGCTTTCACCAGGCATCACTGTTACTTTCCTTAAAGCTTTCTGGAGTTCAGTAATTAAGAGGATTGAATTACAAACCCAAGGAAAACAGCAAACAACTAAATCCCATTCTATCAGTGTGATTCTTGTTGGCTATGTTGAGTGAGTACAGATACAGATGTAAACTTGCAATTTATTTGCTAAGATAATTAAATATGGTGATGAAGGAAAACATCTAATCCAGAACCATCTCATTCCTTGCCAATTGGGCATCATCTGTTCCCTGTGCTGCTTGCTAATTTGGGGATGCTACAGTCTTCTCTACATGGTCCTCTTAATTTGGGGAGGGATGTTTACAATTTAAATCACAAAGAAATTGGCACTACATATCTACTTGCCTAAGTTCCGGTGTTTCACTGCAGAGTTTTATTCAGTAAGCTTTGATAGATAAGTGAACTCATGCAATTGAATGCATCTGTCATAATTTCTCTTTGCCATTAGATCATTATGCAAGCATTAAACACCAAAAAATACATAAATTGATTGATTCATCTGATGGAGACTGCAGATTAGCAGGAGGTAAACTCCAGAAGCATGTTCTTCCCTCTCCCAACTGCTTCATTTCTCCTGTTCCTTCCAAACACCCATAAAAGATTTAGTCAATCCTTCAGGGTCTAGAGATACTTACTGACAGTTAACATTCTCGTGATTCAGCGCATTTTCTTGCAACAATATTCTATCTTTACTCCTGAGTTTTGCCTAATTTAGATTCCTCCTTTAGTCTGTTCTGCTCAGCTAATCCTGATCAATAAATAGACAGATTAGACAGGAGACAGAATTGTGAAATAGATGCTGCATTTGGAACAGCCAGTCTTCACTTTACATTGTAGCCAGGACCATCTGCCACACTCTGGCATGGTGGTCTGTGACTCATTTACCTCTGTGACTAGGCTGTAAGCATCTGTGACTTTTTTGGTCTTTGAGTTTCACTGTCTGGCTCATAGTAGGCACTCAATAAATGCTTGAATCAATGAATGCATGAATTACTCAATTAACTGGCGCATCAATATTTTCTTTCTTTCGTGTTATTAAAACTAGCATTTGAAACATTTTAAAATAAGAGGGTAATTGACTATTACCAGTTTAAAAAGAAGCCCAGATGGATTAATATTTTAACAAGAACAAATTAAACTAAAGGAATTCAGTTGTTTCTAGATGTCCAAGATTCAGCCAGAAGCCTGGTGTGGACCTGGGTCCCTTCTGGAGAAAACCGCATTGTCCACATCCCATAAGGCTGCACCTATTTTATGCAGGAAACATGTTCTTGAAAACCTGAGTAGGAATGAAGGTCTTATTAGTTAAAACTTATTTCTCCCTTGCCAGTTATTACTCTTTCATCGTTGCTTCTTTGTACATTTCTGATTGACCTTTGAGATGGGCCCTTAAAAAACTATGCTCCCAATTCTTCAAGTAAAGATCTGTGACCAAATGCTTAAATATACAGGATCAATCTATGTATTTAAAGAAAATGCAAAGAATTCTTTTGGGGGGCAAAATCGTTGAGCACATTATGTCTCTATAATGTGAATCGTCATCATGTTATGTAATTCTCATTATTTTAATTATTTAACCTAATTTTTTAAAGTAATGTATACCTAGCCTGCTGTCAAGAAGAACTTACAGGGGTTGTTTGTTAAGTTGACCTCTTTAAATACCAGTTGGGCCTATCTATGTTTTTATGGGAAATAGAGGGGGTGTTTTATTCTGATTTAAGGGGATACAGGTTAAATGCACACAGTGACAGAATTTTGTTTCAAATGCTTCTGGTAAATGATGGAAAAGGCCCTGTGCTTTTATGCACATGACAAGAATTTTGATCCTTGAATTTCAATCATGATTTGGTCTCTCATACAGAATGTAGTGAATGAAGCTGACATCATTCATACTCATAGACTTTTCCTTGCCTTCTACTTTAAAAAGCAATACTGCTCTCATATGCAGGGTCATGAGTCTGTCATGAAAAAGAGGGTGTTCTGGGGTGCTAAGGTCACATTACCTGGCAATCTTGAAAGCCTTGCCTGGAATGCTATTCAATACGTTGGTGAGGAAATCAGTGGCCTCCCCCCCCCTCCCTCGCCCCGGCTTCCTTCCTGGAATACTCTGTTCTCCTTACTAGATCAAATGAGTGATAATTTCCTTCCCGAACATGATTTGAGTTTTTTCATTGGCTAGTGAAATAGTATACCAGCAGCAACAATTTAAAAACTTTATGGTAAGCATCCATATAGATTTTTGAAATGATAATTAACTCTGTTATGTTTAATTAAGGAAGGGGAAGAGGTGTGCCAATAACCTTTTGGGTTTCTTAACTTTGAAGAAGAAAGGCCATTCTATGAGTGTCTTTGATGTCCTAGAAGATCACAACTCCTGAAATTCATAGTGTGATTCAGGAGGAATTGGTAAACTTGAGTTTCCCCATCCTTACCCAGAAAGTGTGTATGCAGAGGGGGAATAACATAACAGAGAATTTGAAAACAGTGTTTATCCTATTTAACCTCTGGATAGGTCAATGTTGACTCTACTCATTTTTGCTTCTGAAAGAAAGATATGCTCAAAGTTTTCTCACTTCCTGTTGTGCCTAAAATCAGAAGATCTGGGTTCCCTCTTGGTGTATAGACCTTGTCTGGACAAGATCTGTGAGATCTTAAAATTTTGAAAGTAGAGAAAGGGATTTATGGCAGTTACCTGGAGATTCTGAGGACCAACCCCACCTTACCATATTGTGACACATCCTGTAAGAAGTGATGTGAGTTGTTATGTGAAGCCATTGTACTTTGTTTTCTGAAAGACAAAAAACAATAGAGTCAATAATATTTTTTTCAACCTGTAGAAAGCTCTCTTCTCTTGTGTCTCTTGGCTTATTCAGCTGAAATGTACCAAGAACTTGGAGTTTGCTGCTGCGTGATATATTATTATTATTTAAAATTATTCTTGTCGTATTATTACTTAAAACTCTCTTCTAGGCCCTTATCTTACAACTCTCAATTGTTCCCTTTGGAGTTGCAAGGAGAAAAACCAGGGAAAGTCACTTGAGAATGGCAGAAAACAAAGGGCAAATATCATCATTTGCATATAAGCCATGTCAGACTCTTCATTGTGAACCTAGAGTGAACTACCCCACTGGTACCCATTTTAATAAATTATAATGGAATATCTGCCTCCGCTTTATCTGCATACACGTCTTTATGAGATACTCTGCAAATGGTGTTGGAGAAGAGGCCACAGATCTTTTCTACGTAAAAGAAAAAGTGGGGAGAGTTTATGGGAAGGAGTCCCTTCACCAGGCAGAACGGTATCTCGTGCTTCGACTGTCATTTAATAAGGCAAATGCTTTTCTTTTCACAGAGGAATTCAAGGGCTCCACTGTGGTCGAACTGATGAAGAAGGAGGGCACCACCCTTGGGCTGACCGTATCGGGTGGAATTGACAAGGACGGAAAGCCCAGAGTCTCTAACCTGCGGCAAGGAGGAATTGCTGCTAGGTAACTGCATCTTGGGGAAATGTAGGAAAAGGAATGCAGGAGGGTAATTAATGCAAAAATTGAAGTTCCATCAGAAAAGGTCACGGGGCACCTGGGTGGCTCAGTCGTTAAGCGTCTGCCTTCGGCTCAGGTCATGGTCCCAGGGTCCTGGGATCAAGCCCCACATCGGGCTCCCTGCTCCACGGGAAGCCTGCTTCTCCTTCTCCCACTCCCCCTGCTTGTGTTCCCTCTCTCGCTGTGTCTCTCTCTGTCACATAAATAAATAAAATCTTAAAAAAAAGGTCACAAATAAATGACAGCTGCCATCTGCTGGGCCGGTTTCGGAAGCTTTTCTGGCCTGTGCCGAGTCACCAGGGAGCTACCAGGCCCTCAGAAGACTTTCATTTTAAAATGCCTGTGTGGCTCTCATCCCCCAATATGCTGCTGAGTAGCAGACCGGCTGCCGTCACGGAAATGGAGCAGATGACCCGTATAACGTGCACCCGGGAACCTGCCATGGAGGGACGCGGTGAGCCTAGAGGAATAGGGAGGCCAGCTCCAAGTGTCCGAGTAACAATTCTGCTCATCCCACATCGTCTCTGCTTTTCTACTTGTGAGATCTTCCCTTTCATCAAGACAAAGATGAGGCTTCCAAAAGGATAGAAAGCTCAGCTGAAGAGGTCTCATGGTGTCCTTGTTCTGATGAACAGCACAGTGCCCTAGTCGTGGCCAAAGGCAGAATGTCCTGCATGCTGGCTACAGGTGGGCTTGCTTTATAGACGGAGTCACCAAGTACTTCAGATGGGATGGTCAGGTTTCATTACAAGTGAGGTTCATGTGTCTTAAATCCTGGACACCGGTAGTCTTGTCCACATAATCACAAATTAAGTTTTAGAGTTCTTGCTTTATAAAGTATCATCGAAAAGAGTGATTACTTTGGATGATCAGCCTGTTTGTACAATATTATATAAGCTTCATCCAATTGATTGCTCCATAATCTGAGGTACTGTATATAAAATAGGCTGATGTCAACACAAGCACCTTAATCTCCTTTTTTCAGGAGGAGAGAGACTTCTTTCCACACCCACAGCCTCCTTTATAACAGTCGTGGCCAATCAGTGATGCTAGGGCTTTGTATGTCTCCAGAACTTTTTCCGATGTAGCCCAGAAGCGAGAGTAAATAGGGGGAAAATGCCATCTTCACTTGTATTGATGCTGTAATTAAAAGTTGTGCTGTGCCGATCACATGATCAATGACCAACTATTCATTGTTTAAGGCACTACCATTTTACAAGTAATAAACTAAAATAACTACAGATAAGATCCGTGCCCTAAGAGGGCTTATAACTTACTAGAGGAGATGAGTATAAAAAGCGTGAAAAGCTTGGGAGCAATAACAGCATTGCAAAATAGTAAAAAGCAACAACGTGACCATTGTCACGGAGCATTAGGTGGTTAAGTTGTCCAGTGAGAGTTAGTAAATCCGAGGGAGGAGGAACAGCATGGACCGCAGACTGGAGCAGATTAGGGGAGCTCGCCAAAGAGGAATGATTAGAGCTGGACTTATATAAAATAAATGCATTTAGGTGTTTCTGTTTGGGGACGGACTGTCTTTGGTCTCACTGCCTGCTCTTGCCTTAGAAGTAAAGTCTGTCTAAAACCCCCAAAGTAGCCACAGTTCTATTATGGTGTCGGAGAGAGGCAAGAACAGTACTGAAACCCAGTGCTTTCATTGTAATTTGTTCTCTCTCCTTTTTTTTTTTTAATCAGTCCTGCTGTAAGCAATAAATAGCAAAATAAGCTGACCCTTTCTTTAGCCCTCAACAAACTCCCAGGGAAGATCTTGAGAGCTAGGAAAGAGTTAGGGAGGCAGGCAGCAAAATGAGAAAGAATAAAAAGAAAGAAATAGTCCTGGCATGCCAGGATCTGGATAATCTGCTCCTAGAGAACCAACTCTTTTATGGGCAGAGCACCCAAACAACAACAACCAAAAAACCTCTTTATCTCGTTTCATGGTGCTCTTTAAAAATAAAAGAGGCAAAGGGTTAGGGAAAAATCAGAGACCATAGCAGATGCAGTAGAGGGCTTTCAAAGTATAGCAGTCAGGAGGAGAGGGATCCGTGAATCTCTCATCTGCCTTCAGCTGTGCTCCTACTCCCGGGGTGGGGGTGTGGGGGCAGCCACACAGGCCTTTGGGCTTGCATGCATTTTCACGAAGGGAAAGTGGAAAACCCAGTCAGGCCTGTAGGGAGGACAGGTCTGCTGAAGCGACATTCCCTATTTTGCAGAAGTGATCAGCTGGATGTGGGTGACTACATCAAAGCAGTGAATGGGATCAACCTGGCCAAATTCCGCCACGATGAGATCATCAGCTTGCTGAAGAACGTCGGGGAAAGAGTGGTTCTTGAAGTCGAGTATGAGCTGCCACCAGTCTGTAAGTAATCACAACTCGGGGCAGAACAGCTGGGCCACATTTTTGCCTAAAACAATGGGTTCTCCATTTCTCCCCCTTTTGCCAACATTGTCTCATTACAGGAATGACAGAGCATGGTTTCTTGATATTTAGACATTATTTGAATTGATAAACCTATAGGCCACTCCAGAAGAATTAAAAAGAGCACAGATAACAATAAAATTATATAGGATTTGTGTTCCATTCAGGTGATCTGTGTACATCATATTTGCCACTTAAGCTATTTTCATCAACAGTCAACATATTTACAAGTTCTGTACATTAATTTCCATCCACGCTTTGTACTTAGTGACTAGGGTTAGGAAAAGCGTGTTTAATGTGTTTCACGTTGATTCTTATATAGTTATGTTAATTTCTGAAGCATGACGATACATTCAAAATGCATTATCCTCAAGTAACAATAATAGTAATAGAACCACACATTTTCAGAGCTTACTAAATGTCCAGCATTATAAGGAACCTGACTTGCGTGGATACACTTAATCGTCATCGTAAGGGAAGTCAGCATAGCAGAGCTGAACTTTGAGGTCTAATAGCCAGGCTCAAATCCCAGCTTCACCCTTAACTAACTGTATGCCTTTGAGAAAGTTACTTAAGCTTTCTGTGTCACAGTTTCCATATCTGGGTAATGCGCATAATATTCATTCCTACCCATAGATCAGTCGTGAGGATTAAACGAGATCGTGTTTGTAAAGCAATGAGAACAGTGGCTGGCACTATAAAATATTTTTATGAATAATGAATACACAAATCAGTCAGCACTGTAAGACAGGCATTATCATCATTATTACTCTCATTTTACAGAGGCTTAAGTTAATTATCTTTCCCAAATACATAGGCAGCAAAGTCAGGATGTGAACCCAGACTCCCTAACGCCAAAGTCCCTACGCTTATTCATTGTGATATATACATACGCCATGTGTTACTGCCGTCCTGCATTTAAGCTTTGGTGTTCTAGGACCACCTCTCCTGTTACTAAGCTATTAACACGGACACTACCCTGAGAAAGCTCTTTGCTTTTCTCTACCAGTGAGAACTCAGGTTGAATTTCTTTTTAAAGATTTTATTCATTTATTTATTCATTTATTTGACAGAGAGGGAGAGCAGGAGAGCACAGGCAGGGGGATCAGCAGAGGGAGAGGGAGAAGCAGGCTCCCCACTGAGCAGGGAGCCTGATGCGGGGCTCGATCCCAGGACCTTGGGATCACGACCTAAGCCCAAGGCAGTCGCTTAACCCACTGAGCCACCCAGGCCTCCCTCAGGTTGAATATTAATAACTGATAATAACATGTTTGTTCAGCAATGACTTCTTGAGCATTTGCTACAATCCAGCCACCGCTCCGTACATTCTGATGGGGGACGACAGATAACAAAACAAGATCACAACAGAGAAGTAAACTAGATAGTATGAATGCTAGTAGTCCTGAATGCCATGGAAAAAGAAAGAGCCAGGAGAGGGATTGGGAGTGCCGGGAGAGGGGTAGGATTGCCGTTTTGAATAGGGTGGTTAGGAACAGCTTCACCAAGAGAGTGACATTAGCCCATGACTTGAAGGAGGTGAGCAAGGTGGTGTGGCTTTCTGGGGGAAGAGGACTGCACAAAGCAGAACAGCCAGCGCTGAAACCAAAGGCAGGGATATACTGAGGGTGTGGTAGAAACATTATGAAGGGTGATTTGGCTGGAACGGAGTGAGCATGAAGAAAAGTAGGAGAGGAGGTCACCCATCCAAGGAGAGGGGGTCAGAAATGTAAAGCATGAGGTATATCTGTAGGCTACTGGAAAGGACCTTAAGTTTTGCTCTGAATGATAGAGGACGGCATTGTATGATTTGCGGCAAAGGAGGTACATGATCTAATTTCTATTTTCAAAGGCTCCCTCTGGCTGCCGTGTTGAGAAGACACTGCAGTGGCAAGGGGAGATGCTGGGAGGCCAGGTGGGGGGCTGTTGCAGTGATCCAGGTGAGAGATGGCCAAGGAGATGGGAAAAAGCAGTTACATTCTTGATCATTTTGAAGGTAGAACCAATAGGATTTCCTGATAGATTTGACGTGGTTTGGGCAGAAATAGAGGGGTCAAGGACCACCTGAGATTTTGAGCCCGAGCAACTAGAAGGATAGGGTTGCCATTAATGGAGGAGGGGGGGTAAATGTGGGCAGAGCTGACTTGTGAGGAGATCAGAAGTTCATTGTTTGAAATGCTACCGTGGAGGTGTCTATTTGACATGCAGAAAGGCAATGTCAAGAAAACTGGAGATGGGGTTAGGAGTTTGGGAGAAAGATCTGAGCTGGAAATGTACATTTAGAGTAATGGGAACATAGAAGGTGTTTGAAGCTTTAGGACCAGATGACAGCACTCGGGGAGTGAGTGTATATGACCAATCATGAGTTCTTATTCTTAACATAAAATCCAACACTGAAAATTTAATGGTGTTTTTATAACAAAATCCACTGAAGTCTGTGTTCAGAAACCTTGCTATACTATAACATTTTTCATTTTCAGCAAGAGTAGGTAGTAGAATCGAGCACTGAGAGCTTAGACTGTGTCACTGGTTAAATGTCAGTTTTCCCCTTTCTAGCTTTATTATTTAAGTTCTCTGAGCCTTAGGTTTCTCATCTGTAAAATGGCTATATAGATGTAGAACCTTTATAAGAATTCAAGACTATAATCATGTATTTAGATCATCATCATGCACTTAGTGCCATAGTGCCTTTAGCCATTTTTACCATTATGATTACAATAAAGTACTGTGTTTTCTTGAACTTAAAAAGAGTCCATTTGTTTTGAAATCACTATCTCAAGCCATCGCCAGGAGTTAAGAGAATCCAGATACCTAGAGCTAATGCTCTTTGATTAACCATTTTTATCCACTGGGGATATAAATATCAATAAAACACAACCTCTTCCTAAAAAGAACTCTTAGAATAGCTGTCCAGGTTGGTAAGGCCAATAGTAGAGATTTGCCGAGTTAGGGGTTATCTAGAACTAGGGGTTTCAGAGGATTTGAAGGAGGTTCTGCAGGTCCAGTAAGAAAAGGAGCATTTTAGGCAGAGGGTACAGCAAGAAGGTAAGAACATAGCCCAGTGCAAGGCTTGAACTACAAACAGACTGGAGTTGCTGAAGCACAAAGGGAGAGAAGACCTGGAGGGGAATAAGGCCAGCGAGGCAAATAGGAACAAAACGGTGGAGGGCCTTGGAAGCCATATTGGTGGAGCTTGGATACTATCAGGTGGGCAATAAGGAGCCTTTAATGGCTTTTAAAGCCAAGGAACATCATCATCATCAGATTTGAGTTTTTAGAGTTAGTATTTTAGGGAGCCAAATGGAGAATGGATAAGAGGCTATAAGCCCAAAGGGTGTTATAATTTTCCAAAAGCAATGTGACATCCTGAATAAATACAGCTTTAATAAAGTTAAAGAGGAAAGAGTAAGCATCAGACATATTCAGGGGTTAAAACCTATCATGACTTGGTGATTATACCAGCTTTTCCTTCCTCATGCATTAAAGCTGATGGGAAAAGGGAAAAAATATTTTTAAAAAACAAAGTGTGAACTTGATGGTAGAAATCAGATAGAAGAGACCTATTCTCTGCGGATTATCTCTCTCTATTATGTTTGGATAAATTAATAAGATCTTTGAGTTCAGGGAGGTTGAAGGGATTAATAAGCATCCCCTTCCCTGAGCTCAGACAGCTAGCAGGAGCCAGCCGCTGCCTTGAGGCCCTGGGGAGAGAGCTGATTGCCGAGAGATAAGCCGCCCTAGGCGGAGACTGTTAACTCTCTCAAGTATCACTGCAATTTCAAGCTCAGCCACCCCCAGAGTCCAGAAGGAAGTGGAGGAAGGATATGTGTGTGCATATGTCTGTGTGTGTGTGATCTGATAGAGAAGAAATGGAACTTGGACCTTGCGCAAACCACTGACATTGTGTAAGATTCAGATTCTTTCTGAAAATGGAATGGTTGACCTACATGAGCTCGGAAGTTCTCTTTGACTTTAAAATTATGTGGTGTTTCGAGACTGTATTTAGAGAGGCTATTACCAATCCGTATCTTAGGTATTTATGTATTAAATTTGCTCTAGAGCAGTGCCTTCATATTTTTCGGTGACATAACCCCTAAAGGATTTTGGACTATTACATAATCCTCATTCATTTTTTAGTTAGCACCTAACATTCTTTATCATGAGCTTAAATAGGTGGAGAGTTTCTGGCATAATGTTTATATGTCTTTAAATGGTGTTTCCACTCAGACCTTGGAGTTACAGATTTGCTTCATTTATTTTATGGAAAACGTCTGCCACAGCATCTGATTGGCAAAGGCAGTCCTCTCTGTTAAACCATCAGCTAAATCAGACTAGCTTTCTATCAGAAAGAGTCCTTCTTTAATTCAAATAAATGTGTTAAAACATGTCCCTGTGATGGCCTCCTTACTTCTCAATTCCAATTCTAAGAGAGACAGACAGGTGATTGATGATGATGATGACAATGATGGGGATGGGGGAAGCAGTCTCAGGTCTCCTCCATGTAGTTCATTCTGGAATTCAGTCTGAAGGAGCAGAAGCTACCCAGGGAAAGCACTTCCTATGACAGTGGTAAAGGAAAAACAGGACAAGCCCAACTACCTGAGCACATTTCCAACTTCTCCTTACATCTCTTAACATCCCATTGGCCAAAACAAGTCACATAGAATCCCAACATAATGAGATAATGAGGAGGGAAAGTATCCAACTCCTATTCTGCTATTGAGGTAGAAGTTGGGGAGGCGGGGAGTAGTACATAATTTAGAAAAATCTAATCTACCATAGTAAAATAATACAATTTCACATATGGAAACAAGGGACAACAGTACAACAATTTTTGCATTGAGAAATTCATTTCAACCTAGCCCTTTTGCATACTGGATTTGATTCTTTGGGGAAACCCCTTATTTGGATAGATATGTCCACATATGCAAATATGAAGTAATGAATACAATTCACATGGCAATATAGGGTGTCCAGTTACTGAATATGAAAACCAAGTCACCAAGATCTAGTCATGCAAATAAAAATTATAAAGACTAAATCTATTTCATTAAGTATATCAAAATGTAGTCAGCATTCACATTTATTTTTGTAAATGATAAACAGCAAGAATGTGGATAATCTAAAGCTGTAGATAATCCTAAAAGTCTTTATATTGACTCTAGATTTGATTATAAGATTTTGTGGTCAGCAAGAGTTAGCTCAAGCAAATTAAAATTACAGTGCATTTCATTCCCAGAACAGACACCCAGCCAACAAGGACAGGTGGCCCAGAATTAGAATTTGGTTGTATATAATTGAAAGTTGATTTAATGATTAAATGAAATAATATTTGTAAACCACTCTGCAGATTTCCTGGCACACAGTAGATGCTCATTAATTATTTCTCCCCATATCTTTTCCTTTCCTTTCTATTTGTTCCAGTAGAACAAAAAGATCATGTTCTTAACCAATTACTTCAGGTGGCTTGTTGGGTCATGGAAATAAGAAAACATTTGGTTTGAACTCAATTTTTTTTTCATTTAATTAAAACTGTACCTCAACACTTTC
This sequence comes from Leptonychotes weddellii, assembly GCF_054177405.1. Classification (NCBI taxonomy): domain Eukaryota; kingdom Metazoa; phylum Chordata; class Mammalia; order Carnivora; family Phocidae; genus Leptonychotes; species Leptonychotes weddellii. The sequence continues at coordinate 114,468,182 of NC_138373.1, read as the reverse complement.
AGCTATTTAAAGGTACTGTTCCTAGCTGATTAAAATGAACTGAAATTCCCCTGATAGCAAGAATATGACATTTAATTAAATCAGCAGTATACCAAAACATTTGTTCAGCTGTAGGTTTATGTTGTTTTTCAGCAGATCCAAGTTCATGTTGTACTTTATATCCCAGCTGGATGTGTGCAGTTTTGTGAATTTAACTGTGTACTTTTCATAATCATGTTTATTCCTTTGATGATTCAGACTTTCTGATAATTAAAAATAGCTGCAATTAATGCTAAATTAAAATTACTTCCTATCTCTGTAAATGGTAAGAAATGTTCTTTTAAAAGATGCAATTAAATTCTATCTATAGAATCTATACCTGTATCTATTCTATCCATATATTTCTTGTTGATAGTTTTATTTTTTTTTAAGATTTTATTTATTTGACAGAGAGAGCACAAAGCAGAAGGAGAGAGAGGGAGAAGCAGGCTCCCTGCTGAGCAAGGAGCCCGATGTGGGACTCGATCCCAGGACCCTGGGATCATGACCCGGGCTGAAGGCAGCCACTTAACCAACTGAGCCACCCAGGCGTCCCGATAGTTTTATTTTTTAAAAGGTTTCTTTATTTGAGGGAGAGAGAGAGTGCACATGAGTCAGGGGGTAGGGGGACAGAGGGAGAGAATCTCAAGGAGATTCCAGGCTGAGCACCCAACCCAACATAGGGCTCACTCCCATGACCCATGAGATCATGACTGAGCTGAAACCAAGAGTTGGAGGCCTAACTGACTAACCACCCAGGTGCCCCTCTTGTTGATAGTTTTATGTAATAAATTTTTCAAGATCTAATAGCAACGTAAGAAGTGTGCCATTGATAATAAACACAGCATTAGATAATTAGTTATCATTGTACAAATTCAAGATTAGGATCTAAGACCATCAAATTCTACTGTTTGCAAATTCTTTTTTGTCCCTCTGAGTAAAAACATCCCTGTATCCATAATGATGAAATATTAATTTGTGGAGATTTGTTTTTTTTTTTAATTCAGCAATGGTGTACTATATAACCAGAATTACTCACCACTTTCCTGAAAACAATCTCACAGAAGAATTTAGTTACTATACCTTCTTGCAACTCATACCCTGTGTTACACATGTATACTCTGTGTAATATTAATTAGATATATCAACTTGGTCATGCAATTTTATTTTGTGAAATAGAAGCAATAAGCAGACAAACACAACATATGCATGATGGTATCAAATAAAGCTAAGTAAATCTTTATTTTATTAGACAGCAGTAATATTCTGAATGTACATCAGAATTTTTTTTTTTGCTCTCCAAGTTTGATTTGGGTTGTCTTTGTTAACTGAGATGCATCATGTCAGAAAATCTATCTGCATCAGCCTAATCTGTTAATGGTAATTTGAGAGTAACACTTTTTCTTCCTGTACTAGCTGCAAAAATAATATAAATACATTATTTCAAGTTTTACAAAAATCCTACTGTTTTTAGATTTTACAAAGGGGAAATAATTCTATTGATTATATGAAGATTGTATCTCTTACAGAGTTTTAACAATGTGATTATTATGTTCCACTTATAAGCTGGCTACATAAGAAGAAAGAAAGTACCTATGATTTTGATTCCACTTGGGCCTAAGCCTAAATCACTTATGCAGACAACTATTTTATGGTATTTGTATGACATTCCAAGTATTTTTTCTAACCTCGTCTTTGAAAAGAAATTATTGCCCTTTGATTACTCATAAGAATTATTTGCAATAGGGATCTGTAGTGTCTTATGCCACATCAAAAAAATGGGTATGTTCTTATGACTTAAGACTTCTATTTCTCTCTCCCTTCTCTGCATTCAGCTGTTCAAGGACCGAGTGTTATTTTCCGAACAGTGGAGGTCACATTACATAAAGAAGGCAATACCTTCGGTTTTGTAATACGAGGTAGGTGGTAGCTGGAAAATGTGAACCGTCAGATATTCTTGGAGAATTTGTCAATGAAATATTAGGAGTGAACTAGAAAATCATCCAAAAAACAACAACAACAAAAACAGATGTTTCTTTTTTTTTTTTTAAGATTTTATTTATTTATTTGACAGACAGAGACACAGTGAGAGAGGGAACACAAGCAGGGGGACTGGGAGAGGGAGAAGCAGGCTTCCCGTGGAGCAGGGAGCCCGATGCGGGGCTCGATCCTGGGACCCTGGGATCATGACCTGAGCCAAAGGCAGACGCTTAACGACTGACCCACGCGGGTGCCCACAACAGATGTTTCTAATGCATAAAGTCATCTTATAATATTTGCACCCACTGTTTTAAAAAATAAAGCAATGAGTGGGAATCAAAGTAGAATCCAAATGACCTAGATTTGTTTTCAGCCCATTAGTACAGACCAAGAAGTCACCATTTGTATACCTTATCAATTCATTTGTCCTACTGATTTATCACTTTTCAACATGTGTTTTGCTTTCCCTCTATACTTTCCTGTATCTCCGAGTCAAAATGTTGATAAATATGGCTTGATTTGATTTAATACACTAAGTGTAAGCAACCTTGTTTAAATTATTTTCTCCTGAAATACATTTTGTTACTGTAGCTTTCTAAAAATGGATTGAAGATAATCTAATCCCTGGGAACCTACGTGCATCAGCTTAATTTACTTTATTATGGGATGACATTAATAATAAAGATTTCGGGTGACTCCAACTTGTCTATAAAACCATTAATTCTGAGCTGTAATTCTGGCTTTTAATATTTTATTTTTCTTATTAGCAGTTTCACACCTTAAAGACTACAGAAAAACAGCTCATAATTCGTAGTGTGACAATAAAGTTCAATAGGGAACTATGTAGGCATCAAGGAATTTTTTTAACATTTCACACTTCTTGTTTTTTTGTGTTTTTACCTATAATATTTTATACTTCACCAGGGTCAAACTTTTATCCAAATTATTAAAACATTAGTGAAAATTAAGCATCTTAATAAACATACATGCAACAAGGAATAAAAGAAATGTGTTCACTTATATAGTTTTGTCTTAAATGACTAAGCTTTAAACATTCGATTCGATTCCGTGCCAATTATCTAGCAAATCAATCAGAGATTTATTAAGGACATGTCAACATGTCAGCAGAGGGCCAAGTACTGGGGAGTCATAAGACAGCTCCCTATCTGCAGGGAATTACAATCCAGTGAATTTAAGACATAAGTTGATAAAGTACCCAAGTGAGCAGTAGAGAAAATGGAAAATGAGGAACTCACTGCGTGATTTAGACCAGCAATTTATTACCTTTTTCTGACCAGCTCCTATTTTTAGATGGAGCATTTTACCTTAATCATTTACCTTAACCATTCCCACATTTCTGTGCAAGAGAACTAGATGAATATAATAAAAAGTCAGTATACAAGTAATTTTGGCCCAGAGGGTGGTAGATACAAATCTGTTTTTGCAATATAGGTATGATAGAGGGACACACTTGAATTACATGCCTACAAGCCTAATTATTGAAAAGCTGCAGTAAAAAATACTGCTGGTGCAAATATTCATTACTAGTTGCTGTATTAATCAATAACAAATCAAATTGCTAATGAAAGAACTAAAACAACAGTAATTTATCATTAGGAACAAAAAAAGAATGGAAACATTTGAAATCTACAACCACCTCAAGACAACCGATGATATAATGTCAACAAAACACCCATCCCACCATTTGCAGGAATTTAAATATCTGTATGTGCATGCAGAATGAAAGTTTTCTACTATAAGCCTAGAATACTACCTGGTATATCGTAGGCGCTTAATAAATAAATGAATAAATAATTGAATGTTGCCTAGATTTGTGTGGACATAAACTTCTTAACATTAACACTGATTTTAAAACCTTAGTAATAATGAACCAATTTTGGTTTATGTGTACCACATTTTTGTAAGCTTTAAAAACTCCCTTAGTACATTAGTTGAATGTAAAAGTTTGTGCAATTTCGCATAATTTTTCATAAGAATCAAATAAAGCATTTATATTTTTAGATTAGTTTGAGGCCCACCTGAAGAGTCTTCCATGCTCAAAAGGTGGCCCCCACCCCTCCCTTCAGAATCTCGATTAATCACAAAAAGAGTTGCAGAATGAGAAAGTACTGTGGGTTAATGTTATCATGGCAGAGAAGACATCATGGCATCGATGGAATTTGAGCTAAAGTTATTTCAGTGAGAGCACCAGGACTTTTGGGAAGGAGGAGGACAATATCACAGATGGAACACATTCATTTAGAATTGGTGAATTTCTTCTTAACCAGTTAGAATGGGTGTTGGAACGATAAAGCAGGCTTTTACCTGATGAATGGAATTGCATTTCTAATGCTGTATGTCATAGGTTCTAAAACCTTGACTCCCCAAATGATAGAACCTGGCACCTATAAAATGAAAAATGATGTTCTGGGCTAAATCTTGCAGAGTTAAATTTCAGTTAATTCCCTTGCCACCAAGCTAAGGAAGATGGCTTGGAATAATAGGGAAAGCACTCTGCCACTAAGTTCCTTTTCACTTTGGGCAAGAAAACTTTCTCTATCAGTCATTCTCAACTAGAAAATTGTAGATCGGGTCTCCTCATCTAAAACATGGGGGAGCCCAATATTCGGGTTTGGTTTTGCATTGTGGCCTTTCAAAAAGTATTCCAGGTGAATGATGCTAATGTGCAGCCAGGATTGAGAATACCACTGGTCTCTGAGTGGTCTCTGTTTTGCTTTGCAGCTCCAAACATCTAGAACCTAAGTGAATCACAAGCTAAATGTGGTTCCTTATTTCAGAAACTGATAAAATGTCACATATCGAAAAATTTAGAGCTATCTCACCTTTTGCCATGCATTCACTATTACGGATTTAAATGTAGACCAGATCAAAATTGTGGGAAGTTTTGTACTGTCTTCAGCCCCCATCATTTTCTAAATCAACATTCCTTCAGGAGAAAACAAATCTATCTTTTCATGATCACTTTGCAAAAGAGAAATTACATAATAGTATTTATATAAATATGGGTAAGCATGGGCTGTAATTTATTGTCATGATTTTCATTTTAAAATGCTTTTCTGAGGAAGTTGTGAATTTCCTATTGTAAGTAAGGAGGAACTTTGAAAGAAGCCATCAAACTGAGGGAAAGAGTGAGATACTGAAATGGAGTATAATCAACCAGACTGAATAAATCATTTGTAATAGAAGTGAGCAGAAAGGAAGCATTTCCCTTCATCAGGAACAGTGAATGCCTTTTGATTTTCCTTTGAGGCTAGATTCTTTAAGTTGACCTCTCTACCTGTTCCAAGTTTGAGGAATGCCAGTCTGTGCTACCAGGCAGACGTTAGGGAAGGAATATTTGATGGTAATATTCATACTTATCAGATACTGGCAAATTAGGGACCACCAGGTAGGCAGCCATGATGGTGATGTATAAAGAAATCAGGTCAGATGCAGAATAGTTAAGAAAGTGGAGATGTCCAGCCTGAAGAAGATGAGACTTAGCAGGTGTATAATCACTGTTTTCAACTTTCAGAAAATGTTTCTTATAGTAGAGAGCATCCATTTTTGTTTCACTGCTCTAAATAATAGAGCAAGGACCAGGAGATGAAAGTTGAAGGAAGACAGATATCAGATGAATAATTAGAAAGAAGCTTCTAACACCCCTACGTGTCCAAATGTGAAAGGGCTGCCTCAAACCTAATAAGTAGGCCAACTGGTGGGTCTCAAGAAGAGGTTGGGGAAGCACAGATTATGGAAGTTTTACAAAGGGGTCCTGGATTTAGAAGAGAATTTATTAAAAAAAATACCTTCCATCTTGAAGTTTTTCTGTTTCCAAGAATTCTTGAGCATAAATTGTCCTTATACAAAACTAAAATCTCCATTTAAGTGTTGCAGTTTTTTTAAATAGTCTGTCAAATTTGCCCCCAGTTTTTTGAACAGCCCAACTTTAATGGAACGCACTCAGCCTCTTGATTTTTTCTTTCTTGTTTTAGACACTTACATAGTTTTTCCCTCTTCAGTGTTTGCTTCCTTTATGTCAGGTTGTAGACCTACTCACCTGTATTATAGCCCAGGTTCATTGGCCCCAGGTATACCCACCTGCACTTTGTTCATAACTGACTGTTCTAATTAGGCTAGTACTCGTAAGTAGTTCATGCTCTTGTGACACTAGTTGTTAAATATTTTCTATGTCACCCTTGAATGCAGCCATATATTTATGGACAGGTGGAGACATTGTGACTCCAAAAGTGTATTCTATATAAAATGAGTAAGATTTTTGGAAAAAATTTACACGTTTTCCTCTACACATTAACAAAATGTACTTTAGTTTCTCGGCTGGCATTTTGTAAGTGATTCTTTTTAATGGAAGCATTGCTAAGCTGTATTTCTTTCTTTCTTCCTTTCTTCCTTTCTTCCTTCCTTCCTTCCTTCCTTCCTTCCTTCCTTCCTTCCTTTCTTTCTTTCTTTCTTTCTTTCTTTCTTTCTTTTTTGCTAGGAGGAGCACATGACGATAGAAATAAATCTCGTCCAGTTGTAATAACATGCGTTCGTCCTGGAGGACCTGCTGACAGGTAAACTTCATCTCTCTGTGTCACTATCCAAATAGATTAAACAAAGCTGGGGAAAGCAAATATGTTGGAATGTGAAAACTGAAATTGTTTGGGCTGTGGAATCAGAAGAAAGAAGGTTTGACCCCAGACTCGACACTGAACTACCCTCCGTGTTTGGCAAGTGACTTAACAGTTCTGAGCTCAGTTTCCTGCACTGTAAAATGTAGATAACAATACCTACCTTTCAAGGTCTTCAATTTTATCAAAGACTGGCTGATGCCTTGCAGGGGACCTATCATGCAGTAGGTACTTAATAAAAGGCGGCTGGCTTTTTTAAGGCAGGCACTTTACATGCATCATCTCCAAATGCTAATCTCCTAATCTAGAAAGATAGGTGGTGGCATTTTGATTGTGACTATTATCCACATTCTTAGGATTATTATTACCTTTTGATAATGATTATATGTGTCAGAATGGAAGTGACTTTTTTTTAAGATTTTATTTATTTATCTGAGAGAGAGAGAGAGAGTATAAGATGAGGAGAAAGGCGGAGGGAAAAGCAGACTGCCCGCTAAGCAGGGAGCCCGATGCGGGGCTCAATCCCAGTCCTGAGATCATGACCTGAGCAGAAGGCAGACGCTTAACCTACTGAGCCACCCCAGCACCCCTGGAAGTGACTTTTAATAAAAGGGAAGGAGCGTTGTCAGTGTCTAGAGCTATCTCTTCCTTACTGATTTGAATATTTGAAAGGGCAGCTCCTTTAGCTTTCACATCATAAACATGATGGGGGGGGGGATTCCTAAGTAAACTCACAACTCAGCTGTCTCAGGAAATACTTGTCTTTGTATTAATTTCCCACAGCAAAATTCAATTCCATAAAGGCAGAAAACCACAACTCCTGCCATTCGATATTGCTGAGGGGTAGGAGAAAAATGCCCCAATTACCCCTGATTCTGTACTATGTTTCAAACAAGGATACAGATTTTAAACCTTTTCTTAGGCAGTAGAAATAGTAATAATACATAGTATTAATTGAGCATGTAACCAACCACGTGCCAGGAAACGTCGTAAGTGCTTGGCAGACATTATTTTATTTTATCCTTACAACTGCCTACTAAATGAAATATTTTTTATCCACATTTACAGGTGATAAAACTGAGGTGCAGTATGGTTAAGTGACTTGCCAGCTGGCTTATATATGGAAGAGTTAGGATAGGAATTCAGGTTTATTTTCCTTCAAAACTCATGCTGTTACCTTCCTTTTCTAAAAAGTTTGTGTTTAATATAAAATAAGATACTGGTTTCTCCCCTGTGCTATAGTATGTTTGCCTTTGCAGAAGATAATACAAAGTCAAAATTTTTACAGACATCTTGCCTTTTTCCTCTCTTGGGCTTCTCTTGTGAATTATTCTTCTGAAAGTAAATAAGAATATTTTTGTTCCTTATTAATGTTTAGGTTGAGATTGACAAAAATGTCAGAAGCAGGCCACTAGTTTGTGAGCAACATATAACCAATTTAATTTCGGATGAAGTGGAATCTAAAAATTTAAGATAAAAATTTAGTCAAAATTCTTAGAGGATTATCTAGGTGAAGGATATTTAAGAGATTTTTATCCTTTTAAATCCTAAACTTGTAATCCCCGTTTGATTTTCTCATCTCCATGACCCTCCCTGAGGCAGGAAGACTATGATCTGGAAGGCTCCTTGGCTATATTTTAGTGGTGTTCCTCACGTCCTGAGGTATCTTCTTCTAGTGCCTGGAGCATCTGTGGTCACAGCGGAAAGAATAGTATTTCCCTGTCTCATAGGGAATATGAGACTGAATCAATTTAATGATTGCCAAAATGGCCTGATAAATCAGTAGGGAAATTTATAGACTAGGGAAATTTTTCACCAGTGCTCCCTGTCCCACTTGCTTTCACCAGTAATAAATTGAATGGAATCAGCAGGCTTTTCTGCTCACCTGGCTTTGGAAAACTAGGTAAATGCTACTTTCTGGGCTCTAATAAATCAATTTGAGACATTTCGGCAAAAACTGTGTGTTTGGTACTTTTGCGCCCCAAGAGTTAAGTGTGGGTGACTTGGTGGTTGACTAATGTGCAATTATTACCTTATTACTGACACTCATATTGTAGCAATTTTCTGTTCAGGGTTACCTCTCTCCTCTCTTACTATCACACTCAATGCTTAAAAGGAAATGCAAATAGGATGGAGGGCTGAACCCGTGAAAGAACTGCTTTGGCTAAGTGACCATTAATGCTAAACCACATTAGGTTACGCTAATGAAGACCATTTCTCTGTTCTCCCTTCAGAGAGGGCACCATCAAACCTGGCGACAGGTTGCTCAGTGTGGATGGAATTCGGCTTCTCGGAACCACACATGCTGAAGCCATGAGCATTCTTAAACAGTGTGGACAAGAAGCAACACTGCTGATAGAATATGATGTCTCAGTGATGGGTATGTCAGAGTCCTGAGGTGGTGCTCACTAAGCTCTAGGTCATGTCATTGTCCATCCCTGATAAACCACTCTGGATTAAGAATGGACTGTTCTGTCCTCCTGCAACAGACAGAATTCCAGCAATACTATATCATTACTCTGTTGGGTTCAGGAAGAGGAGGTGAGTGGTACTTGTCAGCGATTTAGAGTTCTTGTGTCAATAGCTTCTATAATAAGGTCCTATTCTGTCAGAGTGTTTCACCTAGCTCTCAGTTCTTCTGTGTGGATTACCTTTGGGCAGCAAAGTATTTTCCCCTCCAAATCACAAAAATAGTATTATTAACTTAAGGGCTGGTACTTTGTCTTTTACTACATGGAAACTAAGAAAAATAGGAGATGTCTTTCCTTCTTGTAACTTCACAGTAGGAAGCTCGCTCATCAGAATCAATAGAAATTACCAAGCATTTTATCATTAGATTTAGGAACAAAAAAAGAAAAGGGGACAGATAGAATCATTGATTAAAATCAGTGAGAGTCATTGATTAAAAGAAAAATACTGTTGAGTGTAGTGGGTTTTTTTTTTAAATAGAGTTGACACACAATGTTACATTAGTTTCAGGTGTACAATATAGTGATTTGACAAGTTCGTATGTAATGCTGTGCTCACCACAAGCATAGCTCCCATCTGTCACCATAGAATGCTACTAGAGTACCAATAACTATATTCCCTATGCGTGCCTTTCATTCCCATGACCTATTCATGCCGTAACTAGAAACTTCTATCTCCCACTCCCCTTTACCCATTTTGCCCACCCACCCCCACCTTTTCGCCTCTGGCAACCATCAGTTTGTTCTCTGTATTTATAGGCCTGATTCTGCTTTTTATTTATTCATTTGTTCGGTTTTTTTAGATTCCACATATGAGTGAAATCATATGGTATTTGCCTTTCTCAGTCTGACTTATTTCACTTAGCGTAATACCCACTAGGTCCATCCATATTGTCTCAAATGGCAGAATCTCACCCTTTTTTATGGCTGCATCATATAACACACCTTCCTTATCTATTCACCTATCAATGGACACTTACATTGCTTCCATATCTTAGCTATTGTAAATAATGTTGCAATAAAAATAAAGGTGCATATATCCTTTCAAGTTAGTGTTTTTGTTTTCTTTAGGTAAAAACCCAATAGTGGAATTATTGGACCATATGGTATAGCAATTTTTAATTTTTTGAAGAACCCCCATTCCAAAGCACCAATTTACATTCCCACCCACAGCGCATGAGGATTCCTTATCTTCCACATCCTCACCAACACTTGTTATTTCTTGACATTTTTATTTTAGCCATTCTGACAGATGGTAAGATGATATTTCATTGTGGTTTTGATTTGCATTTCCCTAGTGATTAGTGATGTCGAGCATCTTTTCATGTTTCTGTTTGTATCTGAATGTCTTCTTTGGGAAACAGTCTATTCAGTTCTTCTGCCCATTTTTAATTGGATTGTTTGGTTTTTCGGTGTTGGGTTATAGAAGTTCTTTACACATTTTGGATATTAACCCTTTATCAGATATATCATTTGCAAATCTTCTCCCATTTAGTAGGTAGCCTTTTTTGTTGTTGTTGATGGTTTCCTTTGCTGTGTAAAAGCTTTTTATTTTGATGTAGCCCCAATAGTTTATTTTTGTTTTTGTTTCCCTTGCCTTAGGAGACCTATCTAGCAAAATGTAGTGTAGTATTCTTTCTTTCAGTAATGCTTCCAATGGAAATTAGTTCTATTTCTACCCTCACAACTATGGTAAAACTTGGAAGATATACTCTTCTGGATTTTAAATGTTACAAGAGAGCCAAAGTTTTGTGTAATGTTAACTAAGGCATAAAAATTATGAGATAATGAATTGGAACTTAAAATTGAAACTAAATCATGTTGTTAGTACTTCTTACAATTATCAGACATGATTATCTGACTGGATTTTACATGTAAGTTTTATACTGGTGAACTGTAGCAGAGATAAAGAGACTATTCTATAACTGCAAACTCCTTTATTTCCCACTCTGTATGATTCATGTAGAACAGTGTTGCTTGAAAGTGTTAATATGTCTACTGGCCTGAAATGTTTTAATGAGGTATGAGGTTTCTGAAAAGATTTAAAGTATGAGATTTAAGGAGTTCTTAGCAGAAAAAACCGTATAATATGCCCTTGAGATGGAAAATTCAGAAATAAATGAACTTTCCTCCCTCGTCTATCTTTCTCTTATATCCTCTCCCTCCTTCTTTTCTTTTTCTTTCTCTTTTGTTATATAGTTTTGAATTAGATTTGGAGTTAGGTGATTTTGGCTCGGTTTTCACTCCACTGATATCTAGCTGTTAATTTGGACCATGTTACTTATTTCCCTGTGCCTTAGTTACCTCATTTGTCAAATGGGGACTAGCAAAACCTATTTTAAAGTTAGTTGTGAGTCAAAATAAAATTATACAGTAAAATATATTTTAAATGATGATACAATATATTATTAACATTAAGCATTGAAACAGATGTTTAACATATTTAATCATTCATTCAGTCCACAAATATTTATTGGGCTAAGTGGCAGGTATCAAAATACAGGAGTCCTGTAAACAAAACAGACTTAGTCCCTGCCCTTATGAAGTTTGCAGTAGATGGGGAGGACAGACAGTAAACAAGAACTTGATCAAACAAACACTCATGAAGTGTGATCATTACCTGCTATAAAGGGCATGAACTGGATTCTGTGATAGGGAATAAAGGAAGGTATAGGTGAGAGTTAGCAGATGCCAATAAGGTAGTCAGTGAAAAGGTGACATGTGAGCTAAAACCTGAAGGCTTAAAAGGAACCAGCTCCCAAACTGAAGACAATAGTCTATAGGGCCTGAGCACTCTACCTCAAAGAGACATCTCCCATGGGGATGGACACCGCTTCAAAGGAAATTCCTCCATGTTCCATTATTGCCAGAGTCAGGAGGGGATGGGGTGACCTATCTGTCCGCCTTCACCCCGATTCACACATTCTGAATGATGTTTGACAGTTTCCACCCTTCAGAGTTCTCAAATAGCCCCCTAATATAGGGGAAAGTGGGCCATCAGGAAGGAAACATATTAAAAAGTCTCTAAGTTGCTAGATATAAGATCAGTATACAAAAATCAGTTGCATTTCTTTATACCAGTCAAAAACAAAGTTAAAACTTTAAGATACCATTTATAATAGCAATAAAAAGGAATAAATATAACAAAAGTTGTGTGTACCCATTACATAGATATAGATATATAGATATGGATATAGGCATATACATTAAGAAATACTTAAATGAAGATCTATGTCACATTATTGAATGGGAAGTCTTAATAACTAAGAGATGTCATTTCTGTCAAATGCATCCATAAATTCAATTCTATTCAAAATCTTAAAAGGATCTTTGCGGGGACCTTAATAAGGTATTTCTGAAATGTACATGGAGTAAGAAAGGTAGGAGGAGGAAAACAGCCAAAATGTTTTTGAAACAATAGGAAAGCAGAAAAACTTGTTCTACCCAATATCAAGACTCATTCTAAAATGGTGCCGTTAAGTCTATGTAATATTAGCCATGGGATAATAAAGAGATCAATGGAAGAGAATGGAATACCTAGAAACAAACCACTGTGGATATGGAAACAAAGGTATAGTCTTACATCTGTTGGGAAAGGTTGAACTAGTCACTATATGATGCTGGGGCAATTAGTTAGCCACATGGGAAAAATTCTATTAAATTCCTACTTCATACCCCACTCAAAAATAAATGCTGTGTTTGCATAACCATTTCCCAATAAAGTGCTATTACAAATAACTGGAATGAATATCCTTTTACCCAAATCTTTGTATTTCTGATTTCACTGAAGTATGTAGTTCTTATTTAAATATTTGGCATGTCATTCTAAATTGTCCTCCAGAAAGGTTATACTATTTTATATTACTACCAGCAATGTTTTAAGTGTAATTACCTCACCAGAGCTTGTCAACATTGGATATTATCATTTTTAATCTTTCTGGTTTGTTAAGTGAAAATTGCATTTATATTTTAATTTACTATTAAAAAATTTCTAGTGCAAGTGAACATTTTTTCATATGACCACTAGCCAATTTCATTTCTTATTGTATGCTTATGTCCTTTATTCATTTTTCTATTGGATATGCTCTTAATTTTTTTATTGGTTTGTATAAACTATATATTAAGGACATTCCTCCTTATCATTTTCTTGAAAATTGTCAGTAGTTTATTTCTCCTTTTGGACATATTGAAGTTTTTTTTTTTTTGATTCAGCATTTTTCTTAGAATTTAAATATTTTTTTTCCTAAATAGTTACCTAATATCCCAATCATTTAATAAAGAATCTATCACATATCCACTGATTTTTAATTTTTAAAATCATATATTAAATTATTAAATATACTAACCTCTACATGGGGCTAGTTGTTCTGATCCCTGTATCTAGTTTCACACCATAATTCAGGATCAGACTTTTGAATAGAAGTCTTAGCGTAAGAGCTCTTAATTACCATAAAAGGACACACATTTATATCTGGAAAAATTATCTATATACTACATCTGTTGTATTATTCTAAGCCTTGTTAACTTCATATAGCAAATGAGCAAACTGGATTTTTCAATTTCTTTTTTTTTAATTTCTTTTTAAATTCCTTTTTCTCTCTTTTCTTCTTTTCACCTCTCTTGTACCCACTTGCTTACTGTCTCAACTTTTTCTCTCCCACTCTGTTCCTCACTGTCAATCCTCCACTCTTCCCCCTTTCCTTTCCAGCCACCCAATTCTTTTTCATGTTCTGCTCTCAGTTTCTCACTTGTCAGTACTACTCTATTCTGTCTTACTTGGATGTTTTTCTAATATTCCCTATAGTCATTATCTTTTTTCTCTTTTTGTCTTTCTTGCTTTTTTCCATTCCTGTTCTCCTAATTTGGGTTAAGATAGGATTAGGTATCCATAAGGTCAAATAATTGAGAATGACAATTTGAGGAAAGGGAAGTAAAAAGGGTGCCTTAGAATATGGGATTCTCTCAATAAAAATTGTTCATCAAATATTAATGGAAACTTTCTTTTATAACAAAAACACATTTTTCCCTTTTTTGTAATACTCTTTCTTTTGCAACTTTTGGAGCTTTTCTTCCTCAAAAGGAATAAAATGAGTTTTTACACAACACGGCCTGTTTACACTAAGAGGCCCAATTAGCATTTCAAACTCTTTGTAAGTAAAATTCCCATTAAAAAATAGTTTACCACTATGTTTTTTGTGAAAAAATTGTTAACATTCATAGAATTAATATTCAATAAACCAAAAAAAAAATCAAATTTTTAACAGGATCTGAGCAGAAAAGGATTTTTTAATGGGAAAATATTCAGTCAACCAGAACTTTGATACCAAAGACACTGATATTTTCTTTGTTGAATATAAGAATTAAACATATTCTATATCCCTTAAGACTTTAGGTCAGGTACTGGTCTAAAGATTATCAATTCTTTTAATACATAATATATTCATCAAATCCTAATGGAAAATGTGTTGAGATAGGCATTAGATTATATTGATTCCTATTTTGTACCTTTTACCAATCTCCCTTGATCTTAGACTCAATGACTTCATTTGTTTGTATAATCTTTTCCTTCTATAAAATAAGAATGTTGATATTTACCCTATTCAGCTCATTAAGATACTAAAGTCCTAAATAATTAAACATTTTTTTTCCAATGATTTTTTTAAATTTTATCATGTTATGTTAGTCACCATACAATACATCATTAGTTTTTGATGTAGTGATCCACGATCCATTGTTTTCGTATAACACCAGTGCTCCATGCAGTACGTGGCCACCTTAATACCCATCACCGGGCTAACCAATCCCCCCTCCCCCCTCCCCTTTAACACCCTCAGTTTGTTTCTCAGAGTCCATAGTCTCTCATGGTTCATCTCTCCCTCCAATTCCCCCTGCCCTCATTTTTCCCTTCCTTCTCCTAGTGTCCTCCATGCTATTCCTTATGTTCCACACATAAGTGAAACCATATGATAATTGACTTTCTCTGCTTGACTTATTTCACTTAGCATAATCTCCTCCAGTCCCATCCATGTTGCTGTAAAAGTTGGGT
>NC_138373.1:114379246-114452539 GCF_054177405.1 Leptonychotes weddellii | reverse complement strand
GCCTGAATTCCATCTCCGACATCTTGGTTATATCTGCATCCATTTGTAAATCTGCAGCATAAGTCATAATCTCTGAGTCTTTTCTGTTTTGGGGGCTCCTCCTCCTAGTCATTCTGTTGTTGGGTGTTTGAGGGAATGTATAGAGTCCAAATTATTGACCAGAACCCAAGCAAGATGCACCTGTTTTATTGGGACCTTAGGGTTGCTGGCCTCTTGTTTTCCCAGCCTGTCTTCTGGGGGAGGGGCCTGCCGCACTGTTACTCAGGCAACCCTGTTTGGGCGGAGTTGCCCTGCCCCCCTGTGGCGGGGGATGGGCTCAGCGGGAATCAGTTTTGGGGGCTTTTGTTCTCTGGCGCCTTTCCCTGGCGGCTTTCCGCATCTCTTCCGCGAGTCAGAGCAGAAGAGACTGTTTCCAACCCTCTGCCTCAGAGCGGAGAGACCGCAGTCTGTTCTTCAGTGAATTCTCCAGGCCACACCGTCTCCGTTTCTGTCCCTGCTGCTATAAACTGCAGCGTCCTGTGTTGTGCGCCCCTCCACAGCGCCCCCATTCCTGCCTCCAGGTCGGGGCACATCTCTGCCCTTTGTGCTTCTAAAACCACCAGCTGCCCCCAGATCTCACGTGCGACCCCACCACTGAGGGTTTCCGTCCGGGGGCTGAAGTTTGCAGGCGCGACCCTGCCACTCCAGGTTTCCATTCCGGGGGCTGCCCTAAAGTCCTTTCCCCGCCGCTACCGGTCTGCGAGTCTGTGCCCCATCCCCAGTGATCGAGGCTGTCGCTCACTGGCGGTGTAGGATCCCCACGTCCAGGCACCCTCCCGCTGCCGTTTATCCTCCGATATCTGCCCACGGAATCACGGCTCTCCGCTTCGTACCTTGAAACCAACCGCCTGCGATATTCTGTTTGTAAAGATCCAGATCTTCTTACATCTCAGACTGGTTTCATGGGTGCTCAGAGTGGTCTGGTAGATGGTCTGGGTGTTATATGAAAACAATGGATCGTGGATCACCACATCAAAAACTAATGATGTATGGTGACTAACATAACATGATAAAATTTTAAAAAATAAAAAATAAATAAAATGCAGGAAAAAAAAGTATAGGTTTATTGGATCTTGGCTGTGCTTTGCATTTCATTTCTTCAGAATATCAAGATTAAGATATAACACTTCACCAGTGACTTCTGAGTCACAAGTACCAAGAGGAAATTGGCCACTATTTGTATGTTCTATTAGTTTCTTCCAGATGATCTCGATGTACTGGAAACTGAGTTTTTCAAGGGCTGCTAGAAGTATTTATGACACACATGCTTCTTTGTGGGAGACCAGCATAACCTCCACTTCACAGACAATTTCATAAAGAGTTTTCTACATAAAAAAGTCTAATTTTCAAATGGCAACAGCCATTTATTTGGAATGTTATTTTTCTAAGATAAAAGGTAGATTTCCTTATAACTTTTTTTATCTAAAAAAATGAATTTTTGCAGAATACTCTTATTCCTACTCATCTAGTTCTCTTTTACGTATTCAAACTCAGAGCCACTTGTCATATGTTTATGGACACAAAAGAAGTGGGGGAGGAGAGAGTTACCTTAAATTAGAAAAGGTATGTTTTTTATTTTATATTACTAGATTATAATAGATGTGTTTTTAACTTTACTTTTATATTATAGTACAAGATGCATATAGGAAAGTGCTGAAATCTTATTTTTACACCTTGTTGAATTTTCACTCGTATGTTCTCCACTCAGGTCAAGAAATAGAACATAACTGTTATCACTAAAAACTCCACTCTGTCTCCACCCAATCACTACTCCATCTCTTTCCTCAGTGTAACCCCATCTTGACTTCATAAACCATAAATTTATTATTTTCCTGATTCTTGAACTGTATATAAATGGAATCATATAGTATATTTCTTTGGCATTGGGTTTCTCTTATCCAACAGTATGTTTGTGAGGTACACTCCTACTGTTACCTGTAACAGCAATTCATCTTTTTAATTGTCATTATGTATTCCATTATAACAATAGATCACAATTTAGCCCTTCCTGTTGATCATTTGGGTATTTTCCAGTTTATACTCTTAAAAATAATGCTACTATGAACATTCTGGAATATGTCTTTGAGTGAACAGATATATGCATTTCTCTAAGGTTATGCCTAGGAGTGGAAATGCTAGGCCATAAGTTACATTTATGCTCAGCTTTAGTAGATAGTGCTAAACAGTTCTTCGAAGTGGTCATACCAGTTTTCATTTCCACTAACAGTTTTGCTTCCTTTCACACCTTCACCAGCACTTGGCATGGTCAATCCTTTTCATTTTAACCATTCTGAGAGTGTGTGATGGTATCTCTTTGTGGCTTTAATGTCTATTTCCAGATGAATAAGGATGTTGGGCACCTTTTCATTATTGGCCATCTGGATATCTTCCTTTGTGATGTGTTTGTTCAAGTCTTTTAATCTATTTTTTTCTTCTGTTAGGAAACTCTATCATTATGAATTTATGTGAGTCCTTTGTACATTATATACACAAGTCCTATTTTAGGGTTTCAACCCTATATAGGGTTACAAATTAACCCTAACTACTATATGGAAAATAAATGCCAAAAATTGGTAGATTTAAGCTGTAGCATTCCAAGAAACTGCTTGGTTGCTTTTTGGAAATGTCCTAAGATTTAGACATACAGAAGACTAAAGGAGGATGTAAAATTCCATCTAGTTTGTTCTACCGTATTCATCTACCAAATCCAATCTCGTCATTGGATTTTAGTCCTATATTAGTATTAGCTATTTCTATATAGCAAAATGTTCATATTGACTAGTGCTAGGGAGCAAAATATCACAAACTAGTGGCTTAAAACTACAACTATTTGTCATCTTACATGTTTGGCAGAGTAATAGAGATGAGAGCTTAGATGTTCAGCCTAATTCAGCACGGCCCACTCTTGGTCCCTCTCATCTGAGCCACTCTTGATTCCCCATTCTGCTCCCTACTGGGACTGCCTTCTCATGCTTATTACACCCTGATTCTTCCCTTGGGCTTGACAGCAGATATGTGCCTAGAAAGCTCATCCTGAGTAAGTTAGTTTTTAGTTTCTGGGTCTCTAAAGTAATGTGGATAGTCTGATTTTAGTGTAAGAGGTACTCATTCACATTTTTAAATAACTCAGTAACACTAATGTAAGAACATAAAATACTGCAGAATATCAATCAGGAGTTCACTCCTTCTAGGAGTTCAGTGTTATATTAGGTACTAAGGAGATGGGTGGTGGTATCAGAGTAGGAATAATATAGGTTAGCAATTTAATATCTACCTTTTTGACAAGAGCCCATTTTACTATATTTTAGGTGATATCTATTGTGATAGACTCAGAAGGGTCTTTTAAGTATTTTGGACCGCTATTCCTCACTTGTGACATGAGGGGACTAGACCACATCATCTCAAAGCTTCTTCCAGCTCTAAAATTCTGGGTCTTTGAATTTAGTAACTTCTCATGAAAGATTTAAGAAGTTATTACCACTTCTTTTTTTTTTTAAGATTTTATTTATTTTTTGACAGAGAGAGACAGGCAAGAGAGGGAACACAAGCAGGGGGAGTGGGAGAGGCAGAAGCAGGCTTCCCGCTGAGCAGGGAACCTGCGGGACTTGATCCCAGGACCCTGGGATCATGACCCGAGCCGAAGGCATACGCTTAACGACTGAGCCACCCAGGTGCCCCGTTATTACCTCTTCTCTTCTCAATGATGTAACTCCAAAGCAGAATACTATAAACGAAAATAGTTTAAAATAGCATTTAACTGTAGTTCGAACTGAACTAAAATGGTTACAGCTAAAACACTATCTAAAAAGGAAACTTGGTGATTTCCCTTGTTAATCAGAACAAACCCAGCAATCTCATTGACAATTACAATTTCTCTGAGATTTCTCCCCAGCATTTCTATAATAGGCATCAGGCCAAGTTGCTACTGTGAAGCCATTATCCGCAAGAATTTTGATCTTGGCATTCTGAGACATTAATAAATTAATGGAAAATGGGTTAAATTCCCTCAATTTTAGATTGAATATTATGCTTCTAAAATTAAACATGTCCCTTAAGGGGAAATTAGCTCTTTAATTTTAGTGTGTTTTAGAAAAATGAAAAACTGACTGAATTCTGTCAGGGGAAATCTCTTTGCATAGTTTCTTTAAGGTCATGTACATCTATTAGGTAGACCAGAATTGCACTTCCTTTTAAAAGGGTAGCAGATAAGCACTTCTATCAATCACAAGGTCAGTTCTTGGCCATTTTTTTGAAGCACTACCCAAGTACTGATCAAGATTACTTTTCTCTGTGATTGGATACTAAGTTTTTAATTCCTTGCTGTCAGATGAGCACCAAACCATCTTTTACTGGGGAAAAACTATTCTTCTTTGTATCTTTTCATATCTTTATACTTTCTGTTAACCTTCACATATAACTATAGGCGATAACTTCCAAAGAAACAGAAGGCCACAAACTCCCTGTGAGACATGAAGCCTCTTTCCTCCATATTTTAGTTACCTTTGTTCAACAGCATCCACTTCAGTGCCTGGTGTATAGTAAAATTATTATTTTTTTAGTATTATTTATGGTATACTATTCCACTCCTAGGTATATAATTAAAAGAAATTAAGGGGCTCCTGGGTGGCTCAGTCGGTTAAGCGTCTGCCTTCAGCTCGGATCATGATCCCGGGGTCCTGGGATCGAGCCCCGCATCAGGCTCCCTGCTCCATGGGAAGCCTGCTTCTCCCTCTCCCACCCCCCCTCCACTTGTGTTCCCTCTCTCGTTGTGTCTCTCTCTGTCAAATAAATAAATAAAATCTTTTTTAAAAAAAAATAGGAAATAGAAAAGCCAGAAGGTTTTCACCTGATCTCTATGAGGACATTACTACCAGGCATTAATCCCACTCGAAATCACTGTAGCATCTAATGGAGTAATTCACAACAAACATCAAATGACTGCTGAACAGACCACACCTCCTACAGAATTATTTTATTTTAAAACAAGTAAAATGCAAAGAGCCATTCCAAAATTCTTCCCTCAATCTCTTTACTTTTCCTGCCTCTGAACATAGTCTCTTCGTAATGTTATCATCTAGTCCAACAATTGCCACCATCTTTATTTGGACAGCTCCCCACCTGTTAGCTATAACATAAAAGTCCAAAGTCTTTATTCTGAGACTCAGGCTGGGCCCAAGCTTTTCCTCACCTACCTTTCTAGGTTTGTTTTTGTTGTATCCCTGGAAAATCCTGTGCTTCATGAGCCACACTGGATATTTAATAATTTGTGAACAATGTTTTACCATTTTTGTGTGTTTCCTCATGACTTTCATCCCACCTGTACAGTGTAGTGATTAAAAGGACTCAGGTTTGATTCCTGGCTCTGCAACTTACTAGGTGTGTCACCTTTCTAAGCCTCGGTTTCCCCATCTGTAAAATGAAGATTAATCAGGGGCGCCTGGGTGGCTCAGTCGTTAAGCGTCTGCCTTCGGCTCAGGTCATGATCCCAGAATCCTGGGATCGAGCCCCACATCGGGCTCCCTGCTCAGCTGGGAGTCTGCTTCTCCCTCTCGCTCTCCCCCCTGCTTGTGTTCCCTCTCTTGCTGTGTCTCTCTCTGTCAAATAAATAAATAAAATCTTTAAAAAAATTAGGATTAATCATAGCAGCTCGTTCCAATGGTTATTGTGGTGATTCAAGTTGTTAATACATTTTTTTAATTTTATTTTATTATGTTAATCACCATCCATAGATACCTTTGGCACACATAGAAATAAAAAATCTGCTTTCATTATTGTTGTTACTATTTTTGTTGTTCTGTGAGCTTTCCCACTCAATTACAACCTTTCAACTCTACTTCCATTTCTTGAAGCTAGACCTAGCAAATCCAGCCCGCAGCAATCCCTCTGCCATCTTAACTTCTATATCTTTTTTATGCACCTCTTTATAGTCTTTATGCCACGGAGTAGAGTAGTGTAGTTGTCTATGTGTGTGACTGTCTCTCTTCTATGAGACTGAAAACTCCTTGAGGGCGGGGGCTATTTCATACCCACATTGTATCCTCTGCTCTGCCCTATTTATCTCTTGGTTGACTGAACACATGAATGAACAAATAAACAAGGAGTAATTCACGTTAAGCCTGCCTTTCCCCTCAATTTAATAATATTCAAAATAACTTCTCATGTGTTGAGAACACTTTTAGTCTACAGGGCACTTCACAATCCCTATCCTATTTGATCCTCCTATTACCTCTATTAAGCCATGTTTTTTGGGAAAGCCTGAAAGGATTATATTGACCATGGGAGTCTGACGCTTTCTGATTAATGCAAGATTCTACAGGACTTCTACAATAATAGGTCAGTTCACACTCAGCTAGTAAACTCATCTGCAATTTAAGTGGACAAATCAAAACATAGGCTTCATGATCATCGCACATTTAATGTTTAATGCTGAAGAAATATTTACATTTATAGAATATTAGGAACTTTGCAGTTAATGTTTGCATATCGTAAGCAACTTTTTTTTTTAAGATTTTATTTATTTATTTGACAGAGAGAGACACAGTGAGAGAGGGAACACAAGCAGGGGGAGTGGGAGAGGGAGAAGCAGGCTTCCCACTGAGCAGGGAGCCCGACGCGGGCCTCGATCCCAGGGCCCAGGGATCATGACCTGAGCCGAAGACAGACGCTTAACAATTGAGCCACCCAGGCACCCCCCCTAAGCAACTTTTTGTTCCTTCTCAGGGAACACACATGAGACTGACCTTAAATAAGGTCTTTCCCCAAGGGCACTGCTGTTTTTTACAGAGCTCCTGCAGCCACAGACTAAATATTCCTAATCTCTTCCTTGTGGTACAAAGAAAGAATCCTTCATTCCAGGTTTCTCATCACCTTTTGGTGGGACCTATAGGTTCAAGACTAAATCAAGGATGTTAGAGTTATCATTATTGTTTTTATATGCCTTGCATTGTAGGAAATGAAGGATTTTGGCTGTTTTAAAAATTAGAAATCTAACGCACATTATTTGCCTGGATGACATGATTTATAAGTGTCAAAGTCAAAGTTCAGCCTTTAACATCATATATGATGCTAATGCTGTTCTTAGCAAATTATAGTAATACTAACTGCCATTTACTAAGTACTTATTCTGTTCAGGGCATTTTATAAACATTATCTCGTTATGTTCTTACCTTCAGAGGTAGGTGTGTATATATCCCCATTTCAGGAAACAGAGAAAATAAAATAATTTGCCTAGGTAGAGTATAACAGAGCCAGAATTCAAACTGTTAAGTCTGATTCCAGAACTTTGCTTAAAGCCATTTAACCAACAGAGCAGTCTTAATGCCACATTTATATGATAATTCCTAAAGCTCAGTGTTGAGAACTGAACTTGACTCCTGCCCCTGGCCTGTTCCCCCATCTTCCACATCTCAGGTGGTGGTGCCTCCAGCCGAGCGAGTTCTCAAACCAGAGCCCTGGCTCATCCTTCATTTTCCCTCACCCTGCTTCCACCCAGCCAGTTCTTCTCCCTGCCATCACCTGGCTTGTTCCATTTAGCTCTCCACGCACCTGTCCTTGCCTCTCACTCATAGATGCGGTGAGTCCTCTGCATCTTGTCCTTTCTCCCTCAGTCACTTCTCGGCTCCTCTGTCTCCTCTTCATCCCCGACTCCCACTCAGATCTGTGCTCCCACAGAAGCCCCAGAGACCTTTAACTCTTATGGCCCCTTAACTCGATGTGGCCCCACTAAATTTCCAATAAAGTTAAAATCTGTGCTGTGCCTATGAATCCCTGTATGCTCTGTCCCAGAGCTGCCTGCAATCTCTACTTTCCATGGTTTCCCAGAAGATCTCTTCTCTTAGAGTCCCGGGGCCCTTTTTTTAAACCCCTCCCCCATACCAGGCTCCCATCCTCAGGGACTTTGCAAGTTCTGTTCCCACTGCCTCAGAAGTGATTCTCCAGCCCTTGCGCACGAACACATTCTTTACCCAACTATTTTGTACATATCCTTTAATGTCTCAGCTTCGGTGTCTCTTCCTCAGAGAAAACTTCCCTGGCACCCTGTTTCAATTAGGTCTCCTTGTTTTACTTGCCCAGAGAACCCTTACTTTTCCTTCACAGTAATTATCACCATTGTAATGCTAATTTGTTGGTGAGCTAATCTGCTGTCTCCTTCAGGACACTGTAAGCACCAAAAGGGCAGGGACAGGGGCAGTATGTATTTTTCGCCACTGTATGCACAGTATATGCGTGAAGCCCAAAGAAAGTGCACATTAAATATTTGTTGAATGAATGAAATACAAAGAGCTTAAGGACAGTGCATCTACTATATTTCACTAAATTGAGAATACATATTTACTCATCTCTGAAGAACTCCAAAGGTAATAGTAAAAGATGCAATAAAGTCTTAAGTAACCAACTCATATTCCTATTCTAATATTCTTACCCATTCTTCTCTTCCTTCCCCTTTCTTCCCCTTTCTCTTTTGTTTCCTTCTTTCTCCCCTCCTCTTCTCCTCCCGCCCTCCCCTTCCCTCACCACCACCCTCCCTCTCCTTCCCTTCCCTTCCCTTCAAGAAACATTTCCTCCTAACGAATCCCAGAGAGCCACTTGGAAAGCTTTTTGGTGACTCACTGGACCATACCTGCA
This sequence comes from Leptonychotes weddellii, assembly GCF_054177405.1. Taxonomy (NCBI): domain Eukaryota; kingdom Metazoa; phylum Chordata; class Mammalia; order Carnivora; family Phocidae; genus Leptonychotes; species Leptonychotes weddellii. The sequence goes on along the minus strand of NC_138373.1, from coordinate 114,443,875 downwards.
GTTGATTTTTTGCCCATTTTTCATTAACTATTTTCAGTGATTCCGTAACACCATAGCTCTTAGAGTCTAACAGTAAACATTAGTCTGGAGATCAAGACTTTTAGGGAATATACCAGTCTCCCCCCAAATTAGGTGCACCAAGTGTACAAGCAACAAGTTATTTCTCTACAGTTCTTCGAAGATTGGGAACTGCTGGGATCAGAGTACAAAGTGGCCTGTAGCACCCTGTGTCCAGCCCTCCTATTTTAGAAGATCCTTGTTTTAACAAAGTAGCAAATATGAGTCTTCATGATCAAAGTGCCTAATTCCATAGCTTCTGCGAGGGGTCTTGGATAGTTGAAAGCTCGGCGTTCTGCATTTGAGGTCATTTGAGGATCCTCCGCCTTTCTATAATTATAGCTGTTGCTATTAATTGAGAATGTAAGCCTATTGTGTCATCCATCTGCACTGTCCAGACTCTGTCATATTCCATACCTCCCACAGAGGCCTGAGCCGTAATTACAGACACCAGTAAAAGGAAGATTCTCTCAGACACTCCCAGGTGTGATTCCAGATAAGCATCACATACTTGAACAAGCAAGTTTTTGAGACCTGACATGTTGGGCTCATTGGAGCCTTTCATCCTGGCATGTTTAAGTTTGTGACTATTAAGAAGTTAAAAAAAAAAAATACTACTAAGCCACACACATTCTCTCTCGAGAGAGGAGGGAGGAGTGGTTATCATTAATTCACAAGAACTGGGTCAAGTACTCCAGCAATGTTTCGGCAGCACACGTGGAAAATCTCACCGGCCTTTTTGCCTTATGCACTTGAGCTCCTGGCTGTTGGTTGCCTCCTTCTTAGGTCCCCTTTCAAATTTTGCTCCAGACTCTATCTGAGATGCCTCACACTGTGGGGACGTGCTTTGGGCTGCTCTGGGATCTCTTACTTCTCGGATGTGATTTCCTTACTTGAATGCATCGGCTGAGTCCCTTAAGGGATAGTTTTGTGCTGAGTGGAGCATTTGCCTTGCAGAATCTGCTTCACCTGAGCCTTCCTATCCAAACAGAATTGCAGTAGAAGTTTGGCAGCCTGACTCGCAGAATTCTCGAACTCGGGAGGGCCTGTGGGAGCCTAAGGTCAGTTTTAGTGTGGTCATTCAAGCTGAAGCTATCATTTGGCAGATATAGTAAATATCCCATCTGTGAAAAGAATGAAAATTAATTTAATTTTCATAATTGTATAGTTCAGAGACTCCATGTGTGTGTTTCTTGAGTACCTCGCCCAAGATAAGGATTCATTAGTTATAGGTTATAAAACTAAATCCATAGCAGTGTAGATAATCTGAGACTGCAGAGAGAGGAATATTGAAATCATTTACAGCGCTTAAAGCTAAGTAAGTGGAAAGACACATGAAAATCTAACTAACGATATAGTAGAATACTGCCCAGCTCTGTCATCCTGTCCCTCCTTGCTCTTCTGTTAAAACTTTCTCTTAACAACATCACTGCATCACTGCATTGTACATTAGACAAACACTTAAGTTCTGGGGGCATATAAATAATAATTTCATTTACTGATATAAGAGTTTTTTTCTTTTTCTGCAGCTAAGTAAAGAAAGTAATTCTTCACATCAACTAGGAGGTTAATTAAGCAGCATAGATGACATCAGCCTGTCCTGGGTTTATCCCAGGAAGTAGCAAAGAAGGAGAGAACTAATAATGTGTGTGGTTAATTTCTGCTAAGCACTGTGCAACGTACTTTACCTATTTTATCAATTCTAATTGTCATAACAATCTTGTGACATATAAATCATTATCCTTATTTTTCATAAATGAAGTAATTGTCTTGAAGAGGTTACATTTCCTGCCCAAGTTCACACAGACAATACTGTGTAAAACCTAGGCTTAAGCCCAGATTGACCTCACAGATCTGATTATGTGCCCACAGAAGACTGACAGTCATTATAGCCAATGTATGAAACAGTAAATATATTTTTTAAAGATTTTATTTATTCATTTGAGACACAGAGAAACAGAGAGAGAGAGAGAGCATGAGCAGGGGGAGAGGGCTCATGAGCCAGGAGCCTGACGTGGGGCTCGATCCCAGGACCCTGGGATCATGACCTGAGCCGAAGGCAGACGCTTAACCATCTGAGCCACCCAGGTGCCCCTGAAACAGTAAATATTTTAAGTATGGATGAAAGCTTTGAAAGCAGCAGAAAAACTAATGAAATGCATCTTTATATATTCTAAACCTAACTTCTGAAGTTGAAATGTAAGACTCAGTTAATATTCAAAAATAAAAGCCTTAGAGACGATGGACTCTGAAAAACAAACTGAGGGTTCTAGAGGGGAGGGGGGTGGGAGGTTGGGTTAGCCCGGTGATGGGTATTAAAGAGGGCACATTCTGCATGGAGCACTAGGTGTTATGCACAAACAATGAATCGTGGAACACTACATCAAAAACTAATGGTGTAATGTATGGTGATTAACATAACAGTAAAAAATTTAAAAAAAAAAAAGCCTTACAGGGAATATTTAAAAATAAAAGTGAAATCTTATTATTTAAAATATAATTATTTTAGGGGTGCCTGGGTGGTTGGCTCAATCAGTTAAGCTTTATCGGACTCTTGGTTTCAGCTCAGGTCATGATCTCAGGGTTGTGAGAGCGAGCCCCTGGTCAGGCTCTGTGCTTAGTGCAGAGTGTGTTTGAGATTCTCTGCCTCTCCCTCTCCCTCTGCCCCTCATCATGCTCGCGCTCTCTCGCTCTCTCTCTCTCTGTCTCTCTCTAAAGTAAGTAAGTAAGTTAATTCTTTTTAAAAATAATAAAATATAATCATTTTAGGCCTAAGTGCATTATTGAGAAAAAAAATCCCAGAGCATCAAATATTTAACATTAAGCACCTAAGAGAGTTCTGAGTAAGAGGAAGAAGGTGAGACAGTGAATTAATTATCTACCAGTGTTTAATCATTCAAGCATTTTTATTGATACGAATTATTGTAAAGCTACTCAGACTGAGGAAATGGGGCATAGAAATCCAGGAATCCTTTTACCTGCTTTTTCTTTGGTCTTTTAATAGCTCGTGCATGCCCAGAGACATCTTCACAGATTCCCAAGTACTGCATCTACAGCCCAAATCTCCACAACAAACCAGAAGTGTTAGGATCTAGCTTGTCTCCAAAGACAGGAGAGCAATAGATAGTTCCAGAAAAGGAACACAGGTATTCCTTTTCTGCATTCACTTCCTAACGTAATAAAAATATCACGAATGATATTATAACACCATCATCTAAGTCAGGGTTCCATAATGAAGGGTTTAAAATGGAACAATTTGTTAGCTCTTGCCCTTTGGCAAAGGTTTTTGTCTTCCTTAATTCTACAGTCATGTGCAAAATGTGCTTGGACTCCGTAGATTCTCAAGTTCCCGGCAAAACTACTTGGCTCTTCTTTCTGCTGTGTGTACTGGTTTAGGGAAGTTTTCTACTTTGGTCTTTTGAAATATTTCAGGAGTTGTTCCAATTTCTCTAAATAGTAGTATATCTTAGAGTAGCATAAAAGGCTATTTGTCACCTTCAAATGCCCTCTCTGGTCAAGAAACAGATGCCTATAGAAGACCTATCTAACTGTATAAGTGAAAAGATGATGTTCAAAACATACTTCTGAAGACATATAAGGCTCGCTGAAGTTGGTACTCTCTAAAGTTAACGCGCCACAATTAAATCTCAGCAGCATCTGCTTGGACCACTATCCAATGCTGGAATCCCTTCAGAACCTTCCTTACCAAGCTCTATTTGAACACTTCTTTTTTTTTTTTTTAAGATTTTATTTTTATTTATTTATTTATTTATTTATTTATTTATTTATTTTTTGAGAGAGAGAGAGATAGCGAGAAAGAGCATGAGCAGTGGGGAGAGACAGAAGGAGAGAGAGAAGCAGACTCCCCACTGAGCAGGGAGCCCGACATGGGCCTCGATCCCAGGACCTGGAGGAGATCATGACCCTAGCTGAAGGCAGTCACTTAACTGACTGAGCCACCCAGGCGCCCCTATTTGAACACTTCTTTTTTTTTTTTTTTATGTTCAATACTAATAGCAGATGACTTCCTGTCAAAGCCTAAAGCAGGAGTCCTCCACCCTTAATGCACAATGGAATTACCTGGAGAGCATTTAAAATGACCATCCCATCCCAGAGAGTTGTTGTGACAAAGAGAACACTATGATGTATATGAAAGCACTTTGTAAACTATAACTCACAGCAAAAATGGAAGGCATATCATCATTTATGCTATTAAATAATAATTTCTAAATATTCACCCATCATTCCAACCTGTCTAAACTTTTTTAGATCTGACATCCAACTTACTTTCTCTTTTTTCCAGCTATGTCAAACTTTTCTAATTAGAAATTTTATTTATTTATGATTAATAAATCAGTATTTATTGAGGACCCACCAGCTTCAAAACACTAGACTCTGTGCTTATTATTCCTATCCAGTGGTCACCATTGGCCCAAGCTGAGGCAGGGGTGGGGGTGGGGCACTGTTGATGTGCTGGTCAGACATCGTTTGCTTCTTCATTGACAAGGCATTATGGTTTTAATACATGATGGCCAAGTTGTTTTTCCTTTTTTTATCTAGCCATGTCTTTAGGTATGTACATTTGCCCCAGCATTGCTTTCTTTAAATACTGTCTTTACCCCCTATAAAAACCCAAGGCAGTCAGAAATATACATGCTTTAAATATTTCTAAGTATATTTTTGGCACCGTACAAGGAAATCAGCTTTTAGGATGTCTGTGTGCTTGGTATTTATTTGTCTTATTTCAGATCTGGTTCCTAGGGGACTAGGATACCTTTTTTTTTTTTTTTAACTGTATACATAAAGCCAAATCTAGCTCAGGATGCCAGAGAGAGTCCATATCTTGCTATTGAGGCTTCCTGACTGACTGTTCCTGTTAAGTCTTGGGAGGTTAAGAATCCTGAGTAGTAGGAATTCTTTTTCAGGCTGGCAGACACTTATTCCTACTTTTAAGTAGTTTCTCTACCTCAGCAGAATCTGATGGAGATTCATCCCATTTTTTGTGGGGATCATTTATCCATCTCAGAAAACCTGACAGTGACTATTTTTAGACTGAGGAGAAATCAGACTTTCTGGAGAATGATGATAAGGAATATGATGATTACCCAGTAGCCATATGTAAATGCTAAATGTTTTTAACAGTCAGCGCAAAGAATGTTTTACTTTGTGGCAAATCTTTCTACTTTCCCATTGGCATTGGTCACTTAAATGCCAGATTCATTTGGCTATTTACACTTTTTAAAGCAAATAGGACATAAAGTTTGTGAGTTTCCCGAAATCTTGCTCCTGGTAGAATTATGCCCATTTTTTAAAAATTTTTTTAAAGATTTTATTTATTTGACAGGGAGAGAGAGAAAAAAAAAAAAAAAGGAGCACAAGCAGGGGGAGCAGGGAAAGGGAGAGGGAGAAGCAGGCTCCTGGTGAGCAAGGAGCCCTGATGTGGGGCTTGATCCCAGGACCCTGGGATCATGACCTGAGCTGAAGGCAGCCGCTGAACCAACTGAGGCCCATTTTTTAAAAGTCATCACATTAGTACTGACAGTGGAAATGGAAGCTTCTGGAGTTTGTGCCCTTAGAGACATGGCCTTGTCTACAATGTGTGCCCCAACTCACTATGAGCTCAGAAATTTCTTTAAGAAATTTTGTGACCTGATTTTTCTCATTCTGTGTTTTAAAAGTTTAAAAACTCTTTATTATTTATCTACATGGGATAAGATTAGAGCCTGAGAAATTGAAGTCGGAAGACTTTTGTTAGTATCCTACAAAACACATTTAAATATCTATAAGTAATATGTCAGTCTATAAAATTTAATACTGAAACCTGCCATGTAAATCCTATGATTATTTCATATAGTATTACTCCCTTAGCCAGGGGCCTAAACTCTTTCCTTTGTTTAGCTACTGGGTTCTGGTTTCCCCTGAACTAAATCCATGGTGAAACATCACTCTACAAAGGGCCAGAAAACCCAAGGCAGTCTGGAAGAAGAGCAACAAAATCAGAGTACTGATACTACCATATGTCAAGATCTGTTAAAAAGCTAAAGTAATTAAGACAGTGTGGTACTGGCGTAAGAAGGACAAATTGACCAGTGCAACAGAAAAGAGTGTCCAGACTCTGAAAAACAAACAGGGTTCTAGAGGGGAGGGGAGTGGGAGGATGGGTTAGCCTGGTGGTGGGTATTGAGGAGGGCACATTCTGCATGGAGCACTGGGTGTTATGCACAAACAATGAATCATGGAACACTTCATCTAAAACTAATGATGTAATGTATGGGGATTAACATAAGAATAAAAAATAAATAAGTAAATAAAAAATAAAGAAAAGAGTGTCCAGAAACAGAACTATACGTATAGCCACCTAGTTTATGACACAGTGACATTGCAGTGAGGAAAGAGTGGTTTTTTTCAAATAATGATGATGGGTCAGTTATATCCATGTGGAAAAAATGTCTCGTGACTCTGCCCCATACCATACATAGAAATCAATTCAGATGGATTCGCTACCTACATGTGAAAATTAAATAATAAAGCCCGTAGAAAAAGTATGGGATAACATCAACATGACTTCATAGCAAGCAGAGATTTCTTAAAGAGAACACAGGAAGTACCATAAAAGAAAAAAAGAATAAGAACTTCTCTTCATTAAAAGGCACCATTAAAAGTCTGAAGTGGTAAGCTGCAGAGGGGAAAAATATGTTTGCAAACCATGTATCCAATAAAGGACTCATATCAGAATATGCTATTTTTAAATTCCCACAAGTCAATAAGCCAGGCAACCTAATGGAAAGTTGGGAGGAAAGACTTGAGCAGACACTTTATAAAAAAAGTTATCAAAGTGGCCAATAAGCCAGGAAAGATGGCTCAACACTTTAGTCATCAGGTTGATGCAAACGGAAGCCACAATGTGATACCACAACCACACCTACCTGAATGGCCGCAGTGGGAAAGACTGACCACAGCACGAGGTGACAAAGATGTAGAACAACTGGAACTCTCATTCACTGCTGGTTAGAAGGTAAATTTATACAATTCTTCTGGAAAACTCCTTATGGTATCTACCTGAGTTGACATATTCATACCCCACAGCCCAACAGTTCACTCGTAGTTATGACTACCACAGAAATGCATTCCTGTGTTCACCAAAAGACACAGTAGAATGTTCATAGCAGCACTATTTGTAACAGCCCCAAACCTAAATAGTAGAATGGATAAACTATGGCATATTCATCCAATGGAATATTATATAGCAATGAGAATGAATGACCTAAAATTACTCCCAACAATATGCATGAATCTCACTAACATAATATTGAGCAGAAAAAGCCAGAATCAGAAGAGTAAAACCCAGTTTTTTAAAAGCACAAAAATAAGCAATACTGACCAATGCTGATAGAAGTCAAGATCGTGGTTACCTGTGGGACAAGGGAGTGATTTAAAGGAATAGACAGTGGGGGGATTCTTTGATGCTGGTACTGTTCTATTTCTGGATCTGGGTATGGGTACACACATGTGTCCAGTTTATGGAAAGTTATCAAGCAGCTAATTTATGATTTATGCATTTCTCTGTATGTTTGTTATACTTCAATAACAAGTTTACAAAACACTATAAACCAATAAGCAAAGTACAAAAAATATCAGTCATGTAAAATGCGGAGTAGGGGGCCAAGATAGTCCAAAGGTAATAAAATTCCCAGGGTGAGCTGCTACAGAGAACAAAAGTCAATCATCAACCATGCTTTAGCCAAACTCAAGTTAACGTTAGACATATTATTGAGTTTCACTTTGGACTCTTCCTACAGTACAGTAACTATGCAAGTTGTCTCATTTAACTCCCTAGGAAAAACTTAGGATTTAAGATAAAGCTCATTTGAACATGGAAGGTACACTCTGTTGTATTGGGAATATTTCCCAAGCAGTGTATTTCAGTAAGCAAAAATAAATTGGCAATTTTTTTGAAAGTTAAAAAAATTCTTATTAATGAGTTTAGCTCATCTGAAAGAGATTGAAATTATTAGTAGCATTATTTGAGTAGGTTATCACTAATAAAAATACTTTTAACTAATGGGTAAATTGAAAAGCACCCCACAGGTACTTTTTATCGGAGTGAATGTAAGGCAGGCAAAGCTAATAATACCATGCAGTCTTTCTGCCACCCTGGGAGGTTCTAATCAAGCCTTGTGTTCTGATTGAAATGCAGGGCTCAGAGTGGGAAAACTGATTAACAAAATAAAAAATCCAGAGTGTTTCCCATGCAAACAGTCATCAGCGTATCTTATGTAATTATGTAGCCCATAAATCAACACAGCGTGCAAGGGCTTCAGCCATAGTATAAATATCTTAATGACTGAGCCGTCTTTAACCATGAATAATTTATATCTGCATGATCCGTTTTTCTCAGCCATGCTTCACTTAGGCAGGACAAACTAATCTTCTGTCAGGGGATGGGCTCTTGATTATTTCTTCCTGATTTTTCTTGTTTATTTTTCTCATTTTGACACACTCCATTTTTCCCTCTTGCACTTTCTTAAATAAGGGTGCCTCATTCATCCACCCTGTCTGCTTGCTTTTACTTTTGCTATGCATCTTCTTAGACATCTTGGAATAAAGCCAGGGCTTTTGGACTCCTACTTTTCATAAGGCTTTCTGTAAATGGAATTAGGTGGCAACCAGGGAAATAGGCTTAATACCACAAGGCAGTCAGTATGAGCTTCTTGATGCTGTTGTGGGGAAACATTTATTATGGAAAGCAATTGCCAGAAAAGGCTAATGATCAATTAAACATTTGTGGATCTCCTTCTGTGATGCAGAAAGAACTGCCACGTGGGTAATGCTGGAAAGCTTACTTGCTAAAATAGTTTTGTTGTTTTCTTAGAGCCCATTAAAATAAAGGCAGCTGAGAAACATTCAGATCAAATTCTGTGTTATCTAAAAAGCTTATCCCAACCATCCCAACTCACTATGCTTGGAACTCCTCAGATCCCAGTAGGTCTCATGGTCATTGCCATTCCCGTGAAATGTACCATAGATGTTTGGTAATACCAATTGCCTTTCTACAGACAGTCCTTTTGGACAGGGAACTTTGGTCACCTTCTGCACATCTTTTGACATATTTGAGTATTTTTCCTAGCAACCTAGAAATCACATCCTATTTGATGACCCATTATTTTTTATAAGCACATTGACCCTACTACTATTAAAGAGTTCATGGGGTGGGGTGAATTGCAAGCATTGTATGTCCTGCAGTTTAAAAAAAAAAAAAAAAAGGTAACTAAAAACTTCAGGAGGTTCAACAGAATCATTTTCCATAGTGGAATCCAGGAGTTCTATCCTATTCCCCCACCTTCTTGGCAAGGGATCCCCAGGGGTTACTAGAAGGGAGGGGTATACATTTCCATCTTTGAGTCCCCAGTATACCTTCTGATGTTCCTGGCATATAGTTAGCACTTAATAAATGTATTTTTAAAATTCATTTTTTTGCGAGAATGGTGAGTTAGCCTGCAGATTTAGGAAGCTCAGCCTGTGGGAATGTGAGGTAGGTGATCTTCTAACCTGGCAAGAATCTGGTTAGGCTTCTCATCTCCTGATAAGTACATTAATCCTGCCACTGATTCATCTGATGTCTAAAGCAAATGGATCTGGTCTCAGTTATGTATATAAAATGCTAACATACCAGAGTCTTCTCACAGAGGACCTTCTTGAAATGTCTGATATCCAACTTATGTTGGAAACCCAAGTGAGGGAAAGGATTGAAATCCAGGAAAGATCCCCAGAGAAGCATCTAGTCTGTCTACCCTAGGGTCTGCCTTTAGATCAAGTTGACCACCACATTAGCTTATTCCATTATAGAGACACTATCATTGATTTGCTTTTTAATTCTATTCCTCAACCTTGATCACAGAACAGCCATTGGACACTACCTCTGTGATATTCCCCATTATATCAATTAGCACCATATATATAAAATCCCATGGGAGAGATATCTTTCTCCCAGACAGAGAATCTTTATTTCCCATATAGGGACTAGAAGACTTCCCCTTTGGAATGGTGGTAACTACGTAATTGACCATGTTTCCTTTATTGTCCCAGTATCCAGGAAACTCAGAGTCATATTTTTTTTTTAACTCAAGCAAAATTCGCCAATCTATAATTAACCACTTTAACATGTACAATTAGTAGTAGCATTTAGTACATTTGCAACATTGTGCAACCATCAGCTCTGTCTGGATGCAAAACTTAAGCAGTCACTCCCTATTCTACTGTGGCCCCAAGCCCTGGCAACTACCAATCTACTTTCTGTCTCCTCCAATTTACCTGTAGTTCCAAGTCATTTTTGCAGTTCAGAGCGTCTCTATTAACCCTTGTGGGCAAGGCATTTGTAGGCTCCTTTTCTTCTTCCTGATTATTTCTTTGTATTACATATTTAGTTTAAAACAAGCAGCCTTCAGACTTTGTGGAAAGAAATTGAGTGGAGATGTAGACAAACAGGGATATCCTCCTTTTTACCTCTAGAGCCGCTCACCACCCTTCTCCATGCTGCTATGTGCTCCGACCTACAGGCCTGCATAATGGGCTCTCACGGCCTCAGGCTCCAGTTGAGTTTAGCTAACAGGGAATCATGGTAGGAGATAAGAGGGAGGGAGGACAGGGATGGAGAGTGTTATTCCCTGGCCTCCTTGCTATGGGTTCACTGGAGTTGGCTACATCCTTTGACGGAAGGTGCCAGCACTTCTCAGGTAGCCCTTTCCACACAGTCCTTTCTGAATCCCCATTTCACTAACAGCTCTATCCTTTGCTTCTTCAGGGCAGTGTAGTAAGGTGCTTTTTGCTTCTGCCCCCAGAGTATTGCATTATCCCTGCAGTTTCCCTCTAACCTGCCCACATCTTTCTAAATATTTTTTTTATTGAATTCTCATCAAATTACCCTAATTTGAATGTATCATCTGTTTCTTGTGAGGACCCTGACTCAAATAAGCATATTCTACTTTGTGGTTCTGTGTAGCTGTAGGTCAACATGATTTGCTCAGAGTCCTCTGTAGATAAGCTGGTCTGGCAGATCCTCCTGGGGCCAGACAATGTCCTCTCCCAGACATCCAGAGGATTCACATCTCTTCATGGTTTTAAGGTGCAGGACCTTTGTGTCAATCCTTAAAAGATAGTGGTCTTTTTTAAGAGCTCATAATCCTGGAGGTGGCTCATTTACCTGACCATTTTCAGCTGCTTATATAATACCCACTTTAGAGGTGGAATGACCAATGAGCTCAAGTTCCATCTGGAAGAAGGTGGGGTACCTTTCTGCCAATGGACTGTTCCCTCATTCTTTCACTACTAGGTAAACTCACACACTTCTCAATCTGATATTGTGAAGCATTAGATGGAATTCATTATGCAGGTTTAGAATTTAGACAAAAGAAAAATACTGTTCATCATCAACATTATTTATGTATGCATATGCAGCCTGTTACAAGAATAGCCATTGAGAGGATTTAAGCATAGGGTTAACATGACCCCAACTACACTAGGAACTACTTCAAGCAAAAGAATATGACTTAAATTTCTGCATCATCAGTATATTTAGCATAGCACCTTGAATAAAATAATAGGTGTTGATGCTTTCACTTGCTTCGCCAACAAATATCACTGAGCACCTACTATGTACATATCATAGACTGTGGAGAACCACAGTCATGAGGAGGGCGTACACAATTCCTACTGCATGGAGCTTACATTTTTATCCAAGAACAATGGATTTAAATAGCTAATTAAATAACTAATTGTTGAATGACATTTATTAGAAGTGCCGTGAAGGAAAAGCACAGGGTTCAATTAATGCATTTCTGAGGAAGGTTGACATGGTTTGCAGGGCAGAGCAGGAATCCCTGAGGAAGTGACATTTGAGCAAAGCAGTGGTAGAGAAGTAGGTGAAGGAGAAATAGGGGAGAGTTGGAGCATTCCAGGTAGACAGAAGGAACCAGAGGCAAGAAGGCACATGGCATTTTTGAAGAATTGAAAGAAAAGGAGGGGGCTGGAGCAGAGAGAGCAAGAGCAGAATGGTGGCAAATAGAACTGGTGAGATAAGGAGGAGCCAGATGTAGGTCCTTGTAGATAGTGTTAAATTTTTTTACCAGATGTAGGTCCTTGTAGATAGTGTTAAATTTTTTTACCCCACATGAACAGCCACTGAAGAGATTTAAGCATGGTGTTAACGTGATGAGATATACACTTTTAAAAAGATCACCAGCTTCAGGAAGGGGGAGGCCATGAGAGGATGAGGGGCTATCAGATGATGGTAACCTAGACTGAAAGAGTGATTGTGGAGATGGAAAGAAAGGATGAAATTGAGAGCTATTAGGAATTAGAGTAAAGAGGAATTTGTGAGGATGAGGAAGAGGATGGAATTGAGATGACTCCTAGGTTTCTGGTTTGCATGATGGAGAATAACAGGAGTCAGTCACTGAGAGAAGGAAACATGGAGGAGAACCAGTGAAGTGTGGTGGGCTCACTATCAGTTTTGCACATATTGTGTTTGTTGTGCTCATGAAACATCCAAGAATTATTCAAGGTGGCAGTGGGAGCAGTGGGAGCTCTGGGGAAGGATTATGTGCTGGACACATAAATTTAAGAGTGATCGTGGTTAAGTGAAACTGGGCTACAAAGGAAAAAGAATAGAAGGCTGAGCTCATATTCAGTAAACTGTTGTCAACAATCCCTGATATCCTTGTGGTGTGTGTGTGTATAAAATGGAATACTACTCAGCCATCGAAAAGAATGAAATCTTGCCATTTGCAATGACATGGATGGAACTAGAGGGCATTATGCTAAGTGAAATAAGTCAGAGAAAGACAAATACCATATGATTTCACTCATATGTGGAATTTAAGAAACAAAACATGAACATAGGGGAAGGGAAGAAAAAATAAAATAAGATAAAAATAGAGAGGGAGGCAAATCATAAGAGAATCTTAACTATAGGAAACAAACTGAGGGTTGCTAGAGGGGAGGTGGATGGAGGGATGGGGTAATTGGGTGATAGGCATTAAGGAGGGCACTTGATATAATGAGCAGTGGGTGTTATATGCAACTGATGAACAACTAAATTCTACCCCTGTAACTAATAATACAGTATATGTTAGCTAAATAGAATTTAAATAAAATTTTTTTTAAATCCCTGATCATCTTTACATGAGATAAGCACCTTCCTTTCCTCACTATCTTTATTTTTTTCTGTATAAGTTAGGACCTCATTATGACACACACACAGTCTTATTAGAAAGTTAAAGTTGTGTCCTGGAAACTTCTTAATGTGAAATCTTTCTATTATATAATGAGTGTATAAAGATGGGAGACCATCCCTCAAACTCCATCTTTAAAGGGTGTTATTGTTGTTATCAAAATACTTAAGAGTGTGAGGTTTTACAACCCATCTTCGTAAACCTCAGTTATCTAGAATCACTTTTCTATCTAGCAATTCACCTCTTCTACTCATTAGGAGGATATTGAAATTTAAATTTAGCTATTGCATATTGTTATAAAGTTTATTAACCTTCTCTAATTTTCTGATTCCTTAGGCTTTTCCTTACCTGACCTTGCTATTTCTTTGTAGAGTCATAGCTTATCAGGGCTAGAGAGCTTTTATTGAAGTCCCCTTATTTTACAAATGAAGAAAATGAGATCTAAAGGAAATGATGGGTTGGGCTGCATGGTATGTTGGTGGCAGAGCTAGGCATCACCCTCCCAGCTTCCAGCCCTAAGCTCAGCTTAGAAGTACATGCTTCTTCCCTTAACCATGACTTTAAATTTCTCTTCTCAGAACTCTGAAGCTTTCTACTTTAAAGTTTAAAAGAAACTTGTTCATGGCACATTCGGCTCCCCCAAGTGGAAATATTGCACTTTTTTTTCCTTTGAAGTCTTACTGGGGAAAGTACTACTTAAAGAGAAACTTATTCTAGAGGTGCACCAGAGCAGTTGTGGGTGTTATCTCTCTTCTCTTCTAAATTAATGGCGGCAGAAGATCTGGTGCACTTGTTCTATGCTTCTTTCCTCCCCCCATAAACCACTTTAATTGTATGTACATCATCTACTTCAAGAGAACCTGACACTTGTTCTAGACACACCCCATTCTCTTCAGTCTAACCCCAAGGCCCCCTCCACATGGGAGGATCCATAATTCAATGATAGCAGGGCACTAACAGGCAAGTGCAAAGCTAAAGGGATGAGGAGAGCAAAGGTCTCCCATGACCTCTTTAAAACTTTTTTGTCAGCTACTCACATGCATTTAATGTGTAGCACTTCACTTTTGACTTTGTGTCTGCCTCCTTTCCTACCAACAATTTCTCCTAATTGTTCCATTCTTCTAGAACACTACAGCCTGATAAAACACCTTTACCTTCATCTCAAAAGTGTTCTTAAACACTAATTAGATCCTTAAAGATCAGAAAGGAAAAAGCTTCTTGTGGGTAATCAATTCCCTACAAGTTTGCCAATATTTTTCTATGTTTCTTGATAGAAGATGTTCCTCTCATTTCTTTATACAGGAAAAAGCTTAATACTCATTCTTCACCATAACTGGAACGTTAGAACCATGCAAGAATATAATTTTTAGGACCTTGATAAATATAGGCCGGAAAAAAAGAATAACAATGTAAGAGTTTACATTTAAACAATTTCCACATATGCTGATAACATCTTTAATCATGATGTAATGCTTTTAAGAAAAATGGATACATCGTGTATACTGGGTAATGGTTGATTGTGGTTTTATAAAAAATCTACATCTGCAAATACCTAGTTGTAAATAGCTGCCTCTTAGAATAACAATTCAAGAAAGATACATTGGGGGATAGACACAAGTGAAAAGGCCTATCAGGATATAGATTTAGCTTTTAACAAAGACCCAAGCTTAAACTACTAGCTTAAATGTGATAGAAGTTTATTTATTGGGAGAGCACCGATCTCTGGAGATAGGGTTTCAGAAACCAAAGCTTCCTCTACGTGGCTCCCTGCTCTTGCCTACATGGTTGAAGATGGGTTACCAGGGCTGGGCCCACATTGCAACAGCAACAAGGAGGAAATGAGATCAAGGACAGCACAGCCATCATTTTTAAGAGCACATCCAGAACAGCTCACTTCTCACTTCCACTCACTCCCCATTGGCTGGAATTTGGTCACTTGGCTGCACCTCACTGCAAAGGAGGCTGGGAAATGTCCTTAGCTTGGCAGCTTATTACTGAAGAAAAAAAGGAAGATAGAATACCAAGGAACAACTACCAGTTTCTGTCATTTGTAAGAGATTAAGTTATAAGTAACAGAGAAACTTTATTGCTTTCATCTGTTAAGTCAAAGAAATTTATCTTTTGACATGAGAAAACCAAGTGGAAGAATATGTGTGATTATCACCTCACAAAGCTATCTGTTATAATCCAACCAGTCTATGGGAAGTGATTTTGGAAATTAGTCCTCCTAAAATTATTCCTTCTATTATTGTGGTGACCATTTCACAGCATATATGAATATATGATCATCGTATTTTATACCTGAAACTAAGGTAATCTGTCAATTATACCTTAATTAATTAAGTCCTTCTAAAGTTCTATAAAGATAATGTAAAGAAAAGGCCCTGCTGGGCCAGAGCTGACACGAGGGTCAACCTAAGCAAGAAGGGACCTTGCTAGGGAGCCTGCTCAAGGAAGGGGAGGACAGCAGACTTCAGAGTGTGAAGCTCGAGGTACAGATTTTGTGCACTTAGTCACAGAACTTGGACTATGAGAATTGAGAGGTGGGCAGAATCGACTACCCTAGTGAAGAAAGGACCACTAAAACAGCCTTCAGCTCGGGTCATGATCTTGGAGTCCGGGATCCAGCTCTGGCATCGGGCTCCCGGCTCAGCAAGGAGTCTGCTTCTCCCTCTCCCTCTGCCCCTCCCCACCCTACCCCCCTTTTGTGTTCTCTCACTCGCACCCTCTCTCTCTCTGAAATAAATTAATAAATAAAATCTTAAAAAAAAAAAAGAAAGAATGTACATACACGAATCCTTAGCACTGGAATACAAATGTTGTTGGCATGAATGTTCTCATCTTTACCTTATTTGAGAAATACCTTGTTTCATAGCAAACTGAAAATTGCTCTCTCCAATGAAACTTTCAGCTTCAGGAGTCAGTCCATACTGCCTGAGCTTCAGCAACAGGAACACAGATTTCCTAGCTCACCATATCTGAGCGTTGCCTCCATGATAAAATGTACTTGGAGAAAGACAAATTTGCATTAATGAAGAGCAGTAGAAAATCAGAAAAATATTACAGTCTTGTAATATAGTCTTGTAAAATGCTGAGGTCATAATATAGCAATAATAATAATATTCTCTATGTATAGCACTTTGTAAATTACAAAACGCTTTAACAAGACATTGATTTCATCAAAGTAAACACTGAGGAAAGGATACCATTTTGTAGGCAAGCAAGCTGACTTAGAAAGTTTTAGTAACTTGTCTGAGGTACCATGATCAAAATATTGTGAAAAAAAGAATTAAACGCAGGTGTTTTAATTCCGTGTCCAGGGCTCTTACCCGTATGACCCCTGCCTCTTCTGACCTTTAAGGGACTTCATGAGTTTTCTCATTTATTCATGCATTCATTCAACAACTGTTTATCGCTCACCTCCTCTTCTGGGCCGATCATTATGCCAGGCATTGAGGATGTCATGATCAACAAGACATCATCTCTGCCTTCGCAGCCAGCTTGCAGTCTGGCAAAGGACAGAAGCATGTAATCCACACTGGCCACTGCAAAACAGTGAGGTGTGTGCCATAACAGAAGGAATATAGCAGGCTGTAGGAGCACATGAGAAAGGGATCTCCCCAAATCATGAGTCAGGAGAGGCTTCTCAGAGGAGCTGATGTTTACACCGAGTCCCCAAGATGAGGAGGAGTTGAAGGAATAAAGAGTGTTCCAAGCCAAAAATAAAGCCTGTGTGGTGTGAAGTCACTGCCAAGGGCAAAGTGACCCTAGATCAGGTCCAGAATAGGGAAAGACCCAAAAGACTTACAAATTCAACTTAGTGTATGCATTCCTAGTATTTGGCTACTGAGAGACTTCATCTATTCATCCTTCTCTCCCATCCAACCATCCATCCATCCATCCACAGTAGGTGCTATTTGAAAAACTTTTATTGAGAAACCTAGTATTGCCAGGCACTGTGCCAAGTGATAAAGAGGGCATAAAGATACACAAAACATTATCCCAACTAATGTGAAGCTTAAACTTTAATTGAAGAGATAAACCTGTGTACATATTACTGGATATGCAAGCTGGATAGAACAGGTGTCCTAAAAGGTGCCCTAAGAAGTTACCAGGGCCAAGGGGATGGTACCTGGAGGGAAATGTAAGTTTCAGTGATAACGTTAATAGACCAACATCAGACTGAACGTTCTCCACATTTTTCATGTGTCTGTTTGCTTATTGGTTTTATTTTGTTTTGTTTTCTGAAATTTGTTCTTCCGTAGATTCTGTGGCAACAGCGTCCGGGCCACTGCTAGTTGAAGTTGCCAAAACTCCTGGTGCCAGCCTTGGGGTTGCCCTAACTACCTCAATGTGCTGTAACAAACAGGTCATTGTCATAGACAAAATCAAATCTGCAAGTATTGCAGACAGGTGGGTGTTGTAGAAAGTGCCTACTTTTCAAAACTGCATGAGTGTTAAAATATATATATATTTCTATATGTATATACACACATATGTAATACTTACACATGTACACATGCATTCACACACATACATATATGATTAAAAAACAGCTCTCCTGCCCGTTTATACAAGTTTCATCAAGAAAACAAGTTACGGTTCTAGGGCTTAAAAATTCACCTACCTTATCAGCCACCCCATAATGTTATGTTGCCTCATCCAGATGTTTGGTGTGGCCATTAGAGGTAGGAAAAAAGAAAGTCAAGCAACTGAACAAGTTTTCCTACCATGTTCTAGGGTGATAGATTGTTTTTGGTGTAGGGTAGCTAAGCATATCTTGAGGATGCTCCCTTTAGAGACGTCATACGTTTTCCTGAACTGTTAACAATTAAATCTTGCCAAAATCTTATAAAAATCTCATTCCTTTTTTCTTAAATGAGTAAAACAATATCTTTGAAATAATGCAGTCTTTAAAGAGAGGTCTTACACTGTCATAGAATGTTAATCTTAGGGTTTCACTGTCTTCAAGGGCCCCTGAAAACAGCGTTCATTCCTATGACACAATAAAAACAAAAGTCCCTTTTCCTGAATTCTTTTTCCTAATTACTATTTTAGACTTATAAGGTAAGAAGGGTTGGGGGCAAAAAGACTACCTCCCCACCTAATAAATTATTTCCCAGCTTCTGGTAAGAAAACCCCCACTTCCATCGCCGAAGCTCTCCAAGTGCATCCACACCGAATTTTATTTTTAGATGGAAGGGACGACTTGAAATGCTTTTTTTGTCTTGAGAAGGAGACTATTCCCACTGTGCAAATTGCTCGATATACTCCGAGAGGCCCTGCCTCCCCTGCATGTTTCCAGCCTCTTTTCCAGAGGCCCTCGCCCTACGTGGGAAACCTCCCACCCTGATGCAGTAACCTGCAGTAACCCCTGTAGTGGTCAGTCTACAGCTCCACTGTGGCCTTACCCTACATTTGGTTCTTTACCAGTGACGGCCATTGATCCAGGGGTATTCTCCAGTTCAATGGTGCAGGATGCTTTAATTTTCTCCCTCTGTTTTTCTCCCGTTCCGCAGGGGGTAACCAGTTTAAGGAGCTGTCCACTTGACTGGTATGTCGGGATGCTGACTGCTGTGTTTGCTTTTCTCAACTCATTCAGTAGCCAGTCTCTTGAGTTCAGCAAGATGTAGCAGCTAGCCCTTCCCCCACCCCCAGCTTTCCCCTTCACTCACCACGCAGGCCTCCTTTTTGACTCTTTTGACTCCTGCATAATTTCCATCGCCATTGAGAGCTTTTCTACTAATCGATGTTTAACTCCAGAATAACAAAATAAAATATAATAATAAAGCGCTGGTGATTTGGCAGCTCGTGTGAGGGGTTCTGAAAAAGCATTAGCTGAGTCTCCCCCAGTTACTCCCATTCACACATGAAGTAGTTGTAAATGATCCCATTCCAATTATGCGAGTCACATCTTGACATTCTGAATATTTACCAGCTCATACTCATAGATCTAAAAACCAACAAGGAAAAATCACAGGAAAAAAAAAAAAGCCAAGGGGAAAAATTGTCCTGTTCTTCTCTTCCCTCCCACTCACTTCCCTTCAACTTTTGGCACCGCCACCCTGAAATAATATATTCTTTTTTAAGAAGCACAAGAGAAAAACACTTCCTTGAGTTTTTCTGTATTTTCTATATTCCTATTCCTACACAAGGCACTTAACATTTGACAGATGGTGTTTCCTATAACACTTAAACCTCTCCTATTTTTAAGTAAATTGAAACTGTGTGAAATGTTAACTGTGAAGGCCGTGAAAGTCATAGTCCAAAGAGGAAGGCACTCATCCTACTGAGTATTTGTCCTTTCCCTTTCTGTAGATGTGGTGCCCTGCACGTGGGAGACCACATCCTGTCCATCGACGGAACGAGCATGGAGTACTGTACGTTAGCAGAGGCCACCCAGTTCCTGGCCAACACCACCGACCAGGTCAAGCTTGAGATTCTGCCCCATCATCAGACCCGCCTGGCCCTGAAGGGACCTGACCATGGTGAGAGGATCCAGCTAGCTAAATCTCTGTATCTTCCCCTTGCAGTTACTGCTTCTTCAGCAGAGTTAGAGGCCAGAAGACACAGAGTCTACTTCCGGCTTTATCATTTCTTTTCAAAACAGCAGGTTATCTTTGTTGGCTTTTCTTCATCTTCCAGATCGCCCCCAACCCCTGAGCCAAACGTAATTTATTTGAAATCTCAAAATTGAAGAAAGAAACATTATTTGAAACAGAATTTTCAGGCTTGTACTGTTTGATTTTTTTTTTTTTAAAGGCTTTGTTGCGAATTGAGTGTGGAGAGAAGGGAAAGAATTTGACTTCCTGTTCCGCATACTGAATTTCCATCCTACTTGAAGGACAATGAAGGCATATTGTAAAACTCTCACTTTTTAAAAATAATTATGAAGTGGGTATTCGTGGCACACCCTTCAGATATTTGGAGAGGGAAAAAAAAAACAGTCATAGGAAAGTTTGACTTTCTCTATATTTTGTCTATTTGCCAGAGTAGCTTTTCCCTTAGGATGGAGAACCACCTCTGTGAGCAAGTACCTTTCCTGGGAGTATCAGAATATTTGACTACATTTATTCTGTAACAGCTGTCAGCTGAGAGGACCCACATTTTTACTGTGTGGAAACTCACAGATATGTTTGCTAAGTGTTCATGTACCCTCCACTTAGGCATCTTTAAACAAAACCTGGTACAAGATAAAGGGCTTGGAACCCCAAATGACACTCCACTGGAGAGTCTTTCTTCCAACTCCTCTCTCCTTTCCCTTATGCCAAGTGCCCTCCTTTGTTATTCCTTGAAATGAATTCCTTGAAGCTTCACGAGTGCTGTCAGGGGGCCCGACCGGAGACGAGCTTTTTTTTTTTTTTTTTTTTTTTTTTGTATTTTTAGAGAAAGAGAACCATTTTCTCTGGAATTGAAATTTTGCTTGTGAGGAGATCGTATTATGCATCTCCCACCTTCTGAAACACACCGCACTTTGCCACAGTTTGGAAGAAAAGAAAAAAAAAAAAGAGGGACCAGATCATTTTCATACTGAATGAGTCAGCTGGATGCAACCTTTTTTAATTAAATGGACCTTAGACAGCCTGGAGCTAATGAAAATCTCTAGTACAGCATTACCTTTATCAGATTTTAATTTGACACAATGGAGCAGAGAAGGGTTGCCGTAGAGGCAGGTTAGGGAAGGAAACTCTGCCTCCTCTGACTAGAAACAGTAAGGGGTTCATGGGAATGCACCCCGTTCCGCTCAGGAGACCCCACGGGGCACACTGGCAGAGGGGAGAGATTTCTAAAACTAAGTCTCTTCTAAATTAACCCGAAGTCATCACTGGATCTGGAGCATAGTGGGTCTAAGAATGCACACAGTGTGGTGCTTTCTCAGCGTGAGATTCGGCTTGATAAATTCTGCTGTCAGAGAATCAGAACTACGGAGCAGACCCTAGCAAAATGTCATTACAGCCCCATCTCCCCCTTTTTATTGGCCCTGTGTACAAATCGTAAGTAGTCCAAATAGTTTCCAACTCATGAAATATTAAATCTTTTTACCTGTCAAGACAATTTGAGAGGGTGAATTTATATCCTAAGATGCATGGAGACCAAGAACAAATTTTTTTTTTCACTACCAAAAACCTGATGTCATTGTGATTTTTCAGAGGGGTGGAGGATGGGGGCTGGTAATTGAAGTAATTCTAGCTTCCACTTCCGACCTTATCATCTACTTTGGCTGACAGTTGCGCCCTCTTTCTTATCTCGCCTACAGGCATCTCCTTACATTTTACATTAAAATCAGACTTGCATTTCCAAAAGGACAAAATTATTGGCTCCGAAACATAATTACATCACAGTTAAGGAGGGGAAGAAAATACCCAAAAAATTTTATGGTGTTTATAATTCTCAAACTTCTGGGGTTTTTTATGTGGTAGAATGGTTTTACATAGTTTTACCCTTTTGCCACAAGAAAGTTCTGGTAATTTTTTTCAGGAATTCTGATGCCTGAACAGCATGTCTCTCATCCCAAGGTGGACGGAGATATATTTCCCAAGTTTTGCTTCCCAACACAGTATTCACCACCACAGTGTTTTCAGGGAAATAAAGAAACGGGCACGTCAGCTAGGAATGAGAGTAATTGTGCCTTTTGCTGATAAATAGCACTAAAAATGCCAACAAGAATGAGTTTCCAGTAAGGTTAGAAATTGTTCCCACTGAGCGTCTTTGGGAGACATAATCATGATTGAAGTTCATGAGACTTTGGAAGAGAACATGGAGCAGAGTCACAAGGTTCAGTACTTTCAGTGCCTGGAGGACCTTCCATTTGTGAGCTCCAGGAGCAGCCACAAAAGCAGCTGTTGGCCTGGGCCCATAGACATCCCGGACAGGGCAGGAGGGTACAGTGAGAGAGGAGAACAGACAAAAGCCCCCTCCGTGTCAGAGACATCGTAGGACTCCAACAGCGACGCCATCCTGGAAGATGCAAAACGCATTTTATTTTTAACTTGCTGCATATGTATCTGCACAAATCCAGGAACACCCACAGGAAGAGGCAGCGTGTGGTGGCTGAAAGGCAGGGACTCTTGAATCAGACTTCCAGACTTAATTCTGGCTCCACCACTTGGGACCTAAAGCAAGTAACCCAACTTTTCTATTCCTCAGTTTCTTTATCTGTAAGATGGGCGTGATAATAACAGCGACACCTGCCTCCTAAGTGAATTGTGAGAATTATCTAAGATAATCCATGAAATAGCATTTAGCACAATGCCTGGTATACAGCAAGTGCTCAGTGAAAGTTGGCTGTTATTATTGGGACCATTAAATGGGAGAATGTATAGAAATGTTTTTTGCAAGATGTAACATCTTATCTTAAAACTCGTGAAATGCTTGCCTGACAAGCATATGAGTATCAAGTACACCACCGTAAAACAGAATAGATTTGGAGTGTATGTTCAAAGTAGGCAGTAGCTGTGCTCCCTGGCCTACATTATTTGTGGAACATCTTTGCATTCATTACGCATGGCATACAATTTCATGCGTTCTCTTACATCATTTTCGTCCCTTATTATTTCATATGTATGAAGATTTAGTCATCCAGAACAGCTCAAAGTCAAGGTAAAGGTTATGACCTACACTTAATCTGCCTCTAACGATTGGCACAGGGCTGGGCACCCAAGAGCGGTCAATAATATCTTTCTTATTGATTTGTTAATTGGGTGCTACAGTCATAAAAAAAATGCCCAATAATTTTCAAAGTCCTCCTTAAAGAACTGAGCCAAAAAGTGAGTGTAGAATTCTAAAGTCCATTCACTATGCTCTGCCTTCATTTGAAACATAGACAATACGGTGTAAAAAGTTCATTGGAGTGGCTGTTGGTGTGGATTAGCCAGACCCAGCAATGATCACATCTTTCTAAGAAGCCTTCTTGCACTCCCCAAAATAGAAGGAGGATGGGCAAAGAGAATCTATTATGAACTTCCCCCGCAACACTGTTTATCACAAGGAAAATACTGCTGCAGTGTGGACGGGTACACCCCGGCTGATTCCTGTTCACTTACGCATTCATTCATTCATCCGTCATGATGGACCAGGCACTGTTCTAGCTGCTATGATAAGTCTAGTGAGCAAGACAAACAAAGTAGATTCCTATTCTCATGGAATTTCAGTATAGAGAGACAAACATGTAAAATATGTTAAATAAATAAAGCCACATCAGACTGTAATAAGTGCTATGAAGAATAGAGAGTAGTAATGGGATAGCTTGGGATAGGGCAGCTCTGCAGCCAGGGAGGTCAGAACAACTTCTCTGAGGAGGTGGCACCTTAGCTGAGACGTGCATGATAAGAAGGAGCCAACCCTGCAGGCAACTGGGAGGAGGAAGAAGAGCAAGGGCAAATGCCCTGAGGCAGGAAGCAACCTGGCTTGTTCTAAGAATAACTGTAAGACCAACAGGATGGGGAGAGTGATAAGGATAAAGCTGGAGAGATAAGTAGGGGGCACATTTGATTCTCCTTGTAATTGTAACCCACTGAAGCCACTTAAATGGGAGTGACTTATTTAAAAGATTATCCCATCTTACAGATACTGAGAGGGAGGTATGTAAGTAGATAAATCAGGGAACCAAGTCTGCAGGTGTTGCCAGGGTCAGGGAGATAATGGCTTGAAACTAGGATAGTGGACAAGGAGATGGAACCCAAACTAGAAACAGCGGCGGACAGAAGGAAAGGGCCAGGGGGCGCAGAGCTTTAAAATTGCAGGGCCCATGCAGGTGTTCTGCAGATTCCGGAGGTAGTCTCCAAACCTAAGTGTCCGCTGAGTGAAATTTATTGAGTGAGAGCTACGTCTTTTTCCTTTAAAAGATACTTTATTTGTAGGCAAGTAGATAGAAAGGAAGCAGAATCAATCGTAGTAGTAAGAGCTCATTTGTTTTTATTGTGTGTACCATGCAAAGTAGTGTGGGCATAATTCTCACAATTGTCCTGCAGGGGAGATGCTTTCCCAATCTCCACTCAACAGGTGAGGAAACTGAGGCTTAGGGAGGCTGAGTAACTGGCCAGGGTCCTATAGAGAGGCAGGGCTGCGCCAGAACTGAAAGCCAGGTCAGCCACAGCCCACAATACTCTTCCCTGCTGGTGCTTTGGTTCCGAGAGCGGTCTCGCTCCAGAAAGGCTGTCAGGTGGCCAATGACAACTTAAGCCCTTATCTAAATGAGCCTCCTTTAAATACTTATCGAGTATTTGACCCTCTACATGAATAAATGTTGTTAAATAATTCACATGTTAGGCATCTTTTACTTTAGAATCGTGACACTAAAAGGAGATACGAGTTCATGTGTTATTTTTAACTCTTTAAGATTGTTCAATGAAAAATCTCATATCAGACATAGTAACACACATAACATTGCCCCTCTTTCAGAACACTGGGTAGAAAATAAAATCTAAATAATGTTGAAATTAGAATAGAAACACAATATACATTTTTTTCAATAAAGGGGACAGGAAAATTTTGAAATAAGCTTTATTAAAATGTTATGGCATCTTAAAATATAAGAATATGTGAAATCTTTTGAGAATTATCTCTTTCAAATGTAAACATTTTTTTGCAAAAATACAAAAAAGTATAAAATATATTGAGACTTTTATTTTCTCCTTAGGAGGATACAAATAAGATTCTGATATTGATAGATGATTGAGAATGGGTTTTCTGGGGGTTTTCGGGGGGGCGGTTTTGAGAAAAGTCAAGTCCAATTGATGGATCTGAGTGTAATTAAAATGTCAGAACAGTATATTGTGATGTGTGACTGGTAAACCACTTGAATCATGAGCCAATGTGATTTATTGTTCCTTCTTTTTTCTCAAAACAAGTGCTACTAAACTGGCCATAATGTGCAAATCTTTAATTACTAGTTGTATGCCATAGATCTTTATGGGGTTGACTTTTAAGTTTAAAAAAAAAAAATGTTTTTAATCTCTGCTGCGAAGTACAGGGGGAGATTAGAAATTGATTCAGTAGTCATTTGAAAAGGAGAAAAGAAATGGGCCAAGGAAAGACATGCATTATTCTTGGGAAGATGAAAGGCTTCCATCCCTGATGTTAATCATCTGTTTTGCTGATCACTGAGAAAGGACAAAGCCAGTAGATTTTTTTTCTTTTTCTTTTCTTTTTTTTTCTTTTTTTTTTTTTTTGGCAAGCAGCTTTCATTTTTTTGTTACACTTTTTATTTGTACAATTCAGTTATTTTTTCCTTTTTTTTTTTTTTTGGTTCTTTTTCTTATTTCTCATCATCACTTCATGTGGGCAGTGAAAATTCAGAGGACCGACAGACAACTTACGTGGGATTCCTGGGCCAGCAACCACTGCAGCCTTCACACCTACCATCACCCTCATACGATCCACCCCGACCATTGCAGAGTACCAGCCCTGACGGGCCCGAAAGCGCCTCCTCCAAACAGCCCTCGTAATGTTCCAGACTTTCCCCTCCTGCTCTTTCATTGAAATGATATGCTTCCTCTTCCTCATCTAATTCATACCATATTTGGCTTCATGAGTGTTATGTGCTTTTTTTTTTTAGTAGCCACTTATCATTTCTGGCTTTTTTTTTTTTCCCCTGTCAGAGGCGTTTGTCATTAGGGAAGGATGTCACTGTTCAGAATGCTTTGTATGTAGTCAGGAGATAACAATTCCAAAGATTATGGAGACTACGATGTTCTCAGCGCCTCCTTGTGTATTTGGCACCACTTGTGAAATTCATGTCAGAATGTATCTATGGAAATGAGACTGTGTACCTGATGCATGGAGTTGTTGTTTATGGGGAGACTCGTTTTAATGCTTAGTTGTGTGTGTGTCTAAAGCAACGTTCATAGAGCGTCTCTGTGTTCCATTGTGCTCCCGAGGATCATGGTGCTCCTCAAGGAGTTGTAGACTCTTGGAACTCGGAGATTCTGAAAGGCTGTCCCCATGGCCTCCGAGACCTGCTCTCTGTCTGGTTGGGGTATTTCCTAGCCATTGCTGTGCGTCCTGTGTGTCTTTCTGGATCGTTGCTGGTTGGCAAGGGTAGCAGGCTCATACCCCCCCGAGAACGCTCTGTGCCAAGTGTCTACTCTCTTACAGCAGCTTTGGTGTCCTCCTTCTCTCCTACCTCCATGAGTGCATACAGCCTGAGTTCCCTGAACATGGGGACTTTACCTCGAAGCCTCTACTCTACTAGCCCTCGTGGAACCATGATGAGGAGGAGACTGAAAAAGAAAGACTTCAAAAGCTCACGTAAGTGAAATGGTAACCATTGTCTCTGGCCTGGAGAAAGTGTGTGGGCCACTTGGCGTCAGCGGCAAGCGTGTTTTATAGTGCCTAAATGATCAGGTGGATGCTAAGGAGCGCACAGCTCTCTGCCAAAGATCAAGGAAATGATACCTATTATCTCTAGGATAGTGATTGCACGGAATACAATTTCATACTGAATTAGTTCATACTGCCTTCGCCTACAACTTTGTCTCTGAAATTTTTTTTTTCTTGCTCTTTTGACCTGAGAAAATAACCAAAGAGGTGATTTTTTTTTTTTCCTTCGAGACTCCTTCCTTCTATTTTGGGTAGCTTTGGACATGAAACATTTGTTCTTAATTTCCTATTCACGCAAAAGCCAATTTTTTGAAAACTATGTCCCCCTTCTGATAGCTGTAAGAATCCCATGCATTTGTTTAATATGATTATAAATCTACTCACTTATCTTTCCAACCAGATCTAATCATAGTCCAGAGAGGTGTGAGTATTTCTTGTCCTGTCTGTTCCCTTTGGGGGCTGTAATTATGATTCCTATAGAGAACCTCAAAGAAGATGGGCTCTCTCCCTGTGCTTACCATAGAAATAAAATAAGGAACACCCTTACGTTACCTAAATAAAATGAAACCCAGATACTTCAAGGCTGGAAGTGAAGAGAGAATGTTCTTATGAGAAGGGATGTTTGGACCTATTGGCTCTTCAGCTTGTTTGCCAGAGATTGATCTTCACAAGTGGACCGTCAGTGCGGGAGGCCAGCCATCATCTTCATTTTATAGAAAGCTGACAGTTTCCTTACAAAGAAAACCATTGCAAAAGATAGGGTCACCATTGTGGTATATTCATGATCTAGACTTGCATATCCCTTCAAGTATAGGGAGTTTTGTCAACTTTAGTATATGTACATGACAGTAAATTTGAAATTTCGAAAATAGAAGGAAGATTGAGTTTAGTTAAAATGAGAATAAACAGCTTCTAGAGTCTCACATGTTTCTTAGCTAACACTAAAGTAAACTATTCACTCTTGGAAGAAACTAGTTGAAGGCAGTAGAGTGAACTGGTGATGAGCATAGAAGCCTGTGTTCTCATCCCAGCATCATTCCTGTAGGACCTTCAGCAAGTCACCTGAGTTCTCTAGGCCTTGGCTTCCTTAGCTACAAAATGGGGATGAATTATAGTGCTTGCTTCATTGGGTAATTGTGAAGACTATATGAGAGAATATATATATATTCTCACCACCAAGAGGGACATACGGGACAAGAAATACACTCCAGGCTATGATGAGTATATGTATTATATATAATTAAATATATATTATGCATATTATAATAAAATTATATGCTAACTACATATACATATATATGTATATACATATTATACACATATATTATGTATGCATTATTATATATATAATTTTCATTATTACCCAATGAAATAAGTACTATTTATTTATTTATATATATATATAAATATATATATATATGCTAGAACACATGGTAAATGGTAAACACTATTTAACTGTTAGCCGTTTACATAGTTTAAGTGTTAGTTATTATTCCTTGGATCTAAATTGTCATGTATGAAAATCTATTGACAGTGTTCTCAAATTTAGGCATTTTTCACAGTAGTTACTTTGGCTTAATACATAGGTTTTGAGTCTTCCCCATAAACCTTCAGGGTTTGCGGTGGATTTCTGTATAGGAAATTTTTTATATATAATGCCTCCATGCGCAATGTCCCTCACTGACAGCAACAGGCTCACAGCCCTCCGCAGGGAAGAACAATTAAAACAAATTCATTAATGTTTGTACTTCTGCTCCATTGGCTAAATATTTGTTTGTGTTAGGTAAGACTCGCTACATTGATTAAAGATATTAGTGACTACAAATGAGTGATGATATGTTTGGCTAACTCAGGGTGATATTTGCATTGCTTGAATTTTGTAGTAGGAAACAAAGCTGAGGCCAGGCTGTCACTGACACCCATAACCAACTCATAAATTCTGTTTTGAATCAGAAAGTGATGCTCCGTCATAGTAGAAACAGAAACAGAAACCTGGCTTAAGAAATCTCAAGCTATTTGTGTTTGCTGTAGACATTAGCCACTAGAGCATCGCTGGCCATATGCCTACCAGAATGTTTCTAAATGTATCTCAAGAGATCAGACATTTTATATTGTAATCAAACAATAAGGTCCAAAACTTTTATTCTTACTCCAAAGAGCCCTATAAAAATAATGATAGTATTCTGAAGTCAGAAAAAAAGGAATGACGTTTTTTGGGTTTTTGGGGGGCTTGTTTTGTTGTTGTTGTTGTTGTTTAGTTTCTCTTCTCCTTCCCTCTTTCTCTCTCTCTCTCCTTGCTTCTTGGTATGATCACATCAGATGTAAAGGTTTTCCCAAATAACAGATAATAAAAGTTTTATTACACTCTCACTATACCGTGGTTTACTTCCACCACTTTATTTATGTCTTTATTCTGTGCCACCATTTGCTGCCCCCTTTCTAATACTTACATTTCTATGGCAACCAGGCCATTTGTATGGATGGTGAATCATGCCAGAGTCACAACAAATATAATAAAAAGCCTCTACACTGTATTGGTGATGAGGTGAGGCCAGAGCTTGCAAAACAGAAAAAAATTCCCACATATGTTTCTAGTGGAGAAGGACATGCCAGGAAAGAATTAAATCTTCTCCCATAAATATTAAACCATTCTGTATCATTGACCAAAGGGGAAAATACAGGCAGTCTGCAGCAACACGGGACAAGAATTAAACTAGGAAAGCGCCATGTTTGCTTCACAGGAAGAATGTTGAGTATCCCCAGCATTGGGCCGGGAGGAGTGTCACAAAGCCCCGGGAGGGCTGCAGGGCCATGTCACAGAGGGAACCCTCTGGTCACCTCTTTTGGAATCTTACTGACCTTTGCCCCACAGCCTGGGCTGTCCCTGTTTCTGCCTCGGAGGTCAAGGCTTTTTCCAGAAACCTATCATCCCCCCCGTGATGGCAGCATGACTGAGCGGTGGACCTGGCTCGTTCCCCCTGAGTCCCGCTTCTGCACACAGAGCCAGTGTAGACTCTGTCTGTTTGCAGTCCGCCTGACCTGCAGCCAAGTGTGGAAGCTAGATCACATTCCCAGAATAGTCTTTGCCTCTTGTGCCATCACCACTTACTAGCAGGGTGGCTAACACTGAAAAGAGCTGAAAGGAAGAGAATGAAGAAGCCGAACAACTTCTGTCCCTGCCACAGACCCCTGAGAAAAGGACGGAAGGCAAAGGCAGCTAATGGTAAGCGTTTAGAAGTGAGCATGCAGGGAGCCCTCCGGGAGGCGGCTTATGAGCTGCCCCCCCACCCCCGCCCAAGCCTACCCTCATTTGGAGAAGGGAGCTGCTGGACACCTGAACTGGATCACGTGACACACAGTGTGCTGGATCCACAGCAGGCTGACTCCGATGGGGAACACTTTAGTGAGCTAGAGGTCTGAGGTATGGAATCAAATAGTGATAAACACAGTATACTAATAAATCTTTGCGGTCCATTGCTCTGGATACTTTTTAAATGCTTTTCCTATCTGACAGTAAACCCCACAGACTTCTAAGCGAAGAAAACATTTGGCAGATTTTTAAACTTTAGAAGCTAACAAGTTATCGTCGGTTTTCCTCCCTTACTTACACGAGGAAAGACAAGAATTGACAAACGCACAGGGTCATTTCCTGCATACCTGAAGGGTTGTGAACAGAGCCCTCCAAGCGTGAACAGGAACAGGACAGAGCAGATGCGAAGCCTGAACACAACCTTGGCACACACCAGTTAGCAATATTCACACGCAGTATGTCAGCTGCTTAGCCATTCCCTTCCTCACCTGAGTAGAAATGGGCATGCTTCAGGCCAGAGCTGGTACCTTGCACAAGTATCTGCTACTGGAGAGAGAATCCATCATACAATTGTTTAAACTACAGGGTTATAATTCATAATAAATTACCTTTATTTTCTTTTGCTGGTTGGCCACCTTAATGAAGAAGGATAATCAAACTCATCTTTTTTTTCCTCCAAGTAATATTGGTTGTTTTTTCTCCTGGCTCATCATCTTTAAATCTACAATTTATCTTTTTCAAATCTGGTAATAATTTGCAAGACTTTAATATGTGTGAGTAATCAGTACATACAATTTCAAATGAGATTTTACTGTTTCAAAGAACAGATTTCATTATATCAAAGGACTTGCAGAGTTAATTATAAAAACTTAGATTATTTATTATAATCCTATATTTGTTAGGTAGATTATAAATTTATATAATTATAGAACCAACATTTAACATATTTTTAATCCTAAATTAAATGTCCTAATAATTTCTATTGCCTCGACTTGCCTCTGGATAAAGCTTACAAATTTAATGATGCCCACAGTGAGCACTTATTTCTATTTCCAAAACTTTCCAGGGGCGCCTGGGTGGCTCAGTCGTTAAGCGCCTGCCTTCGGCTCAAGTCATGGTCCCAGGGTCCTGGGATCGAGCCCCGCATCGGGCTCCCTGCTCGGTGGGAAGCCTGCTTCTCCCTGTCCCACTCCCCCTGCTTGTGTTCCCTCTCTTGCTGTGTCTCTCTCTGTCAAATAAATAAATAAAATATTTTTAAAAAATAATAATAAAAATAAAAAATAAATTTTAAAAAAACCTTCCAGAGATTTCAGTTTCTCAACCATCTTCTCCAACTGTTCTGAAAATGCAGCAAGTCTCTCCTTTGAGAAGGTCTTTACTATATCCAGCCTAATCCTTCCTATTATGATTGACCCATTTCTTCCTAATTCTCTCTTAGTGGAAATGCCAACCAGCTGACTTAAAGGTTCAAGGCTTTTAACTCCAATTAAGTAATCCAAAAATCTATACCAAACTGAGATCTCAAATGGAAAAAAATACATATTAATGTGAACCGATAGAAAAATTCACAGAAAATAAAGTATTCCTATTGAAGTCCAAAAATCATCACCTAGAAGATAGACTGAAAGTAATCTGCCAATAGATGACGTTCTACTATTATGTTCCTGCCTGCAATGAGAACAGACTGGAAAGAAACACAACTCTCCAGATCGTTACTAACTACCTCTAGTGGTTGTGTGCCACCAGTAAGAAAATGTATGATCTGAAGAACAATCAAAGTAGAGTTGATATCAACAAAGACACTAGAAAGTGTGATCTGAATTAATATGGAATATCGCTTCTTGGCCTTTTGGCTAAGATCAAGTATGAATTAATATGGGATAGTCCCTGTGTCAGATCTTGGACTTGTAGGCCACCACCTGTGGAAAGCTCAGGGTTGGAAGCTGACTTTACCCCCTACAGCAGGCTACTTTAATCTCATCGATATGAATTCTGTTGTGAGAACAATGACGGTGCTTCTTATGAAGAAGGTGATTTTCCTTCCTCCTCCTAGACATTTGTCCACCTCAGCATCCTCTGCCATGTCAGCTACAATGTTGGAATGAACCACATAGTAGAGATACTGGGGTCCGAGGAACAACTTCTAGTTCCTTAAGTCAGAAGAACCTACATGAAATGTTGATTCCAAAAAAGGAAGATGTGGATAACATCACAAGACCCAATTTGTTCTTTGTTTATTTAGTGTTCTTTGAATGTTCCAGACATTGGGATTTCAAAGAGGAAAAGATCTGGATCCCAATCTTTAGACAACTCAGGGTCAAGTGGAGAGAAAGGCAGGCAAATAAAAACCTGATAAATGCTGAAATAGGACCATGCGGAATGGAGTATCTCCTACTGGAGAGAGAATCCATCATACAATTGTTTAAACTACAGGGTTATAATATGTGGAAATGTAAAAAAGTGAGTACCTCACTCTGCCTGGATAAGGCAGGGAAAGGGACATTGAAAACCCAGGGGAAGGGCTAAAGGGACAGAGGGATGAAAGCAGGGCTGCAGCACATGGCACGTGGAGGGAGCATCAAGGAGCACGAGACTGGATAGGCAGAAGAACATGAACTTAGGAAGGGTCCTGTGAGCTCTGCCAGCATTGAACATGTTGTTCTACAGGAAACAGGGAGGCATTGAAAGATTCTAAATTGGGGGATGACCTTCGCATATGAGAAAAAGGCACTTTGACATCAATTTGGAGGATGTTAGCATAACACAAGAGGCAAGGACACAGAGTCTAAGTCTATATAGTGATCTGCATTAGCAATCATGAGGCCCTACTCTAGAGAGTAGATAAATTGGGGGCCTCCTCATGAAGAGAAAGTTAATCTGGCAATAATATGCAGAAAGTGTTGGGCACAGAAGGACCAGAAACATGCATGTTCAAATATTTAAAATAAAAATAATAAAAGCCTGAATTGAAACATTAATGGTAAGAAGGGAAAAGAGGATTTGTAGAAGTTAGTTATATTTCAGTGGTCATCTTGAAAGGACTTAGCAATTGATTGAATTTGAGACAACGGGGATGTTGGAAGTCAAAGGCTACTTTGAGATTTCAAGCCTGGTGGACTAGAAGCATGATGGTCCTATTCATAGAAACAGCGGGAATGAGAAAGAGAAGATGATTAACTCAATTTTTAAAATGTTGAGTTTGAGGAGTCAATGGGACATTCTTGGGGATGGGATATCCAAGTCAGGAAATTCATCACTGGAGCTTGAGAGAAATTGGAGAGTTAGATTTGAGAAGATACACACAGAGGTCCTATTACAGAAGTATGAGAAGTGAAAGAGGGAAAGGAGAGGAGAGAAGGCTAAGAAGAGAACCAGGGGCAACTCTATGTTTGCAGTGCAGAGGAGGCAAAGGAACTGGAAGGGGCTGACAAAAGTCAGAAACTAAGAACAAAGCTTCATTGAAACCAAGAGAGTAATTTCAGAAAGAAAAGGATGGTTCCCAAAGCCAGTTGCTGCAGGGTAGTTAGAGTGGATGAGGCCACTGATTTTGGCAATCAGGAAGTCATCAGTGAGAGAAGATTCATTAAAGGGTGAAGGGAGAGGCCAAGTTTTAAGCAGTTTTGGAATCAGTACAAACCTATAGGGAGAGGTCAGAAAGCTAGGACAGTGAGCAGGAAAGTTGGAAAAAACAAGAGAAAAGTGTTTATGGCACAAACTCACAGGGCATGGAAACAGATCATATCAGAAAGGAGGAGCTGGTCTGAAAGGGAAGGAAGGATACATCCTCCTGAAGCAGGAAGGAAAAGAAAGTGAGAGCAGATAATGATACAGAGAAATCGAGGTTGAAAAGAATGTTTTTAAGGAACTCTTGTCAATGAAGGAAATGAAGTAAGGAGTAAAGTTTGATCCTTATAATGGTAGAAATGTTTGAGACTGATCCCATGGAGAAATCAAATATTACATAACAGAAGATTCCAGGGCCCCATAGAGAATTATGTGAATTTGTAGTGACTTTCTCTAGCACCCTTCAGCAAACTAGTAAGAGTAGTGGAGGCAAGCAGGCATTATCAAAGAGTATAGCGTATTAGACTATAGAAAATGTCATGAGGTTTAAGCCTGTCTGACACCAGCAGATGCCTCATTGAAATGGTCACCTGGGGTCCAAGTGGAGTGTGGAGAGGAATGATGCTAGTAAAAGGCAATGGGTAAAGATGATAGCTTTCAAATTGGGTTCCCCAGATTCACACATGAGGGATGGGGAAGCCTCCTCTAGGGTCTCCTGTTCCTACCTCAGTACCTTCAGTAGCTCTGTTTTTATCTGGAATACAAAAGCATCCCTTACACACTTTCATGTGAAGTGGGGTGTTGGGGGGTGGAATCTATTGCTAACAAAACCATTTGAAAACCACTAGATTGGAAGACAAGTGAAAGGGAGTGGGGCTAGAAGTCATCAAGAAGGGAAAGTTAGGGCCTAAGGACTGGGAAAGATGGCTAATAGGTTCTGTGATCAACAAGGAGAGTTCAGATATGAAGATCCTGGAGCTCTTTCCAGATTGAAGGATGCTGGGGTCCAGCACAGGGCTCTGCTGATAGAGAGCTGAAGTTGGGTGGGATTGCCAATAATCAGCACTGAGAGAGCTAAAGAACCATAAACCCAGTGCATTGTTTATTGTCATTATGTCAAAGATACTGAGGACATGGAAAAGCTACAGATTAGAAGAGGCAAATTAAGAGTCAAGCCCTGATGTCAGTGAGGAAATGGGGGGAAACAGGAAAAGTAGAAAAGTATGGGTTTGAAGATGAGACAAGACAGAAATAAATACATAATATAGAACTTTAAAATAGAAGTGGTTTATGGTAAAAAAAAAAAAAAACAAAAAAAACACTGGATGTGTGGAGCAAGGAGGGTTATAAACTCTTCTCTCTCCTTGCTCCATGCAGGGAAAGTGAAAAGAAAATGGCTTCTGGTTGCAGCGGGTTTTGAGGTATATGGTGTCAGCAAGTTTCAATTACAGTAAAGAGGCCAAAAGACCCCTTTTGGAGGAAGTGACGGTCCAGCATTGGACCGTGCAGAGAGCTTGCTCACGGGGAGTAAAGGAGGCAGGGGTCCCAGTGGGCAATGCTGAGAGAAACGAGTGGAGTGGCCTTTCCATGACCCAGGTTGGCAATAGAAACAACACAGAGATGGGTACCTGGAGGCTTAGATGAGTATCAGAAGAATGAATGAAATAAGAGATAACAAAGTAGGCTGGAGATCCAGTGAGAAAGAACGAAGGCTGAAGAGCCCAAATTTGGGGAAAGGAAAAATACAAAGTTTCAACAATACCATCATGCCAATCCAATGCTAGAATAATGTTGATGAACACGTCCTCACCACTCCAGGAGCCAGACTTTTTCTTCAAAGCTGAAGGTCAGATTGTTTATAAAAACCTTAAAGCTTAGGCACAAATGGATAGAGGGGAAAACATATTAGACCAGTTAGCCTAACCCTTTTTTCATAGGAAAGAAATTAATGCCTTCCCCCAAGGTCACACAGCTGGTTGCCTACTGGTGGAACCAGGACCAAAACCCAGGTACCCAGTCCCAAGGCTGTCGTCTTCCTACAGCTCCCACAATTGTCCCTGGTACCAGGACTGAGTATGGGGAGGAGGTCACACTGGCATTGTGACTAAAACGTGACAGATATCGGGAGATTCCTTTATCTAGTTCAGCTCTGACTAAATTTTTGTCTAGAAGACCAAAGTATCACTTCCACCATTGCCAATGAGCTTTTTTTTTTTTTTTCCAGAGACATGATCTGTGTCAGAAATGCTGGTATTCCAGGGTGCCTGGGTGACTCAGTTGGTTAAGCGTCCAACTCTTGATTTCAGCTCAGGCCATGATCTCAGGGTTATGAGATCTAGCCCTGCATCGGGCTCTGTGCTGTGCATGGAGCCTGCTTGAGATTCTCTCTGTCCCCTCCCCCTTTCTCTTTCTCTCTCTCTCTGTCTCTCTAATAATAAAAAGAAAGAAATGCTGGTATTCCTGGTGCTTGCTTCAACCTAAAGTCATTTTTTTGTGTGTTTGTTCCTCTAGTGTCTTTAGCCTCAAGCACAGTGGGCTTGGCTGGGCAGGTCGTTCACACAGAAACCACAGAAGTTGTGCTGACAGCAGATCCTGTCACAGGATTTGGGATCCAACTGCAGGGCAGTGTGTTTGCCACGGAGACGCTCTCTTCTCCACCTCTGATTTCCTATATTGAAGCTGACAGCCCAGCAGAGAGGTAAGACACTTTTTCACAGCGTCTGTTTCTGTGCATTTCTTGTGCCGACTATCTTTGAATAGCTAATAAATTATGGAACAGTGCTCAATGCAGGAAATGCAGGATGTAATGAACTCTCTGTTCTAACAATAAAATGTTATGTTCTTGATAAGTTTTGAGAAGAATAACGAGCACAGATGCCTTTATCTAGCAGATTTTTGTCCATCAGGGACTGGCGGCCATGTTAATTAAAAGGGAAAATATCTCTGAAGTTCAAACTTTATTATAATAATTTCTTTATTATAATAATGTGGGGGGACTGTACATTCACCATTACTATATATTGGTCCAGATCAGATTATAAGAATACCACAGTGCTAAATTATTAATCACTTCTCTGGGATATATCAAGATTCCCTTGCTCACATCTGTAGCCATCAAATGCAAGAGTGCAAGACCTTGCAGTTGACCTAGTATGATGCCCACATCCTTGAACAAACAAGACCAAATGGGTATGCTATTTCACAAGGATCAAACAAAATAGATTTGGCAACATCAACTTGATAATTATTTGCTCTGTCTACAACCTCTAATATGTGGTTCTAAATATAGATGTGGGGTGCTACAGATCGGAGACAGAGTGATGGCCATTAATGGGATTCCAACTGAAGACAGCACCTTTGAGGAAGCCAACCAGCTCCTCCGAGACTCTTCAATCACAAGCAAGGTCACACTGGAAATCGAGTTTGATGTTGCAGGTATGATCATATAATCGCAATTCAGCTGCAGAGACGGTAGTGGAGCTCATGTGAATGATACGGATTATGTGGCAGAAGTGGAACTATTTTTTTTACATACTGAACACATTTTTGTTTAGGAGATTTGGGATGTCATTTTGTATTGAGCCGTTGTTTTTGAACTATTCATTAAAATGTCACCATTAAGAACAGTTGAAAATAAATGTGACAAAATGAATAAGTAATAGCTACTATAAAGGTGATTAAAAAAAAATCATGTAGCCTTTATTCTTCCTGATTTGCCCCTATATGCTAGAGAAACCATATTCTTCTGTCACACAGACAAGAAAAGCCTCTATTTGACCCTTCCCACTGCAAAGAACATATGAAAATTTGGCAGGGAACAAAGAAAATTCATTAGGTGGATTTATACAAACTCAGCCGGTAAATATTCGGTCTCTAGTGTTAAGAAATTGCACCAGACACTTGTTAAAAACAAGGAAGACTTTTTTCAAGACTATTTAAAGAGAGATCAAGTCTTGGAACAGGGAAGAGAGATTGAACTCAAGTCCCAAAACAGTAAGGGCAGCCGGGAATTTATGGCCACCAAGCAAGGTAAGGGTGAAGGAATCATGGAATGGAAACTGACTAACAGGAACTTGATTCGATATCAAGGGTGTGGGGATGAGGAATTTGATTGTCTATTCAAGGGTGGAGGGATTCTCAATTAACTGATTGAGCAGGATTTCCACTTAAACTGGGCTCAGCAGGCCAAGGAGTAGGCCAAAGACAAGGCCTAGTTGAGAAGAGGAGCCTGACTTAGGTTTGGTCAGGAAGGGAATCCTCGTCAGTAGCTAACAGGTGTGTGGGTTATAGAGGTTGGTGCTAACTTCCATTTAATAAAATTGTCTTCACACAGTGAAATACTACCTCACAGAGCCAATAATCTTTACCAATCATTAAAGATGTGCCTTTGGACATAGAGACTGCATTATCCCAACAAATACTTGCTGAGTGTTTACTATGGGTCCATTGGAGATGCAACAGTAGACATGGAAGGGAAAAAAAATTCCTTTCTTCATGAAGCTTGTGATATTACAGAAAGTTGATTTTTAAGTTAAATATAAATGTAGACAGTAATAAGTGCTCTGAGGAAAATAAAGCAGGATGGGGAATTAGAGGATGGCTGTAGGGAGCTATTTTCATGGGATGACTCTTGGAAGAAGTGACATTTGAGCAGAGATTTGAAGGTTGGAAAGGAGCCAGCTCTGTGGGAATCTGGGAGCAGAGTATTCCAGGTAGAAGGAGCAGCCAGTATAAAAGAAATAAGCCAGAATAATAAGCTGGGTGGGTTTGAGAAATAGCAGAAAGGCTCTTACCAGGGCACCTGGGTAGCTCAGCTGGTTAAGCGTCCAACTCCAGATTTCCGCTCAGGTCATGATCTCATAGTCATGGGATCAAGCCCCACATCAGGCTCCACACTCAGTGTGGAGTCTGCTTCAGATTCTCTCTCCCTCTCCCTTTGCCCTTCCCCCCACTCACGCAGGCACACGCACTCTCTCTCTCAAATAAATAAATAAATCTTTAAAAGGGGGGGCACTCTTTATGTAGCATAAGGAAGTTGGGGATGAGGATTAGATTTGGAATTGGAGATGGGGTGAGAGAAATTGGAAGAGGCCAATTACTGCAGTGCCTTGATATAAAGAATTTACCTTCCAAGTGTAATGACATCATCGAGCATTTTATGGATGGTAGTGAGCTATCCTGATGGATGTGTTAGAGATCCTTCTGAAAGGATAGCAGAAGCAGAAAACCTAGTTAGGAAGTTGCAGTGGTTGGAGGTAAAAAATGATGGCAGCTTGAGCAAGGTGGTAGAGCTAGAGATAGTGACAAAGAGTGAAATTTAGGACATGGCTTGAAGCAGGGCTAACAGACGTTGCTTATGGAATGAATACAGAAGATGAGAGAAAGGGAAGATCATGGACGACTCCTGAGGTGGAAGGGTCAGTAATTGAGTAAATAGAGATGACTTTAAGGAGAGGAAGACGTGAAGAATGGAAATCTGAGGATAACAACAAATTCTATTTTAGACCTGAATTGGCAAATCTACTGCCAATTCTAGGGGGGGAAAGGACAAGCAGATCCATTCCTGAATTCAAAAGACAATTATCGAGCACCAGTCACTAAATGCTAGGCACTGTGCTACCTTCAGATCTACCTTTAAAGGGAAAATGGAAAGGATTAATATCCTCAAAATCTCAGAACCAATTAGACAAGAGCAAGAACCTGTTGGAAGATAAGAACAGACTTACTGAATGTGTGTTGCCACTGGAATGTAAAAGGAAGTGCCCAGGGGATTGCCAGCAATACCTCCTGGAGCCTAGGACGGGGGGGTCTGGGCCAGAGAGCAGCCCTGAGAAGGGACCGCCATGTCAGTGATTGGTAAAGTCATTGGAATACAAGCGAGCACTGAGGAACGAGTGGCAGGAAGGAGGGGACTCTGCCTGAGGAGAGACTAAACTAAAATTGAAAGGGGAAGGATGCTAGCAAAGAAGATAATAAAGATGCAGTCAGAAGTGGAAGGAGAACCAAAAAAGGTGGCATTTTGGAAGCCAAAGCAAGAATTTCAAGGTCATGGTCAATAGTGTAAAGGTGCTTGAGAGAATTCAAGTAATATAAGGCAGGAAAGGTCCACTGCATTTGGCAATTAGGAAAAAACTCATTGCAGAGTAGTTTCAGGGAATTTGGGGGGCAGAAGTCAGACTGTAGTAAGCTGAGGGGCGAGGAAAGGGTAGAGAGCTTCAGACAAGCTATGCTTGCTTTCTGCCAAGGAACTGGGCTTTAGAACAGGGTATGGCTAGACAAATGCAGTGAATGGATAAAAAAGACGGAGGCCACTGTGGACTTCTCTTTTTAGAACTGCTCCAGCATTATTACATACTGGGCACTCTTTTATATTGCTTTATCCTCTAACAAGTGGTTCTCAATCAAAATCAGGTTTGCCCTGGGGAACATGTGGCAATGTTAGGAAGTGTCGCTGTGGATGAAAAAGGATGGGATAAACGGTAGAAAGGGCTTCAGATTCCAGAGGGGAGTTATTTTGTTTT
Organism: Leptonychotes weddellii; assembly: GCF_054177405.1. Classification (NCBI taxonomy): domain Eukaryota; kingdom Metazoa; phylum Chordata; class Mammalia; order Carnivora; family Phocidae; genus Leptonychotes; species Leptonychotes weddellii. The sequence continues at coordinate 114,403,874 of NC_138373.1, read as the reverse complement.
GTTGATATTGGAGAGCTCTGAGCATGTTTGTGGCCTGAAGTGAATGAGGGAGAAAAAAGATAATTGATGGGTATGGGTCCCAAAAAGGATGAGAGGGAAAGTTATCTAGAACATAGGTAGGTCTAAGACAGAAGGTTGGCCAGTGCCTCTTGTGAGTTTAAAGAGAAGGATGTGAGAATATAGATACGTTTTTATCTGTGTTTAGGGTTTCATGTAAGAACTGTCAAGCGAAGGTAAAAGGATCAGCATCTTGGGGAGTTGAAAAGAATGATGGTTTAGAATAGCTAATGGGGAAATGAGTGAGAAAGCTAACCAGACTCCTATAAAGGGATTTTCAAGCTGGGTAGTGGACCAGGCAGAGTCCAGAAGCTCTAAGTGGATAGCCCTGTCAACCTGCATTGGTCAAGTAGTTTTTTTGTCAGATGACCTCGGCTACTGAGGAATAACAGCAGAGGTGGTAGGTGATTAGACTGAGCCAGAAATGGAGATTTCTGGAGAAGGTTCAACAGGAGGAAGACTAAAGTCACAGCAGTTCAAATTGTTGCAGGAAGAGCAAAGGAATAAATATGGTGATAATCACAATAATATTTATCAAATGCTTGCTCTATGGCATGTCACTCTTCTAAGCACTATGTGTGTATTCGCTCACATATAACAGCAATGGAGGTTACTATGATTTACATCCCCAGAAAACTGGGCCTTCTACCAGATTCGTAGTTAATGGTAGGGCTGGGATTTTCACCCAGGCAGTCTGGCTCCAAAGGCCACACTCTAACCACTAGACATACTGCCTTGAAGGAATCCAGGTTGCAGAGGGGGAAGTCAATAATGGATCCACTTGATAGACTGAGAAGAAAGAGAAGACTGACGGATCTAGGAGTATCTGGAAAGAGAAATGGGTATAGCAAGAGAAAGTTGAGGAGGGAGCCAATGGCAGGAGATTGGGGTCAAAGTGGCATATTAGAGCTTAGCATTTCAGAGGTCAAGTAAGGCTCAGGTAGTGAGCTGCTGAAGTGATATAGAGTGGAGGTGAATATTATTCAACCAGAGGTCTGGGAATTGTATATGCAGCATGATGGAAAGACCTTGCACACAGTGGAATCTCTCAGGAGGGCAGGACTTGGAATGAGGAAGGGAGTATGAACTTGCTGCTCTTGACACGCCAAACGCAATCCTATCAAAGGATCGCCACACTTTCCCCCGCCTGGGTAGTCTTCCCTACCATGTTCAGGTGGTCTGCTCACTTCATTCAGGTCTTTGCTCAAATATCACTTGTTCAGAGAATCATTCCCTCACCATCTATCACTCTGTCCCCTTGCACAGATATATGGTTCTTAGTCTTTCTCAGCTCCGATGTTATGTTGTGGATTTATTTATTGTCTTGTTTTCTCCAGTGGAAAAAATCTATGTTGTCAGAGACTTTGTGCCTTTTGTTCATGAATGTATCCCAGCACCCAGAAGAGCACTTGGAATGCGGGAGACTCTCAGCCAAGACTTGGTGAATAAATGAATGAATGAAATGCAGTTGTCTCTCCTGAGGGACTGGAACCAGGAACTTCAGTTTGCATCAAGAACTGATCCCGGGGCGCCTGGGTGGCTCAGATGGTTGGGCATCTGCCTTCGGCTCGGGTCGTGGTCCTGGGGTCCTGGGATCGAGTCCCACATCGGGTTCCCGGCTCAGTGGGGAGCCTGCTTCTCCCTCTGACCCTCTCCCCTCTCATGCTGTTTCTCTCTCGCTCGCTCTTTAAAAAAAAAAAAAAGAACTGATCCCGTACCCACTGTTTCTCTGGGGTTCCTGGTCTCTCAGTGCTGCGTGTTTCTGCATATCTGCTCTATTTGTCTCTGCACGAGTTTTTTCTGACTTTTGATTGTACTTGATTGCTCCATCTTTGCTAAAGTGCCCAGCCAGTACCAGCCAGTTCAAGTTTCTAATTCTTAGGTTTGGTAGCTGCGGCCAAGCAGGAATCTGGTAGAAGGACCCTGTAAGGATCAGTCAGATGGTGGCGAGGGTATGGTTTTCAAAGAAGGCTGTCCAGAAGCCCCAGAATGTACTCACTTCAAGCACACAACATTCAGCCGTGAAGTGACTCTTACAATCCAATACCTTCATTTATTTATAAATGGGGAAACTGAAGTTTGGGTGGGGAAACTCAAGGTCATACAGCAAAGTGAATAGTAGATCCCAGGTCTCTTGACTTGCACCTGTCTTTTTCATGTCATGTTACACTGCCTCTTCAAAGAAATGTCAGAGTTTCCAGGATGAAAGAGCAGAATTTCTGAACCTCTGCCCTACTGTCACTGTTTGTCGAGGAGAGGTGACTATCCTGTGTACTGTATGATGTTGAGCAGCATTTCCTTGAAACACTCCCATAGTGAATGGCCAGCACGATTTGACCTCTTCCACAAACAGTATCTAAGTATTTACTCGTGCAATAAATGCATTTTTATTTTATGTGCATCCTCAATATTTGTTCATTGTTTAATCCATACTTAATATATATGTATACTTTAATATTTGTTGATTAAATACTTTAATATCCTCGGTTTAGGCTCCTAAGAAATAGAAACTATGTCTATTAAACTCACTTTATTCCATACCAAGCTTGCTTGAATAAGAGACAGGAAAAAAGGGAACTAAGGTCTTCTCCCTTGCTCTGGTTGTTCCATAATTCAATCCATTTCATATGGATAGAAATGACGTAGAATAGGGCCAGAAAAAAGTATGCTCACATCCTATCATTCTCTCTTCCCTTGTTCATGGCTGATATCATTAATTGACTTCAGTATCCTCCTGCTGAGCCCAGACACAACATCAGAATCTCCAATAAAACACTCTAGCTAGTCCTTACTAATCCACTGGCATCTGTTGGAAACTGCTGGAATAAGAAAAGCTCTTTTTTAGCCATTTGGGAACTTGGAACATTGGTAGGAAATCTCTGGACATGAGCTATTTCAAGACTGGCCTATCCTTTTGGATTCACTCTTAGTAGTATGGACGTGGGCCACCTATTTCTAAAATTCTTCCTCAAAAATATATTATACCCAGATATTAATTCCCAAGCTATTGGTCTCAGAGATAAAGCACCTCTATTTTATAAATATTTTAAGTGACATAGAGAGTGTTTAAGAAGCTTGACTGTGAGTACACTCTTGCCTAAATCTATCTCTTTAAATGGGTACTACTGTACAAACAACATCGTGGTAACATTTATGGAATTCTTTTTAAAGCTGAAATGATTCATAGCCTCATCACTCTAAAAAACAAAAGTTAAATTTTTTTATATTTCTTTACCAATGTCCTTTACCATAAATGTAATTTTATAAAGCTATATTCAGGGGCGCCTGGGTGGCTCAGTCGTTAAGCATCTGCCTTTGGCTCAGGTCATGATCCCAGGGTCCTGGGATCGAGCCCCGCATCGGGCTCCCTGCTCAGCGGGAAGCCTGCTTCTCCCTCTCCCACCTCCCCTGCTTGTGTTCCCGCTCTCGCTGTGTCTCTGTCAAATAAATAAATAAAAACTTTAAAAAAAAAGCTATATTCATAATATATACACAATTTACATTTTGCCTTTTTTCAATACTATCTTTTAAATACCAGTCTAAAAAAATTGTAAATACTTGAAGATTCTGCTTTAACTCTGAAGTTATTTTGTTGGAAAAGATAGAGCTTTGTTCTGGAAAGAAGTCCCAGTGAAAATCCTATCAAATGATGTTTGTCATCATTACTAGAACCCCCAGTGCTTTCCTCTGAGTGGGGGGGAGTTAAGCATTTACATTTACCACCCCCCCTTAGAATCTCTTAATTTTCCGAATCTCACAAGGATGTCCATAATGAATTATGATGTGGTGATTATCTTACTGTGCCAACAATGAATGCTTCAGGCAGAAAAAACAGACCAATTGGAAAGAAGGAAGCCTTTGTTTACCCAAATGTGTTTTTAATTATAGCATTAACAAAGATAAAACAAAATGAGGGAAGCACAAAATAATCACATGGGAGTCTAACAAAATAAACATTCTATTTACTTATTCTAAACCTATTGTTTCTCCAAATATCTTTTTTTCCTCTTTACTAATATTTCTATAAGAAACACCAAACTAAATATGCCTTTGCTTTAACCACCAAATAACTGTGTAGGCAAAAAAATTACCAAATATAAAATAAATCATGTTGGCATGTAAAGATTAAATTGAAGCCACAGGTGATCAAAGAGATTCATTTGTTGATATTTGTTCATCATTATGATATTTCAAATCTTATGTAGTCAAACATGATTCATTACTGTTTTCCAGGAAGTGATAATATCTCCTCCAGCATCATTAACAATGTTAATCTTGGTCAAGGTTCCCTGCATTAAAAATTTATAAAAGCAAAATGTTGCTATGGTAACTAACTCTTGATCAATGAATCCTGGCCCTTGGGGTTTCAAGATCTTATTTGTATAGCATCATGGACAAGCCGTTACATACCTACATGAATACGGCACATGTATACACACATACGAGCATGCCATATTCTCCCCTCCCCTTGCACAGGGAATTTGGGTAAAAAACACATAACACTAAAACAAACATACATGAAATGAGTTCCATAACGAGTGAAGCTGTTTGTGCCTCTAAAGCTTCTTATGCATTTACTTATGGACCACTTGTGTGCTTTATCTGGGTACTCAAATTCCTACCACACCCATGAACACTTCTGTGGAGGCTTTCTGCTTAGCTCCCATCCCGTTTCCTCTGCTAGACCAATGTGTTCATCAGAGATCGTTTTTCAGTTGCAAGCAATAGACATGCACCGAGCTAATTCAGACAGAGAAGGGGCATTTACTGGAAGCACATAGGAGTTTCACAGCCCGAGAAGACAGGATATGCAGGCAGCCCCAGGAAGGCCTAGAACCAGACATGAGGGCTGTCAAGGCCAAGCACAGGCACTCTCCAAGACCTCATGCACACTCCTTTTGTACTCCTGTTTGTTTCTCCCTTCTCTCTGCAGACTGGCTGTTGGTGCCCAAGAGCAAAATGGGGCCACTTCAAATTCCCTCTCTACCCCCAGTCTGCATGCTAATTCCACATTCATAAACTGTCACGTTAGGGGTGGGAAGAAGGTGAGAATTAGCCTTCCATTATTGGAAGGGGGAACACAGAGGACTTAGGAAACAGAGGGAAGGCCCAGATTTGAGGAATATCTTGGAAGTAAATATTTATGATACCTGCAGCCTCCAAAGCGAGGAAATAAAGCACACCTACGTGTTGTTAACTTACCTCATTCCTTTTTCTACCCCAGTGTAGCAAAACTAGCCAGTCTTTTTGAAATCTGTTAGGGGAAATAATTTTATCTATCTCAAGTCCTATTGGGAAATGGGAAGGGTATAAATTACTTTTTTTTTTTTAAGATTTTATTTATTTATTTTTGAGAGAGAGAGAGAGGAGAGCACAAGGATGGGGGGAGGGGCAGAGGGCAAAGAGCCCAATGTGGGACTTGATCCCAGGACCCTGGGATCGTGACCTGAGCCAAAGGCAGACGCTTAACCGACTGAGCCACCCAAGCGCCCAACGGTATAAATTCTTAATGCATAAACAAACAAATCTATGTGGGTCCTTTCCAGTATATCAGAGTGTTAGCTGAGGACAACAGCGAAGCCAAAGACGTCCACTCACACAGTCTGTGACATTCATGGAAGGTTTAAGGAGAGTGGGAGGGTGCTGGGCGAAATAAGTCAGAGAGAGACAAATACCATATGATCTCACTCATATGTGGAATTTAAGAAACAAAACAAATAAACAAAGGGGCAAAAACGAGAGAGAGAGAGAGAGACAAACCAAGAAACAGACTCTTCACTATAGAGAACAAACTGATGGTTACCAGAGTGGGGAGGAGGATGGGGGAAATAGGGGATGGGGATTAAGGGGGGCACTTGTGATGAGCACCGCGTGTTGTATGGAAGTGTTGAATCATTAAACTGTACACCTGAAACTAACATTATGCTGTATGTTAACTAAATGGAATTTAAATAAAAACTTAAAAAAATAAAAGAAAGAAAGACAAGTGTGAGGGGCTAGAAGCAGCAACCTCCCTAGCTTTCTTGGGAAGTGTGCAAAGCACTGGAAGGAAAGAAAAGGCCCAAAAAGAGAAGACTTGCCTTTACTTGGCACAACAGCTGGGACTGCGAGGGGCAGCTTGGTGACACTTTTTTACAGGCGGCATCCTAAAAGCCCGGAGGGCCCAGAGAAATCAAATTTTTATTGTGTTTTCCAGTTTAACAGTCTCTGGCAAATCTCCTGAGTTGGAAGATGAGATTCTGGTCTTGTAAAAGGTTTACTGCCTACATTTCTCCTGGGAAAGTATAAAGGGCCTGGAAGAGCAAGTTAAGGCAGGAGAAAGGAGTACTCTAGCTCTGTTTCCATGAGGCAGTCCCAACCTTCCCCTATGCTTTGCAGAGATGGGAAATGTGTTAAATATGTGATTAACAAATTGAACCAGGGGCCGCAGAGTTGTAGTTAATTCCTTGTGTGTGGGTCAGGGAGCTAGCATTGAGCAAAATCAAGCAGTAAAAATGGTTTAGCTCCGCCGTCCCACAAACCTCCCCTTATGCTAATGTTTCCCTTCATGCGCCCCTTCCACCCCTTTCCAAAACCTTCAAGAAAGGATTACAGTCAGGGTGCCTGGGTGGCTCAGTCGTTAAGCGCCTGCCTTCGGCTCAAGTCATGGTCCCAGGGTCCTGGGATCGAGCCCCGCATCGGGCTCCCTGCTCCGCGGGAAGCCTGCTTCTCCCCCTCCCACTCCCCCTGCTTGTGTTCTCTCTCTCGCTGTGTCTCTCTCGTCAAATAAATAAAAATTTAAAAAAAAAAGAAAGAAAGAAAGGATTACAGTCATTAGCAGCTTAGTGTGAATAGATGTTATCTCTTCAGAGGGTATTTTCTTTTTAACCTTCTCTCTAATTGAAGGTTTGCCAGACTGTTAAAGGAATTTTAAGAAGAGTGTATTTAAGAATTTGTAGCAGTTCTTTCTTTTCTCAAATACTATTCAAGTCCTGGTAAAATCAACTTAGTTCTCTCCACGGTTGAGATTCAACCAGTGCACGCTGGTTCTCTTTCTGTTACAACAATGTTAGTTAACTCTGTACTGGTTGGCCAGTGTCTGAGCCCACCTTCACCCTGTTCCAGTGCCCCCTGCCCTCCTGCTCCTCTCTCAGACCTCCTGGAGCTTCCCAGGATCCAGAAAGTAAAGGGCAATCCTTGGTGCAGTTGGGGCCTCCCAGAGTCCTGTGTTCCAACCCCACAGGCAGCATCCGGTCTGACTGGTTGTGGCCAATACCATTCTGGTTGAGAAATATTCTGAGTATCACTCTTGTTTCTACCTCTTGAAGTATACTTTTCCCTCTTTATATTACAAATTAAGGCACCTCCTTGCCCCCCAAATCAACAACCATCACATCTAACTGAAATTTCTCCTAAAACCTATTCTCCAGCTACCTTCAAACAACGGTTGAAGAAAAAGTATTGCTGAATAGGTAACTCTGGGGAAACGTGGTTGAAGAGAAACAAAGAAAATAACGAGACCTATGGTTCTTAAATTTTGGTATGCCTAAGAATCACCTGGAGAACATGCTTAAAATGCAGATTTCTAGGCTTTATCTTCAGAAATTCTGATTCAGTAGATCTGGGATGATTCAGGAATCTGTATTTGTGGGACACCTGGGTGGCTCAGTGGGTTAAACGGCTGCCTTCGGCTCAGGTCATGATCTCAGGGTCCTGGGATCGAATCCGACATTGGGCTCTTGCTCAGTGGGGAGGCTGCTTCTCTCTCTACCTGCCGCTCTCCCCGCTTGTGCTCTCTGTCTCTCTGATGAATGAATGAATGAAAGAATGAATGAATGGAATCTGTATTTGTAACTTGCATTCCAGGTGAATTTGGCTCAAATGTTGCCCAAATGACACCTCAGTAATACTGAACTCAGGTGTTGCTGTGAATGACACACAGCTGCCTTTGGGCAGGACATCTGTTCTTCACCAGCAACATAATTTATCAGGATTTTACAGGCATTCGCCTTACTTCAGTTCCTTCAACTTTAACTTCAGATGCTTATGATACAAGAATTCCTGATGCATTTTCATGGATTGGTGCTCCATGCTTCCTGGTCTCCTACAAACATCCTCTTCTTTGTTTTGAAATTCCAGAGTCTGTCATCCCAAGTAGTGGGACATTTCACGTGAAGCTCCCTAAGAAGCACAGTGTGGAACTTGGAATAACCATAAGTTGTAAGTAAAAGTAACTTTTTTTTTTAATGCAGAATTTTAAAAAGACATTAGGAAATTGTATTGTCAAATGGCTTACAGGTGTGACAAAGTCTCTTAAGTGTCATTGCCAAGTTTCTATGTCATGTTTCAAATAGGTGGAGTCAGTCCCACCTCCAGCACTTAACTAGCTATGTGAATGGGGCAAGTTACTTAAACTCTCTGCAATCTTAGGTTTCTTCATCTGTAAAATGGAAATAAGGATATCTATAAAATATAGGATTATTTGAAGTATTAAATAAAAGAACATATTTATTATATCTAGTATAGTCCCAGGCACGTAATAAGTACTCAATGAATGTGTCTCACCCCCACCATGAGTAATTAGACGAGCATAGAAATGCAAATAGGTTCTCTACATTTTAGTATACTGTGGATTCAGTTTTCACAATAATCTGTTTAACTAACAAAAATCTTATTTATTTCCTTTTAAGACTATACTCCTATCTGTCCACTATGCATCTATAAGCCATTTTGCAAGACTAAAATAATGTCTCTTAATTTAGTAACTTTTGGAATTCCTGCATGGTCCAAGATGTCTGGGTAACCAAACCAAAAAGAAAAGCAGAATATATAAATGTGTTAAATTCCCTCCTTTCCTCAGGCTCTAGATTTATAACTGCTTTGGTAAAACAGCTTTGAAAATTTCAGCCCCCATTTATAGAATGTGAATTGAAGTTTTTATGCTTTAATATCCATAAACTAGGCTCATCCACAAATGCCCCCAAGAGAACGAAGCTAATGATTAATGCATAAAGACCAAAGAGGCAATGTTTGTGGCCAAGGAGTGGTAGCTTCAAGAAAGAGCAATGAGGTCACATGAAGTGCCTCACTACACTCTGTTGGATTGCATTTATGTCAGTGGTTAAGGCAAAAATAGTTCTCAACTGGGCATATGAAATGGGGGCCGTCCGCTTCAACTTTGACAATATAAATGTAACCCTGAAAATGAAATTTTAGGTATAACCAATCCCTCAGACAGATCTAGTGCAGCACTAAAAATAGTGGAACTACACTACAGAATCAATGTGAAGAACAAGAAGCTATATGCACAAGAGAGCACTTGCACCCACCTCCTGAACCCCAGTGTGGCCCTACTGAGAGAAGAGTAGGACTGATGTGTCTCCATGTCTCTGATAAGTACAAAGCTGAAATGGGATTTTGGAGACTCTAGGCCGATTCTAGGTACTACTGAAGTCATTTATGCCTTTAATTGGATCACTGAGCCTCTCAGTTTGTTCATTATGAGACAAAGAAAGTATGCTATTATTCTTGTCAACAGCGGTGATTACTGAAGTTAAGGGAGAACTCATCAGAACTTACCATTCTAAAAATATTTGGGGCTCAGGGTGGCTGCTGCAACCCCCATGTAACGTTAAGGCTGCTCTCATTTATTCTGTTTATTCCATTCCATTGATTTATTCCATCAGAATTGGCTGCGAGAGCGGTCTCTCTTGGAGGAGTGTATAACCTTCTGGCTACACACAGGGACCCTGCCTTCCACTCCATTCTTTCTTCCCTTTGCCTGCATGAAATAAATACATTCTGAGTGCCTAGCATGCCTAGAGCTTATGCTAAGTTTTTGAAAACACCCTTCCTGTCCTTAGAGATACTTATTTCTAGTGCGTCTGCTGAAGACCCCCCACAGCTCCGAAGCCTACTGTCATGTAGTCATTTTACGTCCACATTTTAAGTGGGAAAATGGTCTTTATGTTTTTTATACAATAGATTTATTCTTAAAAATTGATATATGTAAGGGGAGGAGAGTAGGGAGATGGACAAAATGGGTGAAGGGGAGAGAGAGATACAGCTTCAGTTATGGAGTGAAGAAGTCACAGGAATAAAAGGGACAGCGTAGAGAATAGAGTCGGTGGTGTGGTGATGGTGTTCTATGGTGACAGGTGGTAGATACACTTGTGGGGAGCACAGCATAGCATGGAGACATGTCGAATCACTGTGTTGTACACCTGAAACCAGTGTAACACTGTGCGTCCACTATACTTCAATTAAAAAAAAATTAAAGAAAAAAATTGATATACATAAGAATATAACTATAAAGCAAAGTATCCATTTAAAAACTAAGCCTGTGATATATTCCTCTTCTATTTTTTTAATTTAATTTAATTTTTTTTAGATTTTATTTATTCATTTGAGACACAGAGATACAGAGAAAGAGAGCATGAGCAGGGAGAGAGGCAGAGGGAGAAGGAGAAGCAGGCTCCCTGCTGAGCCAGGAGCCTGATGTGGGGCTTGATCCCAGAACCCTGGGATCATGACCTGAGCAGAAGGCAGATGCTTAACCATCTGAGCCACCCAGGCGCCCCTATATTCCTCTTTTAAAGTCAATATTTAGACGCTCAATTTGTCTGAAGTGTATTCATGTATACACAGCTACAACATATTTTATTCCTACAAAGAATCATTTAAAATTATGCTTTATGATGGTTTTATGTAGGAACTAAGTATTACATTTAATACCAACAATGGAAACTTCCCCAAAACCCCCACAAGAGTGGCCTGACTTTTAGCCAGCGTAAGCTAAAGCTGTTGGTGGAAGCTAGAAGTGTTATATGCCGTTCCTGGATGGAGGAATGATACGTAAGCTTGTCAAACCTGCTTGTCAGCCCATCTAGAGCTACAGTTCCCTTTATACAATTTATCATCCCCACACCAAATTTGTGTCTCCTCATGAAAAATACTCATATATTCCCAATTGAGAAAACAGAATTTACTTTAAAAAAAAAGAAGGCCAGAATCCCTTTTTATTGTTATGAAGTAATAAACTCCTAAGGCCTAGCACGTTTCCTGGCATATACAAGGTGTTTATTTAATCCCTGGCTCTGCGGAGTGAATGAACAAGGAGTCTATCAGAAACATTCTTCTGCTAACAATCTTCTGCTAACCACTGTGCACTCCAGAAAATGAGCCTTTGAAGGAGATGATGAATACAGATGTTTATGCAAAGGCCCTTGAGTGAACTAAAGAAGCACTAACTTGGAAAATGATTAAGAGCAAAGCCTCAGATCCCACACTACTCCACTCCTCCATTCTCTTGACCTCTCTGTACCATTTCCTTGTCTATAAAACAGCACACTTGTTCCCTTCCTTTTAGCAATTTTGCAAAGATTAAATGAGCTAGTATATGTAAAGTGCCTAGAAGCAATTATGAACCCTAACAAGTGTTAATTATTATGATGATTGCTATTTATTTTACATATAGAGCTTCATTAAATAGCTTAATCCAAGCTCTACCCCCACAAAATTTCACGCCAACTGCAATTATAGCACTTAGGTAGGAAACCAAACACATAGGTACTGTTAGTGAAACTGAGGCCGTGCAGGGGTTTACTGATGTTTCTCACTATCTTTGTCCAAAGCTCTCTTCTGTCTCCCTCACCTTGTGAGAACCTAAGTAGTAAGAAGCAGGCCTTCATCTGGGGAAACGTTGCACCAGAGCCTTTCACACTTGGCTGAAGCCTCACTCACTCTTCATACCTAATTGACTGAAAAATGAGTCTCTCTGATTTTGGATGTGGTGAGCAGTTTTAGACTAATTTTCTGAAGTTCCTGATGAGACATTCATAGCACATTAGCATCAGGCATGACTTTTATTGATGTTATTGCTATAATGTGGAGCAATTTATTATAGCAAATAAAGTGAAACAACCTTGCGCTGGAAACAGCCTCCTGAAGCTCTGAGACGTCAGCCAATCAGAAACCAGAGCGCATACCCAGCCACGCAGCCCACCTGCCTCTCAAGTCGGAGAACGCTGGTTGCTTCTGTCATGTGCAGTTGTCATTAAAGTCGTTTCGATATTGTTTTCTTTTGCAGTTTTACTACAAGGATTTGTATCTACTTTGTACCAGGCATGACAATAAGCAGTTTATATGTGTGTTTCACTTAATCCTTAAAGCGACCCCGTGGCATCTATGCCCATTTTATAGAAAAGAAAGCGAGGTGCCTGGGAGGCTCAGTCGTTAAGCGCTTGCCTTCGGCTCAGGTCATGATCCCAGGGTCCTGGGATCAAGCCCTGCATTGGGCTCCCTGCTCCGCGGGAAGCCTGCTTCTCCCTCTCCCACTCCCCCACCTTGTGTTCCTTCTCTCGCTTTGTCTCTGTCTGTCAGATAAATTAAATCTTTAAAAAAGAAAGAAAGAAAAGAAAGACTCAGCTGGGTAACCTGCCCAGGACCCAGAGCTCATAAAGGCTATACGGGATTCAAACCCATTCTGGTCTGACTTAACCTGGGCTTGGCTGTCACACCAGCACTCATCACTGCCTCTACATGATTGATGATCCTTCCCACATCCTTTATCAGAAAAGCAAAAGACAGCATTTTATGAGTGGAGTTAATTTGTTGGCTTTCCTTTTTAGTGTGACTGAATTGTTTTCAGGAACAAAGGCTTGCTTTTTTTTTTTTTTATAAAATCATAAAGCACCTTTATGACAAGCACAACAAATCTGTCATTTTCCCCTTAAGCCTTAAGCGTATTTAGAAAAGAATGGCTCAAGTTTTTTGCCAACTTTGCAATAAAAATTCTACTTGCTGCTCCATTTCAAATCAAATAACTTGTTTTACTTGCCAGGTATCATATATATGGTTGCAAGTAAAGTAAAACTGAGTGATTGTGTGTGTGTGTGTGTGTGTGTGTGTGTCCAATGTAGTTTGGACACTTTATCAGGCTCTATGAGCAAAGTACCTTGACTAGCAGAGTAAGATCCATGAAAGGCAAGATATTATCGAATGTTCTTAAATACATTGTTGATTCATGTTTAATTAGCTCCAAAATCCAGAAGATTTTACCTGTCTGCTAACACAAAGTTTTTTAAGCAAAAGATAGAGAATGTCATTTTCTACCTTTCCAACAACTATTTGAGAAGCAAAGAATCCATGTTCACTTTAAGAATCAGTTTCTGATAGTGAGAGAGGACTAGTGATTTTAAATCTTCAGGGTCAAAAGATGATCGCTTGAACCCTGGCATTTGCACTGCTCTCACCCCATACCATTTTAAAACAACAGTATAGGGCGCCTGGGTGGCTCAGTTGGTTAAGCGACTGCCTTCGGCTCAGGTCATGATCCTGGAGTCCCGGGATCGAGTCCCGCATCGGGCTCCCTGCTCGGCAGGGAGTCTGCTTCTCCCTCTGACCCTCCTCCTGCTCATGCTCTCTGTCTCTCATTCTCTCTCTCCCAAATAAATAAATAAAATCTTTAAAAAAAATTTTTTTTAAAAAACAGTATAAGATTTTTCAAAAGGCACAAGCCCATAAGAAGAAGAATAAAAGGAAAATAGATAGCAGCAACCAAATCTGGAAGTAGCAGAGAAGATGGAGAAATGATGAATTTAAAGAAGCAGAAGGAAATGACATACCAGATAAACGGCTAGTATCCAAAATCGATAAAGAACTTATCAAACTCAACACCCAAAGAACAACTAATCCAATCAAGAAATGAGCAGAAGACATGAACAGACATTGTTCCAAAGAAGACATCCAAATGGCCAACAGACACATGAAAAAGTGCTCAACATCAGTTGGCATCAGGGAAATCCAAATCAAAACCTCAATGAGATACCACCTCACACCAGTCAGAATGGCTAACATTAACAAGTCAGGAAACGACAGATGTTGGCGGGGATGTGGAGAAAGGGGAACCCTCCTACACTGTTGGTGGGCATGCAAGCTGGTGCAGCCACTCTGGAAAACAGTATGGAGGTTCCTCAAAAAGTTGAAAATAGAGCTACCCTACAACCCAGCAATTGAACTACTGGGTATTTACCCCAAAGATAAAAATGTAGTGATCCGAAGTGCACCCCAATGTTTATAGCAGCAATGTCCATAATAGCCAAACTATGGAAAGAGCTAAGATGTCCATCAACAGATGAATGGATAAAGAAGATATGGTATATATATACAATGGAATATGATGCAGCCATCAAAGAAACTGAAATCTTGTCATTTACAGCGATGTGGATGGAACTAGAGGGTATTATGCTGAGCGAAATAAGTTAATCAGAGAAAGACAAGTATCATATGATCTCACTGATAGGAATTCTTAATCTCAGGAAACAAACTGAGGGTTGTTGGAGTGGTGGGGCGTGGGAGGGATGGGGTGGCTGGGTGATAGACACTGGGGAGGTTATGTGCTATGGTGAGTGCTGTGAATTGTGTAAGACTGATGAATCACAGACCTGTACCTCTGAAACAAATAATACATTACATGTTAAAAAAAAAAAAAAAAGAGAGAAGATAGTAGGAAGGGAAAAATGAAGGGGGGGAATCAGAGGGGGAGATGAACAATGAGAGACTATGGACTCTGAGAAACAAACTGAGGGTTCTAGAGGGGAGGGGGGTGGGGAATGGGTTAGCCTGGTGATGGGTATTAAGGAGGGCACGTATTAAATGGAGCACTGGGTGTTATATGCAAACAATGAATCATGGAACACTACATCAAAAACTAATGATGTAATGTATGGTGACTAACATAATAAAATAAAATTTAAAAAAAAAATAAAGAAGCAGAAGGGAAAGCTAACAGGGAAGCCGATTTGCATCCTAAACCCCCAACAGGATCAGGAACTGGTGGAATGAGGAACTCCCGGCAGTGAGAGTGATGGGAGAGCTGAGACACGAGGAATGGTTGAAAGTCTGTGAAGAATGAATTAGTCCCTGAGATGCCTTCCCCCAGCCAGCACAGCTCTCCCCTCCCTGGCGGAACCGAGTTTCATTCTCTGGAAAGCATGAAATGGAGGGGCTCTGGCCTGGGAGAGCACAGCTGAGGGTAACTGTACTGCTCTCCAAAAACAGATGAGTGGAAAGTGTACATACTCAGTGTCGAGACTGCTAGTCGTCTTCCCCTCCGTAAGCTCAGAGAAGCCAGGTGGCCAGGCTTACTACCCTCCAAGCGGGAGGAAGAATCAGGGCCATCTGACCCAAAGAAACAGCCTGGCCTGAACTATCCAGGGAAGACCAGAGTCCGCAGACCCCTCTCAGGTGCACCAAGCTTTCTAACAGCTTTGTGGGGCTGCATCTTTCATGTGAACAGACAGCTAAGAAAAAACAGACACCCGAGGGAAGAATCTGATATGCAAGTCTATCACCAAAAACAAAGAAGAAAAACAGAAGCAGCACATTCAGGAAGAAAAAAACTTTAAAAAGGAGCAAAGTTTCATTAAGGTCAATAACAACCTAAGATATTGTGTGGATGGGAGGCAGGAAATGAATACTAGTCTAAAACAACATACCAAAGGGGACAAAGAGCTCTTGGAACTTAAGAACATGGCAGAAATTAAAATAAAGGTGAGGGAAAATTCCAGAAATTAGAAAAAAACAACAAATAAATGAGAAATCTAGGATAGATAAGAAGTGTACAGGCTGAGTCCAAAGGACACAATATCCAAATAATAACCCTTACAGGATGAAAGAGGAGAGAAAAGTGTGAGGGCTCCAAGGATGCGAGAGAGCAGGGTTAAGAGATAAACAGAAGCATATTAAAAATTTAACGGTTTATTTAAGCAAAAATAGATTCAAATCAGGCAGCGCCAAACTGGAAGGAGTTAGGAGTGCTCTACCCACAGGAGCCTGGGGGAAGACAGAGAAAGTACAGACACAGAGAAAGGAAAATATTGGTTGGCTGTAGCTTAAAGCCTAGTTGGCTGTTTGTGATTGGTTTTCCTTAGCATTTGATTTTGTAACTTTGAGGCATTGACAGGCTTAGATTTTGAGTTGCTTCTATAGACCATCACAGCTTTAGAGCCGCCTCAGTTTAATGGCCTCCTTGTTTAATTAGTGTAATACAAGTCAAGAGAACATCTTCCAGGGTCTGTGGGAAGGAAGTTCCTAAGATCTATGGAGCAACCCTAGAAAGCAAACAGTCCGGACAGGTTGTAAACCTCTGCTAGAAACCCTGATGTGATTTGTCATACCAAGAGAAGATTTATATAACCTGGGATCTGAGGAGTTGAATTCATGATTAATACAGGAAAACTAAACAAAGACACCAAGACAATAAACAACTACAGGGAAAATATATCCTAAGAAAAGGCAAGTAGTCCTGGTATGCTACATGACTTGTCTATGAATACTGTTTACGTAGTCATACTGACGAAAAGAACAAATACTGATCTTATAAAAAATTCAGACAAAACTGTGTTGGAAGAATGTGGGGAGCCCACAGGACAAGAAACCTACGTGAATATGGTGCCTGTATATAGCATCTTTCGTAACAGAAGGTAAATACTTAGCACTGAAGAATAATTAAATAGTAACAGTTGTATGTCACTTAGCAATATAGCAACAGTGTCTGGGGAAGTAAGAAATGAAGGGCTGCTCTTGGAGAAATTTGACTCTTCAAATTGTATGCATATCTAATTTTGATATAAATAAAGAGGTAAAAAAGTAAATTTTAAAAAATAACGTGGTAGGGAGTTTTCTTGTGAGGATCAAGAATGTACATCTATGAGAAGCATGAAAAATAATCAATCATTGTGATGTTATACAAATGGGTACTTGTGATTTGGGATAAAATTTCTAGTGACATCATCTTGTTGGATTGCAAAATAGCCATAAAAGACGAGAAAGTGATGAGTTTTGAAAAAACCTGTAGATGACTCAAAAATGTAGCTCTAGTAGAACAAAAACAACTAATAGAAGAGTTTGAATTAAAATTATCTTATGAACTCTGACTAAGGAAAAGGCAGTATTTTAAATTTAACGTATATCATACAACACGGCATTTGTGTCATTGTTCTTTGTCCTTTGTCAGCCTTTCAGTTCTATACATTTGACCAGTTTACATTGAGATTTCAAGCAGTTGTGAAACTATTTTGTCTTTTTGAGAACCCAATAACCATGTGCTACCCTTCTTTGCTAGGCCACACTCCTGACCCTTTTAGGGTAACCTCCCTGCCATATGATGGTTTGTATGGCCTTCCCAGCTGGACTCACTTTGCAAAAGAGAGTTTCATGGCTAATAACTTCATGAGATTTAACCATCCCTGTCCCCCCATTTTATGTAACTTTTTTGGGGTTTCATGGCTGGTGCTTAGAGCAGAGCTGCCTAGCTTATAGTTAGTATCAATAAATATGTATTAAACAAATGATTCTGTGGTGAACTTCAATCAAATTCGAAGCATTAAGTGCTAGTGTATTCTCATTCAAAGGGTCACAAATTCAGAAGCCCTCAGGGGTGAGGCAAGTCAGTGAATGAGATCCATCCAGGGAGGACAGTGCCAAATGGGAAATTGAAGGCTCCATCCAAAGGGGGGAGTTGGAAAGTGTCCAGTGTTGCTAGATAATCATAACAGTAAACATTTACATGGTGCATTGCATGTGCACTGCTCCGACTGGATGGCTTTCATGTAAAAACTCAATCCTTGCTACAAAAACTCTGAGGTAAGCACTATTATTGTTCTTCACCCCTTTTTGCAGATTAGAAAACTCAGATGCCTAAAGACTATGCACTCAAACGCACATGGCTGATAAGTGGCAGAGTCAGGATTTTAGACCCAAGCATTCTGGCTGCCAGGTCCCAGCTCTTAATCATTCTACCATATTGCCTCTCCAATTTTTTTAAAAGAAGCTGTACATGTGCATGAAATCTACTAGTTTTTAAATGTTGGCAACTATTCTAATTTTTTAAAGCACTATAAGTCAAGCAAAGCATGCTTGGTTTGTGACTTCTTCTCAGGTAGTGGAGAATTAAAACATAGGTATTGGGGTATGCAAACGATGTCTGAGCCCCCAGAGCCACATATAACACTTCTGGTAGGCACGGTGGCCACAGTGCCAGGACCTCGTACAGATTTGGACCCACTTCCGGGTTCAACTTCATCACTCCAATGGGCATCTACCCTGATGAGCTTTTCAAGCTTCAATTATGGTCTTGTTTAAAGGAGAAAGAGAAGAATCTAGTAAACGTGAGAATGGCCACCATATGTGTCCATATGCCTTAATAACTTTCAAAGCTCTCTGAAAAGCTGTGTGGGTTTGTCCAAGAGGCCCCAGTGCTATTTTCCTCTGTTGCAAAGATGACAGGATGGGTTTGATGTATTTTGTTGCCTCCACTATTGTTTCATTTCAGACCATTTCAGTGGAACGTGGATTTTATTAAAAACCAGGGGAGGGCGCCTGGGTGGCTCAGTTGGTTAAGCAACTGCCTTCGGCTCAGGTCATGATCCTGGAGTCCCGGGATCAAGTCCCGCATTGGGCTCCCTGCTCGGCGGGGAGTCTGCTTCTCCCTCTGACCCTCCTCCCTCTCATGCTCTCTGTCTCTCATTGTCTCTCTCTCAAATAAATAAATAAAATCTTTAAAAAAAAAAAAAAAAACCAGGGGAAACATTGAGTGCTCTGTGGTGGTTACTACAGCTTGGCAAAATAGAGTAAAAATCATTGGCAGATACTTAAAAAGTTGTATTTTCTGGTAATAACAAAGTTTTTGTCTTTGAGCCCTATGCCCAAAACAATTTGCAGTTGTAAAATATGACATGTATAAAAATGCTAAATATTTATATTTCTCTGGAGGGATTATGTCAAATCATTGAGTGGAGGTTTAAATTATGAATTAATTGTAGTGAATAGAATGTTTTGCATACTTTGCTAGAAGCTAAGAATAATGATTGAATGAAGTCCCATTAATATTTACTATGGGCTAGTTTAGACAGTGGGTAAGGTATTGGTATATATATGTATTTGCTTTTTCTTTCAATGTTGTGTTGAGATAGTAAACCATCTGTTCTTATGCATAAACATTTTCCTGGGATTCAGATGGGATTATGGGATATGATATGGTTCTATGATTATTATGGGGTGATCAGTCTGTTTATAATAAAATGTTACTTTAGGGGCCTCTTAATGATTCTTAAAAGGAAATCACTACAGATTTCAAACTGGCAAAACAGCTCCTCTTGGAGGCAATTTTTTTTTTTTTATAAATGTCAGTATGGGTTATTTTAATTATCAAACACCCTAAATTAAATGTAAACTTTCTAGATCAAGATGATATTTTTGAACTTATGTGAACTATAGCTCATTTTCAGGATTAATTCTACAGTAGACTCAAAACTAATTGCTTTTCATTCTCATCAAATGGAAATATCCCTGAGAGAAGTTATAAAGCCAAAAACTGACCACTGTGCAAGATAATAGAATAATCTGTAAACTCAATAAAAGTTGTATGTGCATATTTAGAATGCAAATATGTATAAAAATATAAATAAGTCAAATATTTACTACTGTCAATAAAATAAAATATTCACATTCCAGAACACTTCAGAGCATTCTAGGTATAAATGTGTAAGCAAAATTTTAAGATTTACAATCTATCTAGCAAAAGATTTCCTTCTGGAAAAAAAAAAAGAAGAACTTTAAATCAGTGCATCTTAGGCACTTTCCAACCCTGTATGCTTGAGTAATATGGCACAGTCCCATAAAAAGTGATGTCTCCTCACCAAAAAGAAGTGAAGGAAGAAGTGGGAGAAGGGAGCACATATGAATACCACTAAGGGGAGCCCCCAGTTGCTTCTGATAGTCTCCTATTGGGGTATTCACCCTCCACCTTTCTCTTGGGAATCACAAGTTGAAATAGGTTTAAACCTGATGCACAGCTCTGCAATTGCTTTCTCCAATTGCAAATTTAAGATGACTTTGCTTTAGTTTTTAAGTTTATAAATACCTCAACACAAACATTTTTATATCAAGAAGATGTAATGTGCACATTTTCTAATTCATTTGCTGAACATCTTTGCTTTGCATACAAACTGTACTTGCATTAACCATTGCTATAAAACAGGAAATGTATGGTGTGGGTGAATTATGGATATAAAGATGTGACTATTCTAACTTCATTATTACAGCACCATCTAGCAGAAAACCAGGAGATCCCCTTGTCATATCAGATATCAAGAAAGGAAGCGTGGCACACAGGTAAGGAAAATGAATGTTCTGGTTCATTCCAGGCATTTCTTTTTCTTTAAGTAACTCTACCCCCAACATGGAGCCTGAACTCATGACCCCAAGATCAAGAGTTGCATGCTCTACCGACTGAGCCAGCCAGGTATAAGGCATTCCTTAATTAAAGTAGAAATGAGGGGTGCCTGGGTGGGTCCGACGGTTAAGCATCTGCCTTCGGCTCAGGTCATGATTCCAGGGTCCTGGGATGGAGCCTCACATTGGGCTCCCTGCTGAACGGGGAGCCTGCTTCTCCCTCTCCCTCTCCCTGCTGCTCCCCCTGCTTGTGCTCTCTCTCTCTCTCTCTAATAAAAAATTTAAAAAAATAAAGTAGAAATGACCCTTTCCACACCCAAGGTAGACCTTGCTAATGGATCATGGTATTCTTAGTATTTTCCAGACAGCCACTATTAAACGATCCTATTTAACATTCCTCATGCAGTGACTTCTTAGCTCTCCCACCTTATATCAATTTATTTCTGTACCCACTGCAGACAACAATCACCTGAAAATATCTTTTAGGGTCCTTCCTGAGTCCTGATCATCTTCCATCCTTCATTTCCCAGC
The DNA here is from genome assembly GCF_054177405.1 of Leptonychotes weddellii. Lineage (NCBI taxonomy): Eukaryota > Metazoa > Chordata > Mammalia > Carnivora > Phocidae > Leptonychotes > Leptonychotes weddellii. Next base: position 114,383,072 of record NC_138373.1, on the reverse strand, counting down.
TAAAAAGCTGGAAGTGGCCCCAATTATGAGAAACACCCCACATGGAGATTATAGCTTATGGAAAAGCTTTGCTAGATGCCAGAATGTCCTCCCTAGCCAAGCCAGATCCTTGAGCCTTGAACAATGTTTGTCTTCCATTTGGTCCATATACCGTCAAAATCAGAGAGTCTCAAGCTTTTGATTTCACAGATCAAAAATATTTATTTTAAAGATTTATTCATTTATTAGAGAGAGAAAGCATGAGCGGGAGGGGCAGGGGGAGAGGGAGAAAGAACCTCCAGCAGACTGGAGCAGAGCCCAACGCGGAGCTGGGTCTTACGACTCAGAGATCATGACCTGAGCCTAAACCAAGAGTCAGACACTTAACCGACTGCACAGCCCAGGTGCCCCTAGATCAAAAATATTTTTAAATCTTTGGGAATATTGATATAAGACTGTTAACTCTCTCTTGTCCAATTAAGGACTTTTTTTATATCCTATCTATTATGACAGTCGTTTCATTGAAGTCATATTTTAATGCTCAGTAAGTAGAAAGGACATTGTATGAGTTTAGGTATATAGCTATAGGCTCCGATACGATGACAGGGAGACTCATGAATAGACTGGGACAAACAAGTCTGCAGGGTGTGTCTCATGTAACAGGTTGGGAGTAGGCAGGCAGTGCGGGGCTGGGACGACAACTCTGCCATCCTCACCACTTTACTCCAGTTATTGCAATTTTCTAGCCACAGAAGGGAAGTGGGAGTGGTGCTAAGAGAGTCTGGGGTGTGCATCTTCAGGGAATGACCCAGAAGAAGAGAGAGGAGGCTAGAAGCTAAAAGCAATTAGCAATCTCTGTCACAGACATAATGCATAAAGGATAGTTCTTACCAAAACATAACCTTCCTTACAAATATGTATGCGTATACATACATGTGCCTACAAACACATACATATTCTCATTATTTTTCTCATTTCATGATGGACCTTAAAAATTTTCCACAGACCTGCAGAGGTCCAGTGCCAGTGTTAGACTCTCAATGGCCATGGGTTTCCCGGGGCAGGTGGAAATGGCAGGGACACCAAGAGTCAGACCTCCACTAAGTCCAACCCACCATGACTTCCCTCTCTCTCCCAACCCTCTCCTAGTACCTGGACTGCCAAGGGTGAAAAGTAGTGCAACAATGTGGAGAAGCATGAGGACACGCAGTGTCCGTAAACCCTGCACCATTACCTCCCTTCCTAGGAAACTTAGAATTCCTGAGTGAAGCTTATATAGTGGTACTAGACTAATTCAAGAAACCAGTAAAAAAAAAAAAAAAAGTTTTTAATACTCTGAAATGTAATGTCATGGCAGCCATCCAAACTAAGACCGGAAAAAAGGGATTTGTTAATAAAATGCAATTTAAAAAGAGTTAAAGAACCTCTCTTCCTCTAAAGGCTGCCATAATGTTACATTATTCTTAATGCCTCTTAAATGACCCGGGTAAGTGCTCATTAATCATGTGTTGCTTTGCATTTACTAACAGGACTGGCACCCTGGAACTCGGGGATAAATTACTTGCAATAGATAACATCCGGCTGGACAACTGTTCAATGGAAGATGCAGTTCAGATCCTCCAGCAGTGTGAAGACCTGGTGAAGCTCAAAATCCGCAAGGATGAAGATAACTCAGGTATTGAGAGCTTCCTTAGTTAAGACTGATTTCTCTAACTGCGCATCTGTCACAGAAGATACTAGATCTTGATGTTTTACATACAACAGCTGGCTAGTGACATTGCAGCAGTGTTTTACATAGTTAAAAGGGTCTTTAAATTGTGTGTTGAGAGTGTAGTATGAATTTTAAATAATGGTGCTTTTAATGTATAATTAAGATATTTTTATTATAAAACATTATTACAGTAGTATCAAAATTATGTTCAAAAATGAAAACTAAATCGTCACCCAGTATTACCCTAATACAATCTTTGGGAATATTGATATAAGACCAGTTATTTTTTTTAAAGATTTTATTTGTTTATTTGAGAGAGAGAGAGAGAACAAGCAGCGGGGAGGAGCAGAGGGAGAGAGAGGGAGAAGCAGACTCCCCACTGAGCAAGGAGCCTGATGCAGGACTCAATCCCAGGACCCTGAGATCATGACCTGAGCCGAAGGCAGATGCTTAACTGATTGAGCCACCCAGGTGCCCCAGAACCAGTTGTTCTCCAGTTGATATTTATATTACATAATTATAGCCATAGTGCATGTTATAACTTCTTAAGCACGTTACAACTTTTCAAACACTTAATACCTATCATTTTTTTATTTACTGCCTGTAATTTATTTATCATTTTTCTCTTCTTACTTAGATTGCTTCCAATTGTTTCACTATCATAGATAGTACCATCACGGACATCTTCATGTATGGATATCTTTACTCAACTTTTCTTCTTCTTCTGAATTATTTCCTAGGAAATATTTTTAGAAGCCGAATTACTGAGTAAGAATAAAAAGGAACTTCTCAGGATTCCTGACAAGTCTTGTACCATGTTGTTTTCTAAAAGGGCTGTATCCATTTGTAGGGTTTCCAGTAATGGATGAATACAGTGGGGCAGTGCTTCTCAAACTTTCTTAGGCCTCAGAATCACCTGAAGAGCTTGTTAAAACACAGTTCTGGCCATTACTCCCAGATGAGGCCTGAGATTCTGCATTTCTAACAAACTTCCTGATAATACCACTACTGTGGTCCAAGAAACACAATCTGAGCAGTCCGGCTGAAGCCAACTTCTTTGCTATGAATATCATTCTGCTGATCATAGTTAGAAGTCTTTTTACTTGTTTGTTGGCCTAAGCCTTATATGTAATATATAGTTTGTGTTTTCCAGTTTTGATTTTGTTTTGTTTTGTTTTAATACAGTGAAAATGTAAAGAATTTAAAATAATCTGAGTGTTTACTCCATTTAGATTTTTATTTGCCCAATGTTTTCAAGTTTTTTCTCTACAGAATTAGAAGATTTTTGCCTAATGACTCCCCTTATTGAATTTTTCCAAAGCATTTGATTCTGTTTTCATAGAACCACTATACTCATGTTTCGTAGGTTATGTAAGATCCATTAAATTACATAGCTACAAAAACTAGTAAAACTGACATAAACAGGCTTGGGAATAAACAAAATTCACTCTAAATTTTTAAGCTTACAACTCAATTGTTAGCAGGCACAGAGGTGCACAGAGCTACTAGAAAGAAAGAGCTATTACTCTAGGGCATTCAATGGCATTAGTAGGTATATTTTACAAAGAAGATAGAGAACCACAATTAATCCAGTAATGGCTAAAGAGAGATTGGTTAAGAGAGCTTCTACTGTATGTAATTTAATTCCAACCAATGATGAGTTATTGTCAGTGTTCTGGAATCTTCTATAATTAAGCCATCTAGATCTAGAGTTTATGGTCATGTCAGCCATGTGTTTTTGATTCCTATACAAAGTCAAAACAAGTTGGTAGTTGCATCCATCGGTACAGCTGGTAAAGATGATTGTATCCAAATATATTTTATAACCAACGCTTAAAGATTTCCACTTGTTATTTCTCAAGCAACTGGTTTTTTAAAATTTTTTATTGTTATGTTAATCACCAGACATTACATCATTAGTTTTAGATGTAGTGTTCCATGGTTCATTGTTTGTACATAACACCCGGTGCTTCATGCAGAACGTGCCCTCTTTAATACCCATCACCAGGCTAACCCAGCCTCCCAACCCCCTCCCCTCTAGAACCCTCAGTTTGTTTTTCAGAGTCCATTGTCTCTCATGGTTCATCTCCCCCTCCAATTTCCCCCCCTTCATTCTTCCCCTCCTGCTATCTTCTT
>NC_138373.1:114358193-114378746 GCF_054177405.1 Leptonychotes weddellii | reverse complement strand
TGGCCATTTGGATGTCTTCTTTGGAAAAATGTCTGTTCATGTCTTCTGCCCACTTCTTGATTGGATTCTTTGTTCTTTGGGTGTTGAGTTTGATAAGTTCTTTATAGATTTTGGATACTAACCCTTTATCTGATATGTCATTTGCAAATATCTTCTCCCATTCTGTCAGTTGTCTTTTGGTTTTGTTGACTGTTTCTTTTGCTGTGCAAAAGCTTTTTATCTTGATGAAGTCCCAATAGTTCATTTTTGCCCTTGCTTCCCTTGCCTTTGGCGATGTTTCTAGGAAGAAGTTGCTGCGGCTGAGGTCAAAGAGGTTGCTGCCTGTGTTCTCCAACACTGCATTCTTCTCCTTACAAACTGCTTCAATTGCACTTTCTTTTAGGGATTTATTTCAAAAAAGGATAAAGCCTCAAGCATCAGTCTGGGTTCTGTCCTAGTGAAGAAGCAAAGCTCTGTGGAGAAACCCATTTTTCATGATTTGCCAAACTAAGCAGATCTCAGCTACCTTCCATGCAGAGTGAAAAACCCAAGCCAGAGATGAATATGTATAGTGCCCACAGTTGGCGATTTTCCCAGTTCCAAAGCCAGGCTGTGCAGATATGTCAGGCGGGAGGAGTTTCAGAAACAATAACTGAACACTTGGACAGCCAGATCTTACTTTCAGTTGCTTCTTCCCTTCAGCTTATTTTTTCTTCTGTAGACCTTTCCCTCTACAGTCCCTATGCCTAATCCTATGGTAATTCTCTTGCTTATTAAGTTTTGGGTTTTTTTTAATTTTTAGGAGGTCTTACTTTAAAATCCTAAATCCTTCCATTGAAAACCATGCACCTACCCAAAATAACACTGTAAATATAGGTGTGAGATACATATTTACCCAAACCAGATTTCCTCAAATTGGTATATGAAAACAATATACTCATTCAGATATGTTTTTATAACAGACCACAATTTGAAAATTACCATCTCATCATTGATTTGGAAGAATCTGAGTGTTTCTATATCCTCTTCCAATATGAGAATATAAGTATAATTTGAGTAACTGAATTCTCTTTTATTCAGAGCAGAGGAAGGAGTGGAGGAGGACATAATTCAAAATGAATGCGTTCAAGGCAGACTCTGTGGTCATAAAGAGCACATGCTTTAAAATCAGACCTGAGTTTAAAGTCCAGCTCTACCACATTTGAGCTATGTGAGTCTGGGCAAGTTACTTAACCAGTCTGAGATTCAGCTCCATTTTCAGTAATGTGCACATAGTAATACCCACCTTAGGGAGCAGTTGTAACTTATTAATAGAAATGTTTACATTTGGTATTCAATACATGGAGACTATTTTTATTACTATTACATCCTAAAATCCCTTTCCCCGCCTTTGTTCTTATCCTTCATCAAGACTTAAATGAATGGGAAATAACCACTAATCATTACAACAGTCACTGATTTTGGAAGTTTGATACTGTGCTTAATCTGAAATTAAACTGGTGATTTGAATTATTACCATCCTTTGTCTCAGTATTTTAAAACGGCAATATTCAGTATATAGTCTTCACCCCCTAAAATGTCGTTCATACTAATATCAGACTTTCTATACTCCAGGAGTCTTCCAGTTCTTTCCTTAACTATCTGCCCCTCTCCATCTTGCTTCTCTCATCAGTTACAGAAAGTTTATAAGCATACTCAATATAACTTGGTTTCCTAAGCTAGCAATACTGCAGTTGGGTTAATAGATGCTCCTTCAAAATGTGAGCACATCTTCCAGCTATACTAATTGCATTGTTCTGCCTTGTCCCTTACCCAAGGAGATGGTAGAACTACTCTCAGAAGTTGTTCAAGTCTTTGTTTTTCATTCAGTCATGCCATCAGTATTTATTTGGTGTCTATGAAGTATTAGGGTCAGCCAGGTCTTAGATTAAAAAAGATACAATCCCTGCCCCCAAGTCAGTCACCACCTAATATGAGATACAGAAGAAAATAAGTAATAATATGATGAATGTTCTAGGTGTAAGCACAAAATGCTAAGAGAATGTGGAGGCATCCATTTGAGCCTGGGGAGCTAAGGAAATGCTTCTAACAACCTTGGTCTTGAAAGTGTTTGGGACATGTTAGAATTAACCAGAAGTGAATGGGCCAAAGCAGATCAGAAAGCATGGCACATCCTAGTAGCAGATGTAGCTGAAGCAAAAATTATGTATAAGGACTCGGTAGTAGGTGCATAGAAGGATATACTGAAGCCAGATCATTATGGTCCTAAACCATGTTAAGAAATTTGAACTTTACTCCCGAAGCCAATGAGAGCCATTAAAAGATGTAAAGCAGGGGAGTGAGGCCAAAGTATTTGGTCAGTGATGACTGGTTGCAATCAGTACTGAAGAATGAGGCATTCAAGAGTCTGAATCAACTCTGTTTCTAGCCCAGGCTCAGGGAGCAGTAGAATGAAATGACTAAGAACACTAGGCTAGCTTCACAACCAACAAGTTGGGAAATGGGAAAATGAAATTCTCATCCATAAATGTCCATTTAATGCCTACTTCACATGGCTGTTTTAAGAATCAAAGGAGGTAATATATTTAAGCACTCAGCAATGATGTTTGGCACCTAGTAAGGCCCAATGAATCCTAAATGCTAACTGCCATTATTAGGATGCTTTTAAAATTAATTTTAGCTTTATTTTACAGTGTCTAAATCTTTTGGAACACTTGGAATTATAGAGATTTGCACACACACACCCCCCCCATATTCAGTGACCATTCTGCCTTCAGGAGCTTTTGTATTTTTCATCTTTCCTTACCACAGGAAGGTAAGTCAGGTAGAGCCAAATGGTTCTTGCCTAGGTCTGAGGCTCCAAAACAAGGGTTGTTACCCAATCCTTAGGTACCCAAAGATGCAAATAACCTTCTTGATATAAAATCTGTTGTTTTTCTTTGATTGCATCTAGATCCAATGTAAATGAAGAGGGGGAGATGGGATAGCTGAGAAGCAGCCCTAAGGCAAAACAGTTGAGAATCTGGGGAGTTGTAGGAAGAAGTACATGGAGGCTTTCAAACCTGCCCCAAATAATTCCTAAGGATCTGTCTGTTTTGTATGACTGCCTTTATGCCCATCAAATACATAGCTGCTAATGATTTCTCTCTTGATTTAGAGCACCTCGCTTCTAATATACAGCATGTTTTAGAGACTCTGAATTCAGTGTTTTACCTTCATTGGCTCTAATTTGTGTAGGGAAACATTTCTAGGCTGTCATTTGTGCCACCCAAAGCAAATTATTGTTACACATTTCCAAATAGAGTCTTATGCACATATAGCCTTAGTACCAGTTCAGTCTGCCCTTCAAAGATTTGAGTTTTCATATTTTTTTTCAGTTCATCATTGCTAAGCCAGCTAAATAATTTACCCCAGCTTTCCCCCCACCCCCAAATCTAGGTTGAAGTAGCAGAGAGGTCCCATTGCAAGCAAGCAAGAATGATCCTAGCTGGGCTAGGAGCAGTAGTAGGGATGGTTTTGGCAAAAGCCTGGCTCCAAAAAAGAACCTATGATAGATTTAAAAAAAAAAAAAAAAAGGTTATCTTCCCTTCGTTTTTTCATGCTTGATCTCAAAGTAATGGTTTTCAATCTCTAGTCAGAATCACCCAGAAGGCTTGTTAAAACACAGGTGACTGGGCCCCTCCCCAAGAGTTTGGGATTCCTACAGGTCTGAGGTGAAGCTGAGAATGTGTATTTCCAACAAGTACTTAGATAATGCCGAAGTTCCTGGTCCTAAGACTATACTTTGAGAAGCACTGTCACAAAGCAGCCTAACTTGGAGACTAATAAATGATTGCTAACATAAAGAAATTCAAATTCTACTCTTAGACACTCTGCATCTCCTTGGAACTCTGTTGGTAGACTGTTGTGATGCGGCCAGATAAAATGACCACACAACGGTAGGAAGCTGTAAGGGTGTTCTTCTAAATGGCCCATTTTCTCAGGCCTGTCCTCCAAGAAATGTAGCCATACTGTGTAAAAATGAATTTCATCACTTTTAGTTGAAGTGAACTTTGATTGACCTGCACATGTATGCATTCCAAAGGCTCTCTCCCAAATCCAAGCCTCCTAATTGGTCCACACAAGCAGCTGCCATTATGGATTCAAGCCAGATAGTGTTCTTTTGTTAAACAGGCAGCACTCAAGAAGCCCGAAAATAACATTGTAGATAAGTAATGCTGCAATTTTGCATCTGTTCTGTGGTCCCATTAATTTTCTTAACTAGAGCTGAGCAGAGCAAACAAGCAGGCTGGCCCCTTTTCATGTCTTTCACTAACAGTTGTAAACCTTCTGTTGTGATATAAAAGCTTCTTATAATATCATTAACATCTGTTTGGGCTCACTTCGAAACTTATTGGTGATCCTACATTTTTCCTTCTCAGAAAGTTTTTGTTCTGGTTTAACACTCCAGTTGCTCCTTTCTAAGCTGGAGCAGCCTCAAGGGGAGAGGGGCTTGGAGTGCTTCCGCCTCCAAAATGGTCTGAGCATACATGGCAGTTATCACCCGCCTACGCTTTAGGGCCTTCCCATTGCCAGTTGGGCTAATGCCTGAGAAGGCAGATGGAGTTGGAAGTGCAGCCTGAAGCTGACTCAAACAGTCTTGGCACTGTGGAGGGAGGGTGTTCTAGCTTTGCTGGTTCCCACGGTGGCAGCCCAGGTCTTGGTGTCACTCTTTGAGTGAGCCATATTGGGTGTGCATCACCTTGCAGAAGGAAACTAGACCTCAGAGGAGCAAGGAGGCTGACTCACAAAGCTCTCTTAGAGACTCTTCCTTGGAACTGCGACTCAGGCTGACAACATCCATTCATCCTCTTGCTTATTTGTCTGGGCATTTACCAAAGTCTCTTTGGTGCCAGACATTGTTCTGGAGACATGAGGATACAAATGTCTGTTTTCAAGGTGATCCTGTTCGAATGGAAGAGACAAGTAGAGAAATCATCCAAACACAGAGGGAAAAGTATATACTAGAACAGGCATTCTTGAAGGGGGCAGAGATTGGTTCTCAGAGAGCAGAGAATGCTAGACATTATATGCCAATGGCAGCTCAACCCTACCTGACTGGATCTGTTCCTTCATATTTAATTTCTCTTGTTGGGGAGAATTTCAATTTCATTTCACTTTTCTCCTTGGCGAGGGGAACAAGAATTAAGAGAAGCTGAGAACACTGGAAGAATACACAGGAAAAAGGTATCTGTGCATAGGGAGTAATGCATGCAAGGTTAACCATGTTGGAAAAGTGCTTTTTTAATGACCTGCAGTGGTTCAGTGAGGAGAGAAGGTAGGAGATTGGACTATGGGGGAGAGGATGGTGTGGCCCTCTGGAGACACAGAGGCTCCAGCTCAGCTCGTGCAAAGAGGTGGTATTTTATTCTTAAAGAATTGGGAACTACTGAAAAACTTCAAGTAAGAGAGTAACATATGCAGATTTATGCTTTAAAAATATTCTGGGAAGAAAAAAGAAGGAATTGTATATTGTCAGCACTGGTGAAAATAGATGTGGGGGAGGGGCAAAGGCTGGAGCCCACCCAGGAAAACAGTTTAAGAAGAAACTGTTGCTATGAAAAACGGGGCAGAGCTGAGGTGGGGGCCTCCTCTAGAGCAAGTGGCAGCAGGAAGCTCTGGGAACCTTGCCTGGTGGGCAGATGGGCCAGAAGGGTCTGGATGAGACCGTGTATACACAGCTACCACCATCATCTATGAAAGTAAGGAAGCCAAGCTAATTAAATAATCTGTTTACTCAAGGCATCCACTCGGGTTTTCTAAGGGAATTAATATCTTTTCTTTTCTTTTTTTAAAGTTTATTTATTTATTTGTTTAAGTAATCTCTACACCCAAGGTAGGGCTTGAACTCAGGACCCCAGGATCAAGAGTCACATGCTCCCCCCAACTGAACCAGCCAGGTGCCCCAATATTTTCTCTTTAAAAAAATTGCATTAGGAAAACTTCAAATGTATTTTTAAAATAGAGAAAAATGATGTAATGAACCATCATACATGACCTAGCATCAACAATTTTTTTTTTTTAAGATTTTATTTATTTATTTGACAGAGAGACACAGTGAGAGAGGGAACACAAGCAGGGGGAGTGGGAGAGGGAGAAGCAAACTTCCTGCCGAGCAGGGAGCCCAGTGTGGGGCTCGATCCCACGACCCTGGGATCATGACCTGAGCCAAAGGCAGACGCTTAATGACTGAGCCACCCAGGCGCCCTGGCATCAACAATTATTAACTTAGGATCAATCTTGCTTCAGCTCTGTTCCCAACATAATTGTACCCCCCACACACACACTGAATTATATTGAAGAAATTCTAGACATACCATTCCATCTTGTAAATATTATTAATGTATCCCTAAATGATACTCTTAAAGGATTTCTAAAATACGTAGCTCCATATCATCACAGTTCAAAATGTTATCAATAATTCTTAATATCATCCAATATCAGTCAATGTGCCATTTCCCTGATTTTCATATACATATATAGTTAGGTAGGCAGATGGATAGATAGAGATATAGATAGATGATAGATAGATAGATGATAGATAGATAGATAGATAGATAGATAGATAGATAGATAGATAGATAGATTTTTATAAAGTTGATTTTAATTTGGGTCCAAAAAGATCTACTCCATTGCTTTTGGTTATAATGTCTCTTAAATTTTCCCTTTCTAGTTTTTGTTTCTGAGAATTTGTTTGTTGAAGAAGTCAGAAATCAGCTTCTATTTCTTTCATAATTTAAATACAGCATCATTTCTTCCTGTTTCCATCACAACGTTGTAACAGGAACGTGTCCTTCCTCATTCAAGTACTGCCATTTTTAAATTTTTATTTATTTGCATCCCCATCACTATTTAAACTCATTGAGTGCCTTAAGAATTGCCTTCTTGTTATTGTGAGGCCTCAGCTGCCTGACTGAAAATGTCCCCACCTAAAGTGATCTTAAACCCATTCACTCCTTTTCTGGTGTTAATTCGTCATCTTTGCGATGCAAGTTGCAAAATGGTCAAAAAATAACCCCAGGCATTCACTCTGGGTTGCCTAAAGAATGAGCAAACTAGAACCAGTTTCTCCACCTTCTCCCAGTAGACTAGTGTTTATTTTCATCTGGACTGATGTTTCAACTGAAACTTCCCACAGGCTCCTGGGTTCTGGGTAGCTGGGTTCCAGGTACTGGACAGCTGTTATTTCCCACAACTCGCATAAAGAGCTGATGGCCAAACCCAGAATGCTTGGTGTCCATTGACAAGGTAGTGCTCCTGCTTGCCCTATAAGGGAGAACAATGAAGGGCCAAGGTGTTTCCACTGGCATAAACACCCACCCTGAATGGCCAGCAGAGTGCCCAGTGGCAACTAATATTTATGCCAAGGTCTACTAATCAAATGACTCGCCTAGAATTTTATCCAGAATATAGTAGGTGGTACAGTCTAACAAAGTACATGTAATCTGTCCGACAGTACCCTATCCATTTATATCAAAGCCAGCTCTGAAGGGTGATGATATAGTGCAGAAAAATTTGGACTTTTGACCTCTGTCTCCATACTGCTCTGTATCCTTGTATCCCTGGGCCTCTCACAGCAGCTCCTTAGTAGATTATCATCACTTTGTTGGCCATCACTTAATTAGGAACCTGTAACATAATAAAATTAAATTAAATTTAAAAAAAAAAAAGAAAAAAGAAACCTGTAAGAAGTTTGTGAACCATCACACAGAGGTATCGAAGCTCAATGTGGAGGATTCTCAGCTGTCAATATAAATTTGAGTGTAGGGGCACCGGGGTGGCATCCTCGGGCGTCTGACTGGGTTTCAGCTAGCATCATGGTCTCGGGGTCTTGAGATGGGGCCCTGTGTTGGGGGGGGCGGTGTTCCTTCCCCACTCTCATGCGCGCTCTCTCTCTCTCTCAAATAAATAAATAAAATCTTAAAAAATATATGTCTATATATATATATTTGAGTGTAATACTGACTATTTTTATATCATAAGAGGTTGATTTAAGCATTACAGTGTATGGTAGACGGTCTTTAATTCTCTATATGTGGAGCTTATTAGGAGTAGAGCATTGAGGAAGGAGAAGTGACGAGTACATTCCAGAAGTCCCGATCTATGGCAGAAATGAAGTAAATGCTGGTAGGAGAGGACACATCACTTCCTATATTACTCTGTAGACCTTTCATTTTATGTTCATTGTAATTGTTCACCATACACACAGATAATTGAATTGTTAATTCAAGTTTTTCTTTTCCTCCTTATTTCAGGGTTTCATGTCATAAATGAACAGCTGCTCGTTGCAGAAATGTGACTGTGTTAACATTTAGCTATGATACAGTCTGACTGTAAAAGCTGACTGTTTTTTCTAGCTATTGGACCATTTCATTGTATCCTTAGGTGCAGGAATGAAACAGCTTCCTAACCATTCACAACTCCTGGGCTCAAGGAATAAAACAAGAAATGCTCAAGAACTTTAAGCATGTCATAAGCAAATACAACACTCTGAAGTCTGAGACTGCATATTTGTAATCCTGACACAGTCGAAAAACCCAACCATGCCGAAGGTGTCCCGTGCGGGCCAGTGATTTAGTCAGACCGCGTTAACAGACGATTCCCTTCATACCAATGTTAAATAGTGAAAATTAGTTCATGACAGTGTGGCAGCCTGGTGTAGTCTCCTGAAACATAATTGACATGGCTCTTCCTCTCTAGAACAGAGGAGAGAGAACCATTCAAACCTGTACTTCAATATCTGGGAATTCATCCATAGGATTGACGTTTTAAGATACAATCAGTGGAATAATGTGCAAGGGATTCTAGATTTCCAAGCCAACTTCTCTAAGCCCCACTTAACCACATATATGTTAAAGTTTGCTCCAACCCTGAGTAAAATCTTCTCTATATTGAAAGATAGCTACTTGTGAAGGCCTGGAAATAGGAATGGTCTGGCCCAGTCTCTGTCACTGCATGACTCTCTCCTCCCACAGGTATTTAGGGCGCACTTAGGAAGTGCTGGGCAAGCCCTGTGCGAGGTACGGGCACAGGCTAAAGGGCTTGTGGCGCCAGCTAGATGGATCACTCACTGATTTAAAACATAGGTCATTAGGCAGTGAGCCCCTCGCCTAACACTAAGGACGACCACATCCCTGTATTAGAATGTAATATCTTACCAAGAGAATCTACTTCCCCAAATAATTATTTCCTGAGACATAATGCTTTAATGATGATGTCCTGAGTTTCTTATTTTATGTATGAATATATGTGTCTTATTACTTTGCTTTTTTCCAAAGAAACCAGTTATGACTCCTTGGCATTTATTGCAGATGAGCAAGAAAGTTCCGGAGCAATTATTTACACTGTGGAGCTTAAGCGCTATGGGGGGCCCCTTGGCATCACAATTTCAGGAACTGAAGAGCCGTTTGATCCTATAATCATTTCAAGCCTCACTAAAGGAGGATTAGCCGAAAGGTAAAATTTTAAGAAACTGCTACAATTACCTGTGTCTGAGATGGGTTTCCTTCCTCACAGCTGCATAGAAACATGCTTCCCTCTCCTGCTTGGTTACCTGTTAACTTTTTCACATCTGCACAAAGGATTGATCCTAGAGCTTGAGAACTCTCAGGCAGAGGTCGGACTTGACTCTGAGGGGCATCTTACAGGCGGTAAAAGACGTCATGGGCTTAGTGTTGATGTTACTCTCTGGAAATGTATACACTTGACCATAGTGGACTGGAGGTGGATTTATATCATGTCCATTTTGAGAGGAGGAGACTGAAGTTCAGGGAGGTTAAAAGGCTTGTCCAGTCCAATTCAGCAAACATTTACCGAGCCTGTATTACCTGACAGTTACTGGGCTTGGCTGCTGTGTTTTCCAAAGAAGATGATACAGGCTTTATCTTCAAAGATTTGGGGAAATAAAGTGCAGTGACCCATCTTCATAATGTCTTGTAATTTAGAATGTCCATTTGTTCTTTTGGCGAAGATGCACACCCACCCCTAGCCCCCGTTAAATTGCATTTCTCTCTGAGACATGTTGTGGTGCATATTCCAAACCTTTCCTCCAGTAATCTAGCTCAGGAATGCACGCACATCATTCATGCTGACACAGATAATGGTTTGCGAAATAGAGATGTAGCACTGCAGAATCTTGGAGCTGCAAGGCACCTTGGAAGTCAGCTCATCCAAGATCTTCATCTGGCAGGTGAGGGCACTGAGGCAGCCCAGAAAGGGTTACCCTGTTGGGATGTCATACTGTGATATTAACAGAGACACCTATGATGTGGTATTCTTCAGATGCTCTCCTTTCCTAGCTTCCTCTGTTGGAGAGACAGTCCTAGGTATCTCTGTTAGGGAGACAGCAAGAAAAGTTTAATGTAATTGGTCAAGTGTTCTCTGGCTTACAACATAGATATTTCCTAAACTGGAGATCCTTTATGAAAGAATGAAGTGATCTTTTGTTTCCAAAGAAAAAACATTCTTTGAGAGTAGATGCACAGGTGGACTCGTTAAGCAGTCGCTCATAACCTGTGTGATCCCATGTCACCTCTGTTACCCCAGTTGCTGCTGCCTGCTACCCCAGAAGCGAGCTGTGGTCAGCGCACTCAGCCGCAGGCAGCCTGTGAGCTAGGCTCATCCCCTCACTCACTGTCCTTAAACTGAGCCAGAACAACAGGAGGCTGGTGCTTGGGACTCCCACTCTACAGCCTGTAACCCAGTGGGAGAGATCTGAGTTTTTAGACCATCCCTGAGTTTGAATGCTTATGAATCTACTACTGCCCCACCAAGTGCTTCCAAAGATGGATATGGTGAACATCAAAATTATAAATTCCAATCTGCCTGCTCCGAATTGGGTGAGGATGGAAAGAGAAGAGACAAGGCCAAAGGTTCATTAGTTCATTGATCAATAAATTTCAAGCAGCGGGCTGAGCCCTTTACATATGTTTTCCTATTTAATGCTCAGGGCTCCCCTGAGAAATGATTATCCCCATTGTAGAGAGGTTAAAATAAGATATCCAGGTCACACAACTCGAGAGTGGCAGAGTTGGATTAAAATGTAGCACGAATTGATTCTTGAATTCAGCCTTTTCAATCCTTAGAATTACAACAGAGGGACCCTGACACACCAGCGTCTGATGGAGGTCCCCATCTCTCCGAGCCTCACTTCTGGTGAGCTGGGGTAATGATTGTGTTCAACCTTTTAGATCTGTAAAAAGAAGGAATGCTCCATACTGAATATCACTGCTCTTATTGTCCAACATGGTTTATTTCCTTGGGATTTTTAAGAGGGTTACCAAATGACTCAACTTTCTCAGAATTTAAAAAGCATGCAGGTCCATTTTACATCCTAATTAAAACAGTTTTTCTAATTTTACTTGAAACTAAAAAGTTATTCACAACAGATGCAGTTATTTTGTAACATTGCCCAGGAGAGAGCGAGAAGTGGCTTCTAGAGACCATTGCCAAGCCTTTATTACTATGAATATATAAAGCATGGCAGGGAATTTATATTCAGTGGCACACAGGGGTTTTTCTACCTTTCCTATTACTATTTGGTGTTTCAGAACTGGCGCGATCCACATAGGAGACCGAATCCTGGCTATCAATAGCAGCAGCTTGAAAGGAAAGCCTCTGAGTGAAGCCATTCATTTGTTACAGATGGCAGGAGAGACTGTCACCTTGAAAATTAAGAAACAGACAGATGGTGAGTGGGTCGAGAGCCACAGTTACGGATTTTCAGTGCATTTCTGTCCCTCTGTGTGTCTTTCTAGGGAAATGACTCTCCAGAGAGAGTACTGGAATATCTTCTTATTGAAATTTACTCTCAGACTTAAACTCCTTCCTCTGTCTTTAAAGCCCAGTCAGCATCAAGTCCCAAGAAATTCCCCATTGCTAGCCACCTGAGTGACCTGGGAGATGTGGAGGAGGACCCGTCTGCAGGACAGAAGCCGGGCAAGCTCCCCGACACATACCCGCCCACTGTGCCCAGCGTGGACAGTGCGGTGGACTCATGGGACAGCTCTGGAATAGACGCCAGCTATGGGAACCAAGGTATGTCCGAGCGTTGGGGAACAGAGGGCTTACTGTTGAAGCCTGTGTTCCTCAAAGATCTATCTTCTGCTCTTTGGGGAAAAAAAAAATCTTTGTTTATTTTACCTGTGTCTGCTTCAGGGCAACCAGATGGAACACACTGAATATGGTGGCCTTGCATTTTCTCCTCCTTAATACCGATAAGTCATGAACATTCATCAAACGCTAACAAGCCCCCATTAGGTCCACTGATGTCTGAGTGTTCAATTCAGAGCTTGTCCTTCATGCTTAGATTAATATGAGGCAAACAATAAAATAAAGTGGTTCACTGAAGACAGGCCCCATTCTTACTTTTTTAAGCAGGCGTTCCACAAAGATGGATTGGGGAGTGCTGAAGGTGTGCTTTAAGAGATGAGCCAATGATTTGTGGCCCCATTTATTCCTGCCTCCTCCTGACTTTTAATAGACACTTACACAGGTTTCCTGAATACCCACTGTGCGAGAGTTGTGACCACAATACATAAAAGTATATAGTAGATTTTTCTTCACGGGCATCAGCTTCACGTGAAGTATAACCTACATTAGAAGTTAAACCTCACTCACAGAATGTAAACACACAAAGTGTTAGACTGGATACAGACTCACAAACTAAAAGCTTCTTTTAAACATCTGTTTCTTTCCAATGATACGTAGCATGAAAAGAGAAGTGTGTCAAAAATTCTTTGTATTTCTCCTATATGGGATTGAGATATGATTGCCCCCATCTGGATCTCTGTTGAAAATATCCCTCAAGAAAAGGATGTTCCAGATTGCCCCTGCAGTGCCTAGAGAATATTTGAATTCCAGGTCAAGCCACAGCCACTTGCCTACCTGAAGGTGGACAGATTGGGCAGGAGTGTTTCGTTTTGTTTTTTAAAGATTTTATTTATTTATTTGACAGAGAGAGAGACAGCGAGAGAGGGAACACAAGCAGGGGAAGTGGGAGAGGGAGAAGCAGGCTTCCTTCGAGCAGGGAGCCTGATGCTGGGCTCAATCCCAACACCCTGGGATCATGACCTGAACCAAAGGCAGACGCTTAACAACTGAGCCACCCAGGCACCCCTGGGCAGGAGTGTTGACTGGGGCGTCCTGGCCATCTTCACATGTGCTGAAAGCTGTAGGTGGGCCACTAGCTACACAGAGGAATTTATTTGGAAGCAAGATATAACAGATACACCTTAAAGACGACGGCGTAAAGCCTTACAAATGCTCATAATCCCTTAGACCTTGCAATTCCATTTCTAGGACTTTATCCTAAGGAATAATTATATCAGAGGCAGACAAAGATGTTGTTTTAGGCATTGTTTACAATGTCTAAATATTAGTGAAAAGTATCAAGTGATAGGGAATTAAATAAATTTAGGGAATCTATACACACACACACAAACACACACACACACAGTTTACCTTCTCTTTTTTTGCCTGGTATAAATTCCAGCCTCCAAATCCCTTTTCTGCTCTGATTTAAGTTAGTCAGAGAATAAAATACATAAACCAAGAGTTGAGAACACATGTTTGGGTGCCGGGGTTTCTTTGTAACTTAGTTAACTGCTTTTTAGGAGGGTCTGTAACCAGTTCGCTCTCTTCCTGGTTCTGCTCGTTTTCTTCTCTCAGCTTACCTTTGCCTAGGTCACTCTGTCAAGTTCCATGAAGAGGGGAGGACAAGGAAAAGGAATATTTCAAAATCGTTGAGTGGTTACTTGTTAGAGATGATAGTGGAGTTCAGTGGAGAAAATAGTTTGAAGACCCAAAATAGAATTGGAGACTTTATTTATCTGGCAATTAATTTTTCCAAGTCATAATACCTTGTGACAAATTAGCTATGCCACCAGATAACTTATGTATTAATTTCTCATTGATCAAATTCTTGATTTCTCATTGCCCGTGAGTTGATGAGCCACCAAAAGTCTCTGATAAAGGACAGAAGTCAAATTCTATCAGAGTAGACTCCGAGGTTTGTTTATTAATGTGCTTGCTTATTTATTGTTTCTTAATATGGAGACTCTCTTGTTACACAGATTTTTTTGTAAGGATGTTACTGATTTTAATGAGTTCTGCCCATAAGGTAATCTGTAAGAACTTAGCTACTCTCAGGGCTGCCTGTCTGGCTTAGTCAGTGGAGCGAGCTACACTTGATCTTGGGGTCATGAGTTCGAGCCCCACGTTGAGTGTAGAGAATACTTAAAATGAATGAATACATTTAAAAACTAAAAAAATAATTTGAAAAAAAGAACTTAGCTACTCTGTCCTTTTACACCATAGGATGAGGACCCTGATTAGCATACTAAATATAGAGCCTTTCCCACATGAATAAAAAATGAAGAACCATTTATTATTCATGAAGCTTTTGAAAATTTGAATTCCTAGACAGAGACTAGTAGTCATAATAATATTAAATTGGGCATCAATAAGTTAGAAATCTTCATGAGGTTAAAGAGAGAAGATGGCAATTGCGAGCAAATCACGTCCTCCAAGACGAAAACGCAGTAACAATACTTCATATTTGTAAAACAGCGCTTCCCAAGCACTCATCTCAGGTCTCATAAGGAACATGGACGACGAAAGGCTGGTTGATCACAGGATCCCAGTGTTAGCAGAGCATTTCGAAGTCAGCTCGTGTGCGGACCCGAGTGCCCATGGTGACCAGGTGCTCCCTGAGGGCTGAGGCAGATCTCCCCAACCCGCGCACGGAGCCCAGAGTTCTCATTTGTATTGAGTGGAGATCTGTCTGCCTGTAGCTCCTGCCTGTTAGTCTCCATTCTACCCTCAAGGTCATTCAGAACTAGACTAAAGCCTCTTCCTTTTGACAGCCCTTCAGATAACTCAAAGACGGCTCTCATGCCTCTCTGAAGTCTTTCCTCCTCCAAACAAAATTGCCCTAGGTCCTTAAAGGTTCTTCACATAAAACTTACTTTTGAGTATCTTTATCATCCTGAGGGCCTCTCTTCTGAGTATGTTCAAGTTTAACTCTCTGCTTATTAAAGTGTAGCATCAGAAAGGAAGGTTATACAACAGTCTGACAGCCCAGAGCAACTCAAGCCTGTCACCTTCATCGCTGAAAATTTTAGAACATATGAAAGCAGCCTATCAACCTCAACATAGAATTGCGATGGTTGAATTCTGTGTGTCACTCATTTTGTGTTTATTGCTTACCAAGATCTCAAAGTCTAGCTTTTTTTTTTTCTTTTACTTGTGTTATTAGGTTAAACCAAGTCTTTCCAGATTGTGCGAGTGAAGTTGACTCTTTAAAAGCAAGGCACAGAACCACATTTTTTCCCCTGTTAAATACTATGTTGTGAGATGTAGGTGATCTCTTCAACCTGTACCTCCAGCCTCTCAGCAGACTCTCTACCATATACCAGGAAGACCTTGCAAATTCTTATTGTACCCTACAGTCCACAATAGCTGTCCCATTCCCAGTAAGATATCACACCCCCATGATGCGCATCTTCCTCCTTGGGCCCAATGTCTCTGCAGCCACATTCCTTATTCTCTGCTGCTTCTCCAAAATGTCAAATTTGCCCCATTCTTTCATTCAACAAATATGTAATGGCTGGCACAATATTAGGCCAAGATGCAGTGGATATACAATGATCGGCAAAAGATTTGTGGTCTCTCTTCTCATGGAAGAGGTAACCCAGCTGAAGGACCAGACAATTAACAAGTCCTACAGTACAAAGTATTAGTTAATGCAGAGAGAAATAGGATAGAGTGATCAAAGCTGGGGGGAAAGGGGTATGTTTACAGAAGTCTCACAGTGGGATGACTCTCAATTCTACTGTGCAGCTCTAGGATGAAAAACTTTTCTAGTCTGCCTCTGGGTCAGCTTCTTCCACTTCTCATTCTCCTGACCCTTATATTCATGCCCTTCTGCCTTATCAAAATCTTATGCTTTGGCCCCCTTCTGTCTTATTTATTCCTCTTTCTATTATTTTTTTAAGATTTTATTTATTTACTCATGGGGGACAGAGAGAGAAGCAGAGGCAGAGGGAGAAGCAGGGAGCCCAAAGCAGGACTCAATCCCAGGACCCCAAGATCACAACCTGAGCTGAAGGCAGATGCTTAACCGACTGAGCCACCCAGGTGCCCCTTTATTCCTCTTTCTAACTCAGAAAACCCTTTCCCTGGATTTAGCAAAGGTCAATCAATACAAGGGGAGAATGATAACTTGCTGGTACCTAGAGTCTGTCATTCTCATGGATGGTGTAGCTCTTTTGGTCTGTAATTCCTGACTCAACTCAGGTAGCTATGTTTTCTGTCTTATCCCACATTAATCTTTAGATATTTCTCTCTTTTGAGTGTACTTTTTTCAGCTTTATTGAGGTATAATTGACAAATAAAATTGTGTATATTTAACGTGTATAATGTGATGATTTTGATATGCACACATATTGTGAAATGATTACCACCATCAAGTTGATGAGCACACCCATCAACTTACATAGTTACCATTTGTGTGTGTGTGGTGAGAATGCTTAAGATCTACTTTATTAGCACTTTTCAAGTATACAGTACAATATTATTTTTAACTATAGTCACCATGCTCTACTTTAGATTCCCAGAACTCATTCATCTTATAAATGAAACTTTATGCCGTTAGACCAACATCTCTCCATTTCTCCCACTCCCCAACCCCTGGCAAACATATTCTATTTTCTGTTTCTAAGAGTTGGGTTTGACTTTTTTTTTTTTTAATTTAGGTTTTACATATAGGTGAGCTAATACAGTATTTGTTTTTCTGTCTCTCACTTATTTCACTTAGCATAAAATTGTCCAGGTTCATCCATGTCCTTGCAAATAGGATTTCCTTCATGTTTATGGCTGAATAATTTTCTGTTATGTATATATACTACATTTCTTTATTCATTCATCTGTCAATGGACACTTAGGTTGTTTCCATATCTTGACTACTGTGAGTAATGCCACAGTTATATCTCTTCACGATACCTACTATATTTCCTTTGGATATGTATGCAGAAGTGGGATTGCTGGATCCATTTTGAGGTCATTTTTATCATTTGTATTTTCTCAGGAAAAAAAATCTGTTTCGGGGCACCTGGGTGGTTCAGCCATCAAAGCATCTGCCTTCGGCTCAGGTCATGGTCCCAGGGTCCTGGGATTGAGCCTGACATCGGGCTCTCTGCTCGGTGGGAAGCCTGCTTCTCCCTCCCCCACTCCCCCTGCTGGTGTTCCCTCTCTCGCTGTGTCTCTCTCTGTCAAATAAATAAATAAAATCTTAAAAAAAAAAAATCTGTTTCATACAGGTTTTCAAATGTATTTACACACAGTTAAGAAATTTGTTTGATTGTTTTTATTTTCTTGGTTTCTAGATTTACATCCCCAATATTGTTCCATATTTGGTACATTTGTGTTTTTATTCTTTTTTCCCATGAGTATACTGGTAATGGTTTATTTTTATTTGGCATTTTTCCAAAGAACTGACCCTTGCATTTATTTATCAGTTCTATTCTTGTTTTCTAAAATAAATTTTTGCTTTTAATCTGATTAACTTTACTCCATTCTTAGATTTTCTGTTTATAACTAGAATTCGCTGCATAATTCATCTATTTCCATGCTTCCTTGTAGTTTTCATGAAGATTTTGATGGCTGAGAAGAGACCAACATTATGGAAGTGTTGAATCACTATTTGTACACCTGAAACTAATATTACACTAGAATTTAAATAAAAAATTAGGGGAAAAAAAGAGACACCAACATGTACAGTCAAAGAGCCCAACTTCCCTTTAATGTATTTAGGGAACACAACATAGTACATAAAGAGAGTAACACAGAGCAGAACACTGAGCATTTTCTCATTAATATCTCTTCTGCTCTCTACAAGCTCATGTTTTATCTCCTTTTATCATTTTGGTTTGCCAGTTTTCCGTGAGCTCTTATATCTCTGCTTTGATCTCTTGCTTTATAGAGATGATGGTTTCAGTGTGGATTTTTAACATTTTGTGATGATCTATTTGGTCATATTTATCATTTACTGCATGGCAGTCTTGTACTCATGAGTATCCTTCATCAGCTGTTGCTTTGTTTTTCTGTTCCTTCTCTCCTTTTTTTTTTTTTTTAATATTAACTTGGTATACATCTTATGCCAGTTCCTTTTGAATTATTGCTCATCTTTGAATGAGATGACTTCTTTCTAAATTGGAAGTTTGAAAGAAGGTCTGAGACAGAAGAGCCCACGTTGTGCTCCAGGCTAGCAAAAATTACTCCACAGTTCACAGTAGCCTGTAATGAGTGCATTCTTACTCAGCCCAGAGATTGGCAACTGTAGGCTGCCAACAATACAGAATTCCTCTCTGCTAGCCTGCCTCACTGATAGATTGCTTCCTGCAGTTAGTGGTGTATCTGTAGGTGTTGTCTTTCCACCCACCTCCCTGGCTTTACCCTGGTGCACTGATTCTGGGGAAATTCCTGCCACCAGCCTATATAATCCATTCTAGTGTTCCAAACAAAGCATTGTTGTTTTGCTCTTTGCCATGGCCCCTGCTTTGGAAGACTGGGCCCTCTCTGAAATCACTGGTAATAGGTGTCTCCTCTTAGCTTCTTATCACCACCTTCCACCCCCTGTTTGATTCATGGAATTTGATAACTTTTTTTTATGTATTTATGGTTTGAGATTCTAGTTTTGCTGAAGATGTAGTTTATGTTATTTGTCAACCCTTTCTGTTTTGAGGTGATTTCTAGAGAAGGTAGAGAACCATTTTGCTCTGCCATTTTAAAACCACATTCTCATCTAAACACTTTGAATATTTCTTGGCTAGAACAATTACAAATAGTTACATAAATGCCTGATGTGATTTTCTCATTCTTAACAAAACTCGATTTTTAGGAAACAAATTTGGCAGGGAATTATCTGGCTCGCTTTCCTATACTAAAATTGCATTCCAAAAATGAAAGTAATGGCAGGAGCTACAGTCCCAAAACTGTAGAGTTGAAGACTGAATTCCAAAACCATTCTGTGATTCCAAATTTTATGGATATGAACCAACATTATTTACTTCGCTTTTTAAAATTAATACTGAGTGTGAATTAAGAGCTACAAATGTAAGATATTAATCTGCCCAATATTGTAGTACTGAAAACCAAATAGTACGCTGTTGGAATATGAGAATTTTATAAGTATCTGAAGTATGGTTACCCTCAAAATCAAAATCATAGTACCAAGATTCCGTATGCTATTTGAAGTGCCAAAATTTGTGAAGACCTATTTTCCATGACACTAATGCATAAAACTAAACATTACTCTCAGTGACAGGAATCTAGACTGAATTTTATACTTTGTCTCAGTTGCTTTGGCTGCTATAACAAAATAGCAGAGACTAGGTGGCCTGAACAAAATAGAAATTCATTTTCCACTGTCTAAAAGGCTAGAAATCCAAGATCAAGGTATCAGGCGTGGTTTCTCCTGAGGTCTATTTCCTTGGTTTGCAAATGGTTGCCTTCTCCCTTCCTCACATGGCCTTTCTTCTATGTGTGCTCATCCTTGGTATCTCTTGTGTGTGTCCAAATTTTCTCTTCTTATAAGGACACCAATCAGATTAAACTATGGCCCCAGCGTATAACCTCATTTAACCTTAATTACCCCTTTAAAGGCTCTATCTTTAAATACAGTCACATTGATGGCTAAAGCATCGATATATGAACTTAGGTGCAGATATAATTCAGTCCATAACATACCTCACATTATGATACAAAGGATAAAAACAGATATTGAAACCTAGATTGAAAGAAGGAAAGAAGGAAGAAAAGAAAGAGGGAGGAAAAAAGAAAGGAAGATTTCCAATTCTAAATAAAAGGAGTAATTACTTAGGAAATACATTTTTTAAAATTACATCTATCTTTCAATGTGTTCTATTATCAATTTTGAATTTAAAATCTAGCTTCCAGTATCATCCCTGCATTTTAATTTAATTTTATGTGCTCACACCATCATTCAGTAAAAACAATTATATAATTATATTTCTGGCAGTTGGTTTTTCTTACATGTGGGCTGCCTCACTCATTCCATTCCTCCTATGGCTTTTAAGTTTGACTCCCTGTGTAAAGGGATATTCCTCAGGGCTCTGAACTTCTCAACTATGGCAAGCAGCTTGTCTTTACTTAATTTCCATCAGACATTCCCTATTTTATTTTATTTTATTTTTATTATGTTATGTTAGTCACCATACATTACATCATTAGTTGTTTTTTTTTTTTAAAGATTTTATTTATTTATTTATTTGATGGAGAGAGAGACAGCGAGAGAGGGAACACAAGCAGGGGGAGTGGTAGAGGGAGAAGCAGGCTCTCCGACGAGCAGGGAGCCTGATGCGGGGCTCGATCCCAGGACCCTGGGATCATGACCTGAGCCGAAGGCAGCTGCTTAACGACTGAGCCACCCAGGCGCCCCTCATCATTAGTTTTTGACGTAGTGATCCACGATCCATTTTTTTCGTATAACACCCAGTGCTCCATGCAGTACGTGCC
>NC_138373.1:114315251-114357693 GCF_054177405.1 Leptonychotes weddellii | reverse complement strand
GGGAAAGGCTCTCAGCTTTTCCCCATTGAGGATGATATTCACTGTGGGTTTTTCATAGATGGATTTTATGAGCTTGAGGAATGGTCCCTCTATCCCTATACTCTGGAGAGCTTTAATCAGGAAAGGATGTTGTATTTTGTCAAAAGACATTCCCTATTTTAAATTATGTAATCATCCTCCACCTACATCAGTTAGGGATTGAGTTCACTTACATATGAAAGAAAATACAAATGATGCTGTTTAAACGAGTTAGTTATTTTTCTCCCACTGTAGTAAAGACCCTGGATGAGGCAGGTGGCCCGCTGTGTCATTAGGACCCAGCCTCTCCTACTTCCAGCTTCACA
The DNA here is from genome assembly GCF_054177405.1 of Leptonychotes weddellii. Lineage (NCBI taxonomy): Eukaryota > Metazoa > Chordata > Mammalia > Carnivora > Phocidae > Leptonychotes > Leptonychotes weddellii. The sequence continues at coordinate 114,357,349 of NC_138373.1, read as the reverse complement.
TATCTCCCGTCTCTCCATTCATTGCTACTGTCTGTTGTGGAGGCTACTTTTAGGCACACAGGCTTGAGCGATAGAATGCAGAAAGGGCCCATAGCGCCCCCTGGCTGGATACAGACAGGCCCAACAGGGGAACCACCTTAAGATACCCAGGCACAGTCACCAAAAAAAAGGAGAATTCCAGAGGTTGCCACACCTCCTCACCTTCCCCCTTTAAAAAAGAAGCCCCCACCCTCTGCCCCAGGGCAAACAACCTCTCCCATCCTGTCCTGCTCCTGCTCTCTGGCTGTGTATTCAATAAACTTCTATATCCTTTGTTCTGCCTCAGGTGAATCCTTTCACTGCCCACACCATCTGCCTCCACCCAATTGTCACCCTACATTTGGAGGCCCTCCCAGACACCACATTTAGACACCACACCTTTGTTATAAAACCTTCATCAGGCCTGAAATATTTACTTCCTCACCATCTCCTTACTTTGAGTATATTACTATCAATGATCTTTTAAAAAAATAAACTATATCTAATCTTGCCCCTCCCTTAAAAAACAAACAAACAAAAACCCTCTTGATGGTTCTCTGTTGTTTTAGGATAACGGTACTCAGTTTAAACCAGAGTTCTTTGTAATCTAGTTCCCAACCACTCATCAATCTCATCTCCTGACAGTTCCTTGTAGTACCTTTTACTCTACATATCCTGAGCTTCTCGCTACTCGCCAAGCAAGCTTTGCTCTTTGGTACCACACAGCACTAGGTAGGTTAATCAATATGTTAATATGTTCATCAATCCCCACCTTTATCCATTCTAAATCAGTGGAGAAGTAGAAATGGAGTCAGCTATGGATTAAAATACCAACTCTTTTTGTTTTTTGGAGGGGAGGGTTTTTTGTTTTGCTTTGTTTTGCTAGAAAAGCTGGGATGGACATGCAGGCAGAATCAGTTGCTATCTCCCTACTCCTAACCCAAGTCTAGATGTTGGGATTTGAATGAGAGGGAAGTCAGATCTACAAAACTAACTGTAATCCAGCATATCAGTTGGATTGATTTAGCTGAATAGAACTGAATACCCTAATATTAGAGTGACTTAAATCATTTTTTAAAAGTAGGCATTTCAGAGCTGGCATATAACTCCACAGTGTCCTCGAAGACCCATGCTCTTAAATTTTTCTTCTTTATTATGCCTAGCACTTGGTTACCAGGGTACCAGTTATTTCACCTACATTCCAGGCAGCATGAAAGAGAAGGAAACTGAGATCTTGAGAGGTTGAATGGCTTAGCACATAATAAAAGTGACGGGCATCTGTATTTATTAAAACCTAATTATGTTTGCGAGTTTGTGTATGTTATTCTCAGTTCTCATGTCAAGCTGGTGAGGCACCTATGTATGGTTATCCCTATCTTACACTGAGGTGAGTTGGTGAGGCTACAGAGCAAGGAAGTGGCAAAGCTGGGATTTGGACCCATGTTTCTTACTCAGTCCCTGTGTCAGCACAGCATGGACCCAGGTCTTTTGAGCCTATACCTAACCCAAGGATATTTGAATTTTATCCCCTCTTCATGCCCTGCTTTGTTGTAATGCAATAATCATTTAATATTGCTTACTAACACAAGGCACCCTTGGTGTAGGCAGACACGCTTTTCCGGAAGAGGTGTTTCCCGAGTGACGAACAATGCTGCCCATCTGCTCAAGGCCATCCTTATACTCTTGCCCAATCACCAAGAACTACTTGCAAACAACAGTTGGGAGGAAAATCAGAAAGTTAATCTGTCCAGTTTAAAACATGTTGGAATTTCCCCAGGGAACCGATTGATCAAACAGGTTAATGCTTATCAGAAAAGGATACTGTCCAGAGGACACCACCATTTGGCTCTTCGCAAGTTGAAAGCTAGTTAAGGCAAGTGAGGCTTCCCCTACCTCTTTTTGTATCACGAAAAGGGAGACTTCATTTATTTGGGGGGTTGGTTTCTCTGGTTGGGAAGGAGAAAATGGATAGCCTGTAAGAGAAAGTCAGGAGAAATGCAGTGATTTGCAGCACTCCCCTTCAAGAAGAGACCCGTGCGTTTCCTTAATTCAGCGCTTTCAACAGAAAACAGCACATTGATCACACAAAATCTCTTCCCAAATGGCTAGCCGTACTTCTGTTATTACCCAGGAAGAAAATGAGATATCAAACTGTAAATATTTTCTCTGCGCCAAGGACTCCTAATGCTTGGTATCCTAAAACAGAAGGTTCATAGAAGGTTCTTGCAGCTGTGGGCATTCCCCTGCATTCTTGAGATCAAGTCCTTTTGATCAGAGCATTATCCTTTGGGCATCCTGCTTCCTCTGCACTCTATTAGTAAGGATGACATTATAGGTTCTAACAAGTGGAGGGAAAGTGAGTAAGACGAAACAGGGATGCCTTGGTGACAGTCATCTTATGTGATACGCTCGTTTCATTGTATATGAAAATGGCAGCCAAGGCCTGTTTGTTGTATTAACTATTTTGGGTTTTGGGGGGGTTTTTGTTTGGTTTTTGTCTTAATAGATTTTAAACACAGTAAGAAATACATATTATATTGCAACCTGGTACACACACGTAAACACATACAGACCACACACACACACACATATACAGTGGGTCACAACCCGAAATGGTGGATGGAGCCATGTGTCATGATTATAGCACACGCTATAGAGTCAGACCTGCCCGAAAGCCCCTGCTCTCCTATTTAAACCTCCCAAAGGGGGACACCTGGGTGGCTTAGTCGGTTAAGTGTCTGCCTTCGGCTCGGGTCATGATCTCAGGGTCCTGGGATCGAGTCCCACATCGGGCTCTTTGCTCAGCAGGGAGCCTGCTTCTCCCTCTGCTGTGCTCTCTCTCTCTCTGACAAATGAATAAATAAAAAATCTTTAAAAAAAAATAAATAAACCTCCCAAAAGAATTTTGAAAAACCGCATACCCCGTCACACATTTAAAGTTGTCATCTCATTTTTTTCTCCCCAAATTTAAATACTTGCAAAGACTATAATTTCTAGCTGGTCATTAATATGCCTTAACATATTTTTGTCAAAATCGGGAACCATGGATTTAGCTCAAATTTGTGGAAAATGTCCACTTTATAACCCAATTGCCAAAGCCATTCCACCCTGCCTCACCTATCAAGCTAATCGGACTGAACTCCCTGTCAGAAAGGAAGTCAGTTTTCATTTTATAATTCCAATAAACATAATAATGTGCCCACCTCCCACCCCGACAACTGTTTTGAATTCTAACTCTGAGATGCAGAGAGACAGGTGGTTGGGGGGCAGGGGAAACCTTACCAGGAGTCTGTGCCTGGTTGAATTAAGGCGCTGCTCCCCGGAGACCTTCTCTCAGGAGCGGGGCTTTCCCAAATTATTCCTTGATTTGACGACTGGGGGTTTTTGCTGTCCCAGAGCCAAGCTCCTTCAAAAGGTTTGAGATGCATAAGAAATGTGTCTTTCATTTGTAAAGTGACAGAAAAACAACTGAGAAGGGAGAGCCAACAGATCTTGGACCCTTGGTTCTTTTCGGTGGGGTTGATTTTGGGAAGACGTGCTTAAGGACCCTGAGGGTCTAAGAACTGATGCTCCTAAGGTTATGACTGGAACCCCCGGGGGAGAGTTTGCAGATACCCCTACATACTTGAACCACTGTTCTAAGTCTTTAGTATGCTCATATGTAAAATGCAAATAATAATAGTACTACCTTTGAAGAAGGTTATGAAGAATAAAGAAGGCGATGCAAATCAAACACTTAATGAAGTTTCAGGTACATAAGTACCCACTCTGTGATCCCTATTGTTACTGCTGTCACCATTCTTATTCCACCCCTCTTTTTACTAACAATGTCATTTCTCATCGTGATTAAGTCATCCTCGGGCCCATCCCTAACATTTGTGGGCCCCAGCCCCGCAGAGCCAAGCTCCATCCACACCCCTGCAACCAGCAGCCGCTTAGCCACTCCTTGGGCCTGGAACCCACATCTGGTGGCAAATTCCACTCTCAAAAAGACAGACTTGGGTAAGAAGCCCTCACGCATCCTGTAGGTGGACACAGGATATCTGGGCAGGAAGTTCAGCGTTCTGACTTTCTAGAACTTGCTCTAGAAAGGGTTGGATACAGGTCTTGGGGGTACCTCCCCCTGGCCCAGCAGATTTCTTGCCCAGAGAGAGCAGGGCAGGAGCCCTAATAAAAACAGGTCCAACACAGTGGGCTCTCCTGCTTGGGTCTAAAGGTCTTACCTCAGAGCTGTTGTTGGAATCAGTTAACATAATGCGTGTGAATGTGTTTTGCCTCTAAGACTTGAGTGTTATCATATGGCCTTTCTGATCCCAAATTCAGTTAACATCAGCTGCCTTGAGTGAACTAATAGAAACCGCAGAAAAAGACAAATTACCAAACAGACCCTCTCCAGTCCTTCTCAGAAACAGAAGGTGACACCTGATTTTTGTTTCAGGCTCTGGCTTTCAGGCCTCAGGCTACAGCTTCAACACTTTCGAGTGGAGGGGTCCAAAGCAGAGAGGCAGCCTGTCCCCAGTCACTAAGCCACGAAGCCAGACTTACCCAGACGTGGGGCTGAGTAATGAAGACTGGGACCGGTCCACAGTCAGTGGGTAAGGTTTTCATCAACCGCTGCCTGTCCAAACTGCTTCGCGGCCATTAGCCCAGATCTGAATCTGTCTACTTCCGGTGGCACATATTGCTAGCATCGGGAGCATGACAGGAAGCCCCACACCCGCCCCTGGCAGGGTTCAGAGACCCGTGCCTGCCCAGCAGGAGCATGGTATCACCCCACGGCAAGGCAAGAGCTCAGTTTCCCCTAATGAAAACAATAGTAGCACATGGGAAGATCTGTATCTGTAAACGCTGTCCTCACTCTCTGACTAGTGTCCTCTCTTTTCCTTTAAAAGTTTGCTTCACGTTAATTTACATAAAAAAAAAATACATCAAGGATCCCATAGTTTGAATTGAGATATATTTTAGCATTTTGTTCCTTACCAAAATATTTTAAGGAAATTCATAAAAACCGGTAGCCCTTAAATGATCTATACTGATATTTATAAGTGAGAAAACATTTTTCTCTTGGAAGTTTGACTTCTCTGTCACCAGGCAGAGCAGCTGAAAGATATTCCCCCATGGCGCCATGCTGATGCGGTTCATTCTACAGTAGCCATGAAAACTCAAATTCAGTTAGTAAGACCGTGGTCCTTCCCTCTGTTCTTGGAGATACTTTGCATTTCCAAAAGCAGCCTCACTTGGAGGTTACAGTTGGAAGAAAGCCAGATCCCAAAAGGATCTCCCATTTTTTGGGTGTGTGTGACAGGAAAGAGAGAGATTCTGGATTATGTCTGGCAAGTTCTCAACCCGGACTGTGCTTTTTGATGACAGTTTCACAGGGGCTCCTGACAATTCGGAGGCTGAACAAGAGGAGAACTTCTGGTCCCAAGCACTGGAGGATTTGGAAACCTGTGGACAGTCGGGAATTCTGAGAGAACTCGAGGTAGCCTCGGTCCTGCTACTTACTTTTATTGTTTCTACATTCATTTTTTTTTTTTTTTTGGTCCTTTTGAGTTTGCATTTATCACATCAGTTCATTTAAAAGCTTTAACCCCTTTCCACAGGAGAAAGCTGACAGGCGTGTGTCTTTGAGAAACATGACTCTCTTGGTAGCTACCCTTTATGTTTATATTTTTGCTTGTGAAGCTGCCTTCCCTGCCCCCTTGCCGTCCGGATAGCAATTTGATTTTATTCAGTGCAGTTGAAAGTATTTATTTCCCCACTTCCACCCCCCACCCCGAGCTTACTGACTTGTGGCTTCTGCCATCGCTCCCTGCTAACCTTTGACTGTACCTGTTTGCCACCAAGTCGCTGGGGAGGGAGCTAAGCCCCCCAGCAGTGGCGCATCTCATTCTCGGAGCTGCTTTAGAAAGGTTTCTTTGGCATGTTTTCATTTGTACCTGGTATAGCAATTAATTTGATCGTGAAGAGGAACATAAGAGGAAATTTTATTTTATTTTGTTTCGTTTTGCCCTTAAAGTAGATGACAATGCAGCTGGTGAAAAAGGCCAGTCTGTGTGAAAAGCAGCCAAAATATTACACAGTACTTTGCTGTTAATTGCAAATCCTGATTCCATATTAACTTAGTGTGAATTCTGGGAGTTGTGGCGAGATGGAACATAATAGCCGGACTCCTGGTGAGTTCTTTAATCAAAGCCATGAATTTGCTGACAATATTCACACTTTGGTCTAGGAGGTCCTGGACTGTTTCCTTTTATGTTCTTTTAAATTTTCTGAGCTGTAAAAAATAGAGTGGCAAAAGTCTCATTTTTATTTTGATGTCATATGAGGTCCCCAAGTCACCATAAGGAATGTGAATGGCATAAGTGGGTGAAATTGCAATTCTAAAACGAATACTCATCTTTGTATTATTTTGCTTCTCAATTGCATGTGTGGATATTTGATGTGATTCTAACGTTTGTGAATCTGCAAAGAGAATTATGAAGGAAAATATTAGTTTGAATTTATAAATATAGTATTACCTGGCATGAATTGAAACTTCAGAGCACAGGTGAAGGGCCTGGAGATGGACAATGCTATAAAACTGAAATAAATTAAGACATTAGCAATTGATTCCTTTTTAGGCAACTTTCAAAAAGAGTAAAATGCTTAAGTATCAGCTGGCTTATTTAAACTTTTACCACTTCCTGTACCTAGAATGCTTAGCAGAAGGGGCCCAACTGGATAATGAGCTCAATTCACAATTCTTGAACATACCCTTGCTTTTGAAAGCATGTTTGGCTCATACGCCTCCTTCACTTTGCATTTTGATATTTCTCTTTTAAAGCAGCAGCTATTCTTCTAATAGCTTCTTTTATAGCAGGTAAAACAAGGGTGATGTAAAAAGTAACACAATGAGATTGGGTTTTCACCCAGAAGTTGAGTTATCTAAAATGAAAACAACATCTATGAGCATAGAAGTTATGTTGCAATAGCCTAGAAACTTTTTCTAACCTAGCTTCAGGCAGGTGTAGCCCTTAAAATTATAACTCCAGAAGGGAAATGGGTTGAATTTATAAGCCAAAAGGAAATTAAAGCCCTCAACAAGGAAGAATGATTGGCAAATCTATAAATTAAAGTCTTACTTATACTTGTATAAGATTCATTTACTAGCTTAAATGAACTCTGATTGCGTGATTGTAAATGTTACAATGCAAAAAAGTATTATTGGAGCAAGTTCCCTGCATATGAAATTTACGTCCAGTATTAAAAGTTACAGCGTACTATAACCCTAATAAATGTAGAAGATTAGCTAAAATGAGAAATGATTACAGTTGAAATGGAAATGAAAACTATACTTGGCATTCTCCCCGTTAGCTAGCAGTTATTTAGGTTCAACTTTAGCACTGAAAAATGTACAGTTTTAACAAAAGAGAAAAATTCAGACTAAGACTTTGGACAAGTTACTTAATCTGTCTTATCAGATATTTATTCTTCTATAAAATAAGGGGATTATAATGATTAATGCTTATATGGCACTTAACACAGAACATAGCACTTAATAATTGTTCAATAGAAATTATTATTTTTGCCATTTTTATTAATGAACACTGCCTTAACTGTTTTTTGTTTAATATAGGAAGAAGGCTTAACTAAATTCAGCTAGTAAACCCTTGAACATATCCCGCTAAGTTTTATGTGTATCAGTTACCTCATTGATAATGGGTCAGGGGATTATAACTATACACTATGAATTGTGCAAAATGGGAACAGGCAATAGATAATCCTGAAGTGAAAACAAATCTTAGATAATTTAAAATAATTATTTTAAACTTTATTTTAGTTTTTATATTTATGTTTTAATTTTTATATTGCTTCATAGTAATTGAAGTTCACTTTTTTTTTTAAGATTTTTTATTTTTTTATTAGACAGGGAGAGAGTACAAGCAGGGGGAGCGGCAGGGAGAGGGAGAAGAAGGCTCCCTGCTCAGCAGGGAGCCCTATGTGGGTCTCGATCCCAGGACCCCGGGATCATGACCTGAGCCGACGGCAGACACTTAACCGGCTGAGCCACCCAGGCGCCCCTTGAAGTTCACTTTAAACAAAGCAGTCAAGCCGTGCTTTGAAACCTTGCCTCCATCAGAACTCTTTCTAGGTCAGTTTGGAACTTCTGTAGTGGCCAAAGCTCAAACCATTATCTCCCTATTGTAGTGATTAAGTATTTTACCTCCAACGTGTTTCCCACTGATCCCATGAAAAATGAATATAAAAAATAGATGTGAACAAAGCCAATAACTTGTCTAAGTAGGTAAAAAACCATAGATGGATGGTCACCACTGCAAGAAAATAATCACTGGGTGCTGTCACTTACAGTGGACAAACAGAGAAATGCTTTCGGTGAGTTAAGTGCCATAAAATAAAGGATGTCCCATGACACCAACAAAGCCAGTAGTCAAAAACTTTCCATTTTAAAAGGAGGTTTAACTGAAATAAACCATAATATGGATAATCCACATTGGCTTACATATTAGGGTTTTTTTTTTTAAATCTCCTAAAAAGTCAATTTTATATGTTTCAACCGAATACTTGACTGGGAAGCAATCCAGCCTGGTAGTCAAGAATAAGGATTCTGGAATCCGAGTGTGAGGGCTGCAATCCCAGACTCTTGGGCAGCTTGCTCACCTTATCCAGGCATCCCTTTCCATGACTGAAGTGGGGAGGTGTGATAACTCTAATACATATCATAGAGACTTACCACAAGTATTAAATGACATTCTACAGACACATATATATGGTACTGAGCACATGTTAGTGGTCAACGACCAGTAAGGTTTTTCTTACGACTAAAATTTTCTTTTTCAAAGTCATCAATACGATAACTAACCTAGTCAGGATATTGATAAGATAACTGGTTTTGTTCCTTTTTCAACAGAGTCATAGATACATGTACATGTGTGCCAATATTTGGCTGCAATTCAAAGATCTCTCTTTTTTTAAGATTTTATTTTATTTATTTATTTGACAGAGAGAGAATGAGAGAGAGAGCACATGAGAGGGGGGAGGGTCAGAGGGAGAAGCAGACTCCCCGCCGAGCAGGGAGCCCGATGCGAGACTCGATCCCGGGACTCCAGGATCATGACCTGAGCCGAAGGCAGTCGCTTAACCAACTGAGCCACCCAGGCGCCCTCAAAGATCTCTTTACTGGTGTGTGTGTAGCCGAACACCAGGTCACTTGGAATTACAAAATCTTAGTGAGATAACAAATGAAAACTCGATCACATTGCAGTGTTCCCTCTTAATCAATAATTTTAGATGGTGCCCTTGGCTCATTTACTACTTGGGTGACCTTGGGTAAGTCAGCTTCTGTGTGCCTCAGTTTCTGCACCTACAAATTGGGAGTCATAACAGTGTCCATCTGAAAGTTGTTGTGTGGCTTAAGTGGGCGAATGCAAGGACTCAACAAAGGACGCTCTGCTACTTTTAGCATCAGTATGAATGTAAACCACTAGATCACAGCGTAGCCAGCAACACAGCATGTGGGGTTTGTTTTCTGGTCCATGACCTCAGGCAGACTCACCAGTGCCGGTTTACCATCATCATTCAACCATCCTACCAAGGAGGATGGAGCTGCCTTACAGACATGTTTTCAGAATTTTAGCATCCTTTAACCATGAGATATGAACATCCTCAACATGACATTGGTTTCAGATGCTTTTTTAGTTTCACTTCCAAGATTCAGTCATATTTTGGGTCTAATCTTGCTTCTCCTTGCATATGAACATTTTTTAAAAAATATTTATTTGTCAGGGGAAGAGAGAGAGAGCACAAGCAGGGGGAGCGGCAGAGGGAGAAGCAGGCTCCCCACTGAGCAGGGAGCCCAATGCAGGACTCGATCCCAGGGTCCGGGGATCATGACCTGAGCTAAAAGCAGACACTTAACCAACTGAGCCACCCAGGTGTCCCACATATGAACATATTTGAATCTGAACAAACTTCCCTGTTCACTGGTAAAATCCAATCCAAGTTTCCCAGCTTTTGAGCAAAGGGTTGAATCCAGTAGCACAATAAATGATTACTCTTTGACCTTTGACGATCTCCCACAAAGACCGTTTCTTTTTTTTTTTTTTAAAGATTTTATTTATTTTTTAGAGAGCGAGTGAGAGAGAAACAGCATGAGAGGGGAGAGGGTCAGAGGGAGAAGCAGGCTCCCCGCTGAGCCGGGAGCCCGATGTGGGACTCGATCCCAGGACCCTGGGATCATGACCTGAGCCGAAGGCAGACGCTTAACCATCTGAGCCACCCAGGCGCCCTACAAAGACCGTTTCTAAGAAACGTGGACCTACGCCAAATGGTGTGGAGACCTAGCTGGTTCTACAAGCTTCTGGGACAGGCCACGTGGCCAAAGAAAGACAGTGTACCAGTGGTAGTCGGGCAGCATTGGCTATTGCCTTTCTATCAGTAGCCCTGTTTTAGCCCATTGTTACCTCTAGGCGGGGCTAGAGGCAGCATTGCCAATAGAGACCGCCTGGTTCCATTGGAAAGTTCTTAGTCCATTTCTTTTTTTTTTTTTAAAGATTTTATTTATTTATTTATTTATTAGAGGGCGAGCGAGAGAGAAACAGCATGAGAGAGGAGAGGGTCAGAGGGAGAAGCAGGCTCCCTGCTGAGCCGGGAGCCTGATGTGGGACTTGATTCCAGGACCCTGGGATCATGACCTGAACCGAAGGCAGTCGCTTAACCAACTGAGCCACCCAGGCGCCCTCTTAGTCCATTTCTGTAAGATAAATTGAAGTTGCTTCATGAATCCCATCTTTAGAGCCCACTCAGTGGAAAGTTAATGCTTAAAATGTAGTTTGCAGTAAGCAAATGTTATAGCTTTTCAATTTGCCTCAAAACTGCCAGGGGTGGTATTGGATTAAAAAAAAACCAATGGCTTAAGTACTTTAGTTGGATTTGAGATGTGCATTATAAATGTCACTTGTAAAGCATTTTCCCAGACTTTCATAGTTCAATTAGTACGTCCATTCTCCGGCCTTTGGTTGTGCCCTGAAGAGACTGTACTTTGGGCAGAAGGAAAAATGTGCTTAGTATTGAGCAACCAAACCCTTTTCTTAGTCCGCGGCTTAATTGTTTCTGAAAATTGTCAATGCCACAGGCAACAATCATGTCGGGGAGCACGATGAGTTTGAATCATGAGGCCCCAACACCTCGCAGTCAGCTGGGGCGACAGGCCAGCTTCCAGGAACGGAGCAGCTCGCGGCCGCATTATAGCCAAACAACTCGGAGCAACACCCTGCCCACAGATGTGGGCAGAAAGTCTGTCACCCTGAGAAAAATGAAACAAGAGATTAAGGAGATCATGTCCCCAACTCCTGTGGAGCTGCACAAGGTCAGGATGCTTTCTTCCCTCTTCTTTGTCCCATTTAGCAGCCATTCTGCCCAGTGTGAGTGCCGGGGTGCGAGCATGGAAATGATGCTCTACCTCGGGCTCAGCCAGGGACGGAAGCCAGAGAGAGCCAAAAGGCACATCATCAGAGACTCGGTTCTCAAAATGTGATCTTTGGGAGGTTATCCTGTAGAGCAGGGACAATTCGCTTTGGAGCAATGAATTTACTAAAAATGTAGTCATGGCCAAAACCTTCTTACAAAAGTTGGAGGCTTCGGTATCCTGTGGAGTTTAGATGAATTGGTTTGTCATTCCAACCTCTCTGGAAGTGGGAGAAGGATTTCCTAAGGTGTCATACACTCGTAGCTTCACTGAAAAGGAGTTTCAGGTTGAATGTAGGAATGCTTAATCTTTAATGACAGACTTAGCAGATGGTTATATTACGCAGAAGACATGAAGTTCTCTTCGAGACATAATTTAGAGTCTTGGGTCAGGACAGGGCGACTCCTGGTATGTTCCATCTCGGCCTGTGATGGTCGCCTCACCTGACTTCATGGAAGAATCTACTGTGCCACACAAAGCCGAGTCTCAGTTGCTGGCAGAGTTTGAACAAGGCAGATGCAAGTGACAGTGTTTGCAGAATCCCGGAGCAAGGAGAGCAGAGGTCAGGGGGCGTCTCTGATTGTCTTCCGCAGAACTAATGCTTTATTTTTAGTTAATACGTAAAGATGTATAGACGGCCATAATCTCACCCCACTTTTCTTGAGAACCAAGACCTTCTCTGTAGTTAATACTCTGTTGATGAGAATTTAGTTATTTGTCTTATCCAGAAAAGCAAGTAAATGTTGGATGGAGAGGAGGTAACAGGCCAGCCACTCCCTTTTTCCTCTGAAGTCTTCAATTTCCCTAAGCACCCTTTAAAAGATATTTTATATCTTTTTGCAGCTATTTATTTTGCAGCTGACAAAGGTTGTGGTGAAAGAGAGACTAGAACGGGAAGTTGAGTTCTCAACCTTGTGTTCCAATCCTGGGGTGACTCTTTTACCACTCATTCATCCCGATGGTGCCCTCAGGTGTCTAAGAATACTGCCCGCCCCCTTCTCAAAAATTCTCCTGCCCAGGCAGAGCGGAGCCTGCTTGATAACCGCCCCCCCCCCTTCAGCCCCAAAGGGAAAGGATACCAGCAGGTACTGAGTTCCTATTATATGCTATAATCTTTGTATTTTTAGCCCTTGCAATAGCACTTCTTAGCAGATATGTATTAGCCCCGTCTACAGGGTAGGGAAATAGCAAGTATAAAATAGAGTCATTTTTCCTTCTAGAGTGAGGCATTTGCCTCAAAGGGAGATTATTGATAATCCGCCAGTACAGAGACCCGTCGGCCCATCCCTCCTGCACTGAAAGCATTTAGCAAAGATAATGATGAGAAATTGGGTGTGCAGATCATTAGAGCTGAGGCTTAACAAGAGTGCCTGTGCTGAAAATCGATCTTATTTTTTTAAAAAGGCCTCCTCCGCATGCCAGTACAATGGGTGGCAGAGTGGGGACTGGTTGGAACATCTGTGTGGCAGAGTGTGACCTGGGAGGCCACCGGATCACGCACACGGATGGGCCAAGACCTAAGCCGCGGGATGCTGCTTTTTGCCCTCGCTTCATCTCCCCTCAGTGGTGGCAATAAGTGCGTCTCCCATGTAGCATCTCTTTTCTTCTGAATTGGTCCCAAACAAAATAGGACTCTCAAAAGTCGGGGGTGTCCTGGGCATCCTAAGGCACACAAAAAAAGATCTAGTGAAGTGAAAGGCAGCCAGGGAGTGTGCAGCCTGGCAACATGGGATTCTGGGAGTGGTGTCTGCTCACATCCCGGGTATCTTTTCCTTTTCTAAGTGATTCAGTGCTTCTGTCAGGCCATCCACATGCTGGCTGTTAAATACGTTCTCCGGTGCTGAAGTGCATGAAAGGAAAAGTCACTTGAACTGCCGGCTGTGCCCGTCTCCTGCACATGGGTGACTTTTGAACACTGCAGGATTGCCTGACTCCATGAAAAAACAACAGTGACTTGTTGATGGAACTGAGTTGTCCTCCCAGTGGGGTGCTACTAGCTTATAGGGGTTGTTTTTTTTTTTTTTTAGCTTATTTTTCCCTTGTAAAAATGAGGGAAAGGCACTCTGGTGGATGGTGGCATGGAGAAGGGCCAGGGAATTAGAAAAACATTCCTTCTTCAAGTTGAAGATAATCCCAAGCTGGATGCACAGCTTGAGGAGTGGAATGAGGGCTGGTTTTCAGTTCCCTGAGCCCCCTTGGTGGCCATTTCCAAGTGGATCTGGTGGAGGAATTCCCAAGGGGCTGCAAAGACCAGGGTGGAGAGGCCGGATGAAGTCGATAGCATACCAGGCCTGGTGTCATTTTCCAGCTGCCATCTCTCTCATGGCTGTTGGCTACTTGGTGAAATCTGTCTCCTTGAGGGCAGGTGGCAGATCTGGTCATGTCTGAGCCAGCACCTACAAACTCATACTATGCTTCATGAGAAGCTGGATCCAGAGAATGTGAATGAATGGGCAAGTATCCATCCTCATTCCGGGAGAGAAAAAAAATAAAAAGCAAAAGCATCTCCATCTCTGGATGACGGGTTACTAACATCATCTTCCAACATGAAGAATACAGTGTGGGCTTATCTTCCAGTTTCTTGGGTTTCAGCTTTTTTCCATTGTTTACCCATGACTTTCCATCCAGTCCTCCTTGCCATTCCTTCTCTTTCTTCAGACCTTCAGAAATTCCCAGCTCAGGTCAGGGTCTATATGGTTTTCTTTCATTTCACATCATCTGCTGTGTCTGAGGCCCTTCCAGGTCTGGGCAAGTCTTCCTTCAAGTTGTCTACATCCACTCCTGAACTCTAAAAGCTAGTTGTCCCTCATGACACTTGGAACAAACATAGAAACACAGCCCCACTTCCTTTTTTGGCTGTGTAGGTGGGAAAGGGAGTTAGAACTGGCAAGATGATTTGATATTTAGTAGGGGGTGAGGGGATGGTGGCGGAGGGGGTCACAGGGAAGTGACACTCAGGTCCCCTTTACTGAGTATTTGTTGGCTGAGATGATCTGAAACACATCTTACCTCACAATTCAGGACATGCAAACATCCACACTCATAGACGGAATGAATCTGAAACTTGACTGCATGGTTTATGTCAAACATTTTCTATTTTTAATTTGTTCTTTTTTCAAATACTATCATATTAAGCTGATTTCAAAATTTATTAATGGGTCTCAATCAAAAGTTTGCAGACTACTCCCTTAGTAGTTTGGCATAAAAACCTCCTTTAGGTTTTGCTAACAGAGGTGATTATTCTGTTTCAGTGAAATCATTGGCAGCAGCTGGGTGGCAGGGGAAAAAGGAAATGAGGTTGCATCTTTGGCCCTGCAGGTTCTGGGTTTTATCTTTCAAATGAATTCTGGTTTGTACTATAGCTTATCACAGATTCTTTCTCTTTACAGATAAGGAGTGTGATCTTAGCTATAGTTCATTGATAACACTTTCTTTCCCTTCTGCTGCTTAAATATCCTTTATGTCCACTTGATCTACTTCTGAGATGAAGTCTAGCTTCACTTCTTTGCATACTTTAAAGCAAAAAGATTTCTTTTTCTGTAGAGTAGAAAGTTTCCCCACATTCAGAACACTTGGGCATTTCCTTTTGCCCTGTCATTTGTGTTTTTAAATAAAATTATATTCCTTAACTGTATCCAGCTATTTGTATTTATCATTTTACAGAAAGGCTTTAAAATTCCTTGTTCAGCATCTCTGTTTATTTATGGCTGCTGGTGGCATGACCCTGGGACATTGAAGTCATCTATTAGGACCCCTTTTATTTCTCATAGCAGCTTTGGCTACTCTCAACTTTTTCCCCAGCCAAGTTCACCTTGCATTTTCAATGTATCTGAATGCTTTGAGAAGGGAGCTTTGTTTTTCTTGATATGAGAAAGTTGCTCTTGTCCTTGTAAGGAGTGTTACTTTCAATGCCTAATGGAAGCTTCTTTTGCAATATTCTCCCCAAGTCAGGAAGAGAGGCTCAGCACTAGGAGGAAATATGAAATAGAAGAACGTATCTTATTCAGACACATGGGTCTTTCTTCACCAGACATTTGGAGTTGGTACTCAAGATCAAACGAGTCCTCATGGCAGGCCTCGACCTTCTCCAAATAGCTGGTGTCGAATTGTCTTACTGTGGAAGTCCCAAGAAGCTAAAAATGACAAACTGAATATATGCACCTTCTGCTCTTGCCTACCCTTCATTGCTAGCCCCAGTTTCTCTTCCTCCAGGCAAGGAGGGGTAAATTAGAAAGAACACAGACTTCGTCGTCAGGCAGACTGAGGTCTGGTCACAGTCTGACAGGCATCAGCCACGTCCCTTTTCGGAACCTTGGTTTTCTCCTTTAGCAAAGGAGGGGGCAGGACCCTGCCTGGGAGAGGAGCCTCAACAAATAGCATTTCCCCTGGGGAAGTCACCGTCCTTCAGAGTCTTGCCTCAGCCAAGCAGTGTCAGAAACCCAGAACATGAGGTCTCCACGGCCTCCCAGCCTAAAAAGCAGATTCAGCCTCAGAGGCCCTGAGATGGAGAAGTAAACCGGACTAGGAATCTGTGTACAGACAGATGGATGCGTGCCCATTTACCAGTCACTGCCGCAGTCTGACGGGCATATGCTCTCCCTGTAGAACCGGGGCCAGCTGATCATCAGAAGGTTGTTGGGGGAACGTGGAATTGTGGAATAAGGGTTGGAGTCTGCATGTATGTTTTAAATGAGTAAAATGGATCATTCCCTCAGCTTCCTTTGTCTGTGATTCTGTGAAAACAAACTTTTCAAAATGTAAAAGATATAATTCTTTTTTTAAAGATTTATTTATTTATTTGAGAGGGGGGAAGGGCAGAGGAAGAGAATCTTAAGCAGACTTCCTGCTGAGCCTGGGGCCTGTCACAGGGCTAGATCTCACCACCCTGAAATCATGACCTGAGCCGAAATCAGGAGTTGGTCACTTAACCGACTGAGCCACCCAGGCACCCCGATATAATTCTTATAAAAATGATTGGCTTGTGTCTAAAATTTTCATATGCTTGTTTAACCCTATGAAGGGTAAGGACAATGGGATGATAAAGCTTGTTCAAAGGGGTGATAAGTCTCAGTCAGTGAGGGGGAGAAAAAGCAAGAATGCTAGAATAAGATTTCCAAGTTAGGATTAAAGCTGCCCAGTGACTTATAGGGAAATAAAAGCCAAGCCTTTGAGGTCATCTTTTCATTGCAACTCTCCCTGGCCGAGCTCAGTCTGCATCTTACTACTTTTCAGCAAGTGGCCATCTGCCTTTGCAGGGTCCGAGCTCTGAGCACTAGAAAGGTAAGTCCCAACAAAGTTGCAGCCCCCCAGGCTCAGATGACCCTCAGGCAGTGTCAGGGCTCCAGTGTGCCTTACTTCTTAGTTTTTGATCTTCATCTTGTCCCTTGGTTGAGGATCCACCACCACGCCTCTTCAGAAATGTTAATAGCTTCCCTTAAGTCTAGCTCTGGCCGGGGATCATTCATCTCTTCCTGATGTTTTTATGTCTCTCTGTGGTGATCAAATATGTTCATTTATAGGTTGTAAGATATTGTATTATCTATAGGATGTTCACTTACAAGTGGCATGCTCTCTGAGGGTCACTCTGTTCCCCTGGTCCTTGGAGAGTAGCCTGCCAGCCCTCTTCCTTCCCCACTGCTCTGTCCTCTTACCTCGCGGGCTGTTGTAAGGATTACGTTGATAATGGTCTTGCCCAGGGCTTGTCTCTTTCTTTCCCTTAGTTAGACACAGAGCTCTCTCCTTGTTCTGAGGATCTTTGGAGTGTCTGACCACAGCAACACCTGGAATGAGGAAATAAAATCGAGACCGTCAGCAATCAGTGCAGCGGGGGTTTGGTCCATTGTATGTAACTTGTCATCCTTCCTGAATGGCAACAAGCCTGGCCCTGAATTCCCACAGGCCCAGGGCATGAGCGGAGGGCATGCCTCCCACCCAGCAAGGCAGGTGGCCCCTGGAGCGAGGAGGCCCACAGACCTGAGGAGACTGGAGGTCAGTAGGGTCAGAGGGAATCGGGAAGCGTCAAGAACTGGAGGAGAGCCAGGCCAGGGCAGACCTGGGAGACTGAAAGCAGAAGCAGGAGCAGAGCGAGCAGGTGCTGAGTAACCAGTGGGCAGTCCTGAGAAAAACCCCGGAACAGAGACTCTGCCAGCCGACTAGCTTGGAGGTGGCTGCGGCAAATGGAAGGGCCGGGGGCAGGGTTGCCGGGTGAACTGGGGAGAGAGACCCTGGGCCCTGAGGCCTCGACTCAGTTTATCCCAAAGATGTTGCCAAAGGTTCTTGGTCTCCTTATGAAAGAATTCAAGGATAGACACACATCATGGTGGACAAGTGACACAAACACTAAACTGTATTAAAGTGAAAGTATACTCTGGAGATGTGAGATTGGGCAAGCTCAAGGGGGTGGGGAGAGAAAGAGAGAGAGAGAGAGAGCACTGCGCACCCTGGAGTCTGGGTTTCTGTCTTTTATTGACAGTTGTTAACAAGGAGCGAAACATTCATTACTTGGGGTGGAGATGCAGAGTTTCATGTGTTTCCTTCCTTCCTTGGTCAGGGGTTTCCTGTCATGGCATCCGCCATCTTGGGCTTGTCCGGTTTGGTCCAGCTTCTTGTGGAGTGTTGCCAAGACAGGCCTCTGACTTTCCTGATGGCTGTCTGTGACTTCCTCGGTGCTGGCCTCCAGGCATCCTGTTAGAACCCGGCTAACTGCCTTCTCTGACCGCAGAGCTGGCAATAACTAGGTGACCAAAGTGCCCATGGCTTGGTCTGATCTCCTGGAGAATCTGGAGACTGATCTAGCTCTTTCCTCTTTGATGTGTTGTGAAATGAGAGAGGTGAAGTTGCTCCAACATGATTTGGGGAAGCAGCACATATATCCACCTCAGATTTTAGAACTGGGACGCTCCCTTGCTTAGGACTCAGCTCTCCAAGGGCCAAGTCAGCCCTGACTTGCTCCTGCTTAGAGCCAGAATCCAGGCTGCTGACTCTGTCCTTGTCGAGCCCCTACTTTTCAAGCCCGTGGTGCCACACGCTTGCCAGGAAGCAGCAGGGGGCAGTGTCAGGAGCAACTGTCCCTTTCTCCCCTCGGCCAACGAGGCTCCCCAGACAGGCGGGCAGCAACTGCCTTTCCTGACCCAGTTTGTCTTGAAGCCCAATTTGAGTGGCATAAACTGAAATCACTTCCACTTGGGCTGGAAGAATGCAGTTGGGAAGGCCATGCCTTTTCTTTTTTCTTCCAGCCCCACAAGGAGTATAGGGTTATCCTCAAAGCCAACGTTACTTGAATTATCAAGTTTAAAGGAAGAGTGCTACCCCAGTGGTATTTGTGAGAATGAATCCAAGTGCCTGGTGATTTCTGGGGAAACTAGTACCATCTCGGAGAAATAGGTGTTGGTTTGGCCCTTAAGGCCATCAGGCCAGGGGCTGAACAATAGGAAGGCTGCCAGGGCTTAGAAATGGCTTCTGGGATAGTCATCACTTGCTGTGACTTGCTCAAGATAGTAGACACAATTGCCTTTAAAATCCAAAGGGGGAGAATTGCTTCTGGCTGCTTAAAGATTTTCACATGTGTCAAAACTGAAAGCAGAAACATTAGGTTTCTAATCTTTGCCTTGAGGACATTGTTCAGACATGTGAATAGACTTGCTTAGAAATATAAAACAAGGCACAACTTGAATTGTGGGGCCTCCTGTTAAA
This sequence comes from Leptonychotes weddellii, assembly GCF_054177405.1. Classification (NCBI taxonomy): domain Eukaryota; kingdom Metazoa; phylum Chordata; class Mammalia; order Carnivora; family Phocidae; genus Leptonychotes; species Leptonychotes weddellii. The sequence continues at coordinate 114,338,172 of NC_138373.1, read as the reverse complement.
GCTTCTGTTCCCAGGAGGGTTAGAAGCAATTGCAGTATGTGCTGGAGAATAGTTAAAATTGAACTGAGCCTTGTAGAACCGTATTCTTGCCCAGAGTTATGTTTCAAGAGGCTCACTGGCCCTTTTTAGAACAGAAAAGTCTAGCCTTGGGTTCACAGTCCAGGTTCCCTGGCTGCATCCTTTGGTTAGCACAGAATAGAGACCCCACATGAAAAATCTTGATTCACATGAGCCAGAGTGGACCACGAAGAGCTCTAGGAGCAGGAGTTTATGCAGATGTCCATGGAAAACCACAAAGGGGCTCGGCTCAGAATAAATACAGCAGACATGATAAATTATTCATCTTAACTTGTTGGGCAGTTGGGAATGGATAAAGACTGCCTGACCAGCTAAGAGATTATATGTCCAGGAAAAAAAAAAAATCATGATTTAGTGGAAGAAACACAGTAAATGAGGTCAGATATTCAAGCACTGCCTCCTAGAGCTTATACATTCCAACTAGACAAGTATGTCCATCAACTTCTTTAGAGGGTCATGTTCTCATTAGCAGGAAGGGAATAATTCTGCTGCACAGAGCTGCTAAGAGTTCAAAAGCAATCATATGTAGGAAAGTGCCTGGGTAAGGAATTCATCTGTGGCTTAAAAAAAAAAAAATGTGACTTAAACCTTGGACTCCTTCGAATTCTTTTTGGACAGGAAATAAATCAGAAGTAACTACCACCGATCTCCAAGCAGGAGGACAGCGACGACATGGTACAATTCACTGTTGCTGCCATGAGAGCAGGCAGCTGTACACCCCATTTTTGTGAATTATTGATTCCTGGCATCTTATCTTTTGTGTCACTTTAAAATAATCTCTTTTTTGTTATTGGCTCTCCCCAGGAGACCCATAGAGTTGGCTATTAAAATTCAGTTTCCTCTAACCTTAGGAAGTCTTTCCAGAGAAACAGATGCGTCTCAAATGTAAACCACTGATTGGCCTCTCATCTTGAAGACTGCCATCCAGTCTATGGCTCTGAAACACCACGCCTCTTGGCCAGCAACTCTGACCTTAAATGAGCTAATCCGTTCACCTGCTCCGGCCGACATCCAACTCGAACATTTTGGTTACTATGTTACCCCTGCTGGTGTTGGCGTCATTTGGTGCCCCTCCCGAGTTCTGGCTATGGAGCGGACATCCAAGAATCAAAGGCCAATTGAGCAATGAAGAACTTCACTGTTATTCTAGGCCCACACCCAATGTTCCCCCCCCCGCCCCCCATGCAAGGATACTGCTTCACTGTGTCAGAAAATCTGTCTTAGATCGAAGACAGAAGCGGGCTTCTTCATGTCCATTGCAAGCCATAGGCCTTGCGACCCTCACGTTCGGGAGCACTGAAGGAGCGCGGCTGGGGCTGCGCAGCAGATGCCAGTCGGCTTACCCATCCAGCCATTAGCACAGGGTCTCTAGGACCTTCCCCCATACCTAGCTGCAAGTGGAACAGAGAGAGTAGGAGGCACCACCCTCCAGGAGGGGTGACATCCCCGCCCCAGGTGGGCTCCTTGTCACATGGTGAGAACACGACTAGAAACAAAGATGCAAAGGAGGCAGGAGGACAAGAAATCCCACAGAGAAGGCGCAAAGCCAAAGAGGGGCACAGAAGGAGCGACCTTGAGCACAGAGACGTCATCTACTAGTAACGAGCACCCCCAAATGGCAGGCTATCACCAATCCCGTTAGCTCTTTGCTTCCTCCTCCTCCTCCTCCTCCCTCCTTCTCCAATTTGGCCTTCCCTCCCCATTCCTCTCTTCCTTCCTTTGAGAAAGGAGCATGAGGATGGGAGGAAAGGGACTAGAATATAACCAAAAATGTTTCCTCCAATGAAGGGACCTTGGAGGAGTGGCTGCTTCCAGCTTGGAAGCAGGAAATATTCATGATGAGTCATGATACCTTGAGCCAGAAAGCAAAGAAGCTGTCAAAACAAATGAGTCCTATCAAAAGGACACAGAGGTTAACATGAAAGACCCCCCCATGACCAAAGATGAGAAAATTTGAGCACCCAAAAGAATAATGATGAAATTACTTGAAATACAACATCTGTATGTAAACCCACATGTTCATAGTGATACTTTACTTTACAAAAGTCATCCCCCCCACACAAAAATGTCTTTGGGACGCCATTAGAAGTGTCTAGTGCACTAATGCCCTGTACTAAAAACGAAGGGAAAGAATTAGCCTTCGTTCTGCCTTTCTGGCAGATCAACGTGCACATCAAAGTAACCAAACAGCACTGTTTGAAGAAAGGAGAGTTCTTCTTTACTAAAGTATTCTAGCTAACAAATGTGGAAGATATTATAGGATTAGAAAAAGACTATCACTCTGCAGCCCCTAATGAAATTATTCAGACAGTGGTCAATGGTCAAAAACATTTAGATAAGAGGTTGATGGGGAACCTTACAATGAAGGCATTAAGCTGTCTTCCCCTGGACCTACCCAGAGTGGGACAACTAGACACTGAGTGATGTGATGTCATAGGAAGCACCCTGTAGCACCTGTGATCCATCCACACCCCTCCCCACAAAGCTGACCCTGACTCCAGGCAAGGATCCTGGGTAACTTCCATGTAGAGGGACGCAAGGACTAGAGGGACACAAGGACTAGACGAACGCAATGCGGGACAAATACAGTTCCCGCAATAAGGCAGGAGCATGGGGCCATGCTCTAGACAAGAAGACAAGTAGAAACCCCACACTCACATGTCAACCTTGTTGGGATCCTGATCTGAAAAAACCAACTCTAAAACCCACTTTTGAGACAATCAGGGACATTTTGTTATGGACTAGGTATTGGAGGGTCAGGGAATCAGGGTGAATTTGTGAATGAATTCATGACTTTGAGGTATGTAAAAAGAGTGATTTTTCTTTTTTAGAGATTCATCCTGAATCTCTAAAAGGAGTATGTAGGAGTAAATTACTTAAGGACTGGCATTTGCCTTAAAATAATCCCCCAAAGGAGAAGAAAGAAGGGGACAGAGCCTGTGGGGCAAGCTCTTAATGGTTGTTGGATCTGGGTGATGAGCATATGGGGATTCATTGTTTGTTCTAGCCTCTCTACTCTTGAATACGTTTGAATTTTTTCATTAAAAAATAGCTTTCTCCTAACTAAACTTGTGGTAATGATTTTGCAATATATATATATATATGTCAAGTCATGATGCAGTCTACCTTAAGCTTATACAGAGCTGTATGTCAATTATATCTCAACAAAAGTGGAAATTAAAAAAAAAATTTTTTAATTAGCTCTCTCCAATAACCACCTGTGTCACCTTAGGAAAGGGGCAGGACTCTTCCTGTCCTATGGCCGGAGGCCAAATCATAGTTATAGAGGGACCTCAAAATTCTTCTCTGTAATGAGTGCTCATTAAGCAACCACCTGCTAGGTAAAGAGAAAGTGTGCCGTGGGAATATCTGAGCTCCACAGTCACTACCACTTGGGTTTGAACCACTTTGAAACTTCTCTGTGGACAAGTTTCTAACCCTCCATGAGCTTTCATATCCCTGTCTGTATGATCTGCTCCACAGACTTCATAGAGTCAGTAACATCCTGTTGCTTTTTAATCTACTCCCTCAAGACCCACAGGCTTTAATCACCTATTGGCAAGAAGTCCAGTATTTCCTGCTGGAGGACCCTCCTTCCCACCTCCCTCCCTGTCCAAGAACGGAGCTTCCTCAGCCCTTAGGCAGAGCCAGCCTGGCGGCGACGTCGCACGTCATCTCACCTCTGATGGCCACACGGTGGCGCCATTGGAGCTCCGTGTGCCCCGGGCCCCAGCCATCTCCAGCTACCCTGCAGCTGCACCTTGCAAATTCCCAGCAGAGCCCTGGGGTGCGACAGGATGGGGCACAGCTTGAATTAAATCCCTCTTAGTTCTCACTCACAGCGCATCTTGGCCAGTTCTGACTGGAAACAAACTGAGAGTTGCTGGAGGGGAGGTGGGGAGGGGGATGGGGTAACTGGGTGATGGGCATTAAGGAGGGCATGTGATGTAATGAGCACTGGATGTTGTATGCAACTGATGAATCACTAAACTCCACCTCTGAAACTAATTAAAAAAAAAATCAGCTCTGTCAAATAAAAAAAAAAAAAACCTAGTCATTTCATTATTCGACAAATACTAACCCTACTATGTGGCAGACACCGTTTTAGGGGTTCAGGATATCAGTGAACTAAACAAAGATTCTTTCCCCACCTCAAGGAGCTTGGGAGCTGGGTGCATCTTCCATCTACTCTCTAAGGCCATCTGAGCCTAGATCACCAATAAAGACTCCTCCTCACCTCCTGAGGAGTTTTGGTCTGGAAAGAACTCTCTCACTCATGCAGTTTAACCTACTTCTCTCCCCGTGCATTATCAGGGTGCATGTGGGATGGGGGGCTGGGTTTTACTAAGCGACACACGCACATGCAGACCCACCCATGCGCACACACATTCACATACACACAATGACGGAATGAGCCTGCAAAGAGTATCATCCCATTAAACTTTAATTCCCTCGATTCTTTTCAGAGCATGTAATAGCCCCCTTGTATGCAGAAGACCACACAGAGCAATTGCACCGTGCACGGGGATCCCCAGGGATCTGCAGGTGCCAAATCAATCAGTCTGGGCAAGGTCTGAGATTCAACATTTTAACATGTTCCTGAGAAATGGTGATGCTTCTGGTCAGGACCTCACTTTAACTGGCAAGGCACATTTTTTTTCCTCTTAAAAAGCAAAGTTGCAACAAAATTCTGGCCCCTTTCCTTCTAGGGCACTTGTAGGAAAGAGGCAGGTAGCGGTAGAATATTTATGTATCTTACTTCATAGGATCTAGGGTGCCATGGATTATGAAACACACCTGATTTCAGAAATTTTGAAATATGAAAAAATAAAGCATATCTTACAACCTATGAAATAAGGCATTTTGAGTGGCAGTAGTATATAATGGTTAAGTGTTTAGTGTCCGGAATCAGACAGACAGGGTTCCACTATTCATTACCTTTGTGACCTTGGGCGAATGACTTAACCTCTATAAAATTGAATTTCCTCACCTTTCATATGGCGATAACCATGAGGGCTGCCTGGTGAATAGTATAGACTCGGCCAGCTTGATATTTTAACTCTCAGCCTAGTAAAATAAAAAACCACAAACACCACTTTTTTGTAGTTCCTTCAATATTCCCTCTTTCTCTGAAATAAAATAACTGGGTATAAAAAATAGACCTGTTTTATCTTGACCTTTTGCCCTCTGTAGCCCTGAAGTCTTTACTATTTTACAAGAACATATTCATGTATTTGTGTGAAAATAAAATCTTTTTTAAAAACAATTAGTGTAAAACAATATATTAGCCCAGATCAGTGCTTGAAGAGTGCATCAGCTTATACAGACGGCATCGGGCAAAACTTAGTGATTGTCAGTGACCAGCTTAAAACATTAAACGAGGACCAAGTGCTGAGTATGCCACCTGGCCGGGGCCAGGACAGCGGGTGCTCAGTAAATGTTACACATAAATGTGTTTGCCTCTGGAAGGCAGCCTTTTCTTGCGCGCTTACTGCTGTTCCCCAGCACCCAGAACCATGCTCAGGACAGGGTCGGGACTCGGTACCCAGTTGGTGAATGTATGCATGATTGGCTGAATGTCTGAACCTCAGACTAACTCTTGCAGGTGGTCAGATTGGAGGCATGAGGTTCGGGGGAAGCTTTGCCTGGCGGGTGGCCGTAGGTGCGGAGGGAACCAGTGAGGCCCGTAGCCGAGAAGGGTGAAGAAGGACTTGAGTTGCTAAACCAAAGCCTGGTTGCTATTCACGCTGGACCCCAGAGCAAGGTGTTGGTTACAAGAACACTTTCAGGTTTTTTAACTCCATTTGCTGTCAGTACTAACATTCTGATCAGGATACCATAGCAAATAAAATGACGGACTCCAGGCTGGCAGTTGCTCAGAGGAAGATGATATGCTGAGCACTGTACCCAGCGCAGCATCAGGCACCGTGGGCAGGAAGCAAAGGCCTTTGGCTTCGTCCTGATACCCAGCAGGTGCAACGGGCTGCCTCCCTTCTCTAGCAGTTGGCCTTCTCCTTCCTTTTCAGTTCTGGGCAGGACTTTGCAAATTCCAAGGCTGTTTTCAGAGAAGGGGAAAAAGCTGCAGGAGCGTGGGGAGCTGCCTAATATATTACAAATCTATTATGTTACTGAGTAAATAAATTTGAAAAGATTGTTGGACAAGAAGTTTCACACACAAAAGTCCGCAGCCAAGCTGAATGCGTCCTTCACATTCTCTCACTTTCCAGGTGACCTTGTACAAGAGCTCTGATATGGAGGACTTTGGGTTCAGTGTAGCAGATGGCTTGCTGGAGAAAGGAGTGTATGTTAAAAATATTCGCCCAGCTGGGCCAGGAGATCTCGGTGGCTTAAAGCCCTATGATAGACTCTTACAGGTAAGACCGCAGGTGACGTTTTGATTAATTTCACTTCTCAATGTCTTACTCGATCAATGCCTACCCATCTTTCTTTGCCTCAAGACGGGATTAGGGGCCCCTCCTATATGGGATAGAAACTTTTTCCTTGGGTAGAATTTACCAGTTATTGAAATTGTCTGGTTCCCTGTATATATTCCCCAACAGATTATAAACGTCTTGAGAACAGTGCCGGCACCTTATGCTCCCATTTCCCCTTATACAGTACTTGATATCTCAGTATCTCACACAATTGTCTGAAAGCGAAAAGCCAAACCTTGTTTAGCGAAGGGAATGCGATCGTGGTCAGGAATAGTTTCAGTGAGCCCAGCCAATTCCTGATTTTACATACAGTTTTTAGGAATAGCATTTTGTAGGAAAAAGAGAGGGTTGACATCAGTCTTGAGTGTGTTTAGCTGGAATGAGTCTGGCACCAAGGAGCTGACGTTCAGAGCATGAGGCTGTACCTGAAGTGACACGCCTTCACCAAGGCACGTTCTCATTGATCAATTAGGTAGTTTTAAAACAAATTCTGGTGATCATTTTTACTATGGCAGAACAGTTGGTCTTGGCACTATGGGATGCTTTCATTTTTCGTAGAGACTCTAATATTTGCTGAATTAATAACTATGGTTACTTAACCTTTATGTGGCTCTTCCTCATCTCTAAATTGGGACTGTGCTGTCCCTGCTTCCACAGATGTTGAGGCTATAAAAAGTAGACTGGATTCAGACTCGAGGGCCTTGAATGCTATGAGAAAGCTCTTGGACTTTACTCTCAGGTATATCAATTTCTTAAGCAGAATAATGACATCATTTGTAATTTAGAGAGACGACAGAATAATACTATAGGTGGATTGGAGTAAAATCGGAAAGAGGGAGATGCCAGGGAAGGAGACCAGATGTCTGTGTCAGACCTGAGTCCTTTTTCCTTCAGTGCTTCCTGGCAGAGCAGTCTGTGAGGCAAGGGCAGTTTGGATCCATTGCTCAGATGTTGGGCCAGATTTAGGAGATTTAGGACACTGAAAGGCATGCGTTTGGATAAAGTCACCTATGGTGCGCTTACAGTGAGAAAGAGAACCAAGGCTAGAATCCTGAGAAAAACAAATTTAAAGGACAGGAAGAGATACAGGCAGGAAAGAACTGAAAGCGAATTAAAATGGTAAGAGGATCAAAACAAAGTGGTGTCATAAAGAGCCAAGGAAGGAGAGCTTTCAGGACGATGAGTGAGTGTCAGGTGCGGCCAGGGCTAAAGACCAAAGTGGGCGAGACCTGGAGACACCATTCCTGTATTGGACATTTGGGGTCAACTGTACAATGTGTCAGGTTCCAGATGTGAGAAGATTGAGAATGAAAGGCAAAGAGTGGAAGCAGCTTGTAGAGGGGTTAAAAACCCTCGTTGGTGAAGAATAAGGAGAAATGAACGAAGATGAGCACATGTATAAGCTGAGGAGGTGGATGGGCTCACTTCTGAGAGGTAGTTCAACACCATGGTCAAGAGCACAGCTTCGGAGTCAGCCAGACTGCCTGGGATCACTTCCTAGCCGGGCCACTCGGTTCTGAGGCAAATCTCTTCACCACTCTGTGCCTCACTTACCTCATCTGGAAATTAGCAATGACGTTCAGTTGTTGGAGCACCTGCCATGAGCGAGGCAGTCTGCCCAGCATGGGGATGTTGGGATGTGTCCCTGTTCCCTGCTCTCAAGGACTTTATGATTTAGTAGCAAAGAGTAAGTCAGCCAATGGCCACCTCCTGGTCAGAGAAGAGATAGACCTCTCAGTGTAAGGCTGCTCGTTTAGGTACCTTCAGGACACCTGTTACACCAGAAGTGTTAGTCTGGGTGTTGAGAATTAAAACAATAATTCAAAATGGCTCTTCTTGATTTTTCAGGTTAATCATGTCCGAACGAGAGACTTTGACTGCTGCCTTGTTGTGCCCCTCATAGCAGAATCTGGTAATAAGCTGGACTTGGTTATTAGTAGAAACCCACTGGCTTCACAGAAGTCTATAGAACAGACTCTACCAGGAGGAGAATGGAGTGAACAGAACAGTGCTTTTTTCCAACAGCCTAGTCATGGTGGTAATTTGGAGATACGAGAACCCACTAACACATTATAGCAATGCTTTTTATAAAGCAGGACAAAAGACAATATCTACATGGTGCTAAAAAATCCCGTTAAGATTTCTGTGGCATTTAAAGCACAGATATCATGTGGCATTAACTGCAAGCACAGGGGTCTTTTAAATCTCTCTCACGGCTCATGTTCGCTTCCCCTTTCAGGCTGAAGAGGTTTCTTTCTTGGTGATGCTATGGTATATGGCCGGCCATTCGCTGCCGGGCCCAATGGTAGAGAAAAAGAAAAATATATAGGCCGCCCCTTCCCCCCAATTAACATCAGAGGAAATTTTTTACAAGTGCATCTTCCAATCACTTTTTAAAAAGAGAGATGTCTGTTTGAAAATATTCTCTATGACAATTTCCTTAATTCACTTTGAAATCAGTTTCTTATTATGAAGTCGTCAGCGTTAAGAACTTGACCAACAAGGCTTGTCACAAAGCTGGCTCTCCTAGGGGAAATTGGAGTTTGAGACGTGGCTGGGACTGCTGCCATGGGAGGGGTCCAGGTGTAACATTAAGTTCTCTTAAAACGTTTCAGCGATGATGCACGTAGGAGACCATAATAGGTGGTGGTAAATGTTTTGCCCCGATATAGGAATGATTTTAACTAAGATGTATGCTATTCCCTATGCAACAAATTAACAAACAGGATATGTCTTGTGACCTGTTTTTTTTTTTTTTAAGGACACACTTTTAATAGCTGCAAATCTCTGATAATGAATTAGAGTGCTTAGTAACACTGAGAATTAGTTATTTTTAAAATTCAAGACTGAGAATTTAAGAGAGAATGAAAAGTCTATTAAAATGAGGTTTATCTTAATGATAGGCAAATCAAACTCATCTTGCTTGCCATGTTTTGAAAACTGGTTATAGAGGGGTGTACAGCACATGTACCTTAAATGACACTGGACTATCTTTTGTTCTGAGCCATGCTACTTTACTGAAATTGTAAATACATTTTTCACAAAATGCATTGCCAATTATTACCATCCCTCAAAGCAATAAACTGTGACAGTTGCTTCTAAGATGTTTGTCAGCAACTGTTCTCATTTGTTCAGATCTTTTGAATAGTTACGCTAATAACTGTTATTTGGTGAATATTTAAAAAAAAATAGATCTGTATACTGATTGTAGAATCTCCATATTGAAATGATTATTTTCCAAACATTTTCATTTTGGTCAAAGGATTCCAACAATTGCTTAGGTAAAGCATTTGAACACTGTGTCCTTTGTTTAAGGAAAAAGCTCACCTTTCTTTTTGTGCAGAGAAATATATTATTTCAATCATATTTCACAACCCGCCAGGGCAAGAGAGTATAAAGCAGAATCATGTTAAAAGAAAAAAAAGATCATGAGTCACTTAAATATGTATTTTTATTTGTAACAAACAAGTATTAAGCTGTAAAGTATTTTTGTACAAATTTAATACTTTAATAGCATGGTATTTATCGTCTATGTATGGTTTTGGGGAATTCAAAATTGTTGCAAATATTTGTATGGAAAAAAAAAACCCCTACCAAATGGAATAAACAGTGATTTTAAAAAGCCAAAAATTATGATATGCAGTTTTTCTGGTACTTTGATTATATTTTAGTATTCTAGATGAGTCCTACACAATGCTTTTTGTTATAGAATTTTCTAAAGAGGAAAGGTTTTGCCATAAACTTGAAAAGCAGAATGGAAGAATGGGAAGAACATGGGTTTTAAAATCAGATCTGGTTTTGAATTCCAGCTGTGGTACTCACTGGTGGTATAAAATTTAGTTACTGTGAATCAGTTTCCCCACCTGTGGTACCGAAGGTCATATCTGCACTCAGGGACTGCTGTAAGGACAAAATGTAAAAGATATGTTTAAGTCCTAAAACAGTCTGTAGACAGAAATACTCCCAGACTAATTATACATTTATTTTAGGTAACAAAGATAGATTTTAACTCAAGGATCATAATAATATCTGCCCTCAGAGAACATCATATGTATTCTATGAAATACATTTATATAAACTATTTAAAATGTGCAAATTTTAATGTGTGCTATCTTTAAAAAAAAAAACAACTATGCTGTAGTCCCAACATTTTCATTTTTGCAGACTATCTTGCAGGCCTTATAAATTTTCAGGAACAAGGCAAGGGTGTCCATTCTCACCACTTCTATTTAACAATTTATTAAAGGTTCTAGCCAGAGCCTTAAGACAAGAAAATTAAATAAAAGCCATCCAGATTGGAAAGAAGTAAAACTATATTTGCAGATGATATAACCTCATATATAGAAAATCCCAAGGAATCCACTAAAAACCTATTAAAACTAATAAATGAGTTTAGCAAGATTGAAAGATACAAGATCAATTGTATTTCTATCCAGTAGCAATGAACAAACCAAAAATAAGAAAAAAAATTCCATTGACATTAGGATCAAAAATAAAATACCCAGGAGTAAATTTAAAAAATGCAAAACAGGGGCACCTGAGTGGCTCAGTAGGTTAAGCATCTGCCTTCAGCTCAGGTCATGATCTCAAGGTCCTGGGATTGAACCACACATCAGGCTCTCTGCTCAGTGGGGAGTCTGCCTCTCCATCTCCCTCTGATCCTCCTCCCTGCCTATGCTCTGTCTCAAATAAATAAATAAAATATTTTTTAAAAATTTAAAAAAATAAAAATTAAAAATGCAAAACAAAGCACCATTGAAAGAAATGAGAGAAGAGGAGCTCCAGTGGCGCGATCGGTTAGCGCGCGGTACTTATACAGAAATGAGAGAAGACATAAATAGAAAGACATCCCATGTTCATGGATCAGAAGCCTTAATATTAAGATGGTAATACTCCCCAGATATATAGATTCAATACAATTACCCTTCAAAATCCCAAATGGCTATTTTGCAGAAATGGACAAGCTGATCCTAAAATTCATATGAAAGTGCAAGGGACTCAGAATAGTCCAAAAATCTTGAAAGAGAAGGACAAATTGGAGGGCTCACTTTTCTTGATTTCAAAAAAAAGCTAACAAAGGGCATGGTGCTGGCATAACATTACATGTAAACATTAATGGAATAGAATCGGGAACTCAGAATCCAGAAATAAACCTTCACCATTTATGATCAACTGATTTTTGATAAGGGTGTCAAGACAAGTGAATGAGGAAAGAATAGTTTCTTTAAGAAATGGAGCTGGAACAACTGGATATCCACATGCAAAAGAATGAAGTTGGACCCTTACTTCACCATACACAAAGATTAACTCAAATGAATCAAAGTGCTAAATGTAAGACCTAAAACTATTTAAATTCTTAGAAGAATAGGAGTAAACCTTCATGACTTTGGATAGGCAGTAGTTCCTTAGATGTAACACCAAAGCATAAGCAACAACAACAAAAATGAGATACATTGGACATCATCAGAACTGAAATTTGTGCGTAAAAGGACACCATCAAAAAAACAAAAGTGAAAATAAAATCCACAGAATGGCAATTTATTTTTTTTGCAAGTAACATTTCTAATAAGGGACCTGTATGTAGAATATATAAAGAACTCTTATATCTCAATAATAAAAATAAAAATAACCCAATTTAAAAATACGTAAAAGATTTGAATAGACATTTCTCCAAAGAGGTCATACAAAGGACCAATAAGCACATGAAAAGATAATTAACATCATTAGCCATAAGGGAAATGCAAGTCAAAACCAGATTGAGGGAGGGCTGCCCAGCTGGCTCAGTCAGTAGAATGTGATTCTTGATCTTGGGGCTGTGAGTTTGAGCCCCACATTGGGTGCAGAGATTACTTTTAAAATATAAAATCTTAAAAAAAAAAAAAACAAACAGATGGCAATATCACTTCACACCTACTGAATGGCTATAATCCAAAAAGTCAGATAATAACAAGTGTTAGAGAAAACGTGGAGAAACTGGAACCCTCACATTCCAAGTATAAACAGAAAATGGTGCAGCTGCTTTGGAAAACAATCTGGCAGTTCCTCAAAAGGTTATATGGAGTTACCATATGACCAAACAATTCCACTCCTAGGTATATAATTAAAAGAAATTAAGGGGCGCCTGGATGGCTCAGTCAGTTAAGCGGCTGCCTTCAGCTCAGGTCATGATCCCTGGGTCCTGGGATTAGGCCCCCCATCTGGCTCCCTGCTCAGTGGAGAGCCTGCTTCTCCCTCTCTCTCTGCCTGCCTCTCTGCCTACTTGTGCTTTCTCTCTCTGTCAAATAAATAAATAAAATCTTAAAAAAAAAAAAATTAAAATATATGTCCACAGAAAAACTTGTACTTGTATACAGATGTTCATAGTAGCATTTTATAAGAGCCAAAAAGTGGAAACAACCCAAATGTCCTTCAGCTGATGAACAGAGAAATTCAGTGTGCTATATCCACATAATATAGTATTACTTGATAATGAAAGGAGATGAAGGTCTTTTGCCTACACTGCACTAATGAGAGCAGGATAGGTCAGCAGCAGCTCTGCTGTAGCCACCTGCAAGAATTCAGCCAGGGCTCCTGACTTCTGCCCCATCAGCTCAACCCGACATGGTCTGATCCAAAACTACAGCCTCCAGAGATGCTGCCAGTCTTCCCATCACTCCACTAAGGATGTAGGCTTCATCAGGTTAGACTAAGTGAGATTCCTTGCATGGATTCTCCAAGACATCTACCCACTAAAAGGAACAATGCTAGCTCTTTGTACATAACATTTTTTAATCTTTAAAAAAAAGAGAGAGAGAGGTGAAGCACTGATACATAGCACAAGAGAAAGTCTGAAATTATTCTGCTAAGTTGAAGAAGTCAGTCACAAAGGACCACGTAGTCTATGATTCCATTTATATATGAAATGTCTGGAACAGGCAAATCAATGGGGACAAAATAAATCCGTAGTTGCCTGGGGCTAGAGGGGATGAGAGGATCAGAGCCAAGAGGTACAGGGTTTCTTGGAGGGGGGTGGTGATAAAAATGTTCAAAAACCCATTGTGGTGGTACCAGCACAACTCTGTGAATATACTAAAAGCTACTGAGTTGTACACTTGAAATGGGTGAATTGTATGTAAATTATATCTCAGTGAGGCTATTTTTCAAATATTGGAATAACAGGTAAATTTTTTTCTTAACTTTTTCTTTTACCATTTAACAAGAAATAAAACTCTAAAAAAATAAAATAAAAATCATTCTGAGAGAAAATAATTTTCCCAAGTGGAGTATCTTCAAAACAACGTATTCCTAAAGGAAATGACAATTATGTGACATGATGGAGGTTTTAGCTAATGCGATTAGCTCACCTAGTAATCATAGGGACTATATAAATGTATCAAATCAACATGCAGTACACCTTCAACTTACATAGTGTTATATGTCAATTATATCTCCAATTAAGAAAAAAAAATATACTCCCAACTCAGAAGGTAATTTCCAGGAAAACAGTTCCGGGTGAAGTGGGTCCGGCCAGCAGTGACGGAGCGAGCAGCAATGTTGCAAGCTGAACAACTGGCAGAAGACCCAACATCCTGAAATGTGTGTCAATAATACAGGAGGTGTAACTACAGTTTCTCTGGACCATGGCTTCAAACCATTGGCAAAGAGCACCTACAGTGATCATGGAAGTCAATAAAGGCATTATTGTAAAAATAAAACACTTTCTAAAGTACAGAGTTTAAAAAAACAAAAACAACAACAACAAATTTTGCCTGCATTTATGTCCAGTGCTACCAGCCCTCCTGATGACAGATGTTGAAATCATTATGGTTTTCTCCGATCAAATGAGTTTAAAATATATGCTAACATGAACACCTTAAAATAAAACTCCAGTCACAGACATCCTGTTTTATATCTTGATAGTTTGAAGCTATGATGTTCATTTTGTGTTGAGTAGGAAAAATGAAAGAGGTAATTACTTTGAGCAATCGGAAACAGAATTAAGTTTCTTGATTATTTGTGGATATGAAAAGTTGCCTGGGGGTTAAATGATTTAGTCTCAAATTCTGAAGTCTGGAAGACACTTGTGGGGAGGATTCTTCCACCTGTAAGGACAACAATAAAAATAAAGTTAGTTTTGTGAAAACACAGTCAGTTTACCCCATGTACTTATACGCCCTCTGACTGCTTCTTTGGAAGACATAATACATGCCCCCTTCCCCGCCTTGGAAGAGTTGAGCAGACCCAAGCAGTTAGCTGCCAGCCCCTTGTGGGATCCTGTCCACTTTTGCTCACTGTGGTATCCCCAGCACCCAGCTCTGGGACAGGCATGAAGAAGTGATCATTTGCTGAATGAGTATACATATATATAATTTCTAACAGTGTGGCCACTACATAATTTGGCAGCCCAGTTCAAGATTAAAATGTGGGCCCTTTGTTCAAAGGTAAGAATTTCAAGATGCCCAGTGCAGGACATTAAAGCAAGTATGGAGTGGTTTTAAGCACAAAGCCCCGTATGACTGACTGTTCAGGGTGCACATCCATGATGCCAGCCTTAGGTGTGGTAAGATGCAACACTGCAAGGCTAGGATCCTTGGTACTATTAGTGATTCCCAAGCACAAGGCAACGGACCAGTACAGTCATGAGAAAGTTTCGCCACCACAGGGAAATGAGAAAAATAAGCACAATTCAATTTATCTTTCACAATGCTAAACTTGTTCAATTTAGAGCACCGTAATGGTTAACTTTACGTGTCATCTAGGCTAAGCCATGGTACCCAGATATTTGGTCAAATATTCTAGATGTTTCTGTGAACGTATTTTTAGAAGAGATAAACATTTAAATCAGTAGATGATCAATAAAGCAGATTACCCTCCATAATGCAGGTGGACCTCATTTGATCAACTGAAGGCCTTAACAGAAAAAAAGACTGACCGCCTCCCAGAAAGAGAGAATTCTGCCTGCCTTTGGACCCAAACTGCAATATCAACTCTTTGGGTCTCCAGTCTGCTGGCCCACCCTGCAGATTTTGGACTTGGCAGCCTCCACAAGTATGAGCCAATTCCTTAAATAAATCTAAATAGATAGATGATAGATGATAAATGATAGGTAGGTAGGTAGGTAGGTAAACAGATATATAGGGATACAGACACAGCCTATTGGTTCTGTTTCACTGGAGAACCCTAATACAAGAACTATCTTTATTTGGGATTTTATGATTACATCCTTCCCAGATTTTTTAAATGACAAAATGTCATTTTCTTTCAAAAAATTCTGGAAATCACTGCTTTATATGATAAATTTTAGAATATTTATACATATGCTTTTACTTAAAAAAATATTTTTGTTTTTCCCTTTTTGGTTGTGGGACATGAGGCAAAAACAAAACAAAAAAAAGCAAAATCAGGACAACATTTTCTTTTAAAGCTTTTTTTCAAAACCTAGAGCTATTAATCCACAGAAAAGCAAAAGCTTTCATCTAGGTGGGTCTCTGTCATTAGTACCTGCAGTATTTAAATGCTGATTTGGCTCTGATGTACCCATGTGGATATGCAGGAAAGGTAGGGGGACAGCCCTGGTCATTGAATCTGAGCTTTTAGAAATCACGCATCTCAACGCACTAGAAAGTCTAGACACAGAAGTCCCTAATTTATCAGGCCGGAGGCTTTGAATTCTTAGTTTCCTCATTTCCAGGGATTTCTTGGATGTCACATACTTCTGGCAAGCCTTGTGAGAAAGCTTATCCTCTTCAGTTAGAGAACTTTGCTCATACTGGAGCCTTTGGATAGTGACATCAGCCAGCGCTGGACTCATGGTGTCCACAGACCTTCTGCGGTGTTGGTTTGGGCCAGAGCTTCGAAGCTTTGGCGAGCTCAGCAGCGAAGATGGATATCGCTGTCGCTGTCTCTTTGTGCCACCACAGAACCATAAGTAGCCCATCCCATGCTGATGCAAAGAAATAAAAGGCAAGAAACGACTTTCTTTGGAATTTTCTGTTCCAGGCCAAAAGCCTTATTATCTCAGGGTCTTTGTAAGAGGTAACACAGTCAATTTCAGAAAAAGATGTTTTGCTGAGATGGAAATTCCACATCAAAGAGCTGATCTGGAGCACAGAATGAAGCTTAGAATCAGCAGGGATCCTACTACTTCCAAGAAGGGAAAAAACAAAAAAACAACAAAACTTTTCTTTCACTATGCCTACTTTTATCACTTTCCTTACAAAACCTGTCCCTCGGCCTCTTTTCCCAATCCTGATTAATGGTACCTGGATCCCCCTGGATGCTCAAGCCAGAAGCCTAAGACTCATGCTCAGGCCCGACCCCCCCATATATAACTGACCATTAAATCCCATGTACCCCCTACCCCTATGCATCTCTTTTCCAACCCCACCACTACTACCTGACTTCAGAACCCAATCATTCTGTTCAAGCTACTGAAATCATCTTTTTGCAAGGAGCTCATCCCCTACGGCCTCCGAAACATAATCTACTAAACTCCAAAGTGACCTTCATAAATTTCAATTCACAGAGCTCTTAAAATGCGTCTAGTGTTCTCCATCACATTCAGGAGAATGTCCAATCTCTTTGGAAGAGCCTCTGTGTCTTCCCGACTCTTCCAGGGTCCTCAGCTCGACCTCCACCTGCGTGCTATGCTCCAGCCACAACACTCCATACTTGTGATTGCCTAATCCGCCAGGACATCACACACTGCATTTGCCGGGCACCCTCTTAGAGAACTGCTGCACTGTCTCCACGCCATGTGGGGTCAGAGGCTATATATCTTCTCCCTTTGGAACTCCACTTGGCATTGGCAGGTTCCATTAGCACGTTCTCCTCTGGGTGCCCACCGTGGCCCCTTCTCTCTGTCACAGCCTTGAAAGCCTCAGGACACCGGAACAAGTCTACTTGCCGGCACATAAAGCAATCCTTAAGCTTCTATTGGAACTTCATTTGGAAATCATGGATAATTCACCAGCCGCTCCAGTGGAGAATGGGGATTAAAGTAAGGCTGTGCGCCACCAAAGGGAGGGGAGAGGGATAAGGAAGATTTGCAGAAAGAAGGTGCAGGACGGCCAGTTTCTCCCCGCACGCCCCCTCGCGCGCATCAATAGATTGCCGTGGCCTGGAGTGCCGGCCTCAAGCCAAGTGACAGACAGTGCTAGGATCAACCAGGCACTGAGCTGACAGAGGTGAGAAAACACTTGGTTTTATGTGCTCCAGCACAGGGTCACACTACTAAAAAATCCACAGCCCTGCATAAGCACACTGAAGTGAGCAATACTTAAAGCTGGAGCGCACGACAACATCACTCCTACCATCCGGATTTTGCTTGGACTTTCCACACCACTCAGGCCACAGGCTCTTTTGGACCCACGGAGTTCTGATGGATCTTCCTCTGGATCCACTTCATCGGATGAAGGTAATTTCCGTCCTTCAGGAAAGGCGAACGTCCTGTCATCAGCCGCAGAGGCCCTGCTTCCAGGGACACCGGCTGTCACATTGGTGGTTGTGACTGGAGGGACTGAGGATGCTGAGGCCTGTGTGCTCAGTCCTCTGCTCTCTCCAGAGCTCCTGGACAGGGAGGCGAAGTCTGCTGGAGACGCACAGCTCGTGGAGAGCTTGTTTTGCAAAAAATGTTTTAAGCGAGTTCTTCTGAGAACACTGTTTCTCGTAATTGCGCTCCGGAGGTGAGACTCTTCCGCGATGACATACACTCTGCAGCGGCCCCTGGTCACGGCGGTATAGACGTGTTGCCAGTGCTGACGGCCCGCCTTCCCAACCACGTACACCACCGTCTTCTCCTCAGACCCCTGGGAGGGAATAACGCGGTAAGAAGAGTTAATACGGCATCACGGGTTCATGGCCTCACACAGCCGCAGTCTACCAAGACAGAAAAGAGAGAAGTCCTCAAAGCGCTTCCTGGCCAGAATGTTCCCAAATCCACCTTACAGTTGCAGTTTATTCATTACCCAAGAACTCCTATTTCCTAATTATGCGGTCAAGTTCAGGTCTTACAGATGCACAACTGGTGTGTAGAAACCCAACAATAAACTTGAAAGACGGCATGAAGTGCCAAATCTTCCCTAATAAAAGAATTTTCAACAATCGGATGGGCTCTATGTATACATGTGTTATCCCACTGGTACCTATATAGCAAAAAATAGACACCTTAAATATCCAATAATAAGAGGGGGCGCCTGAGTGGCTCAGTCGTTAAGCGTCTGCCTTCGGCTCAGGTCATGATCCCAGGGTCCTGAGCAGGGAGCCTGCTTCTCCCTCTCCCACTCCCCCTGCTTGTGTTCCCTCTCTCACTGTCTCTCTCTCTGTCAAATAAATAAATAAAAAAAATCTTTAAAATAAAAAAAAATATATCCAATAATAAGAGAATAGATAAATTTGCTTCTTTGTTTACATTTATATCAAGTATCTGTATATAGACATTTGATATATTATTCTGCAAACATCAAAGATGCTTTGAAATCTAACATTTTTAAAAACTGGATACTTTCATATAAAGAATGATCACAACTATGTAACACAAAATAAAATTACTCTGATCCAAAAAAGTACATACAAAATGAACATAAATATCTAACAAAACAAGTCACAAAAAAGGAGGAAAAATTCTATCAAAAATTTAACTACGGGCACCTGGGTGGCTCAGCTGGTTGAACATCTGCCTTCAGCTCAGGTCATGATCCCAGAGTCCTGGGATTGAGTCCCGCATTGGGCTCCTTGCTCAGCAGAGGGTCTGCTTCTCCCTCTCCCTCTGCCTGCCACTCTCCCTGCTTGTGCTCTCTCTCTCTGTCAAATAAGTAAATAAAATCTTAAAAAAAAAAAAAATTAACGAGTCTATCTCCGAAATGGAGGGCTCTATGGATGATTTTTTTCTTCTACTTTTCTGTATTCTCCCATTGTTGAACCATTTATTACTTTCAACATGATAAACAAAGCAAAAGAACAATGAACCTTTGCTTTTTAAGTTTAGCAAGCCAAGAATTATATAGGCAAGAAAAATGCCCAATGTCGCCATGTAACTGTAAGAAAACCACTTCAAGTTTCAGGGCTATTCTTAGTCCCTATATTTTCAGTGCCAACATAAACTAAGAAGTAGTTTGAACCATTATCTCTCCTAATGTCCCCACATCCCCCCAGACAAAAGAAGAATTGTAGGAAGATGAATGACAAGATGGGCATGTAGAAAATACAGATCCACAGTTAAAAGCCTCTTTCTCAGCAAGCACTTCTATCTCTCTAGACACAGAGAATTGGAACCAACTCTTCAGATTATGAAAGCGTGACAAACACTTCCTTCAGGTGCTGCTGAGTCTCAGAAATTTACTTAAATGACACTTGATCATTCAAATAAAAAGTACATTTTATAGATATACAGCATATTGGACTTGGACTTCATATTGTGTATTCCTAAGCAGGTAAATGCCTAACCCAAACTTAGTTAACTGAGTACCTAATCATTAATGAACACAGAAAAACTTAACAGCTTCATAGTCAGTCTCCCTCATACTCACTCGTGCTGCGACCCACTGTCCTCAGAGCATTTACAGTGATACTTGTAAAAAGCAAATCCAATCACATCAGACTCTGCTTAGAGCTGATATACAGCTCCCAAGCTCTCAAAACAAAGTCCTGACTCCTTGTATGGCTCATCTGGTCCTTCAAAGGCCAGCCTTGACCCTGCTGCCTTCCCTCCTCCTTTCCTCTTTCCTTCCCCTGAGCCACGCTCCACCGGACACGAGGAACCTCTCTGGGGTCCTGCCAGGGCGGACCCACTTCTGGACTAGCAGCCCCCTCCATGCACTCTCCAGCCCCCTGTACTTCCTCTGTCACAGAATGTTCACTGGAATGGAACTGTCCGCCTTCTTAGCTGTATTCCTCACTGGACTATAAGCTCTTTCTTGTTCACGCTTCTTTATGCAGTGTCTCACTGAATGAATGATGCTAAAAATCAAATGGTCATGCCAAAGGTGTGCTCAGAAAGCAGGATGGGGACACCAAACTTCACCTCAATCACCTGCTAGAAATTATTTGTCCCCTTTCCGTACCTTCCTTGAATCATTAGAACTATCAAACTTCTTAAAGGAGGCAAGTTTTTATATATCTAATTATGTATAAGTCTCTCTTTAATGTGTCCTGAAACTCAACATTTGTAAAAAAAAAAAAAAAAAAATACAAACCATTCATTCCTTTCCTGATTTTATAGACTTAGAATGTGAAAGTCTCTATGGATCTTAAAGTGGGGGGCAAACCACTTTCTCTGCAAAGGGTCAAAATATTTTAGGTTCCGCAGGCCAGATGTTCTCTATCACAACTACTCAGTTCTTCCTTTGCAATGCAAAAGCAGTCATAGCCCATATGTGAATGAACCAGTGCTGCTGTGTTCCAGTAAAACTTTATTTACAAAACTGGTAGTGGGCCAGATGTAGATATCATATTGGATACCATCGTCCTAGAAGGTCCTAGGTTACTGGCCCCCAATCCTACCCTCTCTTATCCCACATTACTTCTCTGACATCTCTTGTCACTCTCCCACGCTGGCCTCCTTGCTGTTCCTGTTCTTCAAATACGACAGGCAGGCTTCCACCAAACAACCTTGGCCTTGGCTATTCCCTCAACCTAGAATGCTCTTCTCCTAGACCCACACGGTTTACTTCCTTACCTCCTTCAAGTCTTTGCTCAAATGCCACCTTCTCAATGAGGCCTATACTGACTACTATTTAAAATGACAGCTGCATCTCACATCTAGCCCCACCCCGTTTCCATAGCATTTGTCATCTTCTACCATATCATGTACAGCTGACCCTGGAACAACATGGGTTTAAACTGCATGGGTCCACTTACACATGAATTTTTTTTTTCTGATAAATACAGTACAGTACTGCAAATGTATTTTCTCATCTTTATGATTCTCTTAACAACATTTTCTTTTCTGTAGATTACTTTGTTTTAAGATTATGGGGCTCGAACTTACAACCCCGAAACCAAGAGTCACACGCTCTACTGACTGAGCCAGCCAGGTGCCCCTACCTTACTTTATTGTTAAGAATACAGTATATAGGAGCAAGATGGCAGAGGAGTAGGAGACCCGGATTTCGTCTGGTCACAGGAATTCAGCTAGGTAGGGATCAAACCATTCTGAACACCTACGAACTCAACAGGAGATCGAAGAAAAGAATAGCAACAACTCTCTGAACAGAAAAGCGACCACTTTCTGGAAGGTAGGACGTGCAGAGAAGTGAATCCGAGGCGATATTCGGGAGGATAGACGGCAGGGGAGGGGGCCTCTGTCGGCTGCTTCTGGCAAGTGATAGAGCCGCGGAGCACAAAATCAGAACTTTTAGAAGTCGACTCCACTGAGGGACGTCGCTCCAGTGGCTAAGCGGAGGGTGGAACCCTCGTGGGACAGTGTGGTCTCAGGACCCTCGGGGTCACAGAAAGACCGGGGGTGCCTGAGCGGCAGAGCTCCCAGGTATCAGAGCGGGGAAGCCGGCTGCAGAGACGGAGCCGAGCCTCGGGCTCTCAGCTTGGGGTTGCCATAAGCTGTGATCCGCGGCACAGTCAGGCCACTGCTCCTCCAGCAGGGACCCAGCAAGTGGCAGATCCGGGGAGACTCCCCTTTCTCCCCCGGGAGGAGCGGCACGGGAGCACACCGCAGGGATCTGCTGGGTTTGGAGACTCCACACAGGGTCGGGTGCCAGAGATAGAAACGTGCGGTCACAGGCCTGGTGAACATGGAGTGCGGCCAGAGACCCGGGAGACGGGAGTGACTGGTGGCTTTTCTCTGGGGGTGCACTGAGGAGCAGGACCCCGAGTTCTCGGCTCCTCCAGGGAGGATATTGGGAGGCTGCCATTTTCACTCTTGGCCTCCAAAGCTGTACCGAAAGCT
Organism: Leptonychotes weddellii; assembly: GCF_054177405.1. Lineage (NCBI taxonomy): Eukaryota > Metazoa > Chordata > Mammalia > Carnivora > Phocidae > Leptonychotes > Leptonychotes weddellii. Next base: position 114,315,780 of record NC_138373.1, on the reverse strand, counting down.
TGCAGGGAACAAAAGCTCCCGAGAGCAAACCCAAGCAGATTACTTAGCCCGGACCGGCAAGGGCGGGGCAATTCCGCCTCCGGCAAAGACATTTGGGAACCACGGCAACAGGCCCCTCCCTCAGAAGGTCAGCAAGAACAGCCAGCCAAGACCAAGTTTACCAATCAATGAGAACAGCAGAACTCCAGCGCTAGGGGAATACTGCACATAGAATCCATGTCTTTTTTACCATGATTCTTTAGTCTTTCAAAGTTAATTTTTTTTAACTTTTTTTTTTAATTTTTTCTTTTTCTCTTTTTCAACCAACATCTTATCAATCCCTTTTTTAAAAAACATTTTTATTTTTCATTTTTAGAGTCATATTCTATCACTTCATAGTAGTTACCCTTATTTTTGGCATATATATATATAAGTTGTTCTCTCTTTAAAATTTTGAGATAGTTTCTTCTAACAGATCAAAATATACCCTAAATCTCTAGTGTATGGTTTTGTTCTACTTTCCTGCCTGATCACATTCTCTCCCTTTTTT
>NC_138373.1:114279591-114314751 GCF_054177405.1 Leptonychotes weddellii | reverse complement strand
GGTGATGGGTATTAAAGAGGGCACATTCTGCACGGAGCACTGGGTGTTATGCACAAACAATGAATTATGGAACACTACATCAAAAACTAATGATGTAATGTATGGTGATTAACATAACAATAAAAAATTTTTTAAAAAAAGAATACAGTATATAATACACAGAACATACAAGATATGTGTTAATCAACTGTTTACATTATCAGTAAGGCTTCTGGTCAACAGTAGGCTATGAGTAGTTAAGTCTTTGGGAAATCAAAAATTGTAATGGATTTCTGACTATAACAAGGGGTCGCTGCCCCAAATCCCCACAGTGTCCAAGGGTCAATTGCAGTTTACTTATTGTTTCATGACTATGTCTGTCTGTCTCCTTCCTCCTCCCCACCAAATGTAATCTTCCCAGTGGCAGGTATCTTTGTTTCATGGACTGATCTAAACCAAGCACCAAGAACAGCCTAACTCAATAAATATTTGTTGAACTGAACTGAACTTGGAAGAAACAAACTACACTCATACAAGATAACAATCACGAATGTTCTCAGAGGTAAGAGATGCTATTTCAACCACAAAACAAGAGCCAGATTTAATAAAAGGAACACTTAGAGATAGTTACTACAACCTTAATCGAGTAATAAAAAGATCCCTTCATACTTCATTTGTCCAGAAATGTAAAAAAAGACTGGATTATAAATTTGAGGAAATCTCTCAGAAAATACAGCAAAATGATAATGAGATGGAAAGCAGGAGAGAGATAAGAAATTTGGATAATCAGTTCTGGAGGTTGAACATAGTAGACATTCTAGAAAGACAAAACAGAGAAAACTGAGGACAAGAAATCTTAATGAAATTATTCAAGAAAATTCCCCCAAATTGACTGATAAGAGTTTCCAGAATTACAGAGATCCCATCATAAAGATCCACGGGAGAAATTTTGCCAGGACCTCGAAGCCAGGAATATTTGTACTTCTTAACAACTGGCTGTTTTATTTTGTTTTTTGTTTTTTTTTATCCAATAGACACAGTCCACTGACTGCTTCTCTCTTGTTTTGAAAATTTAAAGCCAAATCTGCAGTCTACACTAGCAAGCAAATAGGTCAGTGCACATATCAGCATTCCATCCCGCTCTTAGCGAGAATCCTTTTATCACCCTTACCTTTATTTTCCACTTGACATCATTTCTTTATCTTCAAAAAAAAAAAAAAAAATCAGGCTGAATTGTGGGCATTTTTTTAAGTCATTTCAAATTCCTTTTGGAACTGAGATGGAGTAGGTTAATAAATAAAACACCATCTACTTAAAGAAAAAGAAAATCCCTATGCTAATTAATGTTTGCCTACCAGTAGAGGACACAGGCTAACCTAAATTTTTCCACATGCAAATGTAGGCTGATGCAGCTTCATGATTAAAGCAACACACCAACATCAAAGAGGGGCGCTCAAAACAGTGAGTTAAATAACAGAACCACAAATAGCTTATGGGAATTCAAGAGTATTAGAATGGAGCTAAGGGGCACCTGGGTGGCTCAGTCGGTTAAACATCCGACTCTTGATTTCAGCTCAGGTCATGATCTCAGGATTGTGAGATCAAGTCCCACATCAAGCTCCAAACCCAGTGTGGAGCCTGCTTAAGATTCTCTGTCTCCCTCTGCCCCCTTCTCGCCCACCCCCCCCAAAAAAAGAGTTTAAATGCAAATTGCACTAAATGCAATGTTGTGTCCAGGATTAGATCCTGGGACAGAAAAGGGGTATTAGTGGAAAACTGGCAAAATCCAAATAAAGTGTGTAGCTTAGTTAATAGTATTCTTCTAATGGTAATTTCTTAGTTTTGACAAAAACACCATAGTTGTGTAGGATGTTAACATTAGGGAAAGTTGGTTGAAGGGCACATGGGAATAGTCTGTGCTACCTTTCCAACTCTTGCATAAAACTAAAATTATTCCCAAGTAGAAAGGAGCTGCCTCACAAGAGCAAAGGCAAAGGACACATTTGTCAAAACCCATCCAGCTTTATAAATATAAATGCCTATGGAAATTATACCCCAATAAAGCTGATTATGTAACAGTAAAAAAGTAAGCTGCAAAGATAAATAAACATCACACCACCATTTATGTACGCCTTGGTAACCTTGTCTCTCATTAAATAAATAAAGGCAACAAAATCAAGAAGAAAATCATTGAAGGTACTCTATGGCTCCGAAACCTGTCCAAATAGCTTTATAAATGTCCACCGTTACCTGAAAAGTGTGGATAGTTCTTGCCCATGCATGTTTAATGTGACAATATTTCATTAGTTTTTCAAAGTCCACCGTTATTTCCAAGCCAGCTGCATTATTAATGGTCAAAGATCTTCTCTTTCCAAAAGTTACATCAGTGACATCCTATAACCAAAACAAGGAACTATTTTGTATGTTTTCAAATATGCACACTTTGTAGAGATATTCTATTTTTGTGTTGAACATAAAATAGCATGTATGTTCACAATTACTAAGAACTTTCAAAAGGCTAAAACCTACACTTGAGCACAAACTGAATACATATACACCCAAATTTTAGTAAACTTGAAACTTGACCTTAATTTGACTCTCTGGAAAACAGACAGTGTTGTCTGATTTATTCTGGAGTCTATACATTTCACTTCTTGCACTGACTATGTAAATCTGCATATACTCTTTGCAAAAAGTTTATTTTTCCTCACAGCTTGTAAAGAATAACCTCCAAGTTTAAGAGGGCATTTATACAATGAGAACAAATTCAAGGAAGCTTCTCTTGTTTCTATAGTTAAGCAGCAACCAAGGAGATGATGCTTTGCAAAATACAATAAGTGTGTCACTTTTTCCTTATTTTTGTTACCCAAGCTTTTCGAACTTATTAAAAATATGTTTCTTCACAAAGTCTTCCAGAAAATATAAGAGAAAGAAACATGTCCCAACTCATTTTATGAAGCCAGCATTATTACTCTGACACCAAAACCAGACATTACTAGATAACTACAAACCAATATCCCTCATAAACATGAATGCAAAAATACTTAGCAAAAAATTATGGAAGAATGTCAACTCTGATATGATTAGATTCTGAATCAAACCTAGGGCAATTAAAAAAAAAAACACCTATCTCTAATAGGTAAATAGGAAGGTACTATTTTTATGTTGTCACTTACCTTTGTTATAAAAAATATTTCTCCATTGCAGAGTCGAATATCACTTTCAAAGTCATGCTTATTTTTAGCAAAACCATGAGGAGTACCACTAAAGTCTTCACCACTGGCCTCTCGTTCATTACTTTCCTGACTGGGAGAGGTACTTTCAGGGAGTAACTCTGAGAGATATGCATTCCTGGTACAACAAATTTTATCACCAACTCCAAACTGAAGTCTATTCCGATGGTCTCTGGGTCAGAAAATGAGACTACGTCATCAAGGTTTGGAAAACTTCAATTTCATTTTGTTTAAGCATTAACCCCCACTCAGATCTGATCCAATTTTCAAAATGATTTCCACACTCTATCTTTACTTCACTTTTTTTCTCCAAATGTCAACAAGAAATCGGGCTCCCACAGTCATGGTCTGATTACCTATCCCCTCTGTGGCACCTCAAACCCAAAGATATATCCCAGCCAAATATTTTCAAATTAGAAATCTTGGCATAAATGCTGACATCTCTCTTGTCCTCTATATTCTAAAAGTTGCCCAAAATCTTATTGAGTCTACCTTTTAAATTCATCCTCTCCTCTCCAATCTCTCCTATCACTACCCTATTTCACGTCTTACCCCATGTACACATATTTCTAGTCTAATAATTATGACCTTATATCAGAATAGGAGCAGCAAATTAAATGCTGGTGATATACCTGTTACTGAGCTAAGTCCTTTAGAGATATTATTTCATTTCATCCTCACTACAACTCCATAAGGGAAATGCTACGTCGGTATCCTCTTTTTACATATATGGAAAAGCGAAACTGCTTGCCAAGATCAGAGTCACTGGGACACAGACTGGAAGACCTTCCGCTGGTGCTTTCTAACCCTTTGTGAGGCTATCTAAGGTGGTTTTCGTGTGTGTCTTCCCTCAACAGACAGGGAGCTCCTCCTGGAACTTCCACATCTCTAATTTCTCTGCATTTAATAAATACTAGGTGTTGATAAATGCAAGAGAAGTGAGTTAATTCTTCCTGTGTGTAAACAGAGCCACTTTTCCACACTTATATTTCTCTTATAGATGTCCACTAAGGTGCTCTCTGCGGGCATCCTGTTGCTAAGGTTCTTGGACACACCTATGTACATACTCTATTTGGAAAACATTCTGAATTCCCCACACTCAACTTGGAGAAACTGGAGGTTGCCAACTTGAAAACCACAAGGAAAACTGTATTCCTTATTTGCTTATTACACTGATTGCCACAACAGTCAGTTCTTAAACATACATATTATATTTAATTGAAGAGATCATTTGACTTCACAAATGAGAATAAAAAAGATTTTAAATATGTGGCTACAGTGATAAATGTCAAAAACAAATAAAAGGACGGTGAATAAAGGAAGGACTGTCCTGGAGCTTTCCGATCTTTAGTGCTCACTTGATTAGGTGGCCCGTGTAGTGCTTGCAACAGCAGGCGTTGATGACGTCACAGTCTTGCCTGAAACACATGAATAAGCAAGAAGCAAGGGTCACCTTAAAGGTCTCTATTTTGTGTTTATTCCTGTTACCAACGATGACAATGTACTACACGCTATAAAAAGTTTCCAGGAGTCTCTCCAGGAAAAAAGCGTTTTGTAATTTTTATCTTTTCTTTTTATAAAAAGAAAAATAGAATTTTTTAAGTAATCTCTATACCCAATGTGGGGCTTGAATTCACAACCCTGAGATCAAGAGTCCCACGCTCCACTGACTGAGCCATCCAAGTGCCTCCGTAATTTTTATCTTAATGTAAACCTTTGTTCCACTCAGATTTCATGGGAGTTTCCAAATATAGTATTTGGTAGAAAGAGCCCTATTTATTTTTTTTTAACATTTTATTTATTTATTTTGAGAGAAAGACAGTGCAAGTGGGGAGAGGGGCAGAGAGAGAGAGAGAGGGAGAGAGAGAATCCCAAGCAGGCTCCATGTTCAGCGCTCAGCACAGAGCCTGATGCGGACTGCACCACACAACCCCAAGATCATGACCTGAACCAAAATCGAGTCAGATGCTTAACCGACTGAGTCATCCAGGTGCCCTGAAAGAGCCCTGTTTAGAAACTGCCCTCGGGGCGCCTGGGTGGCTCAGTCGTTAGGCGTCTGCCTTCGGCTCAGGTCACGATCCCAGGGTCCTGGGATCGAGCCCCGCATCGGGCTCTCTGCTCGGTGGGAAGCCTGCTTCTCCCTCTCCCCCTCCCTCTGCTTGTGTTCCCTCTCTCGCTGTGTTTCTCTCTGTCAAATAAATAAAATCTTTAAAAAAAAAAAAAACAACAACAACTGCCCTCTGCCATGTCTAACAAAGAAATACCTCAAAATTAGAGAGAGAATTAGCAGTGATGAATGATGAGAGAGTCTCCCATTTAAACAGAATCTATGTAAGTTACAAGATTTAAAAGCTAGACTAAGAACATTAAAATGCTTTAAATGTGTTACCTTCTAAAGGCAATAAATTGGGATGTTTGCGCATCTTGTAGGTCATTTTCTTTGAGTAAGGTTCTAACTGCAGAATATAAATCTGGTAATTCAAGAGAAAAAAAGTTAACACAGAAAAGCACCAAATTACAACATTGTTTTGATGGAGCAAGTAACTCCGAATTCCTGCTAAGGGAGCTCCGGGAAATGGAATACAAGTTGGCCATGGGAACATCAACCTCATTTGCTACTGCAGCCAGAGCACCAGAAGAGAGAACGACGATGAGGGTTCCAGATGCCCTATCCTCAACAGGGACGTCAACCACTAGCCAGGACAGCTCCTAATCTGTAATACAACCACTCACCACTGATGGTTAGTGAATGCTGAATTTAAAATATGAGCAAGAGGACCAACTATGTAACAGAATCCCTGTAAGGTAAGACTCTCTTCTGTTTGAAGTTCTGGTGGTAGTTGAATTATAATTTGAGGATCTCTATGCTTTGCACATGCTATTTCACTGAATCTAATCTTCACAACATTCATAGGAGGCAGGTATTAGATCCAAGGTTGATATTTAATATAAAATATTGAGACACTTCCATGAAGGATGGAAAATAGCTACTCCCCAAACACCGCAATGCCCCACCCCCACCCCAACCATGTGTTTGCTACCCCTAGGACCACCAGAGCTCCCCATGATCCAGCAACTAAAAGGTTAACCCTGGCATAGGGGGCACCCATCCCAAGGGTGGCCACACCTAACCAGCTATGAAATAGCTTGACCACAAACATCGATTATATTCTAGATATAAATGTGAAGCTGAGGCTCTTGGAAGTAAAGTCATTTTCCAAATGGCGGAGGGTGGCTGGCCTCCCTTTTAGACCTGAGGTCACTGGTAATGAGGACATCCCACTTATAACCTCCCTCAAAGCGCTGAGAAGTAGACTTCCTCTAATCTGTCTTACCAATAGTACAAAAGAGTGAACATTCCTCATCAGAGAGAGAGAGAAGATATAAAAATTTGGGTAAGAGCATTTTAGGCTTTTGTGCCTTCCCCTTGTAGCAGATGAATCACAGGGGAATGAAAAAGCCCAGGCCTCGTGATGCCCTGCTCTAGGAAGACTAAATTAGTTGCTTACTGAGCCCTTCATCATTCAGATGAAGGGAAGATTCTCACTGAAAAATGGCCACTCAGCTCACCCCAGCCAACCCCTGGCCTGTCAGAGCAGGAATTTGTTTTCCTTTACACGTACGAGATCGTGCTGTTCTGGTCTTGCTTTCTTCATTCTCTGGACATCTTACAGATCAGTATGTACACTGTATTTCATTGATTCTAAGATACACATTTTTCTCACACTTCAGCATCTCTGAAGTTGTAGCCCAGCTATGAAGCCTGTATTCGGTCTTTGTACTTTGTACTTTGTAATAACGGGAATAATTTACTCAGTAACTTAATTATTAATGGAAAAGTACTATATGCCTCTCTCTAAGGAATATTTATTTAGTTCTCTTGAAGAAGGGACTAATTTGCTAGCTGAAGGTTGTAGTTAAGATGGAAAAACAGCATCAGCTGAGCTCTGCTGCCATTCTGAAACAGACCACTCTTTTTCTTAAAGTATACTCCCGATATCATAAAGAATGGGCACCAGAAATAAAACTAACGACATTTTAGGTAGATCTAAATGGAGTGGCAAGGAGGGCACATTCCTTAACCGGCTAAGTTTCATCTTTTCATCTGTACTAGTACCTACTCTTGACTAAGCTGTTGTGAGAATAAATATCACCTATTAATTATTCACAATATATTTAATAAAAAATCACAAAGCAATGTGCAGCTCATAATCCCATTTACATAAGACAGAAATAAATAATATATGTTTGTGTATGAATATAAGGTTTAAAAGGATCAACACCAAACTTACTACATAGTAAGAGTAATGGATGAGTAAGAGTAGTAGTACGCAACCTTTTGGGGGTTGCCTTGGGGGAAACAGAGAGGAAGATAACGGAAATATTCATTTTTATGTCAGACATTCCTGATTATTTGACCTTTTCTTAAGGGATAGAAATTATTTCTACAATCAAAAAAATCAAAAGGGCATTTATAGAATACTATGTATTATATGATCCTGTTTCAAAAGAGAAAAAAATTATTGTAACATGTGAATGGACCCCAACCCAAGGGAACCGCGACTATGACCCACAAAGCAGGAGAGGCTTACACATAAGGTAGTACATCATTAATTTCACATTGGAGTGAAGGTCGCTAAGTAGTTAGGATATACCCTTAAGAATGATGACTACAATATATTCTCAGTAATAATCATTTAAATCTTCACTAATTCAATTTTGAGTAAACCATTACACTATTTTAGAAAGTTTGCTGGGCGCCTGGGTGGCTCAGTCGGTTCAGTGACTGCCTTCGGCTCAGGTCATGATCCCTGAGTCCTGGGATCAAGTCCCACATCGGGCTCCCTGCTCGGCGGGGAGTCTGCTTCTCCCTCTAACCCTACCCCCTCTTGCGCTCTCTCTCTCACTCTCTCTCTCTCTCAAATAAATAAAATCTTTAAAAAAAAAAAAAAAAGAAAGAAAAAGTTTGCTAAGTATGTTTAGAATACACATAAAGATCAAAAGGTTTAATCAATTTGTAATAGATCATTTAATATCTATTATTCACGAAAAACTAACAGTTCTATAGCACCTCGAAACCGATGAGCGCCCTCAACCCTCACAACAGCTCCACGGGCAGTGTCCTATGAATCCCATTTTACAAATGGTTAAGTGATGTGACATGGGTCATACACATAAGGGAAAAGACTCTGTGCTCTTTTTGACCCTATTACGTTGTCACCCTAAGACCCCTAATTAGAAGCAATGCCTGTCCATTTTATAAGAAACAGAAAGAACTAGTAGGAACTCAACTTGGCAACAGTTTGACCAATATTTTTGGTTCACAAATGTACCCAAAATAGCAAATGTAATTTCCAATTGCTATACAAGAAAATCTTCATTAATTAGGATATGCTTTCTCCTGAATGAACTTGGATTCCTGAGGCTTTGCTTCATTTTAAACTAATCATCTACATCCGTCTATTCACTCAGTAAATACTTACTAAGCCCTTAGTGTGTATATGTCAAGAGCTTACTTCTTGGATATGTATGTGTGCATGTGTGTGTTTATATTGCATCATTAGTCCTTCCAAATTCCTTCCAGAGCATGATGTTATACGTATGATCTGTTAAGGCAGATCTGGTTACATATGTTGGGCTGGGAGAGCTTACTTCTTTACCAAATTCTAAGGTACTCTGCTTCTGATGATGAATAAATAGTTTATTTATTTCGGTGCCTAAATTTTCTACTAGCAATATTTATCTTTACCATCAAATAAAATTACAACTAGTCATTTAGTAAGTATATTATAAAACTGAAATTATAACCCTACATAATACAGAAGTTTATACTTACAAGAGTGAGGATCATTTTTCGATAACTGAGAGCTGGCATCCTCTTCTGGGAGTCTGATAAAAATAAATGTTTTATCTTGTATTGAGGCAGGGAGTGTTGGATTATCAGAGATATTCAGCTCTGCATCAAATATTGGAAATTGGCGTCTTGAGATTCTTAAGTGAAGATAAAATAACACAGCAAGAACATTAGCATCCAAAAATGTGTCTTCATATATCATCAGAGATAATGTCATTACAATAACTAATAGATAATAAATAAGATGAAAAGGCTACCCATATAGGCATTATAAATAGTAAATGAGTTATAAAATAGAATTAGCAACACCATAAAGTTACACTTACCAATCAGTCCCCTACCCCTAGCAAATTAAAAGCATTAGAAAAAACTGCCGGGGAATTTACCGTTCTGAGAACTTGACCTACTCTCCTCCAGACCAGGAAAGAACTATTCAGGGTAGGTATTATCCTCATTTCACAGGTGAGTAGCATGAGGCTTATGCAACTGCAGTGGGCTGCCCATGGCCGCAGAGGTAGAAAGCAGAGGAGCTAGGAGGCAAATCTGGGCCCTTCTGGCTCCATAAGCCCTTTCTATTTCAATGAATCTGGACTCTTTGGGGCCTTTTTCATAGGCTTACATCACACTCTTTTTCTCCTTTCTTTTGTGTATATCATACATGTGTCCTCATTTTCTCAGTTGAACCAAATATCCACATCTTCTCTTTGCGTCTATGCCCTCAACCTTCTTTTGTTCTTTTATTTCCCAAGACTAGCAAATCCTATTAGAAAACAGAGCATGGGGCAGGTGCCTTATCATAACAGAGTCTCTCCTTGGTTATCTGGAAGAAGACCAACTCCCTGAAAAGACCTAACGGCAACCTGGCTATTAAAGCTAGTGGTACCCTACTGTCATCATCAATCCTTCCCCTCAGGGTTGAAAGGGAGGAAAGGGAAGAAGGCTGTCCTTGCTGAAATATCCCAGATCCAATTCTGGGGATGCTGAGAATCACCACGGATTTCCTGTTTTGCTTCTGACCCATAACATGAAACACACTTCTAATTCTAGGAGTCCTTCCCTGCTATCACTAGGATCCTTGTGACATTAAATATTTGGTGATGACAAGAAGGAATGATGAAAGCAGCACAGCTCAAATAACATCAAAAGGGTTAATAAAAGGAATTCCTAAGTTTCAGATAAAACTGACTTCTGAGAAATCTAATGTGCTTTAGATTCTTCTGAGATTTTCAGACTTTAAAGTGACGAATCATCTACCAACCTCCCCCAAACGAGGTGGCCTTTAGGTAGGAGCAGGAGGGTTAGACAAAAAGAATATTCCACATCCAACTGCATTCTTTTGCTTAATGTCTTGATATGAACCTACAACATCCTACTCTATCCCTGTCAATCCTTCCTATATTCCTACAGTCCTATCCAGGGCAGACAGGGGCATAGAGAAAGGACATTCTGAATGTTCTAATTTCTGCTGAATCCAACCAAGAAAATGTTTGAGCAACAAAAACAACATTTTGTAAAAGAATGTCAAAAAACAAAGATAAATTTTGGCCCGATGAATAAAACAGTCTCTTAGAGTGATCCTCTGTAACTAGAGGATCACTCTAAAGGCATATGCAAAAACTAAGGGGAAAGAAGGATTCTTTTCTACACTAAGGGGAGTAATATGCCATGGGTGCCACCAGGATTCATCAAGGAATATAATACCATATTCCCTTTTTGGGGGGGGGGCCTTGGGGCTCCCCTTACAAAAATTAGGGGATAATTCTTCCTCATTCTCCCTTGAACTCTAATGAACTCATTTCCAACTCTCTGTTTCCCTTAGGCTTATTCTAGGCTTTAAGCTTGATGCAACTTTAATTCACATATATACTTTTTAAATCAGGAAAACACATTCACTTAAATTTCAATAATAATTCATGCTGGACCAGTAATGAAAAACATTATTTTTGTTTTTCTAACTGTGGGGCAAAAGGTCCGTATATACCTGAAGGCTAGAATAAGTTTGCTAGAAGGGCACAGGAAATGTACTGCACTTAACTGTCCTAATTCAAAAACTAATAGATATGTTTTTTACTTTTTATTTCTAATACAACAGAGAGAAAATGCAAAATTTTCATTATACTATACCTTGTGGCATTGTTGACAATTAGCTCAGATTCTGCTCTATGGTTTTTCTTTAGTTCAATAGCACAATTTCTTGACTTAAGAGTCTCAAAAAGATCTATCAGCAAGTTACCAGGTTCGATGCTGGGCAACTGTCTAATATCACCTAAAAGGAGAATAAGATATAGCAGGTTTTCGGTAAGAGGGTTCCTGAAATTTAGAAGTTGTTTTTATTTCTCCCTACTGATATATGCTATGATTATAAAGATTTATTCTAAGAAAAAAGCCCCCCCAAAATTACTTAAGAACATTAACTCTTTAAAAATGTTATTTAACAACAACAAAGCATTCAGAGTAAACAGTATGAGATATAAAAAACAGTGATAACACAGTAAGGTACAATCTGAATTGAACTTCCTTCATACCTATAACCCCAGGCAAACTGTGTAGGGGCATATATTTTAGAGAAAAACAGGCCTTAGAATCTTAGGTATATGGTATTCAGCCACCTACTCAGTCTTGCTCAACGTCTTAGTAGACCTGGAAGAATCTATGGCCTCAAATAAATAAAATAAACATATAAAATACAAAATAAACAAACCCAACATATTTGATAATAGATAAATTCCTGTAATATAATGATAATGTTTGGCTCTGTTAGAAATCTCTTGAAACAAACCAACCCTGGAGTGAAAAAAACAACTCTTCTCAGTGGAAACTGGGGGAATGCTTAAGCCATTAACAGAATCAAATGTTTATAGCACGTCCTCAAAGACCTAAGAGAATTATCTGTATACAATTTGATTCTCACAATATGATTCTCTATGAAATCATAGTCTACAGACCAGTAGTACCCAACAGAATCTAACTAAATCTTACCAGAATGGGAAAGGATTTAAGAGGCTACTGATATCTAGCTTGAGTTATTAGCTGAAAATCATAAATTCACTCCCAAGTGGTCTATAATTCAGACTTTTTATATTTCCAAATGATCTGCATTATACTTTCTAAGTGTGTGACGTTTTTACTATTTTAACAGTCATCATTTAGGTAACTAGCAGTAACCAATTACAACTCATTTCATTTCGCAGCCTGGTCTGCTAATATCCCGGCCCAAACGGAGAACCACCCAAGCTGATAGAGGGAGAGGTCAGACTGAACTCAGGGGGGCTGGGGTATGGGCTCTGAGAAACGGCTTCCCACCTGTAGGATATGGATACCAAACCAGTGAAATGGTGTAAGCAACCTACCAACTGCAATGCTTTGAACTAAACAATTAGGATTCCAACAATATTTAACTTACCAAGGATAATAAGCTTAGAAAGTTTGGAGTGCTCACACAATAACTTTAAAACCGATTTGAAGATTCTGACAGATACCAAACTTCCTTCATCCACAACCAGAACTCTAACTGAAGAAAATTTCCATGGACGGTTCTTGGCCGGGCTTTTTTTCTCCCATAAATAAAAGCTATAATTGACCTGCAAGCAAAGTATGGCATCTCTAAATTCAGGTTATAAATTTTACAAAACAAAATCTTAACAACCCATGTTATTTTAAAACAAAACTCTTAAATGGGGGAGGGAGGGAGGGTGTAGGTAAAGCCACATAGGGAAACAGCCTAAAGAACTAGAGAACACAAAAGTTCAAACTTCTTAAAACCTTAAAGGGATGGATACACAGAAAAGATAGATCAAATAAATCTAAAAACAAAAAAAGATCAAATAGTTTTTAAAAAATGTTTCTTGATAAGTACTATGTGTGTTTACTGTAAAAGCTTCACACACAGCACTATTGCACTGCCAAATAAATAAATAAATAAATCTAAATAAATAAATAAATAAATAAATAAATAAATAAATAAATAAAATACAGATGAGGAGAAAAATTTGGAAAATAAAACCAGAGATTAAATATTTTGGTATACATCATTCCCAAAATGTTTCTATGTTGTAAGTATGTACGTATACACTATATACATACACAGATTTCTTAAATGGTATCATATCTTTTTAAAATTTTTCTACTGAAGCTAGATTCAACATGTCTATTAAGTAAAAGCCTTCATGTTTTCCACCCAAATGCACCAATTCCCTTCAGCAAAACCCACATTCTCTCAATAGCCTTGTCTCAAAAGAACATCTGAATCACTGCTAACTGCTTCCTTTGATTTTATATATTCACTTAGTTATCTTAGAAATGCCTGGTTGACACTTTCCACTATATTTTTAGTGCTACCAACTCAATACAGGCCCCACCTATGAGCCTAGATTATTCCCACAGCCTTACAACCACCTTCCCCTATACACTAACCCAAAATGGGATTGTCAGATAAGATATATGAATTTCAGATAAACAATAAATAACATTTTAGTGTAAGTATGTTTTGTTTTGTTTTTTTAAAGATTTTATTTATTTGTTTGACAGAGAGAGGTAGCGAGAGCAGGCACACAAGCAGGGGGAGTGGGAGAGGGAGAAGCAGGCTTCCTGCCGAGTAGGGAGCCAGATGTGGCTCGATCCCAGGACCCTGAGATCATGACCTGAGCCAAAGGCAGACGCTTCACGACTAAGCCATCCAAGTGCCCCAGTGCAAGTATGTTTGATGCAATATTTGGTACACACACACACACACACACACACAATTTTATTTTTATCTGCTCCATCTGGTAACCGGGTAACCCTAGCCCAAGGATGATAAATAAATGGCGTAAGTGCCACATCAGTGCCTTTCCTTTGGCCCTACACTCTCTTCTGACCCTAAATGTGGCTTCAGAAATATTCTCCCAGCATCCTAAGCAGATATTAAGATACTACCCATTGATCAGAGTTGGAACATAAGATGAAACTTAGTAATAATGCCTCTTCGGCTCTCCTCTTCTAAGCCAACCCTTCGGCCTAATCAGATGTGAAGGCATAATGGGAAAAATCATAAACTGATCAGAAGACTCTGCCATGAGTGAGCTACACTGATCTTCTCTAGGGCTATGTTCACTCGTGTGAAAAATACAGGTGATGCATGATGTCATTTCTGAGGTGGCCCACGGCTCTGTAATTCTCTCTCTCTTGCTTAGGATCCTAAATGGCTCCCCAATAAGCCAAGTCCAAGCTTCTTTGTTAGATAAGCAAGAACTATAATAAAGGAGGCAATTACGGCACCACAGAAAGAGCAACGAGAGGGGAGGTCACAAATCTGAATCCAAGTGCTAGCTCCACACCTGGTTACGATCTTGGGCAAGTCGTTGAATTCCCCAAATTTCAACTGGTTCTTCTGTAAAATGGAGATGATATGGCTTACTCACTTCACTGGTTTATCAAGGATTTAATGGGATATTTTGCAAACTTGAAAGTTCAAGTTCCCAGTCTAAACCAAATTCAATTTCCATTATTTTATAATACACACAATTCATTCTGATCAACGCCGTCACCTCAAAACCATCTCTACACCCTGTGATCATTCTCCTCAATGCCTGTGGAAAGGCTTTCCCCCGAAATAAAATGTCCGTCTCCTCACCTGAGCCTCTCTGTCCTGTATAGTCCAAGTCAATGATTATTGCCTTCAGAAATCTTCCAACAACTGAGTTCCTTGATCTGTAAAATGGCAGGTCAGACCTAGAAAAACCTCTCCAGTTCTTTACAAGTTCAAGATGTCATGACTTCTAACTACAGCCAAAACTATGTTTTTCAAGCATATCGATTCATTTGAAAATTGTATTACATGACTGTTGGCCAGGCATTGTTGTGGGTAAAGGAGATAAAGAACTGAACTGGATGATCAAAGTCTTCACTTCTATGGAGTTTTCCTTCTATAAAATAGAATAAAACCTTTTCCTTCCCACACAAACACTTCTCAAATAAGGTCTGTGGACCGTAACATGCTTGTAACCAGTCCCATCCCACCCAGAATAAAGCTTGTACCAGAATCTAACTGAACTACGTCATGAAGCATACACTTCAGTTTGGCTGACTTCTCTTCCATAGTAAGACTTCCTCAATGAAAGAAGCAGTCTCCTGACTGACTTTCCAGCACCAGCTCCTTCCTCCCTGCAAACTGGTCACGGTTTACAGACCGGCTGCTCTGCATGGCACTGATGTCAGTGTTCAGTGACTACAAAGCAGGGATCCCTAGGACATTCAATAAATACCTACTGTCATCAGGAAGAAATAAAAAATAAACTCATTAAATAAAGCCCGTCTTTCAGGCAAATGTTTTCTCTGTAGAAAAAAAACGGACAAAGTTTTACCTGACACAGCGTATAAGCGTTAAAACCAGTCTTCTCTCGCAATAAGCCAGCCGCTTTCCCCGTTGGTGCTGTCAGTAACACCTCTATCGCCTTGTCTGCCTTCAGGAGGCTTTGCTCGGTAAAGGTGATCCATTCTTCTGAGACATCCTGGTCTTGTTCAAAATCCTCACAAGCTTTTTTTACCTCCCTTTCTTCCAACTGCTCCATATGCTTAAAAAGATGGCTAACAATGGTGGTCTTCCCACAACCACCTTTTCCACTGATGACCGTCACGGCGTTGGAGCAAACCATTTCCAAAGCAGCCACCTGATCCTGATCCAGCTGACTTCCACTTGTTTCTACATTCACTTCACTTTCACCGTTACTGCAAACATGGTCACCACTGTCCTGTGAGTCCAGAACATCCACAGGATTTTCTAAACCCGTTTCATCCGGTTGACTTTCATTCAGTGTCTTGTCGCTTCCTGATTTCTCAGGTTTTGTAGTGTGAATTAACGCAAGCACCCTCTTGACATCGACATGTAAATGCCATGGAGGCCTCGTCATCAGGTCACATATTGAAAAGGCAATGCCTCGCTCAGCCTGGTAAAGGTCATAAAGAAAGACACAGCCCTTCTCGTATGTCACCACACCAATGTCCTTCAAAAACTTCAGAGACTGCCAAGCGTCTTGGAAGGACATATGGTCTGACAACTTAGAAGTTAAGTCAGCCTCTTCAATGCACGTGTGCCCTTGGTCTCGACATATGTGCCTCAGTTTCGAATATATTATTAATGCATTCTTCTCCAAATCACTCATCAGCTGGAGAAGAGACTTGCACTGACAAAATGATGTCCAACTCGCCTCACATTGCAAAAGCTTCAGTTCTGTGTAGGTTATCTTTAAGAAAATAAAGTTGCTTTATAAAGATTATAAATGCTGATGACTATTATCAGAATTACGTAAAAATATGTTATTTGTTAATAATTGCTTAAGTCCCAGAGGACATGTAGATCAACTAAATTTGGAGAAAAAACTGGGTACCTAATACATCACCAAGTTTTTGCTGTACTGTGAATAAAGATCTATATAAATTTATTTTCTCAAAACAATACACATACAGTTTTCAAAATCAAATAACACTATGAAGCTTATCGCAAAAGACAGGAATCCCGACTCACCCTTTCCATGCCTTATAAAGTCAACACTGTTCTAAGTACTGTTTATACTACCCTTTTTTTTTTTTCTAATTTTCAATATTTAATATTAACTCCCTCCTAGGGGAAGTCTTTCTCTACAGAAGCTCTCTCTCTTTTATACCATCACCTCCACACCTGCTTCTCCTCTTCCAATCTTTGAAAAAAAGTTATAGTATATATTTGATTAATCAATTTTCAGTAAGTCATTGTTAAATAGGATTCACAGCTGAGGACAGGATATACTACAATTATATTAACTTTTGTGTCGAACTCTTGTGTGTATAGTGAAGTTGGTGACTGCCTCACTTTCTTGGCTTGTTTAGGTTTCTACGTGCCTCTCAACAATTCTGCCCAAACTCTACTGGAGGGACACAGAACTTCCTTCACCATGATCCACTCAGAAGGTTCTCCACCAGCTCCATTTTTTTTTTTTCACAGAGACATCCCTCCTAGAGCCATCCATACATTTTATGGGCTAAAATGTGTCCCCCCAAAATTCATGTTGAAATCCTAACCTGCAAGTATGTCAAAATGTGGCCATATTTGGAGATACGGTCTTTAAACAGGTAATTAAGTTCAAATGAGGTCATTGGCTCTAACCCAGTATGACTGGTGTCCTTTTAAGAAGGGAGATTACAACAGACAGGCACAAAAGGAAGACAATGTGAAGACCCAGGGAGAAGGGTCTCCTCACGACCATGTACAAGCTAAGGAGGACTCAGAAGAAACCAACCAACCAACACCTTGATTTTGGACTTAGAGCCTCCTGAACCATGATAAAATAAATTTCTATTGTTTAAGCTACCCAGACTATGGCCTGAAGCACAGACTTAAGAGGGTTGGCAACCCCAGCCATCTAATACCTCAGTAACAGTCTATATTCTTGATGGTGGCTTCCACACCGAACAGTGGGACTTCAAGTCTCCTCTTTCCACTTGAGTCCCAGAATGTGCATTGCTCTGCCTCTCTTCTCTACTGAATATATATAATAATCTAATGTTCAATGAATTTCATTTTGCAAAACATACTGAAATCATCATCATTTTATGTAGGAAACAAATTCATTATTCCAGTATTTCTCAAATTGGGGGGAAGGGGTTCAGTAAGCATTCTTGGCGATCCAAGAATTATCTCAGAATTTTTAAATTGTATTTTCATTTGGAAAACCCACCCATAACCAAGTACTGCCAACATTTAAGTGCCGAGTTTGGTTTCCAACACCACTGAAGCCTCATAGTGCCACGCCTATTCTTGGTCTCTAATGATAAGAACAGAGGTGGATTCATATGTAAGTGATATTATTGTGCCAAATAAAAATTCCAATAGTATCATGATGTACCACATGAATAATGAAAGTTTTCAGAAGTTCAAATAGGAAAGTGAGGGATTAAAATGGATTTGCCAAATTCATAAGAACCTGTGTCTTCAGTGAGATCTATATTCACATTGCAAATGGCCATTTAGTTACCAAAGAGATGTTTCCTATTAAATTAAATTATGTAATTAAATTATTGACAATTTCAATGTCATCAATTTACTGCGTAAGAGCTACAGGTATAAGAAGTTTATAGTTGGTTCTAACACTAAAAGAAAAATCAACATTGAGGTCCATACGAATTTTTTTCCTTTGAAAGAGATGCAAAAATTGTAAAGTTTGAGAAATCCTCCCTCACACAGGATTTCTAAATGGTAAGTAAATGTCTTACTTACTTTACTAAATCCAAGTTTCCATGGATGTGTACCTAACATCTCTTCTAGGTCTTCCAACACCTCCTTAGAACCTGAGCTTAAGAGCCGTTTAAAGTGTCGAGGCAGAAGAACTGGAAGGAATTCCATTACTTTTGGAAACTGCAAAGCTGTCATTATACTTTTAAATGGAACTACAGGATAATAGGAAAGAACAAATCAAAACATACAAATGAGCTCACAGAACAACTGATGTGATGGACATTCTCCTGGAGCACAACCAGTTCCAAAAATCCAAATCAAAGAGAGACAAATAAATTTACTTTAACCAGCAAGAAAATTGATCATGTTATAACAAAGGATTTTGTACTGAAGTGGTTTTCATTATGTTCTTCAAATGCTTAGACAACCGCTTCTTAGCCTTCTGTTTCCTTTTGTAGACAATATAATCAAAGGAAAATTTGTGACTCTGTGATATAAAGATAAATTTAAAGCTAAGCATAAAAAATAAATCATTAACATATTAACCTTTATAATCATTTTTCTGACTGTAATCATGATTCTTTTGTCATTGAAGTCATTCAGTGATGTCCTGCCAAATTTATTTGATATAATTAAGAAATGAAATATTCCATTCATGTGAATGTCCAGATAACAAACCATACTAAAAAATTATTTTATACCATTTTGGACTGAAATCTTTCCAAAATGGAATACTCATATTCTTAACTTTCTCCTCTGCCTTTTTTTTTTTTTTAAGATTTCTTATTTATTTGACAGAGAGAGCGAGAGAGGGAGAGCACAAGCACGGGGAGTGGCAGGCAGAGGGAGAGGGAGAAGCAGGCTCCCCGCTGAGCAGGGACTCGATCCCAGGACCCTGGGATCATGACCTAAGCCGAAGGCAGCCACTTAACCAACTGAACCCCACAGGCGCCCCTCTCTTCTCCCTTCTTAAACAGAATAATAATTGGAACTGAATAGTTAAAAACTGAACTTTTTCGGGGTGCCTGTGTGGCTCAGTCGTTAAGCGTCTGCCTTCAGCTCAGGTCACGATCCCAGGGTCCTGGGATTGAGCCCCGCATCAGGCTCCCTGCTCGGCGGGAAGCCTGCTTCTCCCTCTCCCACTCCCCCTGCTTGTGTTCCCTCTCTCACTCTGTCTCTCTCTGTCAAATAAATAAATAAAATCTTTAAAAAAAAAAAACCGAACTTTTTCTTAATGACTCAAGGTAATCCCATGCACACAAAAGTTAGAGAGAGGGGCGCTGGGTGGCTCAGTCGTTAAGCATCTGCCTTCGGCTCAGGTCATGGTCCCAGGGTCCTGGGATCGAGCCCCACATCGGGCTCCCTGCTCGGGCTCCCTGCTCAGCGAGAAGTTTCTACCTCCCCCACACACAAGCAGGGGGATTGGGGGAGAGTTTCTACCTCCCCCACTCCCCCGCTTGTGTTCCCTCTCTCGCTGTGTCTCTCTCTGTCAAATAAATAAATAAAATCTTAAAAAAAAAAAACGGTAGAGAGAAACACAGTTTTAGAGCTGGGGAGGAACTAAAAGGGGCTTAAAGATCATCTCACCCAACCTCTCCACCGTAATGATGAGGAACCTGGAAATTATAATGACAAACGCAAAAGTAATAGAAACACATTTTCAAAAACAGATTTTAAAAAAGAATAGTATGCCAAGATACTATAGTGGTGATATCTTAAACACACTAGTCATTAAGTATTTCAATTACAATAAAACTGGATGATAAAATCACACCTACTTGTGTTTTCCACAGGGAGCCACATCTCGTTTTCTGGTAGAGACTCTTCCTGTTCATTCTGTGTAGACTTTTTTTGACCATTCCTTCCAGTTTCCTTTTGGAAAGTTCTTAATGTTTCCCTAAGATTTTCAAAGTTGAGGTTTTTAAAGCTTGATACAGCATTTACCCACGCTAAAAATTTATTTATATAATCACTGGGGAAATTACAGTCTTTAAGAAACAGGGAACAGATGTGTTTTTGATTTGGTGGTGACATATCAGACTGTAAAAAGTAAGATGGAAATCCTTGAACTTGATAGCTCCTTGATCCCATAGGTTTCACTTGCACCTTCACTCGCCACCAAGGACCCGTTACTGGAAAACGTCCAAACACGTCACATTGCTCTTGAGTGTTTTCATCAGAAATTACAACTTTAAAAAAAAAGTTAATTTAAGACATTTTAAAACCTCTTTTTCAATGTTTCACCAAATCTTCCACTCGCTTTATTCCCCCCACAGCACCCTGTATAGATGTTTATTAGGGTATCTACATTCCACTTACCTGTTTATCAGTCTCCCTCTACTGTGCTGTAAGCTCTCTAGATTAAGACAATGTTTCACTTGTCCTTGTATTCCAAGAGGTAAGTATGGTACATGGCAAGTCTGTTGTTTCTCTTCTAAAAACAGTCATCTCTCTGCTACTCTGACCTAAGCCAAAAATGACCTTCATGCAATTTCTAAAAAATGCCATGGTCCCTCCCACCTCAGGGCCTTTGCACAAGCTGTTCCATCTGCCTCAAATGTTCTCTTCCTTACTGTTTGCCCCCATTTGCTACAGACCTCTAAATTTAATTGTCGCTTCCTCAGGAAAGTCTTCCCTGAATCTCAAGATTATAACCTCTCATAGCACTACTTATTATTCCTTCTATGAACTAATAGTTATTTCTGTAATTATTTAAAGAATGTGTGTTTAATTCACCAAAGAACAAGCTCCATTAAGACAGAAACCTCATTATCTTATCTCTCCCAGGTATCCCCCCTGGCAACAAACACCACCATGCTTGGACCAAGGTATCCAGTCACTAATACTTTTAGGATAAATGACTAAACCCTTACAAATACTTGAAAACTTTCTGTCTAAACTTGCGCTGCCCACTCACATGTGACTACTTAAACTTAAATTAGTTAAAATTAAACAAAGTTTAAAATTCAGCTCCTCAGTTGCTCTAGCTGCATTTCACGTTCCCAATTCTCACCAGCTATAGGTGGCTATTGTACTGGACAGCGCAAACATAGAACAATGCCATCAGCACAGAACATTCTACTGGTCTTACCACTAAAATTTTCTTAAATATCAGTCACAATGTCCACATAACAGGTATTATGTATAGCGCAGGAAACTACACAAGATAAACGCACATCACAACGTTATTCACACAAAGTTAATGAATCCACAACGCCTTGAGGTGTTTCTTGTGTGTGCGTGTATTTTCTAAGTAGCTGAAAAATAAATATTTGACTCCAAGCAGGATAGGAAAATAGTTGAAAAGTCTAATTCTGGGTGTGAATACAGGCTCGACATCCAACTGTTCTCTCGACTATAAAAATAAAACTACGTCAAAGACTTGTGAACATCAAATGAGATAATACACGTTGAGCACAAGCTTAACACATGGTATTACTCAAGTCACTGCTACTGTATTATATTTATATAATCTTATCCTAGGTAGGATGAAACAGCTAGGCCATCCCAAAAAATGTCTGTTAGCAGCAATGGGCGCCTTACTTAGGACAAGGCCTGAACGGGAAACACTTCATCCTCCAATCCCATCCCCTCCGGGCAGAGGGCTTCCTCACCGCGAAGGCGCCCCGGGAGGGTGCCCGCCTTTACGCCCCCACTGCAGAGCTCCTCGGCATCGACAAACTCCAGGTCTTCATCCTCCTCCACGTCCTCCTTCAGACAGTCATCGTCCTCCTCCACCAAGTCCTTGGGTGGGAGCAAAGGTCCCTGCAGCTCACGCAAGTGCTGACTCAAAAAAGCCATCTTGTTCCCCTTGCAACTCTCCCCAAATTCCGGAAAACCCGGGCAGGGTACACGGCCACGATCAGCCAATCAGCTCCGAAAATTAAGAACTTCCGGGAACGCCCCCACAGCGGCCTGCGCGTGCGGAGGGGCGGGGCAGCGGCGAAGCTCCGCCCCAAGGCTCCCGTGGGGGGCGGGGATGAGACTCAGCGGGGGAGGGATGAGGGCGGGGCGATTGGGGGTTGGAGAAGAGCGTGCGCGCACGGCAACCAGATGTGAGGGTCCGAGCGGTGCCTGGTCTTAACCCGCCCGCTGGGCAGCGTCAGGTGTAGCACCCGCAGAACCTCTAGCACTTCCGGAGAGAGAAACTTGAGGGAAGGCCATGTCTAGTGAGCCTAGAGAGCCCGGAAAAGCAAGCCCTCTCCAACACCCTAAAACGAAAACCCAGATGCCCTTCAGGACAACCGGCCACCACCCAAAGCACAGAACAGCGAATCTCCAGTCGGGAGACCCGTTTACTCCTGACTGCTTTTGTCCTCCGTTTCCTTAAGGAGTTGAATTTATATCATCAAAGGCTCTTATTCAAGGTACAGTTCTCTAGGCACCATTCCATACGCACTGTATCGAGATCTAGGACAGAGACCCAGGATTCTGTCTTTTTAATGCACGTCCCAGGTTGTCTATTTTGATGTTCAGCCAGGTTTGGGAACTGCTGGATTACATGACATTCAAAGTCTTTTTCATCTTTTCCTCTGTGAGAACAAACTGGTCTCCCAAGCTTCTTTAAGCTGGACAACCACCTGCTCACAGTGGGGCAAAAAAGCATCTATTTATAGCCAAGAGTATAGAGGGGGACTGGGAAAGGGAAATAGAAGAGAATCAGAGTGACTTTAAAAAGTTATTCTGGAGCCATGGTTCCCACACATGCTGGGGATACTATTTGAAAGCCTTGTTACTCTTTGGGGAACACCATAAAGTATATCACTACCTTACTACTTTTATACTGTTTATTATGAAATCACTCTATTAATAATAAACCCAAAATAACTAAGCAGGCACTGTTTGCTAAATCGCAAAGCATTTTATAATAGATTCTAATATACATAAACAACAGCCAGCGCCAAAGGTTTAAGAAGAATCTATAGGAGAAAATACTAAAATTGATTTTTCCCTTTGGGTACAAGTATCTCCTTTTGTTGCTTTTAGAAAAACTATGTTGCAGCTCACAAAACACGGGTGTTGCCAAAGATCCTCTATGTGAGCTTGAATTCCTTCCTTAACACTCCCAGTGGCTACTGTTTCCACCACAACACTGAATCTGCTCTGTCACACTACTGGTCTCTTTGTTGCTAAATCCAGTGGCTACCTTCTTGCTTGTGTCTTACCTCACCTCTTAACAATATTTAACATTGGTAACTATTTTCTTCTTGTAACACTTTGTTCCCCGGCTTTCATGACTTGTGTTCTCAGGTTTTCCTCCTACCTCTCTAGCCATGGATAGTTTCTTTGGGTTCCTCTGCTATCCTCTTAAGTACTAGGATTCCCCAGGGTTCCATCCTGAGCACCTTCTCACTCTGTAATCCTCCCCTCAGTCATCTTTCACCTACTCTCTCATCTACATGCTAATGACTCCTAACCTGATCTGCAAACCAGTGCCCACAACCGCCTATTAGATACCACTCCTGGATGGCCCATGGCTACTTCAGACTCAGCGTGTCAAAACTGAAGGTGTCTGCTGCCCAAATCCAGGTCACTTATGTGTGTCTATATAGGATGTTCTTGATACCAACTCGGTGATTTGGGCACAAGACTCCAGAAGTTAAGCTGCTGTTTATATAACTCAACTGCATTTTTCTAAGTAGAGTAAGTGAGGATTCAGGATGGTGAGAACTTTGCTTCTTTACCTATTGTTTCTTCACTTAAAAAAAAAATGTTAACAATTCTATGTTCCTGAATACGATTTTTACCGTTTTTACCCAGCAAGCAACAGTACTCAAATCTGGCTGTGCATCAAAATCATTTGGGATGTTTCTAAAAATGAGAGTCCTGGATCTACCCTGAAGGTACATTTCCACAAACACAAAACAACACAGACATGAGGTTATTCACTGTGTAGTGAATTTTGTAGTGGCAAATGATTGGAAACAGCAGAAATGTGTTTAAGATACTTGTTGAATAGACTATGGCATATCCACACAAGAGAATATTCTTCAGTAATTTTAAAAACGAAAGAAAGAGGAAAATCTCTATGAACTGATAGGGAGTGGTTTCCAAGATATATTAAATAAGAAAAAGCAAAAACAGTGCATATAGTTTTATTTATGTGTATGTGGGTATGCTTGTTTTGGGGAAAAGGAAGGATGGAAGGAAAGGAGGAAGGAAGGAAGGAAAAGAAACACAGGAGAGATAAACCCAGAAATTAATTAAAATAGTTACCTCAGGTACAATGGAAACAAGATAGAGGAGACAAGGATGGGAACAAGATCTCTGAGTTTAACTTTTTATAATGGTTTTGACTTCTGAACCATGCAAATGTTTCATATATTCAAAAATAAACCAAAAGGAAACCTAAAATTGAACACAAACAAACAAAGAGTCTCTCAAATGTATAACATAATCTGTCAGGGAAAATAATTACATCAAGTTACTTTTGAATACTTCAAATAAATATTTTAAGTTACTCTGACTATATACCTTTAGTAGGGTATATGCTGAGGACAAAAGAGCTACAAAGTAATCCTTTAAAAAAAAGATTCTATTTATTTATTTGACAGAGAGAGACACAGTGAGAGAGGGAACACAAGCAAGGGGAGTGGGAGAGGGAGAAGCAGGCTTCCCGCTGAGCAGGGTACCTGACTTGGGGCTCAATCCCAGGACCCTTAACAACTGAGCCACCCAGGCACCCCTCTATAAAGTAATCTTAAACTTAACCACATACTATGGTTAATGTTAGTTTTAATAATGTTATTATAATTTTGAAATTACATGTTGTAGGATAAAGCAAATAAGAAAATGTCTTTATGTTTCATCAAATGAAGGTTTTTAATGTACATGAAAAGAAATCAAACAAGATAAGAGAAACTCCTACAATATTAAACTTGAATTAGAAACATCAGTATGATCTTGTGATTTCTTAAAATATGTTTTCTAGTTCTGTCTACCAAGAGGGCCTGAAAATAATGTCACTCCAGTAACTCTGATCATATCTACCACCCTGATCTTGGTTTTGGAATACCATTTCTCATTCAAAGAAATGGAGGCTTCTTAAGGAACGGCAGTTTCTACCTCTAAAACAAGGAAAATACAAGGCAGACCTGGGACTTCTTGTACCAGATGGCAAGGAAGCCCTCAAAAACCAATGGGGTTATGATGAAAGGATTCAGGAGCCAGCTTGAAGGGACTTCCTCTAGCCAAATTTAGGGAAATTTGAGTATCAAAAAGAATAATTACTGCACTTGATTGTAACACACTGAATACATAAAAAGTGATGTGGAGGCACCGGGTGGCTCATTCGGTTAAGAGGTTAAGCATCTGACTCTTGGTTTTGGTTCAGGTCATGATCTCCAGGTCCAGAAATCTAGCACAGCACTGGCTCCCCATGCTCAGAGGGAGTCTCCTTCCCCTCTCCCTCTCCCCTCTTCCTCTCCCCCTCCCCTCCCCCACACACTCTGTCTCTCTCTGAAATAAATAAATCTTTTTTTTTTTTTTAAGGGATGTGTCCATTGTGATACTCACTAAAAACAAAAAAACCTTTTTTTTTTTTTTTTTGGAAGAAAGAAAGAAAAAAAGAAAAAGAAAAGGAAGAAAAGAATGCCAGGTAAGAAATTTAAAAAGAAATTCTTAAAATATAAAACACCATTTTGCAATCCCTGACATCATAACTGATTCAAGGGAGGACCATCAAAGGACACTAAAACCATTAAGTGAAAAGTCAGTGGGAAACCATGGCTCAATAGTATCGTGGCTATCCTAGATTACAAATGGCAAAGGAAAAAATGTACTTTTACAATGAAGATCTTTGTCAGTCACCCCTTAATTAGGTGTCAAATTTAGTGTCATTAATGAGACAAACTGATGTTCTGTTTCTCGAGGTATGATGTACATAAAATCAGCTATGAAGGATTCTTGCCAAAAACATTTAACCTGATTTTTTTTCAAGATTTTATTTATTTATTTGACAGAGAGAGAGAGAGAGCTAGAGAGGGAACACAAGCAGGGGGAGTGGGAGAGGGAGAAGCAGACTCCTGGCCGAGCAGGGAGCCCGATGCGAGGCTCGATCCCAGGACCAAGGGATCATGACCTGAGCCGAAGCCAGACGCTTAATGACTGAGCCACCCAGCTGCCCCTAACCTGATTTTAATTAAGGCTCTACACCAGCATTATCCAATAAAAATACAATGTGAACTACATATGTAATTTAAAAATTTCTAGTAGCCACATTAAAAAAAGAAACAGGTACCATTAATTTTAATGATGCATTTTATTTAATCTAATATATCCAAAACATTTTTACTTCCACATGGTAATCAACATAAAAATCACTAATGAAATATTTTACACTCTTGTTTTCATGCTAAATCTTTGAAATCTGGTGTATATTTTACCCTTATAGCACATCTTAGACTAGCCACATTTCAAGTGCCCAGTAGCTATACGTGCCTGCCTGACTACCATATTGGACAGCACATTTCCAGATCTAATTTCCAACTTGCCTGCAATCCAAGAGACTGAGGTACAAACTAAATAATACCATGAGGAAACAGAAAGATCTAGAAAGTCAGAATACTGTTTTGTAAAGGGTCAGATAGTAAATATTTTAGGTTTTGCAGGCCATATGGCCTTTATCACATAATTCTCCTACCACCTCCTCCTCCTCCCTTTCCTTCTTTCTCCTCTTTCTCTTTTTTTACAACCCTTTAAAAATATAGAAACTATTCTTAGCCCTAGTGCTGTACAAAAATAGGCCATAGTATGTGTAACTTGATCTGGCATGTGTGACATTCTCTGAGACAACTGACCTGGATTTTCCAGAAAGTCAGTGTCATGGGGGAAACAGTGGGGAAGAACAAGAGGGATTCCAGGATTGACATGAGGCCAGTAGCTGAAGTCAAGAGCATAAGAAATAGGTACAAGATGAAGCTCTAGAGCTGGGCTGGAGCCAGAACACACAGTACTTTGAGAGGTCACAGTAAGGGTAATGAGAAGCCACAAAAGTTTTTAAAAGGCTTAACCATTTTCTCCTGAAACCAAGGCTATTCATCTCAAACTAATCAAGCTCTCATTTCAATGTACCCTTGAAATCTATCCTAGGAAAACCTTGTTAAATAAATCAATCTAAATCATGAAGTAAAGAATTTTCAGTATCTCATTCATACTGCTTCTCATGTGGAAGTTTTTTTTGTTTGTTTTTTTCCCCCATGTTAAATATAATGTGTCTTCTGGTTATTTTGGAAATGTATTTATTTTGGAATGCCTGGATGGTATCAAGACAGGTAACTGTGAAGTTATTGTTAGTAAAACCTAAACATTTTATCAGGAGAGGAGGGAGGGAATAAGGAAGGGTTAGTGACCTGTTTAATCAATGTGATGAAGGAAAGCATGCAATTAATGTGAAGTCATGATAAGGATGGTTTCGCAGTTATACGAAAGCACTTCAGATTAATTTATCCTGATGAGTGTTTTGAATTAGCATTTTGTCTCTTTTGTTTGTTAAATTAATGTCTGAAGGGGAATGGTAGAATCATAACAAGAAACGAGTTAAATAATAGGATAACCGAAAAGATTGGTAATTATATACAGAGCAGAAATTATAGTAAAAATGTGTTCAATTTCATTCAGTCAACAGAGAGGCATGTGTATGGCACGTAGTACTCTCGTCACCTGATATCTGGTTCCCCTCTCATTCTAGGCACACAATAGGACTGTACTTTCCTGAAGTTAGTCATGGCCATCTGACCTGCTTTGGCCAATGAAATAAGAGCAACATGTCCCTTCAAGGTGGAAGTATTTAACTGTGGGTGCTCAGCTCTCTATCCTTAATTATTCCTTACCTTGATGATTGTGGGAGTGTGAGGTGCAACAGTGAGCCATCATATAATGGACAACTGCCCTGGAGAGTTCTGTAGGCCTACAGTAAACTTTGAGTAAGTAAGAATAAATCTTGGTTGTGTTAATCCGCTGAGATTATGGAGTTGTTTGTCTTGTCAGCAGAACCTAGCCTATCCTTCCTGATTTAAGACTGATCGTATACTAGATGGTTGTGCTGGTGGGCACAGTGAGAGACATAAGGAAACAATTATAGCCCTTGCCAAAAAAGTTCCTGCAAATTAGTTAAAGTATGTAGATTGGGAGTTAATGGGCCAAGGGGCTAGAAAACTGCACTGGAGGCATGATTCAGTGGAGTTTTAAATGCTGAAACACTGAGACAACATTGTACAGTAGGAAAATGAATTTAAGGAAGTATAAAGCCCTACCCACAAAGAGCTGATATCTAGTTCCATAATTCTCCAACCAGGAATCCAGACTCTTAGAAGTTAAGTAGTGAAAAAAAAAAAAAAAAAAAAAAAAGTTAAGTAGTGATATACCAAAAAGGGACAAAAAGACTGAAGATAAAAGGCTTTGGGGAGTGTCTAGTTAACTCATGCTATATTATTTAATATGTAAGATATGTCTTTATATATATGTATTTATTTTTTTTAAGATTTTATGTATTTATTTGAGAGAGAGAATGAGAGAGAGAGAGAGAGAGCATGAGAGGGGGCAGGGTCAGAGGGAGAAGCAGACTCCCCGCTGAGCAGGGAGTCCGATGCGGGACTCGATCCTGGGACTCCAGGATCATGACCTGAGCCTAAGGCAGTCGCTTAACCAATTCAGCCACCCAGGCACCCTATACATATATATTTTAAATGATGTATAGAGGGGTGCCTGGGTGGCTCAGTCAGTTAAGTGGCCAACACTTGATTTCAGCTCAGGTCACTGATCTCAGGGTCCTGGGATCGAGCCCTGCATCTGGTTCTGCACTCAGCAAGGGGTCTGCTTGAGTTTCTCCCTCTCCCTCTGCCCCTTCCCTGGCTCGCAAGCTCTCTCGCTCTCTCTCAAGTAAATAAATCTTTAAAAAAATGATATATAGAATGAAAAATTGACATAAATTTTAAGGTAAAAGATATAAGTAATTTGCCCTCTGAGGAGACAGATTGGTAATACCGTAAGATCCCGTGAAGCCTTCGTGCCCTCTTCTTTGCCACATGGGTACCTCAGTGGAAATATTGATGTAATTAATTGCCACTGATGTTAAGCCCTTCTCTCTAAATGTTACAAAGTAACGGCCTCAGTTACCTCAATTACAGTTCAATTTAGTCTGCATTATTATGTAAGTTTTTACTCAAGCTAAAATATTTGTGGGGCTAAATCCATGCCCTTATGTTTCTGTTTCAGTATATAAGTTTTTAAGTTATAGGAGAATATGTTGATTAAAAAAATTATTGCTTTCTTAAATATATTTTCTAGAGCCTCCTTTCCTAACAAATAGGCAAGGTAAGCACCAAAGCAAAAGCAGATCAACTCTGCTACCACAGAGGTATGATGCTGCAGATTGATCCCTCATTGGCCATCTTGGTCTTTATTTGTTAGGCATGTTATGGAAATTACTGATCTCATTCTGTATAATAAGTGAAAAAAAGCAGCAAAAGTTTGGAAAGTATTAGTGAGAAGAGCAAATGGTTACACCTCATTTTTTCAGTCAGTACATATTTGAGGACAATTACTGTTCTGGGCACAAGAGAAGAACAGTGAACAGAACAAGTCCTTGCATATTCTAGTGGAAGGAGACAAAGAGCAAATAAATATAAATATCAAGTGGTGATGAATACGAGGGGCTAAAATAAAAGAGATCAAGGAGAGAGAGGATGACTGGACTAGAGGTTTGTTATTTCAGATAACGGTGATTGATGGAAATAGAGGCAGAGATATTATTAAACCGACATTGATGAGATAGTGTGTTATATTGGCTCTGGGATGAATTATTGAATGGAAGAAAGGCACACTGAGGAGCAAGTGAAAAATGTAGCGCTTATGCAATCCCTAATCAGCAAAAGATGAAGAAGACTGACTTCATGGAATGGAAATCTAATTGAGCATTCCACAGGGTCAGCCTGGTTGCAGAAGTCAGACCGCCTTCAGATTAGCAGGTGTGTTTTCCTGGGCTCATTTTAAATGGCTGGAAAATCCCCTGCATTTGTGAGAAGATCCTGCATATGACGCATACTTCTGGCCAAAGACAGGGAAAAAAAATCACCCAGCTTATGAAGCATTAGAAAAAATTAAGATACAAAGAACTAGATTGGAATGATAAGGAGCAAAAAGCTAAGGAATGAGTAGCATGCAGGAAGAGAAGTACATTGAGGATAAAGCAATCATATGCAGGGTAGTAGAAAAAAGAATTTGAAAATTCTCCTGAAAAAAAAAAAAAGCCATAACGCTCTAACAACAGCTCATTTTAACCAATGGCTTATTTCATTCAGGGATATAAAATCTGTGAGATTCCAGGGGCACCTGGGTGGCTCAGTTGGTTAAGCGTCTGCCTTTGGCTCAGGTCATGATCCCAGGGTCCTGGGATCGAGCCCTGCATTGGGCTCCCTGCTCAGCGGGAAGCCTGCTTCTCCCTCTCCTCCCAGCTCGTTTCTCTCTCTAGCTATCTCTGTCTCTCTCTCTCTCAAGTAAATAAATAAAAAAACATTTTAAAAAAATCTGTGAAATTCCATTTTTAATAGAAGAAAACAGAATTTGGAGTGGGCACAGAAAATGTTTTCACACTGAGAAAAATAGAACATTTATGTATTTTTATCTTCTCTTTTTATTTATGAACAAGAATAATAGCTAATTTTGAGTGCTTATGATGTGTCAACCATGAAGTGCTTTTAGTGAATGAACTCATTGACTCTTCCCAACAGCCCTGTGAAGTAGGTACCAATAAAATGTCCAATTGCCTTGTGAGGAACCCGCTGTGAGGAGGTTCTATAACTGGCTTAAGGTTGGAAGTGGCCCAGCCAGGATTTGAACCCAGGTGATGTCATCAATAAGTGATAAATAACTCAAATTGTGCGGAGGCTTCTTATTTTTCACATAGCTGCTGAATCAACCTGTAAGAACTCCATACTCAGTGGTTTAAGATCAATAGTCCACATGGGAGAAATGAGTGTTCTTTACTTCTCTCCCGGCTAGCTTTGTTTGGGGAGGATTATTGTTGGCTGACACCTTCCCCATAATATTTGACCACTACTTCATATTTTGAGAAAAACCACTTCCTTACAGCCCCCACACTGCTCTTAAAAAAGCTTCACCTATTACCTCTTTGTTAAAGTGTATCATTGCCAAATGATGGAGGTAAGCACAGGGTTTGAGCTATGTCTGTAGTGGGGGGGATTCACCTAAAAAGATGACACTCAGATATTAGAACATCTAATTAATCCCTAAGTTGTGTCTATTCTTCCTCTTCCTTTATTCTTTTTAAAGATTTTATTTATTTGAGAGAGAGAAAACAAGCAGCGGTAGGGGCAGAGGGAGAGGGAGAAGCAGACTCCTCGCTGAGCAGGGAGCCCAATGCGGGACTCGATCCCAGGACCCCAAGATCATGACCCAAGCCAAAGGCAGATGCTTAATTGACTGAGCCACCCAGGTGCCCCTCTTCCTTTTCCTTTAAAATGTCTCTTTGATTGCCCCTTCATTATGACTGTGTCACAATCAGTGCCTTTCCTAAAGTGTGTGGAGCCATGTGCAAATACTTTTTGCAGGGCCCCTGTCTATATAAACAATTGAAGCCACCCTAAATCAGCATGCCAGGGTCATTCTGTCAGTCCAACCTCATGTTCACACAATCCTAAAAACAAAAACAAAACAAAACACCCTGCATTTCCCAGTAAGTGTGTTTGGCTTGCCAGGTCACCCTCCCAGAACGAGGACCTAGCCGCAGAACCCCAGGATGACCGCATAAGCATGAATCATGGAGCAACTGGGGAGATCTGGTCAAGTCCATTCACTGGACAGGAGGTGGGAGATCATCCCCCCAAAAGAGAAACTGGTACTGACTGAGCCCACACGGGGCCCCTGTTCTGTCTTGATGCGCCCCAATCACATGGATGCCAATCCAATTGCAGCCGGTCCCAGGTACCAGAAAGGGTCTAAGAAGACTAAAGGAAGTCACTTCAAAGGGTGAGCCCCCCAGATGCTTGGGGCCCTCCTTAGGAGCTCTGAGTTATGAGTCTAAAAGCTCCATCGACACCTTCCTCTGTCCCTCCTCACCTAACTCATTACAACTCTGTCCTGGTTGGCCTCACATCCTCCACTTTCTCTCCTTCTGTGTTCATTGTCCTCCTAGTGTGAACATATTATTCATATTCACTGTCTTCTTTTGTGCCGTATTCCTTCCTATTGATATTTATCAAATATGAAGCCCTCAGCTGTGGTCCTCATTTAGATTATAGTCTAGATCCTAGCCCCCTTCATCGACTCAAGAACATCAGTCCAGCCATCCTCCCCTCTCTCCTGTATCATTCATTTCTCTCTCTGATGAATTATTTCCATCATCACACAACTATACCACCTTAAAAATCCTGTCTTTGTCCTCACTTCCCCTACCAGCCACCAACCCACTTCGTAGCTCTTCTGCAGCAAAACCACTTGAAAGGAATCCTTGATTCCTCTCCTCCAGTGCTAACTTGTGCTCTGCACAAAGGCATTTGGTAGAGGAGACATGGGTAGAGGCTGAAATCTAGTTCATTCTTTGTTTGCCAAGCAAAATGCTTGACACAGGACTTTGTCATTTTTGAGGAACAACATTTGAAATTGATCTGCCTTGAGGCATCACTATTTCCAACTGGGCAGCCTGAAGCAGGCTTTTTTTTTTTAACTGATTTTGCCCAAAGGTCCTACATGTCCTCCTGGACTTTGTTGGCCCACTTCAGTCAGACTTTCCTCATAATTCCCCTGAAACTCCTCTGGTCCAAGGTCACCATGTGACATTCACATGGGTAAATCCAGTGGTTGGTGTATTTGTTTTCTATTGCTGCTGTAACAAAGTACCCCAAACTTCGTGGCTTAACACAACACAAATTTATCATCACACAGTTCTGGGGGTCAGAAATTCAAAACAGGTCAGTGGGACTGCCTTCCTTCTGGAGGCTCTAGAGGACAATGCGGTCCTTGCCACATCACTCCAACCTCTGCTTCCACTGTCCCATCTCCTTCTCTGCCTCTGACCCCAAACCTCTTGCCTCCCGCTTTTAAGGACGCTTGTGATTACATTGATCCCACCCGGACAATCGAGAATAATCTCCCCATTTCCAGATCGTTAACATGATCACATCTACCAAGTCCCTTTTGCCATGGAAGTTACCATAGTCACAGGTTCTGGGGAGTAGGCTGTGAGCATTGTCGAGGGGCCCTTATCAGCCAGCTAGTTCTCAGCTGTCCCTCTCATGTGACCTGTCAGCTGTATTTGACACACTTGATCTCTCCTTCTGCCTTGGTACATTGTGGGCCCTGGTTTCTGGGACACTGCCATCTCTTGATTGTCTCCCCCTCTGGTGGCTGCTCCTTCTGAGTAGTCTCCTTTTCTGGTCTCCCCGGTTCTCCCTGAATACTCCATCTTCGGTCTTCTCTCTACACTCTCTTCATTCATGGTCTCCTGCCTTTACACAACGTCTAATATGCTGCGATTCTTAAATTGGTATTACTGTCTGTTCCTCTCTTTTGAACTACAAACTTGTATTTCCAACTGCCTGCTCAACACCTCTCTTTAGATCACCAATACACATTTAACACTTAATATGGCCAAGTATGAATTCCTGACCTTTTCCCCGTCAAATCTGCTCCACCTAGAGTCTTCCCCATCACAATGGATGGCAACTTCATCCTCTTGGTTGCTCTAGCCACACTCTCTGGATTCATCCCTGACTCCTCTCTGTTTCCTATACCCCGTCACCAATCCATCAGCAAATTCCACTGACCCTCCCTTCAAATATGCCCAGAATCCAACACATCTCACCATCCCCACTGCTTTCCCACTAGTCTCATCTCTGCCTTCCTTTCTGTGCTAGCTTGTTGCAATAGCCTCCTAATTGGTCTCCTGCTTCCAGTGTTGTCCCTAAAGAGCATTTCTTAATGTAAGAACCATCGTGATCCTTTAAAACAGGTCTTAGTATATTACTCCTTTGCTAAAAACCCAGCGAGGACTCCATATCACACTCATGGTAAAGGCAAAAGCCTGTAATTTTCTGTGTGCCCCTCCCTGCCATCAATCTCACTGACTCAATCTCCTCCTGTTCTCCCTTTGTTCATTCTGCTTTGGCTACACTGGCCTCTTTCTTGTTCCTTGAACACATCAGTCTCAGGGCCCTTGCACGACCTGTTCCCTCTGTCTGGAATTGTCTTGCCCAGGGATCTGTGTGGCTAGCTCCCTCACCATCTTTGAGTCTTGCTCATATATTGTTTTCTCAGTGGGACTTTCCCTGTTTACTCTGCCAAAGGCCTTGATGGGAATATGAATTGCTACAACCTTTTGAAAGTAATTGCATAGTGTCTTTTAAAATATATTAACACAGGGGTGCCTGGGTGGCTCAGTCGTTAAGCATCTGCCTTCGGCTCAGGTCATGATCCCAGGGTCCTGGGATCGAGCCCTGCATCGGGCTCCTTGCTTGGCAGGAAGCCGGCTTCTCCCTCTCCCACTCCCTCTGCTTGTGTTCCCTCTCTCGCTGTGTCTCTCTCTGTCAAATAAATAAATAAATCTTTAAAAAAAAATAAAATAAAATATATTAACACATCCTTTAATATAATGATGCCATTTTGGCAAATCTCTCTCATAGAAATAGAAAGTATGGAAGCACCCTGTGTAAGTTCATAGGGTTATTTATTGTACATTTTTCTTAGACCAAAAAGAAGCTAGCCACAATCTGATTGTTAATCAATAGAGAAGTGGTTGAATTAATTTTGGTAAATTATATTGAAGAGCATTCTGCAGCTATTAAAAAGAATGAAGTTAGATGGATAGTTATTAAGCCAAAGGATGGCGATGCTGGATAATTAACTGAAAGCTGCACATTGCAGAGTAATATGTAAAGTATCTTTACATTTTT
>NC_138373.1:114213811-114279091 GCF_054177405.1 Leptonychotes weddellii | reverse complement strand
AAATAAATAAATAAAATCTTTAAAAAATAAAATGATATATACAGAATGATAACTGAGGCTAGATTTGGTCAGTTCTTCCTACATGAAAAGAGGAAGCAAGCAACTGCTCCTTGAGAAGAATTTAAAGAAGACTCTACTGGGGCACCTAGGTGGCTCAGTCAGTTAAGTGTCTGCCTTCAGCTGAGGTCATGATCTTGGGGTCCTGGGATTGAGCCCCTGTTCAGCAGGGAGTCTGCTTCTCCCTCTCCCTCTGCCCCCTGCCCTTGTTCTCTCTCTGTCTTGCTCTCTCTCTCTGAACAAATAAAAATCTTAAAAAAAAAAAAGAAGCCTCTCCTGATAACTTCCCTAATTCCATAGATCAATTATAACTTACTCATGAATTTTCTTACTCTGAAGTCACTTCCAAAAGTAAATTCATAGGAATATGAGAGCAGTGATTTATAAAGGAACCAGTCGTTCTCTCCAGCCTGGATCGATCACTTCTTACAGGGGAGATGGGTTCCTTTCTGGTTTCCAATGTTTTATTTACATCACAAGTTCCTTAAGGGTGAAGTCTTTCTCCTACCTATTAGGCCCTCCATCAATGTGTATTGAACAAATGTGTCTCAACGTATTCAATGTTTATGTTTATCAGTTGGATTAAGAATGGATGTCTCTGCTTAATTAGAGAAAGGTACATTTAAGAAGCATAATTTCAGGAGGTCTCTAAAAAGTAAATGAACCTTGGGGAAAGGAAGTGTCATAAGAAGAATATGTGGAAAATGGCAGATTCTGGAATAAGAGACTTGGTTGTCATGCGAGTTGAAAGATGCTAAGATCAAGGAGGAGGGTGAAGACAAGGTACAGCTGTCACTGTGTGGAGTTACACAATGGTTGCCCAATCCGTGCCCACATACAGAGATGTCGCCCGTCTTCTTTCAGCCTTACCATCTGTTGCATTGGTTGCACAGGCAATCATGTCCCCTGCAGGAAGGGAGAGAGGAGGGATCTGTGACCCTGATCACTGCAGGTTCCGTGACAGTTTTCTCCTGCAGGGCAGACTCGAACATCGGCTGAGCTAACACGTTGGTTAATCCCCTGTGTGATGAGCACCCACGGTTGTTTTCTGTAAGCTCACCATACACCTTCCACTCTAAATTCCTTCCAACAGGTTCCTGAGAAGGACCAAAGCCCCTTCTTTAATGTGAGGTTCATGTGCAATGGCACTTGGTAGAGTTGCCAGGTAAAATACAGGACACCCAGATCATTCGACTTCCAGATAAGCAACGAAAATTTTCTAATGTAAGTATTCCCAGAGTTTCCTATTTCTTGTTTTTGTTTTTGTTTTGCCTAACCCTGACAGCCCTGCACTTTGTATTCTGTGACGTTTCTGTTTTGGAGGTTTCTGAGGGACTTCCAGCATCCCCCTCCGGGGTGCTTTTGTACCTCTGCTGCCCTCTAATGGTCACCGTTGGTCACTGGCACCAGTAAGACTGGATAGGTGGGGTTTAAAGAATTCTGAGGGAATGGGATGAAGCATGTCCATTCAGCAAACATTCACGGAGCATGGTCATATTTTGTTCCAGGCACTGTGCTGAACTAGTTAGCAGTTACACACCCTCAAGGAAGCCCAGGCTAAAAGACAAGAGAGATTTGTACAGAAAGCATACTGGATTCAAGGTCAGATGTCTCAGAAAAAGATGTTCTGCTCTAAAATCTATTACTGACAAGCTATGCACTTCGAATTGGGGGGCTTCTGTTTTCTCATTAAAATAAGAGTACAGACAGAAGGAAGGAAATAATTGCTATTTGAGAAGTGCGGCAGAGTTCATCTAGAGATAACAGCTTTGGGGAAACCCTGGGCCATGCAAAGCCAGGACTCAGAGTCTAGCAAGGATGAGAAAAAGTAAACATAAGTAAATGAAACTGATAAAACAGCTATAGATAAAGTGGAAAAGGGTGTTGTCCCTAGAGGACTTCTTTGGATGATTACTGATTTGGGAAAGGGGCTGGAGACAAGGATTGGGCTCCTAAAAGATAGGGAGGAGAGGAGCCAGGTGAAGACACCTATTGTAAATGAGAGCATGCCTACCAGTATGGCAGCT
Organism: Leptonychotes weddellii; assembly: GCF_054177405.1. Classification (NCBI taxonomy): domain Eukaryota; kingdom Metazoa; phylum Chordata; class Mammalia; order Carnivora; family Phocidae; genus Leptonychotes; species Leptonychotes weddellii. The sequence continues at coordinate 114,277,007 of NC_138373.1, read as the reverse complement.
GGCCAGGCCAAGGAGGCTGGCCCATAGGACCAGTAGGAATAAGGGACAGTCTGACATCTGAGTCTAAAGTTCCTTAATTTGCTTAGTAACCCTACTTTTATAAAGCAAGTTACAGACAACAGTGCTGGATTCATAGGTCCTAGAAATAAATGTCTGGGGCGATATAGCCAAATTAGAATGAAGGGATTGAGAGAGAGCCGGAACATAAAGGGGAGCCAAGGAAGTGGCAGTCAGAGGAGATTAAGGAAAGGACGGAGCATTGGGGGCTCTAGATGACAAGAGGCCATGTAAACATCCTCCTAGAAATACCTAGAAATAGTTGGGTGTTCACTGTATTTCCTAGAGTTACACAGCCTAGGTACCTGAGATGTTTTATATGTATAGGAGGACCACAAAAGGCCGAAGAATTTTGTGACTCTTAAAGCTCGTATAAAATGAGGCTATTGCTGGGGCTTCTGGGTGACACAGTTGGTTGAGCATCCAACTCTTGGTGTCGGCTCAGGTCATGATCTCAGGGTTGTGGGATCAAGCCCTGCATTGGGCTCCATGCTTAGCATGGAGTCTGCTTGTCCCTCTCCCTCTGCTTCTCCCCACACCCCCCCGCCTGCTCACTCTCTCTCTCAAATAAGTAGATAAATAAAATATTTTTTAAAAAATGACGTTGTTGCTAATCTGTGAGATCCTGTACTGCTCCAACAGTCTATGGTTCTTCCATGTATTCCAACTGAAAGAGCAATGATACACTGAATGAGCAGAGAAATGGGTGAAAAGTATCAGCTGCCAGGATCATGGAGAGATGTCATGACTGGTGTATCACACCTGCCTTCCTCTACTAGCTCCTTGAATATTACTCTCCTCCACCTGATTGCCCAGGCTAGAACCCTAGAGGCATCCTCAACTCTTGGGTTTCTCCACCCTTCCTACCCCTGCAATTTCTCATGAAGTTGTATGAATTTTACCTCCTAAAAATATGCTTCCTTTGTCCACTTCTCTGGACCACCCCAGTCCAGGCCACCATTATGTCTTCCTGAACAGCCTCCTAAAAGGTCTTGCTGACTCCCTTCTTATGCTTCTCTGATCCATTCTCCACAACACAACCAGAGTCATCCTAGAATGAACCCCATCAATGGCTTCTCATTGCTTGTAGCGTGAAACATGATTAAAAGATTCTTTCTGAGCTGGCTTGTACCAGCTACCTACTGAGATCATTCAGGTAACCCCTGAGTTTATCTTCCCTCCCACCACTGCCCTCTTTCATCCTAAGCTTCAGCCACACTGAATTTCATGCAGTTCGTCCATATGTTGGGCTCTCTCTTGCTTCAGATCCTTGTACAAGTGCAGTCTTCTCAAGGCAGCCTTCCCTGACCCTCCCTAGAAGACAAGTTTCTCATTCTGTGTAGCCACTTCTCCTAGAGACAATAATGATAATGATAAAAATTATAGTGCCCACTGCAAGCCAGGCAGATCAAGATGATTGGTAGGAATACACCATTAATTTTGCAACTGAGATGAATAAAGAAATAAAGCTTTAGAAGATTAGGTCTTTGGGATAGACTGCAAACATATTTGAAATGAAATAATGAAATATTAATATCCCTATCGAAAGATATTAACCTAAAAATATGGAAGAAACTTTCATATAAATTCAGTGATCTGAATTCTGAATATGCAAAATTAAATGCCACGTTCAATTTTGTTCTTTGCCCAAACATGAATTTTGACATTATCCACAAAACCAGATAAAGCTGCAGATCGTATAGTGCTCCGAGGCTTGTACGACACGGCAGAATTTCAGTTTCCATTAAATAAACAATAAATGACTTTAAAAATTAAACACAAAGCTAAATTTGTCATAAAGAATTGATTACTAAGTGCCTGCACGGTCTCTTCCGAAAATGTAAAGAAAGTGACCCCTAGTGGAATTCTGATGAAGCATTTCTCTAGTGCTTCGTATTTATCTATTGGTCCACGGTAGAGGTGCTAAAGGTCTATGTGCCAGGCCTTGTGCTAGACTCTGGGGACAAAGACATGACAAAAGTGAAGTTCAGTATGGTTGAGAGGCAATCCTTTGTAGAAAAAGCTGATCAGAGCTGCAGGAGTTATGGAAGTAGCGAATTCGGCAAGGGGCTGGGGGAGAGATGGTTAGGGGTGGTTGCACAGAGGAGGGTAGCAACAGGGACAAGCTATTTGGAACAGAGGAGCTGGAGCAGCATGGTACCTTCCGGAAATTGTCAGTGGTTTCATTTGGTGCATGCGCCCTTATGGGAGAGTGGAGAAGGTAGAAAAGTAGGCAAGGACCTGGTCTTTATCCTATTGCATAGTGTCCCTCACACTGTCTTTGCTGGATATTAACAGAGTTGTGACAAATCCTGCACGAAGACACATGGAGAACGTTAGTATTAACTGGGCCTTACAGAGGCATGGGAGACTGTTTAAAAATGGGCTTCTTTAGGTTTGCAGACCTCGGGAAGACCAGGTCAGCTAGAATAGAAGATTATTCAAGTCAGGAAGTAAAGATAGAAGCGGGAAGTGGGTTATAAATGAGAGGTGCAGAGACCACGCAACACTTAGAAATGCTGTGAGTGTGGACGGAAGCTCAGCGGCCAGACACAGATTCTGCAGTTACTACCACTAGCTGATGGCAGGTAGCACGTGTGGGTGAGACCTTACAAAGACCCATCAGGGCTTGAGTCGCGGCCACCTTTAAATATCATTGCCATGAGCAACAGCAGGAGCACTAGGATGTATTGAGTCATTTATATGTGCCAGGAGCTGTGCTTTATCTGCATTATTTCAATCCCCACAATAAGCCTCTAAGCTATACATTATTAGTCTCACTGTACAATGGAGGGAGCTGAAACTTGCGTAGGTCAACGATTTGCCCCAAGTCCGTTCAGCTGGTCAGCAGTGTGACTGATGGATGCTACGGCCACTGTGCTTCTCTGGTCCGGTGGGCCTGGCCCCCAGCACTGCGGGAGTCATCAGAAACGAGAGGGCGGACACAGCCATGAGAGCAAATGAATTCATCCAGGGAGGCTTGAGAGGGAAAAGAAGAGGGGAATGTGGAAGCAATATCTGAGGGAACGGCAGAGATGGAGCAAAAGGAGAAGGTAGAGAAAGCAGAAAGAGAGAGCACCTAGCGGAATGAGAATTCCAGAAGGAAGTAGAATTCAACACTGTCAGACACTGCGGAGAAAACAAGTGTGCCCAAGCCTAAACGTTGATCACAGTTGGAGTTAGGAGCCCACTGATGGTCTCAGAGCGAGAAATGTTAGTGGAATGGAGGACAACCATCTATTAGGGGAGCTGAGGAACATGCCAGAAGTGGAGGAAGGAAGCGAGCCAGTGCGGTCGGCTTTATCAGAGGGCCTGGCTGAGGAGAATAGAAGCATTTCCACCCTGAATATGGAAGAAGACAGAATTCCGTTTCTGTATGGAGGAGACCCAGACATAGAAGACAAGAGGTTGAAGGTAAAGTAGAAAGAATGACTGACCGAGTTTGGGAGAAAAAGGGGACCCAGAGCATAGAGGAAAACGGGCAAGAAGACAGATGCAGGAAGAGAGGGATGGAGGGGGGACCCCACCATATGTGGGTCTATCTGCAAGCAGAAGACAGAAGGAAGAGTCAAGTCCAACACCTGCTTTTTTTCTCTGAAGTAGAAATCAGGGAGAGTGGCTCAGAGTCGGAGGATAGCAAAGGACAGGAGGCCCGAAGAGACCAGCCGGAGGGGGCTGGCTGGAGCGGCCGCTGTGGGGTGTAGACAGAGGCCAGCACAGGAGTGCTCGCGGCCCAGAGCACGGATAGCAGACCACAGGCAACTAGAGAGGAGCTAGATAAATTTGTACAGGGTAGATATTTTGCAGATCAGACATGGCAGAAAACGAGAATACTACCAGCATTAGAAAAAAATGGAGGGGGGAGGCCCTGGGTGGCTCAGTCGGTTAAGCGTCTGCCTTCAGCTCAGGTCACGATCTCAGGGTCCTGGGATCAAGTCCCGCATCGGGCTCCCTGCTCAGCGGAGAGCCTGCTTCTCCCTCTGCCCCTTACCCCACTTGTGCTTTCTTTCTCTCAAATAAATAAATAAAATCTTTAAAAAAAGAAGAAGAAAAGAAACAAATGAGGGGGGTTGTTGGGAGTGAAGCCTGGAGATGGAAAAGGGTGTCATGATAGACTGACATGAAAGGGGAAAATTGAAAGTGGAGCTCTTACTGTTGGAGGTCAGTTTGGTGGGAGGAAAGAGTAGGAACAGAAGAATTGGAGGTCAGGTCCAAAGGGGAAATGCACTTAGCCTTCTAGTGAGAAGGCCTATGTGCCAGGCACCCTACTGGGCACATCCTATATATTATTTTATTGAACCTTACAGCAAAGCCTATAAAGTTAACATTACTCTTCTCCTTTTACGCGTTGATTCGCCCCCACGGCGTGCGCACTGAATCGGCAATGCCGAGGCTGAGAGGTGGCGCAGATGGGTAATGAAAGGCGAGGGTGGCCATCAGGGTGAGTTGTTCTCCTAGACTGGATTCAAAGGTCGGGGAGACAGAGCTAGAAGTAGCTGGGACTGACACACTGACCGCCAAGAGCAGGGATGAAGATAGGAACGAAGGGAGTAAATTGTAAGCACAGTAACAAGGGTTCTGAAAAGAGAGGGTGAAATAGCCAGATTGTTTGAGCTCTAAAAGTGGTGCCTTCTATGTATGGGGCTGGGCAGGGCTGGCACTATAATTTGTAGGGCTGAGTACAAAACGAAGATGTGGGGGCTTGGTTTCATCTGCGGCCTCTCTCCTCAGCTTGTAGACAGCCAGCTTACTTCTCTGTCTTTACCAGATCTTTCCTCTGTGCTGTGTCCTATCCTCTTCTTTGTAGAAGGACGCCGGTCGTATTGGATTAAGGCTCTCCCCAGGGACCTCATTAACCTTCATTACCTCTTTAAAGACCCTATGTTCAAACACAGTCACATTCTGAGGTACTAAGTGTGATGTCTTCGTCATGTGAATTTTGGGAGACACAATTCAGCCCCATAACAATTGTTGAGAGTTTTTCAAGAAAGCAGCTACAGAGCACTGAGGCCCAAGCAGGGGTACTTCTGTGCGTGGGTACTGGGTGACGGCACCAGACACATGCCCGTGAAGCCAGCCCTGGGCTGGGAGGTATGTGGCACAGGAATAGCACTGTGGAGCTGGAAGGTTCGGACCTCCCCCACCCGGTCCTAGGGGTATCGGGTTCATGGCAAAATGAGAACCCTTCGCTGGACAGAATTACAAAGGAAGCAAAGCAGGGCACTTGATGAGAGCCAGGTTTTGTTAAGATAATAGAGAGGGTGAAAATGCCTTTGAGCGGGTTGAGGATGAAGAAAAGTTTCTTTGCAAGCAAATGAACATTCCACTGAACAGAGGAGAAACGTCTGGGAGGGAGGTCAGGAGTGAGCAAATAAATTTCGGAGGGAAGAGAAGTGTACAAAGATGGGAATATGAAGAGAATACATACCAGAGGACTTTACATTTCCTTACTTTTCATGATACTGGTTTTAAATTCCCAGAATTTAGAAATTCAATTAAAATTGAATTGAATTACAATTAAATATTCACATTCCTTCATCCAACCACTACTGTACTTTATATACAAATTGGTTATTACTGATTGACCAGAGGAAAAACATTTCATGCGGATCTACTTTTGCTCTCTTGTGGTGTCCATTCCAATCAATGCAATATTTGCAGAGGATGGATTATGGAGAGGTACATACTATAGCTTTATTATAAGCCTACTCTCCCACACTGGAAACAAAATCATAATTGTTATCACATCACTGTAGTGCTCTAGCACATTAAGCTTAGTCCCTTGTATATTCGCTTGAGTCATTATCCTCACTCTTATATTAGTCTCTCCCAGAGGACAACAAAAAAGCATTGTCTGCATTTATATGGATAGAAATACAAGCGATTAATAAATTTAAAGAGCTTCTGTAATGAAATATCACTTCAGGAAGTTAATAACACGTGAAATAAATAAAAGCAGTTTCTTACACAGAAAGCTACATCATGAAAATACTGACATATTGTTGCATATGATTTTTTATTATTTAAATCCCACCAAATAAGATTACAAAAATAATTTTAAAACTATTCAAATAATGACAATTATTTTAAAAGTTAAAGTATACATGTTCATTGCAGAAAAAAATTAAAATATAGATAAGCAGAAAAGAAAGGTGACATCATTATAATCCTAACACACACTTACTTTTAGATATTTTTGTTTATTTTTTCTAGTCCTTTTTCTACAGCTACGTGTCCATACACTTCCTTTTTGCAAAAAGTAAGATCCTGTTTTACATAGTGTTTAGTAATCTGTCTTTTACCGCTAACAATGTAAGACAGACATTCTTGTATAACATTATGTCAATGACTACATTTAGCCAAAATTTATTTTTTAAATTTCTGATTGTTGGACATTTAGATTGATTTCAGCTATTTACTATTGTAAACAATGTCGAAACATACACCCTTCCAGCAATAATTTTTTGCACCTCTATGATTATTTCCATAGGATAGATTCATAGATGTCGATAACATCTCAAAGTGGGATGTGAAGAAAGGGGAACCCTCTTACACTGTTGGTGGGAATGCAAACTGGTGCAACCACTCTGGAAAACAGTATGGAGGTTCCTCAAAAAGTTAAAAATAGAATCACCTTATGATCCAACAATTGCACTACTAGGTTTTTTTTTTTTTTTTTTTTTAAGATTTTATTTTTAAGTAATCTCTACACCCAACATGGAGCTTGAACTTACAACCCCAAGATCAAGAGTCACATACTCCACCATCTGAGCCAGCTAGGCATCCCTGCACTACTAGGTATTTACCCAAAGAATATAAAAATACTAATTCAAAGGCATACATGCACCCTGATGTTTATAGCAGCATTATCTACAATAGCCAAATTATGGAAAGAGTTCGAATGTCCATCGACTGATAAATGGATAAAGAAGATGTGGTATATGTATACAATGGAATATTACTCAGCCATCAAAAAGAATGAAATCTTGCCATTTGCGATGACATGGATGGAGCCAGGGGGTATAATGCTAAGTGAAATAAGTCAGTCAGAGAAAGACAAATACCATATGATTTCATTCATGTGTGGAATTTAAGAAACAAAACAAATGATCATAGGGGAAAAAAAGAGAGAGACAAACCAAGAAACAGACCCTTAACTATAGAGAACAAACTGATGTTTCCCAGAAGGGAGGTGGGTGGGGGGGTGGGGAAAATAAGTGATGGGGATTAAAGAGTGCTCTTGTTGTAATGAGCACCCGGTATTGTATGTAAGTGTTGAATCACTATATTGTACACCCGAAAGTAATATTACACTGCATGTTAACTGACTGGAATTTAAATAAAAACTTAAAAAGAATAATGTCTCAGAGATTAATTTTAAGCCTTTGGGAAAAAAAAATACCTTTAATACCTTTAAGAACTAATCTGCTTGTACAATTATTAGGTATTTCCATATAGAAAAGTATAACAAAAAGCCCATCAGATTAGACCAATAAGACTGAGGTTGAATTTCTGCCTGTTCACTGACAAATTATAAGACCTTGATAGTCACTCAACTCTTTTAAGTCTTGTTGACAATGAAGTGGAAATACATCATAGTTTCCTTGGAAAGACTATTTCTGTATTTTAATACATGAGATGGTCTCAAGCTTATTCATTGAGAAATACTTAAGATCAACTAATTCTCCTGTACCATATCATACTGCGTCATATATAACTTGCCTTTTAGGAGACAATACACTAATAAGTTGACTTGAGAATTCAATTCTCTGGACCATTATGCTTTTCATTATAAAGTAGAAAATTGGTATGCTTATTTTTATCAAACTCCATGAACTTGATCATTGCAGATCTGCCACTGAGAGATAAGTCCATTCCAAGGAGACTGAAGAATTCTAGTCCCTGAGATGGCAAGGCTAAGATGGATTCCCAAAAACTCACTAAGGTCAGTGCCGCCTTGGTGGAAGCCAGTCTGGGGTATCAGTCAGTCCTATTGGGTGTGACTTGCTTTCTTTAAACTCCAACAGGCAATGAACAAAATATTTTATTAAGTTTTTCATTTATTCAGTAGACATCAATGAGTATCTAATTTCATACCCTGGAGGAGATCACAGTCTTAACTCCAAAAAGAGACACAAATATTATGGCAATGATTACAAACAATAAGCAAAATGCAAAAGTGGATGAAGGTCCAAATTAGTGAGAGAGAACAGAGGAGAGGAAGTTTGGGAAGGATTCATGGAGGAAGTCATATTTATGCTAGATCATGAATGGTATATAAAGATGTACCTAGCTGAAGAAGGTAGGGTGGGGAAAGGATAGCATTCCAGACAGTTGGACCAGCATGTGCTGAGGCATGGAAATGAGAAGGGACATGGTATGATTTAGGAATCATGACAAATTTAGTGGGACTAGAACAAAAGATACAAAGTCAATGGAAAGGAGCAGGAAGGAGGTTGGAATTTATGATAGATACATAGTTTGGGATCAGTTTATGCAAGTCATTTTACCCTATTTAAAGGAGCTTGGATCTATCTTGTATTCAAGATAGAGAAACATTATGTTTGAAAGTGAGATAAGATCAGTTGATTGGATTTACTCCTAAAGATTTTTTAATTACTGGAAAGACTTGAAAGAGGATACTTGGTGAAGTGCCTCATGGTTCTGAAGTTGACTTCATCCTGTAGAGCACTTTTTATCAACAATTTTGTGGATAAAGTAACTTCATCAAATTGGCCAATAATGCAAGCCTGAAAAAAAAGGTGGGGGGGCTAAAAGTTTGGATGACTGAATTAAAAATTTGAAGGACTAGCTAATTCAGCCATTCTAAAAATGTTTATTGAACACCTATTATGTTTCCAGAAACTTTCTAAGTGCTGGGGATCCAGTGAACACTTCAAAGTCCTTGGCTTCGTGGAGTTTATATCCTAGGGAAGAAGATTGACTATAAACAAACAAGTAAGTGTATAATATAGGGTCATGCACTGACAAATGAATTGAAGGAAACTGATACATTATCAAAGGGGAGAGGGAGTAATGGCAGAGAGCGAAATTTTGGGGGAAGAGCGGTCCAGGCAGAGGAACAGCAAGTGCAAGAGTCCTGAGGTGGGAACAAGGTTGGCACGCAGGGAGGCTAGCATGGCTGTGGCTACGAACGACAGGGAGAGTGATAAGAAATGGAGTCAGACAGGGGCTACTCAAAATGCTGTATCAGTGATTCAGAACAAACAAGACAGCCATGAGCCACAGCGTATATGGAGTCACCTAAAAATAGTTGGACAGTGTTAGGATAATAAAAATATAATAAGTTCTGGGTTTTATTTTGTGAAAATCAATCACAAAGGAAACGATGAAGGAGATATATGCTATCAGCAGTTTACGTGAAAAAGATCTCAAGGCCTTGGTAGATCCACAAGCTCTGTGAGAGCTCATATGAAGTGATGGCTTTAACAGACACACGGACCCACACTTAGCACCAACTTAGACTAAAGTAACAGAAGTATACCCAAATTAAATAACAGAATGAACTAATATTCATTTTACATACAATATTTAAAGTATAACATTTGATTTGGTATGATAAATTTTAAGAGAGCTATTGATGATTTAAAATGTTTCCCATTATTCGATGACAAAGATGCTGAGAAAAATAAAAATACCCACTCATATATCTTTTTTCGGCTTCTCATCTCATCTGTTCTGAGCTCTGCTTATTCATGTATTTATGTATGTATGTATGTACTTACTCTACACCCAATGTGGGACTTGAACTCACAACCCTGAGATCAAGAGTTGTATGCTCCACCAACTGAGCCAGCCAGCTGCCCCATGAGCTCTGCTCATTTAAAAAACCTCTTAGTTCTGAAGTGAGAAATGATCCCATCTGGACACAGTGGTTTTATCAACTGAGAGGTTGAGACTGCTATTTTGGGCTCTGCATGCCACTGAGCCAAGAAGAAAGACGTAGGTTATTATCCCGGTTCTGGCTATTGATTGTAGCTCTCAAGCGGGGAAATCAGACTGGTGAGCACAGGGAGGACAGGAAGGCTTATGACTGGAATCCAGGGAACTCTACCTACTAACAGTTCCATAGCCAGTGATGAAAGCTAGCGTGCAGTCATAGCGCTCATAAAGACCGCTGACGTCTCACACCCTTTAGGGATGAAGATTTGGTGCACACCGTCAGGGAGGGGACCCTACACAACCAATGTTAGCTGGCCAAGGCCACGGGGAACGTGGAAGGAGAGTGACATTGCAGCCTGTGACAAATTACAGAAACAAAGACTAGAGCAGCCGTGTAGGTTTCTTTTGTTTTGTATGTATTTGTGTATATTCACCAATTACTGATTTTCCCTCTCTCTCTTCCTATAGTATATAAGAAGTGTTGGTGATGGTTGCCTTTACTCTTAGAAATTTTAGGCAGAAGATAGATTAAAATCACCTGGAGACAGGGATCATGAGTGATGAGATCCTGTGCCTCCTTTTTGAAAGAGTGACAGCATCTTCAATTAGTTAAGGAATATTTGTGCGATATCGTTATTGTTACTGGAAGTGTGAACGGAAGGTGGAAAGGTGAGAATAAATGCTGAATAGGCAAAGGGCAGGATTTGTCTGCTCTTGCCCTTCTGTGCTTTCCTTTGTAGTTTAGAGACTGCATCTCCTGCATGCCCCTGACGGCTGGCTCCTCACTATGGAATGTAGAAGAACGGGAAAAGCCTTTTCTCTCTCTGCGACTTGTTGGGCCCCTGGCAGCAACGTCGGGGCTGCACAGGTGGTGGTCCGGTCCACGGTCCTGCTTTCCTCCATGGCAGCACCGTTCCAGAAGCATCAGCAGCAAGCTCTCTGCAGCCTCAGCAGAACAGTGGTCATGGCTCTTAGTTACACCTTGTCTCTTTTTTCTCCTCCATCCAGAACCGTGAGAATGGCTTCCTGTAGTTATTAGTCTCTGGATAATTTCACATTTTCCTTTTTTTTTTTTTCTCTTCTAGCCTTTCCAACCTTTTGATAAGCAATTCCCAATAAAAATTCCATCTGTTCAAAATAACTAGTAGGGGTTCTATTTCTCCGTAAGGACAGACACTGATACAGATGAACCCATGGCTCAACCTATGCAAAGAGAAACATGGAATAGATGGGGAGGAAAAGGATGGTCCATTGACAGGCCAGGAAAAACTGGAGAGATCAGATAATAGGATGTCTTTATCAAGTGCAGGACAACATCCTACGATTTCTGAGGTGTAGCAGCTGCAGGTAAGAATGGGGTCCAGAGTGTGCCTTGGAAATAGTGGCTGAAGAAGAGTGGAGGTGTCGTTTCAGTGGGATTGATGAGATCATTTAACTGTGATGCAGGGACGCTACTTGGTTCACTCAAATGGCCATTGACACAAGGCCCAATGATGCTGGGATATGAGATAGGGAGAGAGATGAGGACATGCCAGATCATGTCTTATAAAATATGGTAATAATTTTTTTATTAGAGAAATACCTTTTATTTATTTATTTGTTTATTTCAGAGAGAGAGAGTGTGAGTGGAGGGAGGGGCAGAGACAGAGAGGGAGAGAAATCCTCAAGCAGGCTCCCTGCTGAGCACGGAGCCAGACACGGGGCCCGATCCCAGGACCCTGAGATCATGACCTGATCAAGAGCTGGAGGCTTAACTGAAGGAGCACCCCCAGGCACCCCTAGAGAAATACCTTTTCATAGCCAAGACAGGCTACCAGTAGTCACATGAATTATTTCCCCCTCTTCAAACTGCTGGACAAATGCGTAATGAAAATGTCACAGATTGCTCTGCCTTCTGTCTCAAGCAATAGCCTTAGAGCTGCGGGCAGTGACTTAATATGAACATGCACACTTGGCTTTGTAAGCATACTGGAATCTTACATTTTCCTCCAGGTGCATAAAATAGAAATAATAAAGGTCACAGATTAATATTTGCCTTTGGCTGAAGTCACTGCCGCTCTTTAAAAAAAAAAAACCCGTGCTACAAACATAAAATAAAAAGAAATATCACAAGATCCAGTGTTTAATGGTCCAGCAAGTGCACTATAATTAGCCGATACACTTTCAGGATGACATGAAATTATCTTTAGTGAATAATGGGATTAAGAAGAAGAGTACCAGAAGTTATGCATGCTTCTCCCAAATGTGCTGTGGGAATGACTTCATTTTACACTATATTTACGTATTAGATTCCTTAACATCTCTCTCTCTCTTTTTTTTTTTTTTTTTAGAGAGAGAGAGTGCAGGTGCATGAGAAGGGGGCAGGGGCAAAGAGAGAGGGAGAGAGAAAATCTCAAGCAGGCTCCACACCCAGCACAGAGCCTGATGCAGGGCTCCATCTCACCACCACCCTGACATCAAGACCTGAGCCAAAATCAAGAGTCAGACGCTTAACTGCCTGAACCACCCAGGCGCCCCTCCTTAACCTCTCTTTTGCCGACATCTTTGCAGTGATGGTACAGTGGTTACCTGGAGTTTCTCTTCCGGGGAACACAAAAATAGCAGCAACACATTCATTTGGTATCAAGAGAACAAAATTTGTGGCAGTGTTATGCTCTTAAGAAGCCAGCACTAATTTATCTTTTAGCTGGATTTGCCTGGGAAGTGTTTTTATCATATTTACACCCTCTGTAACTTATGCCCACAAAACCGTCCTTCCAGATAGAACTCATTAGAATTGGTATTTTACCCTGGAGTCCACTTTGCTATTTCCCTTTATAATTAATGTATCGGGGGCCCCATTAGCATTGTTACATAGGCTCCAACTCTACCAGCTGGAGAAAAACACTGTATTTAGTCACATGTTCTCTGCACTAAGTTTTATTTTCAACTGGTAACTACAGCCCCGAGTCCACTAAGTTTAGCAAGTTAAAAATTTTATGTAGGCTAAAAAGGGATAGTGGGACACAAGTCTGAGGAATGAATACTTGATGATTAAAAATCTATCTCTCCAGGGGCGCCTGGGTGGCTCAGTCAGTTAAGCGTCTGCCTTTGACTCAGGTCATGATCCCAGGGTCCTGGGATCGAGCCCCACATCGGGCTCCCTGCTCAGTGGGAAGCCTGCTTCTCCCTCTCCCACTCCCCCAGCTTGTGTTCCCTCTCTCGCTGTGTCTCTGTCAAATAAATAAAATCTTAAAAAAAAAAATCTCTCTCTCCAAAGATCTTTTTTTTTTTTTTAATTTAACTGTAGGCTACTCCTTGAGGTACTGATTTGTAAGTATAGAGCTGAAGGATAATTTTTTAAGATTTTACCAAAATCAACTAATATTTAATTATAAAGCATTCTCAGCTATGCACTGTGATCTGTTCTCTACTCTTTTGTATTTCAGCTTGTCTGGTTTTTACATCTTGGATTGCTTTTCTGTAAGTCCTCTCAAAACTTGTTATTCAGGGGATACCAGACAGATCTATGTGGGAGCTTCAGCCGCGAAGGTTGGAAGACAGAAATAATAAAGGGCAATGGAATGGAAGATTATTGGTAGTTGCCGGTTGTTACCGGGGGCGCAACGAAGCAAAGAGCCAGGCAAATGTAGAAATGTATAGAATATATTTTCCAACATAAAAATAGCTTTATTATTTTCTGGTAACAAAAATGATACATGCTCATTATAAAAATTTCAAATACACAAAAATCACCCAAATACCATAGTCTGGAAAAAGACATCATTTTTGGCAAAGATCTCTATATGAAACACATACTATTTTAAAATATACAGTATTATAAATGGGCCCATATTGAACATATTATTCTATAGCCTGCTTTCTCATTTGCTAATATTTCAAGGTACAAATTTCCATAGCAATAAACAAGACCTAAATAATTTTTAACGATAGTCATATATGACTCAATGGTATATATGTGCTAGAATTTATTTAACCCATTTTCTATTAAAGGATATTTAGGCTGTTTCCAAAGTTTGTTATTGTTGTTGTTTCAAGATTTATTTATTTGAGAGAGAGAGAGAGAAAACAAGCAGGAGGGGCAGAGGGAGAGAGAGAGAGAATCTCAAGCAGACTCCACACTGAGCATGGAGCTCGACACAGGGCTTGATCTCACAGCCCTGAGATCATGACCTGAGCCGAAATCAAGAGTGAGATGCTTAACCGACTGTGCGACCCAGGCGTCTCCGCCAAAGTTTTAAAATCATAAACATCATAAAGTACTTCTTTACCCTCATGTTTACATACTTGTGTAATTTTTTTTTTTAAAGATTTTATTTATTTATTTGACAGAGAGAGAGAGACAGCAAGAGGGAACACAAGCAGGGGGAGTGGGAAAGAGAGAAGCAGGCTTCGCGCCGAGCAGGGAGCCCGATGCGGGGCTCGATCCCAGAACCCTGGGACCATGACCTGAGCTGAAGGCAGTCGCTTAACCAACTGAGCCACCCAGGCGCCCCTATACTTGTGTAATTTTTATTCATTAGGATAAAATCTAAACAAATTGCTGGGTAAAAGTATATCATTTAAATTTTTGATACATATTGCCAAATTTGATACATACTGTCTTCTAGAAAGTTGTACCAGTTTTCACTCCTGTCAAGAATGAACAAGAATGCCCCTTTGCTCATATTCTTATAAATTACTTTAATATTTGCCAACCTGGGAGGATATAATTAATGCAAATAAAATAATAAACACATATTTATTACCATTTATATTTTCAAATAGGGGATACCTTTAATTTTTAAGTTACCCCTTTTCAGAGCAGATATTTTCCTGGATTTGAACAGAGAGTCTTCGGTTTGCATCCCCATTCCAATATTGGCGTGACTCCGGACAAGAGTCATTTTTTTTAATATCATTTTTGATGATCTTATAGTAACAGAACCAGCTCAGTAGGCATTCAAAGCATAAATGATGAATGCATCTACCACACTATTAGACATCTCAATTTTTTTTTTTTTAAGATTTTATTTATTTGACAGAGAGAGCACAAGCAGAGGGAGACAGAGGGAGAAGCAGGCTCCCCGCTGAGCAAGGAGCCCGATGTGGGACTCGATCCCAGGACCCTGGGATCACGACCCAGGCCAAAGGCAGCTGCTTAACCGACTGAGCCACCCAGGAGTCCCTAGACACCTCAATGTTAACTGAATCTCAATCTCCCTCCCACAAGTAAGCTCTTTCTACCTGCTTACCCTCCATTGCAGTCAATGTTGCTCTATAGGAAATATTAAAATTAAGGAGTCCATAAAAGACTTTGGAAATATTCCCTTGCTATTTATAGAGATAACCACAAAGTTTTCAATGAGACAGATAACATCAAGAAGAAGGCTCTGAAGTGAAGATTTGGTAGGCAATGTAGATCTTTGGAGCAAAAGTGTTTCCCAAGAAAATACTTGCATGTCAAGTTCAATAGACCATCAAGTATATATAAATAATTTGACAGAAAGATGGAAACAAAATATCACAAATATCAGTTTATCCCCTATCAAAATGTTGGTTTACTATTGCTTAGAAATGGTTTGGGAATATTTTCCACCATGAAGCAAATTTATAAGCAATGTACACAATGTCTAATTCCTCTTTCCAAAGGTATCTCAGATATTAATATTTGACATTAATAACTTTTTATCCACAAATAGCAGGATGGAAACATCTAAGCTAATGAGTGCTGGTAGTATGGATAATAGAAAGATTCACTTTGGGTGCAAGGTAGATGACAGTCTTGATACCTTGATATCAAAGATTTGAAGATGTTTTAAAGGACTATTTGGTTCACACACTTTACAAATACTTATTGGGCTGTATTACGTGCCAGGTACCCTGCTAGTTGTTAGACATACAAAAAGGAGCAGGATATAGCCCCTGCCTTCAAGGAAGTTTCAGTTTTGTGGAGAAGAGAGAAGTCAACAATTCTATGATGGGGTGATAGGAAGGCGAGGTAAGTGTAGGTGCTCAGAGTCCTTAAAAGAAGCCAGCTGAAGATGCCATCAGTAGCCAGATAAATGTCCTGAAGAAATCCCAGGTCAGTGGAAGAATAGGGTCTGTTATGACTGCTACAAGACATGTCATACCACCTCATGCACACTAATAGAAAAGCAGCAAGCTACCCTGGAGACATCAGCTGTACAACAGGGTAAGGAGAAACCTCTGCGAATCCCTAGAAAGAGCTGGCGAAGAAGCCAGAGTCTAAGTCCAGATAACACCCTGAGATAGCTCCGTGAGGCTGGTCTCTGAGTGCCACCAGTGAGCACTAGAATCAAGATTAAAATTCTCCCATGGTAGTTTCCTTTCACCCATGCATTCATTTATGCACTCGAACATAAGCTCCATGAGGGCAGGGATCTTTGTTGGGTGTCATCTTCACTGTGTCCCCAGCTCCCAGAACAGTGCCTGACACAAAGGAAGCTGTTGATAAATATTCATTCAGTGAATGAATGGTTGGATCAGCGAATATATTTAACTCACATCTAAGGACTGTAGACATGGGTAACTGTTAACAGAGGAGCAGGATAGTGAAAAAAGGCAGAAGACCTGGCAAGGCTTGTGTGCTTACTGAACACTTGTGGAATCAACGAATGACTTTTCACATCAGAGCTTGAATCTACGGGGGCTTCTTTGTACAGTGTGGAGTAGGAGAAAGAGCGTGGGCCTTGAAATCAGACAGATGTGCATTCAAATCCCAACTCTTCCAGATCTGGGAGTACCTCAGGCACATTCCTTAACCTCTCTAAGTCAGTCTTCTCATCCCTAAAATGGGATTTGGACCTTCGGGGTGGCTGCGAAGGATAAAGAGGAAAAAACACGGAAAGCTCTGGGCCCAGCTCCCTTTGCTCTCACCCATCCTTCTGGCCCCAGAGCCGGTGTTGTGCAGAACTCTGGGAGAGTGCTGGGTCCCCAATCCCTGGATGTCCATCCTGGACCCCCTTTTCTGTTTCTTCTCCTCCCTCTCTCTCTCCAGCAAACTTCCCCAAAAAGCCTTCCTTCCCCTCTCGAAAGTGTACAGTAACCTCCTCACCCTTTTACTTTCAGTTCCATTGGTTTGGGGTTCAAATAACAGATGTCACCAAACTGTTGAGTGGGCTAGTTGCCTTCTCCTCTTTCCTCTGTATCCTAGGAGCCAATACAGTGCCTGGATTCTGGCAGATGCTTAGTAGGTGCTACTCATGGTAACCCTCACTTCCTATACTCACCACACCTCAGGTCATAAAAGCTGTTTTACACAGGCTAACGTACCACCCCATGAAACTACACCATTATGCCGTGAGTTGCAGATCATTATAACAATTCTCAAGAAGTCAATAAAAGTGATAATGCCAGAAATCCCATACCTATTTTCAAAAACAACAAAATATTTTCTCTATGCTTTGGGGCCTTATAAAATGGGACAAAAACCTAACAAGTAGGGCGCCTGGGTGGCTCAGTCGGTTAAGCGACTGCCTTCGGCTCAGGTCATGATCCTGGAGTCCCGGGATCGAGCCCCGCATCGGGCTCCCTGCTCGGCAGGGAGTCTGCTTCTCCCTCTGACCCTCCTCCCTCTCATGCTCTCTGTCTCTCATTCTCTCTCTCTCGCAAATAAATAAATAAAATCTTTAAAAAAAAAAAAAACCTAACAAGTAAATAGGGTCGGCCTTGGGGCTTGCCCACGGTGCATTATAAGGATGAAAATAGCGAAATTCTTTACTAATTCATGTTTGCTGATCAAAGGGAACACTTGGAGGCTCATTCTTGGTTTCTTCGTGTACCCGAGTCTCCACCTCATGAAGCCATGGAGGTGTCCTCCCATTGCCCATAGCGGGATGCAAGATTAAATTCCTATCAATTAACACTCATTAACACACCCACCAGAAGGCAAATCAAGGAGGACTGGATCACACAAATTCTTCTCATTTCCAGCCACACTGACATCTGCTTGCCATATCATTGATCAGGTTATTGCCAGCTAATCTGACTTGCTCTATAAGATGTCCAAAGTAGTCATACCCTAGCAAGGTGACCTCATCAAAAAAGATTATTGATTAACAATATTTCTAGGGGCGCCTGGGTGGCTCAGTCGTTAAGCGTCTGCCTTCGGCTCAGGTCATGATCGCAGGGTCCTGAGATCGAGCCCCACATCGGGCTTCCTGCTCAGCGGGAAGCCTGCTTCTCCCTCTCCCACTCCCCCTGCTTGTGTTCCCTCTCTCGTTGTGTCTGTCAAATAAATAAATAAATAAATAAATAAAAACAATAGTTCTAGAGCTCCTACTCCAATTAAGCAAAATCCTAAGTAATAGGGTAAATATAAAAGACTTTTTAAAAACGATTACTCTCTCAAAAAACATACACCTAGATGGCAAGGTAGAATCTACTGATCGATAACCATTGGAGAACACTTTAAAGCAGTGGTTCTCGAAGAGAGGTCTACACAAGCAGCAGCATGAGCAGCAGTGGGAACTTGTCAGAAAGCCAAATTCCTAACCCCAGAACCACTGCATCAGAAACTGGGTGGGGTCCAGCAATTTGTGTTTTTAACAAGACTTCCACATCATTTGGATGCACACTAAAATTTGAGAAACACTGCTTTAAGTCAAATAAGCACATTCAAATCAACATAATTCCAACAGACTACAAATGTGCTGAGCCATGGTTGGGGGCTTGTGTTAATCACAGCTTCCTTTATGACCTCTCATTGAAGGTAGTGGGAGGTCCAGATTCAAAGTGAAAAACAGTTTAACATAAAGTCAATTCTTGATTGTCTTGATTACCTCTTTTGAGTTATTAGTGGCAACTTCACACAATCCCAGGCCAATTTCCCCAATTCAGCCAAAATACTTTCAGACTGTATTTCTAAGATAAGCTAAATCAGCTTCATAATGGCTTACTGTATATAAAGCCAAACATCAAAGACTTTTATGCTTCCTTTCATTAACATGTATGATCAAGAGTTTCCAAACTAGGACAGGTCACAAGAATTGAAATCATACAAAGTCTAGTCCAACCCTTTGCCTCTACTAGTTTTGGCACATGGGCAATTTGGGAGCATTGTCAACACATGCCATGAACATATGGGGAAGACCGCAAGGGGCAGTCAGGGCCCCTGAGGACCAGCCTGAGCATGACCTCTCCCAACTGCTTCTGAGCCTTTATGTGGCCTGCCAATCAAACTAAGGCTTTCAACCTCACCATGAGGCCCTTTTTCCCAGAATTATAGCTTCATGTTTCTGACCTTGGTCTGTTAACCTGACCCTGATTCCTGATGACTTCCTTCTTTAATCATCTGTTCTTAAATCTGGACTCCAATCTGACTATGATTAACCCAACCCTACTAATTCACAAAGAAGGAAAGAAAAGGAAGGAAGAAAAGTGCGTGAGCCTATTCCTTTGATGCGCAGAGACTAGAGATCTACCCTTTTATTATAAATGTTCTAGAGAGGGAAATTCCATTAACCCCGTGGAAATGGTTTTCTTGGAATGTTTCCATCCATCATCATAAAGACAGTCCTTATCCCCACTTTATTCAGCAATGTTTACTAGCTGAATTTTTTATTATGTGGGTTCTTAGAGATAATTTAATTCAACTTCACTTGTAAGCAAACAACAGCTCTGTACAGGCTAACATGCTAGGCCTTGAAGAGATGGCCCCTACATACTCAGAGTCTGATAGAGTAATGTCTCCTCCCCCCGCCGCCCCCCGCCCCGCACCACCCCTACCCCCTACTCCCCCACCTCCTTGCAAGATATTCATGTCCTAATCACAGAAACTTGTGAATTACTTTACAGGAGAAAAGAGACATTGCAGATGTGATTAAGTTAAGGGTCTTGAGATGCAGAGATTTCCATGGATTATCTGAGTTGTCCCAACGCAATCACAAGGATCCTTACTAGAGGCAGGAGGGCCAAAGTAAGAGAAAAAGGTGATGAAGAAAAGGTCAAAGAGAAAAAGAAAGAGAAATCTAGATTCAAAGATGCCACATTGCTGGATTTGAGGATGGAGGAAGAGGCCACAAGGCAAAGAATGCAGGTAGTCTCTAGAAGCTAGAAAAGGCAAGGGAATGAATTCTCCCCTAGAGCCTCCAGAAAGAATGCCAAGGACTTCTGACCTCCAGAATTGTAAAATAATTAACATATATATATATATATTTTTTTTAAAGTAATCTCTATACCTAACGTGGGGCTCGAACTCACGACCCTGAGATCAGGAGCGGATGCTCTACCGAATGAGCCAGTCAGGCACCCCAACTTATATTGTTTTAACCCACTAAGCTTGTCATAATTTATTATAGCAACAGTAGGACATTAATACAGGTAGTTTACAACCTAGTAAGAGAGAGAAGATGACATAGATAACTTCGGTACAATTCAGAAAGTGACAAGTATACAACAGAAACACAAGAACAATGCTATGGAAATGCTGATGAGGCGAGTACTTCCGGCTGGGGGAAGCTTCCTGGAAGACGCAGTTCTGCTGGGCCTTGACGGGCTGGGTAGGATTTCAACAGGGGGAGACCCAGTAAACAGGAGGAGTAAAGGCACAGAGTCGGCAGGTATAGGATCAAACAAAGAGCTGACATAGGCCCTTGTGACCAGCCATTTTCTCAGAAACAAAATTTACTTGATTAAAATTTCATAAATTCTACTCAGGATTATGAATGTCAAATTCATTCCTGAGTTTGTAAAAAAAATTATAATAATAGCTAACAACTATATGATATGTGATAAACTATCCTAACAGTTTAAATACAGAAGTCCAGATCTTGGGCAAGAATCCCCTCTCTACAGAGAACGTGTCACAGTCAAGAGTGAATCCGGCTCATCTTCAGGCAGGCAGGCTTGACAGGGATGCGTAGAAAAAATACTAAGTGTTAATTAAAATAAACAAAAAGGTAATTCTTGAAAAAGGCATCTGTTAACATTTACAAATTAGACAGTTCCTATGACCTTCGTGAGCAAGCTAAACAGAACAATGGGATTTAACTGAACTGAACCTACTTAGCAGACTGGAGGCTCTGAGGGCCCATGCTGCTGATGATGAAGAAGACAGGAGAATCCAGTCCCTTTTTTGGTAGGTTTTGTTTGTCTGAGGTCAGAGCTCATGATCTTCAGTAATTTTGACCAGCTCTAATTTAGCCAAAGTGTAAGCCTAGGAATTGGGAAGGAAGGAATAGCATTGTCCAGATTATTGATCTGCATCCCCCAAACTCACCACTGATAGTCCTCATAGCATGACTTACGGTGACAATGTTTTCCCAAGATGGTACCTGCACTCAGGTGCCTTGGCAATACTTGCTTTCTTCTTTATCTTCTGGTGAAATCAATTCCCTTTTGTGCGGTTCACATTCGTTCCAGGAGAATTCGCAGGAACAGCTGGTCTCCACTGGCCTGCTCCTGTAAGAATGGCCTGGAGCTTCTGCAGAAGGGTCCATAAATGCACCATAGGCCCTTGGGTCCTGGGATAGAGCTGAATGCTTTGGAGGCCAATTTTCTTGACAAGACGAACTGGGCCTGTTGCAGGCATCCTCATTTCTCTCACTGCCTGTCTTTCTGTCAAAGCCCAGAAACGTAACCTCAGACTGGCTACATTCAAATGGAACTTTCTGAGTCACTCCATCTTTTCTCGAACCTTTATCATGAGGTGGTGAACGATTATTCTGGTTTTCATCATCTTCCACTGGAATACTTGGTACGTTCTCCAAGAACAGAGGAGAAGGACACCTGAAGGACTTTAGAGAGGTGGGAGGATCCTCAGCAAAATATAACCTGGCTTGAGTACTTTCAAGAGTGGTTAGGACCTAGTTAACCAAGAAGCAAAGAAACATTTGCATTAAGCTTCCATAACCTCTCCTTTCACCTTTTTTCTATCTACCTATTAAGGAATATTCTCTTATTTTCATGAAATAACTTCAACTATAGAGTTCTGAATGGGAAGGTATTATTAAACATTAGCTAAACCCTTTCAGTTTCGTGAGTAAATTAAAAGACTTGAAGCCAAGTATAAAAGAAACTGCACTAAAGTAAATATCAAGAGACCTGAGTTGAGGCTTAGATTTGCCACCAACTACTGTGTGACCTGGGGTGAGTCTCTGTACATTTTTTACTTCAACCTTAATATGCGGAGTACTAGAAAGGGTCAGGGTACAGGGGACCCAATCTGTAGTTCTCAAATGTCAGAATTACCTACAGGAGCCTTCTTAAAATACAGATTCCCTTGGCCCCAACCTATAGATCATCACCGACAAAATATGAAGATAGGGGCCCAGGAATCTATATTTAAAAAGCTTCTCACTTGATTTGGATGTGCAGCCCAAAGTGAGAACTTTTGACCAGATTTAAAAGAACATGTAACATCCCTTCACACACACATGCAATTTTTAAAAATACATTTAGAGAGCTTTACTATTTACAAAGTGCTTTCACACACATTATCTCATTTAATCTGCACAAACACTATTATTCCCATGTTACAGATAATAAAGCTGAGGCTCAGATAAAGGGAATAAATATCAAGAGCCAGTAAGGAGCAGATGTGTTGCTTGACCTCAGATCTGGCTCCCAGTTCCATGTTTCTTCCACTATGTATCTCAAAGCTCTTTTTGGCCCCAAGATTCCAGGTCACATAGCTCTTACTGGTGGTGCCATGCCTAAAATATAGCTCTCCTGACTCCCAGGCCAGTGCTCCTTACATTCTGATTATGCTGACCTCTTGTTTAAAACCCTTTCGTGGGGGCACCTGGGTGGCTCAGTCGTTAAGCGTCTGCCTTCGGCTCAGGTCATGATCCCAGGGTCCTGGGATCGAGCCCCGCATCGGGCTCTCTGCTCGGCGGGAAGCCTGCTTCTCCCTCTCCCACTCCCCTTGCTTGTGTTCCCTCTCTAGCTGTCTCTCTCTCTGTCAAATAAATAAATAAATCAATAAATCTTTAAAAAAAAAAAATAAAACCCTTTCGTGGCTCTACAATAGACTCAGGATAAAACCCCAAATCCCAGAATGGAATTCATGTCCCTCTATCACCTGGAACCTTCTATTATTTTAAGCACTCCAGCTTTTCCCTCACCATATTCCACTTCCATGAACTGCCTGCTGTATTAGTGTCATAAAATCCATCACCTCTGAGGTTTGCAGGTATAGATTCTCTCGACTAAAATGTCCTCTATCCTTACTGCTGCCTAAATTCACCCTGTTCTTTAGAATATAGCTCAGCCATCACCTCCATCGAGAAGCTTCCTTGACTTGGCTGGTATGTGTTCTGACTCTACGTTCCCATTTGACCTGGGCTTCCACCTATCATTACGCTTATCTCTCCGTACTGAAATGCCACATTACCTAATCTGACTCTCACTTTGGACTGTGAGTTTGAGGGCAGCAACTATATCTTGATTACTGGTGTACCCTCAGCACCAGGACCAAGTCTGGCACATGCAAAGTAAGCACTAGCTAAGTATCTGTTGAACAAATAAGCAAATCAATGCATGGATGATTAAATTGATGAGTAAATTTAAAAAATCAGTAGAAGAAATATGTAATGCATTTTTAATAGACCAGATCTCTAAATGAGTGTTGAATAAATTCTCTCCAAACTACTCACTTAAGTCTTTTCATTAAAATTACTCATTTAAGTCCCACCCAACGATGACCTCTCTACCAGAGGACCAAATAATGTGACTTGTGACTTGGAAAAACTATGAGGTTAGAATTCTGTGTTGGGGGCTGGATCTGCCTCATTGATAAAGAATTCACTCAGACATAATTTATCCAATTTAGATTTTCCATGGTTCTGTGGGCTTGGTTTTGAATAAAACCACGTGTACGCACCTCATCCATTGATGGTCTTAACTTTGCCCGCGTGGTAACACACTGGCCTGCCAATGAGAAGAGCTTGGCAGAGAAATTCCGAGGACAGGGATGCACTTTCTTATCTAGAAATGAAAGACACGAATCGAGGCCTCTCTTCTCCATCAATTCCATAAGGAGATCCCTCTAGGAAGAGAAGAAGACAACTTTATCTTTCAGAACTCTACCCCAAAAATGACCGAGAGATAGGAACAGAGATGAAGACAATTCTCACCAGCTGGATATGCTTTGGATCATCTAACACCACTTTACAACCTGTCAGAACTTCCATTATTACCTATAGGGAATATATAGAAAGTCAGCTACATATGTTAAATATATACATAGAATTAGTTGCAGCGATTAACCTTGACAATAGGTAACGTTCGTTCTAATTAATGACTCTATTTTACTATTTGACTGATTACATAAAATTAATGTATAAGACAATGAGTAACAGGAAATCAATAGGTCTAAAAGTGAAAGCCCTTATAAAAATTCTTAGAATTTAGAGCAGTCCTGGTGGTAAGCTTTCCTCCTTTGTTGACTGGCACTTGGTACTCACAATTCCAAAGCTATAGACGTCCGTTTTAATGGAAAGTTTGCCCTGTCTGATGTACTCTTCGGGCATATACCACAGATGTTTACTGCTGCTGCTGGTCATGCTTATGGTAGAGCTCTGATGTTCCAGGTGGGGTCGGAAGTGTGCCATGCCAAAATCAGTTAGTTTGGGGTGGAATTGATCATCCAAGAGTATGTTTGCACTAAAATTGTAATCAAGGACAAACAAGACAAAAACATAAAGGCATCCCGGTGAAAAACAAAATGACAAACTCACCTTCATATCTGGTTAATTCCAAACGCTGACAACACAAAGCCATACATAATTTCCCATGAATTAGAGGGCATCTTCTCATATTTCTTAAAGTATAAATACAAGTATTATACAAAACTCTAAAATGAAAACCTGGGGCGCCTGAGTGGCTCAATCAGTTGGGTGACCGACTCTTTAGTTCGGCTCAGATGGTGATCTCAGGGTCCTGGGATCAAGCGCTGTCGGGCTCCGTGCTCAGCAGGGAGTCTGCTTGGGATTCTCTCTCTCCCTCCGCCCCTCCCCCCATTCATGCGCATGCTGTCTCTTGCACTCTCACTTTCAAATAAATAACTCTCTAAAAAAATAAAATGAAAACCTGACCTAAGAACAGTGGGCTTTTCAAATTTATAGATACATGTAGGGAGTTGGTGGATAAAGCTGATCCTTTGCCAATAGGAGAAACTAAAGTTAAGCAAAGTAGCTTTCCTTGTGCTCTTCTGATACATAATGAGAACATGAAGTGGGTTTTAATCAGCTAATAATCAAATACCTGTTACGTGCCCAGAGCTGTGCTGTGGAATGTCCAGCCTATCAGCAGAGAGCCACTAACCTGCAATGAGGTGAGGAACCTTTGGTAGCTCTGCCTTAAGGATAAACCTAGTCCACTGTCCCATCTGTATGGACTTTCTATGGAGTAAAGGCAAAAATGTCTTTGGGACTTACTTAAAATATAAATATCTGCAGAGGTAAAGGCTAAGTGCCTAAAGTCAGTTTTAGCTACCTGTCACATTAAAAGCCTTAAAAATCACTTAACATCTTGGCTGACAGGTAAGCATCAGCTTACTTTTACCTTCAAAGGGCTGCCACATCAGGGATGCGAAAGGCTAAGCCCATGCATTTCACACGGCCCCCACTGGAGTGAGTCCCGGCTCTGTCTTACCCTGGCTCCGTGACCGCAGGTGGCTAACTTCACCCCGTACGCCTCAGTGTCATTTTCCTCACAAGTGAAATGAGGCAAACAACAGAACTCACAGAACTGAACACAAACAGCCTACTACCCGGCATACAATAATGCCCAATAAATGGTAGGGAAGATGAAAATCAGTAACGAATCATAAGAGAGCAGATGGATATTGACAAAACAGGTGGGTGGACCAAGAGAAAGTAATCTGTTTCTCACTTCTGCTTGGGGGCTCTTCAGAGCTTACTTTTTGTTCCCTGAAACCAAAGCTTCTAATACTAGGTCTGCCCATCCAAA
This sequence comes from Leptonychotes weddellii, assembly GCF_054177405.1. NCBI lineage: Eukaryota > Metazoa > Chordata > Mammalia > Carnivora > Phocidae > Leptonychotes > Leptonychotes weddellii. The sequence continues at coordinate 114,251,132 of NC_138373.1, read as the reverse complement.
ACGCAAGTGGTATATTTGTAGTGCTACACGTTGTTATTAAAAGTGGTAACAGCGGGGCGCCTGGGTTGCACAGTCAGTGAAGCGTCCGACTCTTGATTGCAGCTCAAGTTGTGGCCTCAAGGTCATGGGATCGCGCCCCTCGATGGGCTCCGTGTTCAGTGCAGAGTCTGCTTGAGATTCTCTCTCCCTCTCCCTCTGCCCCTCCTGCTCATCTCTCTCTCGGTCTCTCTAAAATAAACCAATCAATCTTAAAAAAAAAAAAAGTGGTAATAGCTATGGGATAAGGACAAGAAATTCTTAATCCTGAACAAATACTGGTTCTTACAAAAGTTCCAGAAGTCCCTTGCTCACCTTGTACAGGTAGGCTGACAGGCAGAACCTAGTTTCAGAGGTCTGAATTGCAGGTGTCTTAATAATCCAGAGTACTCAGAGTCCTACTTCTGTCTTGAGGATTCAAAGCTGAGACCTTTAAGAATTCTAGCCCGGGGTTGCCTAGGTGGCTTAGTCGGTTGGGCGTCTGCCCTCTGCTCAGGTCATGGTTTCCAGGTCCTGGGATTGAGTCCCATGTCAGGCTCTCTGCTCAGTGGGGAGTCTGCTTCTCTCTCTCTCTCTCTCCCTCTGCCCCTCCCCACTGCTCGTTCTCTCTCTCTCTCTCTCTCTCAGAGAGAAATCTTTAAATCTTTAAAAAAAAAGAAAAAAAGAAGAAGAAGAAGAAAAAAGAATTCTAGCCCGGAGTTTGTCTAGAACCGAGTTAAGAACAGACAGCATGAAGACATTTCTCAGGACCCTTTAAGGATCCAGAACACATTCTAAACTTGATGTCACTCTCTGTCTTTTTTTTTTTTTTAAAGATTTTATTTATTTATTTGACAGAGAGAGACACAGCGAGAGAGAGAACACAGCAGGGGGAGTGGGAGAGGGAGAAGCAGGCTTCCCGCCTAGCAGGGAGCCCGATGCGGGGCTCGAACCCAGGACCCTGGGATCATGACCTGAGCTGAAGGCAGACGCTTAACGACTGAGCCACCCAGGCGCCCCTCACTCTCTGTCTTTAAGGGTGGCAGGAGAATTGCAAAATCCAAAGAGCCCACCTCATGTATCAGTCCCAAGGCTCTTACCTGTTGTGTGATCCTTGCATTTATGAGAACCTCAGAGAGGGCCCAGCCCTCCAGACTTGTATCAATAATCACAGTCCTCATTTTTCTCCTGGCCTTGTCTCTTCTCCGTATATTTCAGACCTGGCAGCTCCTAAGGCCAGCCTGGGTCCCGCACATCTAGGGCACTCATCATCCATCTCATTTGGAAAACAGCGTTGACTATCCTGACAAACCTCTGAAGATGTGGAGTCCACTAGAGCCGGATCCTACCTTCTCTCCAGCTCCAAATAAGAACAGGCATTTTAGTTCAAAATTACTTCTTCCATAGGTATGTGTACACCTCAAGGGCTCCGGTCAAGGAGGAGCCTTCTGGAGATCCCAGGATCATTTCGGAGTGCTGGGGTATTTAATGCAGGAATTTGCCACATGTGCGGGGAGGTGAGATGGGTAGAGAGTTTCATTAACTCCCCTTAGCAGGACCCCACCTTCTGCCCCTCTGGCTTCTGCCGCACTGAGAGCCTAGCTCTCTTCTGCACACACCCCCTCCCCCTGCACGCACACACTGGATTTCAGCATAGAGGGACAGAAAGACTCTGAATGCCAGAGTCTCAGTGTCAAACATCTTGCCCTCTTCTTCCTCAACTCCGGCTCTGAAGAAGGTATAAAATCATAACGTAAAATGCTAGACCCATGAGGATGCAAAAGCCGAATTTGTAAAACACTTAGAATTCCTGAAGAATAGGTCTTTTCTAAGCACAAAAGAAAAAAAAAAAGCCTCAAAACCAAAATCATTATCTAATCCCTTTATTTGCCCCTCAGCAAAGCTAGTGGGAAGCTTTCAGCAACTTGACTCATGCTCTTGACAGACTTAGGGGGAGCGGGTAACCACAATGTGTGACACAGTAACACGCACAGAGGGCTTCGGGCCAGTGAGGGGCTGGCAGTCAGAATGTGCAGTGCTTTACTCCGTTCTAAAGAAAAGTCAACAGGAGCTGAGGAAGAAGAATGTTCTGTTTTAAGAAAGTAGGAACTGCAAAACCCCTTCAACAATGAGGTCTACCCTAACTCTTTCCCTTACTGCAGCTTAAATAGAACATTCATGCCGTGCCTTCAACTATCACGCAGGTCAATGGAATATGTTTATCCTATGGGGCTAAGAACAGATTAATGAAATAAAGACAATATAAACTAACTGCAATCACGTAACAGTATAATTGAACAAAAGGGGCGGCTTGCTAGCTATCATGCTTACCAAAGAGATAGACAAGACACATGTAATGGCCCATTCAATTCAATTTAGTGTCTCCACAACCTATTTCTGCTATTCTTTCCCACAGTGCTCCTTACTGTAACACAGACCATCGCCTCTCTAGATGATTCTTCTAGTACAGGATCAGTGGTGGTACACTGAGGAGAAGGGGCAAATCCTACACAAGGTGGTCAGTTTGTGTCCTGACTCTGGGGAGTAACATACTTCATCTTTCTATTGCCGGGGGTCTCCACGACAATTCTTTTTGAGGGACTTGAACCTCCCAAAGGCTACAATAATTGCTTTCTTTGCACGTCAGTTTTTCTCCTGATTTAGTCGAAGCCCTTGGGCCTAAAATATAAATACAAAGCATGATGATGCATCTAGATTATAATGCAGAATTTGAATGGAAGTGCAAATACACACTTGACATGTAAGCACATGACTGGTTTTTAAAAAGACATATTTGTAAAGGATTTGAGGGGGGAGTTATTGGTACAGAGTAGCCCAGTCCCTGAGTGCCTGGCAATTCTCCAGAAAAGTCTGGACTCCAACAAATTGGTCCCAGAGATAAAGAGGATCCACCGGCCTCTTGGTGACAGCCTGAGGCAACAGGACATCTTGCTGTTACAACACCGAGACACCCCTCACCAGATGAGGCAAGATCCAACTTCTCAGGGAAGCTACAGGTTACTGGAAAAGGGCATACACACCCCCTCCCCCCAACTTCAGCATGCCCAGCATCTGATGCAGCTGAAGCCCTTTCTTCCCCCTTCGATTGTACGACCTTCTCTTTCTTTTCCATTGAACCCAGGCAGGACTCAGAGACAGTATTAAAGGTTGTTACTGCTTTATTGATGATTTATGAGTCCTAGACTCTCTATGTAAAGGCCCAGCCAATTAGGCATATTCCTGCGTTAAATGTGAAATTTCGCCTCTAACCAAACTAGCGCAACTTCCCTAAGGCTGAGTTTCCTCATGGGTAAAAAGATCGGAGGAGGCTTACCTCTCAGGGTTGTTACAAGGATTAAATGAGAAAATGTATTCAGAGTGCCTGCTACACAGGGAGGGCCCTGAAATATACTCTGAAGGATGTAGGCTGGCCTTTGTCCATCCTACATCCACCTTAAAATCCCAAGAAACTTGGTTGGGGATCTCTAGAAGTTCAAGGCACCAGTCTGAAATAACAAAGGTACAGGGGGTTGCACGATGACCCTGGAGATCTGGGGATCCTTGGGTTAATTAGTTTCAGGGTGTCTGCTGAGTTTCAAAATAGTTCCAGAGAAGTTCTGGAAGAACCTGACTAACGTAACATTTCCAGATACTCTAAGATCATGGAGAGAAAAGAAGAATCGTTTGGCATATATGTGTGCATGCATGTACTTATGTACACACGTGTATAAATAAATGGATGTTGGGGTTTAGAGACAGTGATGGCAAACAAAATTAACAAGGACAATTTAAATTTATGTACTATTTAATTGTGCTGGCATCCCTTAGAAAAAATAGACTTATCTGGAAATTTTCGAAGAAGGGAGACACTAGGGGAAAATAGAAAAATTGGAGGAAAAAGAATTGTTTATATCTAAAATGTTTCTGAAAAACAAAAGTACATTTTTGGGGGGGGAGGAGGGAGGTGGGAGAGGAGAGGGAGGAGATTCATTAATTAAACAGTCAACCCATCAAACAAACATACTTTGCATTCCCTGTAGGTTTTGCATCCCTACTAAACACTGAGCTGAGTGGGGTCCTTGACACACACATCAGGTCTGGGGGGTAAATGCAGGCGGAGCTTGGGTCCTCAGGCAAGGGTGTCACGGTTGTAGGAAGGGGCCAATCTGTGATTTCCTAGCCTCCCTCCCAGCCACTCAGTGTTTCTAGTCCCTCACAAAGGAAATTCTCCACGCATTCACTACCGCCGTACATCTCTGATCAATCTCTCTTTTTTAAGAATTCATTTTTAAGCATATGGCTTTTCCCTTCCTTTCTTTCCTAGACCACGTCCCTCGTATGAAAGGCTGTTTCACTTGGCAGGAGACACATGGCAATACGGACTGAGAACATGATCTTATAGGAAACATTAGAAATGTTCACCGAGATTATCTTGGCTTTGGAAACATTAACAGGAATGAATGCCTGGGATGAAAAATGCCGAGGATAAAATGCATTTCAATTTAAAATCATTCATAAATGTGAAAACAATTAAGCTGGCTAAGGGATAGGATGGAAATAACAAGGTTTACTGCTTTCAGATGCTTTTATGTGATCCTGTAATTCAAAAACATCTTCGTTTCCCAAATAACAGAGACTTTGCCAAGAACAGAGACTTCAACTCTTTATGATTCTTTACTTTAAATCCTTTTCCTCCTTAAATTCCACCATCTGGACTTGAATTTTGTTTTTATAACATTCCCTTTGAAGAGTTGAAATTACTAAGACGTTTTTGGGCTAACCAAACCACTAGACTTCTTGAAAATACCTTTGAAATGTGGGCTCGGCTTCCTCCTTGGGTGTTCCGCAGCTGCGTCCTTGATGGTGTCGCCTTAGAAAACTATGTATTCTCACTGCTTGAACAAGACAAAGATTCCCAATGCTGACCTCCAGGCTTAATCTCCCCTCAAAGTCTGCTGCCTACTGCCATTTTCACTAAGAGTCCAATGTCAACATTTCCAAATTTGCACTCGTGATGGTCTCATCTCCTGCCCGATTTCCCTGTCTCTGCCCATGAAACCAACATGCTCGCAGGAATCCCAGCTAGGAACACTTAATTGCCTAAAAAGACCATGATTCGGACCCACACAAACATAGAACCCCACCTCCTTCCCCATCTGCAGACATGGGATAGAGGCAGATTACAAACCTCTGTAAATCAGCTTTCTCCTCTGTCATACTGAGATAAGACCAATGATATCCAAACTCAGGGTTGCTGGGAGGAGTAAGTTATTCAGTCAGCTTTTATGTCAGGTCTAAAGTCAGGCTGGCCTTCACCGAGTTCCCTAATCTGTCTGCAGCCTATCAGCTCCCTTGAATGCATTGGCACTTCCCAATGGTCTGGCTAGACAGTGCTTAGTACTGTTCGGGGACTTTCTTTATACTGTTCCCCTCACCCGAAAAGTACTCCTCCTTCCCTTATTTTCATTCAAATCCTCTTTGCAGCCCAAGATTCACTTCCTCCCTGAAGTTTTCACTCTGCTACTCTGAATTCCAGTGGTTCTCCTTCCCCCAAGTTCCCATTGTGCCTCCTGCACTATATCATCTGGCACTTACTCAGAAGCCAGCTTATGTTGTTTACCTAAGCATAATGTTGAGTCTATAGCAGATACCAAGCAAGCAATCGTTGATATAATCACTTAGTAACTTAAGAGAATTTGAAACCATAAGTGGACCTAGACCACTCCGCATATGGCAAATAGATGGCCCAAATGCTGCCAAAGCATCTTCCCGGTTCCTTGGCAGACATCACTAATTGAGTTCAGAATGCCCCCACCCCAGGTTCCCTTTCAACACTGCAGGTGGGAAGTCATTACCAATCCACCAACGACGGAATGTGGGATGAAACAGATTTGTCTTCGCTGCTCTAGGATCATCACTTCCTTTTCAGATGCGGTAAATGAGCGCACATGGTCGAAATGACTTGTTTTTTGCAAAATAGCTTGTTAATGGCAGAGCCGGGACTAAAGCCTAACCCTCCTTTTTCCGTTTGCTACTCTTTCAATTTACTACAGTTAACCGAAAGAAACATCTTTTTGTTCAGCTACTCATAAAAGATAAGAAACTGTTGATTACCGAGCAAACGTAAAATGAAATTTCTCTCTTCTTTCCTTCAGGTATATAAAGATAACCGTTGAGGCAAAAGAACAGTTGATGGGTGAGTCACAGGAAGACAGATTTTAGCTCAAAAGAAACGAAGTTCCAATCGTTAGAGCTGCACCCAAATGGAGCACTAACAACACACCGTGCAAGGGTCCAAGGACAGGCTGGATGAGACACTTAGAGACAGTCTCCATGATGTGGCAGGAACGACAGCTTACTGCCAAGCCTGGCCCTGGGCTTTACACTCATTACCTCACTGCATCCCCACAACTCTGGGAGGAGGGTGCAGGCATCATCTGCCCTTTTCCGGACAAGGAGTTTTATTTTATTATAACAGTAGAACATAACCCTTAAATAAAAATTTTAAAAACATGATATAAAAGTAAAACATAAACCATTAATCAAAAAGCCATAGTCTCTCCATCTACATAAAACCTTATTCATATTTTGGTATGTTTTAATCTTTTTTTTTTTTTTAAAGTAGGCACCATGCCCAGTGCAGAGCCCAACACAGGGCTTGAACTCATGGCCCCGAGATCAAGACCTGAACTGAGAGCAAGAGCCAGTGGCTTAACCGGCTGAGCCACCCAGGCACCCCTTAATCTTTTTGAAAAATTCATGAATTTGTAGTTCTACAAAGTTATAACTGTATACTGTATACTAGTTCAATTTGGTTTTTTTCACTTAGTCTTACTTTATGCGCATTGTTCCATGTTATTTCATACTATTAAAAACAAACAAAAAAAACATTATTTAGTAATGTCAAGTGATGTATGACAAACTCTCCTGTGATTCATCCGTCTGAGGTCCAAATGCAGAAAAGAAAATAAAGGTAACAATATCTTCCATTTCTTACTCCATCAAAAACAGAGCCCTGACTTAGTCCCAGAAAAGGTCACTGTTGAACACATTTCGAGATGTCCTTTTTCGAGCCAATTATCAGGGCCGTGCAATAAAATGACATCTCTCCTAGAAGCTGCCTTTCCTTCCAAAGAGTGAGAAAATGTATATGACACGAACAAAAGAATAGGAATCTCAGACTGTCCTCAAAGCACTAGGCTGTACAAACAGGGACCAAGAATCAGGGAGGCCCAAGTTTAGAGCAAAGTGAAGAGTTCATTTAAAAGAATCGGGAGGGTAATCTGGGTCAGCCAATTCACATTTGGTCAAGACTGCTGGAGGCTGAATGTCATCACCATCAGATGTTCAGTGCCCTGAATGAAATGGGTTGGTCCCATTCCAGTTCCCAGAGAACAGGTGCACACAAAGAAAGGGGGGGTGGGATGTACTGTTATAGTTGGCACTAATTAACATCCTTGCTGGCAGGCTCAGCAGAAGGGTCAAGAGTTCATTGGCAGTAGAAAGGGCTGATTCAAGGGGCGCCTGGGTGGCTCAGTTGGTTAAGCGACTGCCTTTGGCTCAGGTCATGATCCTGGAGTCCCGGGATCGAGTCCCGCATCGGGCTCCCTGCTCGGCGGGGAGCCTGCTTCGCCCTCTGACCCTCCCCCCTCTCATGCTCTCTGTCTCTCATTCTCTCTCTCTCAAATAAATAAATAAAATCTTTAAAAAAAAATTAAAAAAATAAAAAAAGAAAGAAAGGGCTGATTCGCTCTGGAATCACTGATTCCAGGGACACACTGATGAGCCATGTGAAACCACAATCTCAAAGAAATGCCCACAGCCCTGGAACTCCATACCTGGACACGTGCCCAGGCGGGCATAGTCCATAGATAGTTACGTCTGAGTCCTCAACCCCTTTGGGAAACCCAGAAAGGCAACACTCCTCAGCAGCCCCTGCACCAACTAACAAAATAGAATATGCTGGTAGCACATATCCAGTTTAAACCCTGCCTCTTCCATGAAATTCTCTGTATCTGACCAGATATCTTTTGGTGCTCTGTATCTGTAATACTGTTGGGCACTCTGTCTAGCAGTGTTACTGAAATTATTCTATAGTTGGCCACATCCAGACAAGTACCTGAGATACTGGCCTGGAAGAAAGAGCCTCCTCCTAAGTGTGAGACATCGTAAGAGACTCCAGACCTTTCTGTTCCCACCTCTAGTCCCAGAAACGCCTCAGAGTCCCTCGTAAGGGCTTAGCTTATCCTACCCAGGTCCTCAGCCTGGTTAGCATGCACACCCACTACACCCCTGCCCCCCACATTCCTCATCCCTCCCAGGAGCCCTTTCCTTCTCCGGTCTTGTCCCTTCCTTTCCAGTCAAGCCATTTTTCTTGCTTTCATTATACACTTGGCAACCCTTTAGTTGACTCCTTCCCTTGAACAAATGATTGCCTCTGCTAGGAATATTCTTTCCTGTTCTTTTAACCAATCCACTGTCATGACCCATCTCCTCAAAGGCTGGGCCTGGAACTCTGCAATTAGAATGAACCTTCTTAGACCAGGCAGGCATTGAGCATCTTAGGTGTTTCACCATATAGTTTCTGTGTTTGTGTTATGTCTCTGATCACCAGGTTGAAACTTCAAGGATAAGACGATGATCACCAGCATCTACCCCACGTGGTCTAATACAATGCTCTGCATACAACAGATGTTCCACATATATTTGTAAACTAACATAAACATGATTTTCAAAATGTTCAATAAATATATGTTGACACAGAAGTGATTTTTCTTAAAACAGAGCTTAGTTTGTGGGACCTACTTTTCAAACACAGTAAGTTGATGATGGAGGTAAGTGCCATGAATAGAATGTTTGTGTCCCCCCTCCAAATTCATATACTGAAATCCTAACCCCCAATGCGATGGTATGTGGAGGTGAGACCTTTGGGAGGTGATTAGGTCAAGAGGGCAGAGCCCTCACGACTGGGATTAGTGCCCCTATAAAAGAAGGCCCAGAGAGATCCCTTGCCCCTTCCACCCTGCGAGGACACAGAGAAAAGATGGCCATCTATGAGTCGGAAAGTGGATCCTCACTAGACACAGAATCAGCTGGTGCCATGGTCTTGGACTTCCAGCCTTCAGAACGGTGAGAAATAAAAGTGTGTTGTTTATAAGTCACCCACCTTCTAGTATATTGGTTATAGCACCTGGGATACTTACCACTTGGTTAAGAGTGGTAATAAGTAAAAAAAGACAGATTGGCCATCATATCTCTTAGCCTTTGCCATCAGATTCCTACCACATCTTCATTAATTATAAGAGAAGCTACCATGTGATGAGTGCATTCTCTTTGCCAAGCATCGTATGGACTTTATGGCATTTAATTCTAAAAGATAGATGCTATTATTCTTTTATGAGCATCTTGCAGAGGGAAACACTGATGCTTACAGAAATTAAGCAGTTTGCTCAGAATCACATTAAATGGAAAGTCAGTTTCTTAAATCAGATGTCTCTGAAACATTAGGGGATAGTGAGCTAAGAGGAAAGGATGAGGGCGCCTGGGTGGCTCAGTTGGTTAAGCGACTGCCTTCGGCTCAGGTCATGATCCTGGAGTCCCGGGATCGAGTCCCGCATCGGGCTCCCTGCTCCGCGGGAAGCCTGCTTCTCCCTCTCCCACTCCCCCTGCTTGTGTTCCCTCTCTCGCTTTGTCTCTGTCAAATAAATAAATAAAATCTTAAAAAAAAAAAAAGAGGAAAGGATGGGAAGAAGGTGGGGAGGAAAGTCGATGAAAAAGAAAAATCACGTGGTCCCATTTTGCAGAGCACCAGGCAGTCATATCTCTCCCCGTGACGGCAGGGGCTGCAGCGATGTGGCCCAGATCCCTTCTCCAGGACCCAGGGAAACAACAGTTCCCCAGCCAGGGAGAGGGGGCTGTTGATGGCGCACAGCTAAACCCGTACCTGCAACCTGCCCTTGGTCGAAGGGAGCTGCCTCGTCCAAGTCATAGTGCAAGTCACAGCCCCACGCAGGGCTGGTCAGACGCAGGGGTGCAGAGACCCGAGCACCCTGCCGCACTTCAGGGTATCTTCGAAGGGCCATCCCAGCACCAGTGCTCCCCATGGCAGTGACCGAGGCCTCTACTACCATATCCCAGCTCAGCTTCTCCAATTGCCCAATTCCGCCTTCCTCCTTCCCTCCCTTACTCCTGTTGTTCCTGAGAGCCCTCTAAAAAACCTCCTGCGGGCAAGCCTCTCCTCTGAGCCTATTTCCTGGGAACCTGCCTGAAGACACCTATCCATTTATTTTTATTTTTTATTTTTTTTATTCTTATGTTAATCCCCATACATTAGTTTTAGATGAAGTGTTCCATGATTCATTGTTTGTGCATAACACCCAGTGCTCCATGCAGAATGTGCCCTCCTCAATACCCACCACCAGGCTAACCCATCCTCCCACCCCCCTCCCCTCTAGAACCCTGTTTGTTTTTCAGAGTCCATCGTCTCTCATGGTTCGTCTACCCCTCCGATTTCCCCCGCTGAAGACACCTATCCATAATGAGAAAGCAGGTGTCAAGGCCACGGCCCGAGCTCTCACCTGATCCCTGAGAGAGATGCTGGGGGGCATGTCCACAGCTGCGGAAAACCCTGGACGTGGGCAGAGGCTGGATCTGTAGCCCTCCACCCTGACGCTCCCTTTGTTCCAGCTGGTGGCCTTCCCTGTCCCCCAGGCCCGTCAAGGACCAGAACCTTGACACTCTTGCTTCTCACCCCTCAAGCTCTGCGTTCAGGAAAGGATGTGATGAACTCAGTCTCACAAAAGAAAAATTAATAACATTAATGTGTTACTGCTTGGGATGGAAAAGAAGCTAGACTTACTTTAAGTTTAAACCAGAAGAAGAATATATGTACAGAAAAACTCCAGATATTTATTTACTCAGATAAAATATATTTAAGAACCTACTGTGCTGAGCTGGTGGCGAGGTAGGTGGATTGTTTCTGGTTGGGGGTGACCACCTCAGCCCTTCGGAATAGACTTGACTCTGTTGCTGTGCATCTTTGACCCAGGTCCCCTGAGGGAGCACCCACTCTGTGCTGATTCAACGGGGCCAGCAGAGTTGATGACTTAACCACAATGCCACAGGAGCAGACACCTATGGGCTGTTTCCGCACACGCCCAGGACTCAGGAAAAATCTAGAGTCTTTTTATATGGAGTTCATTCCACCAGAAAAACAAAGAAGTAATCAGTCACTCTTTTGCTCAACTCAAAAGCACACTAAAAGCTTTTTCAAGATACCAGGAGATGGTTCAGAAGAGGCAGAAGCCTTTTAAATTCAGTCATCCCTGCTATTCAGCAAAGGTATATTTACCTACTTTTGGACAGATTCGAGATGAAGGGCACACAGGAATAATTCACCAGGGGGATTTTGCTACAGAGTATCTACTCTCTGTCTGAATGATTCTTTAGGTCTACTAAAAAAGAAAAAAGAAAGATGGAAGACGTTGCTTCTAATGTTCTGATGTCTCAGAAATGCACACCGGGAGTTGCTGCTTGTCTTGTCACAGGTGAATACGTAAAGCTAAGAGGCTGCAGGCTCAGTGGAATCAGCAAAAGACTCAGGGACAAAGAATTTTAATTACTGTCTACTGTCTACTGCTGTTACCTTGCTGGGAATCTCTGTATAAGTCACTTAACCTTTCCTTAAAACTCACTTAAAAAGAAAAAAGGGAGATTAATACAGGTTCATTTCAAAGTTTAGTGTCAGGTATAATTAGTAAAATACACAAAACTGTCTATCCTACGTTGTTCATTAATAATTCCCAAAGATAATATAAACTCTCCCTTTGGCCATGTAAATGTAGCTTTTTAAATTGGGTAGATAAAATTTTCATTAATAAAAAAAATAAAATCACTGTAAGGTACACCTGAAACTAACTGGATATTGTATGTCAATTATACTTCACTAAAAAAAGTAAGATTTTACATACTTAGATGAGAATTCTTTTTTTTAAGATTTTATTTATCTTGAGAGAGAGAGAGAGAGTGAGCACACATACGCACGGAGGTGGGTGGGGAGGGGCAGAGGGAGAGGGAGAAAGAGAATCCCAAGCAGATTCCACACTGAGCACAGAGCCTGACACGGGCTGATCCCACGACTCCGAGACCATCACCCGGAGACCATGACCCAAGCCAAAACCAAGAGTCAGACCAGACGCTTAACTGACTGAGCCACCCAGACACCCCTCTTTGATGAGAATTCTTAATCCTTAAACACACACACATACCACGGAAACTACAGGTAGAAAATAGGGTGAAGTCTGACTCACCTGTGATGATGAAAGGGGCTTTCAGGTGCAACCTAAGGCTCTGGGATAATTTACCTTGATACACTGCCGCTGATGACCGAGCATGGCTCCGTGTTGTGCAAGTACTGAATGGCTTTGGAGGTTCCTATTAAAACACTGATTCGAATGTGCCAAGAGAGTGGGGCCGTGTTACCCTAAAAAGACAACAGTAGTTGGTTTGGTAATGAAATGTGTATACTCATTACATAGGAGTATGCCAGAAGAAAAGCAGACGGTGAGGTGGGGTAAGGTGAGGGTATGAACATTTTGGTTTCCCACAACCTATTTGTAATTCAAGATACATTTTCCTCTGCTGCCAATGGTACTAGGCCTTTTTATAGCCAATGGAAATACCCAATAATTTTAACATTAGCTTAATCAAAATATGGCCAGTAAGGTAACTCTGTTTAAAAGTTCACTAATAAGGGGCACCTACGTGGCTTAGTCGGTTAAGCATCTGACTCTTGATCTCATCAGGTTCATGAGTTCAAGCCCCACATCAGGCTCTGCACCCAGTGTGGAGCCTACTTAAAAAAAAGTTCATTAAATAAGACTTAAAAATTATTTGTGGCATAATAGTGTGGGTAATTGAGAATAATATGTTTTTATTCTTACCCTAACCGAGACTTAACCTATTCAGAATGAATTTTTAAACTTATCTTTCAAAAACATGAGAAATCAAGGCATTTATTCCACCTCTTTCTCTTTAAGGAGTCTGTATCACCTTTATGTCTGTCCTTCGTATTCAATGGTACTTTGTGTGAAGTTATGCAAATAGAAATTATCTAAGAAGAGTAGTTAATGTAAACTCATTTGAGATATGGAATCAATAAGGACTAAGGACCCCACAAATCTTTTGGCCACCATGCTGCACAACACACAATAACTCAGGTATTTGTGCAGTCTTTTTTTAGAGTAAGATATTAATTCATGGAAAAGTCCTCTACTTCCTTGGGAAACCCATTGTTGGCTATCTCTTTCTGTGAATACATGTTGGCCCCCTGGATCCCACAGGACATTTCAGCAGCTTCTTCAGGGCTTCAGGGGGTCAGAGCGTCAGGGAGAGTCATAGGTGTGACTTACTACACACTGTAATCTGTCAAAAAGGGATCCATTTCTCATATATGGATAAACCAGGCAGAACTTCTCACTCTCTGTAAAATAGGCAGCCAACTCCAGTATGTTTGGATGATGAAACCTTGAAAGAAAAGATTTTTAAATCCATCAGATTGTTTATTCAAATAGGAAATGAACAGCACTGTGGCTTGGGGGTGATAAGGTGAGATGGGGAATAGGTCTAAAGCAGAATATACATTTGGCCAAGGGAGAAGTTATCTCATTGGACACATGACAGATTTGTTTCCCAAATTGGTCTAAAGAGCTCTATCAAATACTAGCCATTTTTTGATTGATTGTGATCATGCAAATATAAATAAAATATCCAAATATAAGACAGAAAATTTAAGAAAGCGACGATTTCTTAAGATTTGGGAGTCTTGGGAACTTGACAATAAATAGATGACACTACCTGATATTAAATTATGTTTATCAATACGAAACCCAATGTAACTTATTAATAAAGATAATACAACTGAAACTATTTCATTGCTTTAAGTATACTGTATAAGTCACCAAAATAGAAGAGTACAGAAGACTGTTTTCATTCATCCATTCAAGCATTACTATGTCAGATACTGTGCTAGGCATCAGTCACAAAGCTAAAGGAGACATCCAATGTCTTCATAAAGCTGTACTGTTATCTAAAATTCATGTGATTGGGGCGCCTGGGTGGCTTAGTCGTTAAGCGTCTGCCTTTGGCTCAGGTCATGATCCCAGGGTCCTGGGATCGAGCCCCGCATCCGGCTCCCTGCTCGGTGGGAAGCCTGCTTCTCCCTCTCCCACTCCCCCTGCTTGTGTTCCCTCTCTCGCTGTGTCTCTCTCTGTCAAATTAATAAATAAAATCTTTAAAAATAAAAAATAAAAATAAAATTCATGTGATTAGTAAAGTCTGATGTTGAAGAACACATCACTGATTTTGAAATGCCAGAGTTCTATGTCAGTGTAGAATACATTTTCAGCCTCCTTTCCTTTAAAACTCTATTTCTTTTTTTTTTTAAAGATATATTTATTTATTTGAGAGAGAGCGATAGAGACAGAGAGAGAGCATGCAAGCAGGGGAAGGGGCAGAGGGAGAGAGAGAATCTCAAGCAGACTCCTCACTGAGCATGGAGTCTGATGTGGGGCTCGATCTCACAACTCTGAGACCAAGAGTTGGATGCTTAACTGAGCCATCCAGGTGCCCTGAAGCTCTATTTCTTTTTTTTTTTTTTAAGATTTTATTTATTTTTTTGAGACAGACAGAGAGAGAGCACAAATGGGGAGGAGGATCAGAGGGAGAGGGAGAAGCAGACTCCCTGCTGAGCAAGGATCCTGATGTGGGGCTCGATCCCAGGACCCCAGGATCATGACCTGAGCCGAAGGCAGGTGCTCAACTGACTGAGCCACCCACGTGCCCCAAAACTCTATTTCTTGAATGCCTGTATCATCACTGTGAAAACCAGTGAAACCCAGGTAACAACTATAAAATATAAAATGTGAAATTCACCTGTACCATGAACTCAGTTCAAATTAATTATTTATTGAATGCCTACTATGTTCTAGACATACTTGGGGATATTAAAATAAAGCTTTATTTATTTATTTATTTTTAAAGATTTTATTTATTTATTTGACAGAGAGAGACAGCGAGAGAGGGAACACAAGCAGGGGGAGTGGGAGAGGGAGAAGCAGACTTCCCGCGGAGCAGGGAGCCCGATGCGGGGCTTGATCCCAGGACCCCGGGATCATGACCCAAGCCGAAGGCAGACGCCTAACGACTGAGCCACCCAGGCGCCCCAAAATAAAGCTTTTTTTAAAGACTCTATTTATAAAGACTTATTATTAGTTTCTTCAATAGCAAAACTTTCCTCTAAAATGCCCACACACATCTTCAGATTTCTCGTAGTCCTCCTTCCTTAAAGAAGGAAGTGTGTGTGTATGTGTGTATATGTACCTACACAAACAGACATATTTTACTTTTAGATATGTCAAAAATGCCTGTGACACAAGATCCCTACACCTATTATAATTCAGACCATCATTACATAATGAAAAGCAAGGGACTGAAAAGCAGTTGAGCTGGCATATTTGGCTGCCTAAACAGCTGATCTATACCACTGCCTGCGAGTCCTGCACCTTAAAATAATTCAAAAGGATAGAAATCTTTTTAGAAAGAAGATAGCAGTCCTCATATAGACATAGCCATGGCCTGGTGCTCTGCTTTCCTGCTCACAGAGCAGAAATGACCATTTGCTTATTTTTAGGTATTACCAATCCAGCAGAAAAACGGACACTGTACCAGTTAGTGAGGTATGGAACGTGAAGCAGCCATCGAGAAAGACGACTGGCTTTGCATCTACGGACCCTTCTCACCCATCCTTTCACTGCAAATTTTTAAGTTGGTGGGATCTTAGATTATGTAGATCTTAAGGTCTGCAGATACGATAGCTTTAAAATCAATTCGACAAGTACTTGTGAGTGCCTCCTACAGATAAAACACAATACAGGGCACCACGGTGTGGGAGAGCAGACAGACCTGAACGACAGACAGACCTGGGTGTGACTCTTTGGTCTTCTTTTCATCAGCTCTGTGGACTTGGGCAAGGATTTAATCTCTGTGAGCCTGTATCTTTGCTGGGGTCTGAACTGTGTCTCTCCCCCACACGCATCCCCCTCCCCCAACCCAACTCCTATGTTAAAGCCCTAACCTTCAATGTAAAGGTGTTTGGAGAGGCCTTTGGGAGCTAGTCACGGTTAGGACTGGAACCCTCACGATAGAATTACTGCCCGTATAAGAAGAAAAACTGGAGAATCTCCTCCCTCTCTCTCCACCATGTCAGGACAGAATTAGAAGGCAGTCGTCTACAAGCCAGGAAGAGCACCCTCACCAAGAACCTAATCTGCCTTGATCTTGGACTTTTCAGGCTCCAGAACTGAGAGAAAATAAATTTTGTTCAAGTCCCCTGTTTCTTTTGTGATGGCAGCCCTAGAAGATGAATATTCTTCAACTGTAAACAATAATTAAGACACCACTTCCCAAGTTTCTTACGAAAATTAAATGAAAAGTTAAATATGTAGCCAAATGCCAGGTTCTCAAAAATTATTACCTCCTTCCCCTCCCCTTGGGAAAGAAAGGAATCAGAAGCCACACCCTAAGGAGTTTACAATTCTGTTTAAGGGACAGGGGTTAAGTAATTCTCTTAATATTGAACTAAAAAAACTCATCTTCAGGTGTCGGCTTAGGTGTGACTTTTTCCAAGAAGCCTATTCTGCTGCCCAGCCCCAGGTTACCATGTTCCCCTCCTTCAGTGCTCTATATGTCTCCATCTTACCACTTCGTTTACTGAAATTGCTGTTTACTTCTATACTTCTCTCCTAACCCCACTCCAGGAAGCATGTTCTGAGAGGAGAAGGCTACATCTGATTTATTCATTAATAAATATCTGAGGAGACTGAAGAAGATTTAGGAAATGAGTTGGATTTTCTCAAAAAGGTAGGATCTACCTCAATTTCCCCATCTCCAAAAAAGGGATGAGGGCAGTATTTACTTCACAGGATTGTTGCGAGGATTAAAGAATTAATACATGTGATGTACTTGGTATAAAGCCTAAAACTAAATAAGTATTAGCAATATAAATAATAATAATAGTGGGGTGCCTGGGTGCTCAGTCGTTAAGCATCTGCCTTTGGCTTAGGTCATGATCCCAGGATCCTGGGATCGAGCCCCGCATTGGGCTCCCTGCTTAGCGGGAAGCCTGCTTCTCCTTCTCCCACTCCCCCTGCTTGTGTTCCCTCTCTCTCTGTCTCTCTGTCAAATAAATAAATAAAAATCTTAAAAAAAAAAATAATAGCACACCAAGAATATTCACCATCATAGAGTTGTTAATTCTCTCTACTCATACATAAATACCTCACCAGAACAAATCCAAATGGATCAGATGTATAAATGAAAAAAAATGAAACCATAAAGGTACTTGAAAAAACCATGGTAGAATTATTTTATAACCTTTCACTGGGGAAGGTCTTTGAAACTGTGATATAAAATTCAGAATCTGGGGCGCCTGGGTGGCTCAGTTGGTTAAGTGTCGGCCTTTGGCTCATGTCATGATCTCGGGGTCCTGGGATCAAGCCCCACATCAGGCTCCCTGCTCAGGGGGGAGCCTGCTTCTCCCTCTGTCTCCTGCTTTCCCTGCTTGTGCGCACTCTCTCTCCCTCTCTCTCTCTCTGTGTCAAATAAATGGGTGGAGTCTTAAAAAAAAAAAAAGAAATATATAAAAATAAATAAATAAAATAAAATCCAGAATCCATAAAAGAAAATATAGATTAAATTCACTACATTACTCTGAAACCAGTAATACATTATATGTTAATTAATTGAATTTAAATTTTAAAAAATTCACTACATTAAAACCATTTCCACATAGCAAAAACTAGAATAGGCAAAGACAAATGTCAGTCTGGTAAAAAAAAAAAAAATTTGTATCTCACAACAAGAATAAGGCTAATTTTCTCTAATATATTAAATGCTCCTACAAATCATTAAGAAAAATACCAACAGCCTCTTTTTTTTAAAAAAATGGGCAAAGAATAGTATCAGATATTTCACAGAAAAGAAAATAGGTCTCTTAATATGTGAAAAGATTCACTCATAATAGAAAAAGAAATTTAAACCACACTGAGAAATCATTTTCACCTAGCACACTGGCAAAAATTAAAAGTTAAGAATAAACGCTATGTTGACAAAAATATGGGGAGCCAGGCGTTCTTATATAGGCCTGCTTTAAGTGTAAAGTGGTATTTCTTTTGGAGGACAATTTGGTATTATGCAATGCATATAACCATTTGACCCTGTAATTGTATTTATGGGAACTCAGATATACTCAAACAGGTACAAAATAACATATATACAAGCTTTTCTTGTTGCAGCATCATTACTTTCTAATATTAAAAGATTAGAAAAAAACTAAAAAATCCATTGATATGATAATTGTTAATTAAATTACAGTACAGCACACAATGAAATACTAACATAAGCAAAGTGAACAATATATTTATGCTACCCGTGGTGTGAAAATAAGAAAACAAAATACACACATGCTTATGCATAAAGTATCTCTGGGAAGATATACAGAAAACTGATAATTGTTACCCTTGGGGAAATCAGCTGGGTAGCTGAAGATAATAGGGGGGAAAAAATCTGTTCTTGGTTTACGCTTTGGCACTTTTGGAATTTTGAAATTTTCCAACTTATTACTCATTCATTAGCAAATAAATAAAGCTTAAAAATAGAGACCCTCTACTATTACAATTTGGGTTTTAGTTTTTGGTTGACTAAATGATATGTGTTAAGTTTTTATGATTAGACTTCTAATGTTTTGATTTCTGGTCCCGGGGATAAAAGAAGGATTTAGTACAATGCCTCCTCCACCACCACCCATTTCACTTATTGCTTTAGAAAATATCTGAAAAGAATATTTTCTTTTCATAAAGGGTGATGAGTGAGCTCCATAGGGTTAAGGGCCTTTGATGAGCAGGCTGGACGGCTGCAGATATGAATATATATGAACATTAAGTCATTTTAGTTTGTCTCCAAGGACTCCCGGGCTCATGAATGAATTCCCAGAAAATAGCACTTGATTTCTTTGTCTAAACTCTCTTCCTGAAGAGGGTTATACTGATGAAACAGTTTCTTGACTAAAATGTCTCTTAGGAAGGAGGAAATGGTCAAATACATACAATTCTAATGTTCCAGGAGTTACTTGACATTGAGCCATGTTAAGCACACATGATTTAACCCACCTTCTTGTGACAGTTTCTTGTTAAAATATGTTCAAGTGAATTATGTGGATGGTGTATTTTAAAATGTATTCTAAGGAACAGACTAAAGCAGACGTCAAAAATGTACCCAGTGTTCTCACAGCCAACCCACATTTATTACCTCTAAGCATCAAAGATGCACAAAGCTGAAAACCAGGCAGAGGGAGAAATTCCAGACAAAATATACTCACAGTAGTAAAACTTCAAGTTCAGATAAAAACCTCTTCCAGTGTTTCTTATGCTGCATTTTTTTCTCCTAAATATCATATAGAAAAATGAGGGAAAAAATTAAGGAAAGGATCTCTATTTCTGGGATTCTTAACCCAGGGTCTATAGTCTTCCTGCAACTTAGCTGCCCTTTTTGATGTAAATGCATATAAGCATTTTGTCTGGGGAGAGGATCCTTAGCTTTCATCAGACTTTCAAAAACCCATTACCTCCCAAACAGATTGAGAACCACTGCTCTTGAGGTAGAAGTTTTTCATGCAATGTGTCCTATTGCTGTATTTTATATTCAAACCCTTTTACCATATTTTGTACACATTTACATAAATTCAAAAATTTTATATATGTATTTAAGGAAAATCCCATGACAGAAATTCCCCACTTGGTCTCAGAAAGAATCCAGTTTGTTGTCGCTGTATTCTGGTTAGGAGTGATTTCACTAATTTGGCATTTCTGATTTGGGTCATTTGGAGATGATGACTCAAGTTTACCTTTGTATTAATTTTGAAAAAATGGGCTTACTAAGACATTGAGAAATATAACTCCTTATTTCAAAGGCGTTTCAGAAGCTAGCCCAATGCCTGACACATGAATATTTATTGAATATATTAATGAATTCAATAATATTGTACGAGCACCTACTCGGTACCTGGTATTGTTCTTGATGGCTTTATACACCTTATGTCACTGCATGTCTCCGCATCTCCAGTTCCTAACTTCTACCACGAAAGAGTTAAATATTCTTAGGCTCCATCAGCTGTAAGTTTCTATTATTTGTAAATTGCGAGACAGGGCAGGGTTTTTAGAGCTCTGTTCTCAGGAAGAAAGGGAGAGAAATCCAACAGGAATTCTGGAAGCTATTTTCCAAAAATTAATCCAGGAAGTCAGAAACAATAAGCTAGGCTAACAAACCATTTTCAAGAACCCCTTTATGAGAATTTACGTTTTAAAAAGCCGTTGTCCCGGGAGCCAGGTGGATTGGGTCTCAGTCCTATTTCTACTACTCAATGTTTGTGACTTTTTGTCACTTAACATCCCTGAGGTCGTTGTTTTCTTAATCTGAAAAATGAAGGGGTTAGTTTTTGTGTTCATGCTAACCTAGCCCTCTTAATGCTCAAAGTTTGGTCTGTGCGCAAGGAACACAGGCTTCCCTGGGAGCTGGTGAGCAATGCTGAATCTCAGGTCTCTACCCAGGTGTGCCGAATCAGAATCCGCATTGTAAGATCTCCAAGTGATCTGTATGCACCTAACGCATCTTGTACATTTCCCCACTTCCGTCCCTTCAAGACAGGTTGCTGAGGTACTGAAGTTAATGTCCCAATTTTAGAAAACCACATTTCTTTAAAAACAAATGCTCTGTGGCTCTTTGTTAAATTATCCCATCTTTCCTGATGTGTGTGTAGGACTTTGTACAGTCTCTAAGTCTCTGGTAACTTTGTTAGCTCCTGTCTTTTTACTCCTAGAGATGAGCAGCTAAATTCATGAAAAGGACATACATGCTTCATTCAGTTCACCTAACGAGCATTTATTGAGCAACTTCCATGGGCCAGGCCCTGTGATAATGCTCTCGGATACAAAGATCAGTAAGACTCTTTAAAGGAAACCATCAAGCCCACTGGGAGAGGGGGGTGATGAAGTCGGTATCGGGAGATAACGCTCTGAGGCCGTGGCTGCACGTCGGAGCTCTGGCTGTCTCTCCCGGGCTCCCACGACGTTTTATACAAATCTCTGCTCAACTACTTCTCACCCTGCAGGTTCATCTTTTCTTTACCTGACCGTTTGTTTGCCCCGCAAGACTGAGTTCCCCAAAGTCAGAGGGGGAGACGAACCACGAGAGACTCTGGACTCTGGGAAACAAACTGAGGGTTTCAGAGAGCAGGGGGTGGGGGAAGGGGGTAGCCGGGTGATGGGTATTGGGGAGAGCACGTGTTGTGATGAGCACTGGGTGTTACACGCAACTAATGAATCACTGAACACTACATCAAAAACTATACAGTGGCTAACTGCACATAATAAAAAAAAAAAAAGACTGATCTCCCTGAGGACGTAATCATGCCTCATTCATTCTTGCTCAGCACCCAGCCCAGCAAGAGTTTAATAAACGTTTATTGACCATTGACTAACAATGAGGAACATGAAGAGCAGCTCTTTGGGGTGTCTGTGGGCGCCCCTGTCTCCTGACTCCTGAGTTTGACTCCCCAGTACCCTTTCTGCTTTCCTGGCTGTGGCCACTCAGCTTTCTCCTGAGCTCCTACTCTGATCACTGCCTTGCTCCTCTTACCTGAAGCCTCCTCCTTCCAGCCCTCCTGAACTGTGATACATGACAATTTATAAATATCAACCTGTGGCTTAGCCTGTGAAGCTACTTGGAACGGACACTGTCCATCCCACAAAGAACAAGAAAACTGGAGCAGACCAGAACAAGCAAAGTGCCAATGGTCCTGCAAGGCTTCTCAGAAAAGTCCTCCTCCTTCGACACATCTGGGGATGGGAAGAATTTCACTTCCACATTCCTGCGAGACAGGCATTCATTTCACAGTCTTTTCTCCAGTCACCTGAGCTCATATATCTTATTTCCATTTATGAAACTTTGTTTTCAAATATACCTCCTTTCAATGTTGATGAAAAATGACACATTCTAGTATGAAATATGAGCAAATAAATGGAACTGATCTCCTGTGATAGTAATTCTTTCCATACCTGTTTAAATAATTTAATGGCATATGTTTGGTTTCGGATCTCCGCTCTGTATACCTCAAAAATCTCCCCTTCTCCAATTAGGAAGTCGTTGTGGAAATTTTTGGTTCCATCTCTGATGTTTTGAAAGCTCATGGAGGATTTAAACAATATTCCTTAGGAAGGAAAGTAGGGAGAAGATAAGTTACTTTTTCTCTCCTTAAGAATCAATGCCACCATTATAAAGAACTAGGACTTCCATATTAGAAATATATCAGAGCCCAGCAGAAAACCAGCAGGGCCCAGGAACCCAAACTGAAGCCCACCATGTGCTCTCTGCCCATTTACTCGGGTCTGGCACCCACCATTCCAGAGAGCAAATGGCTTTTTAGATATCTGAACAATAGCACTGTGATCCTATCACCCTTCCAAAGAGCTCAGCCAAAGAACTTAGTTGGGGAAATTTTTCCAAGATTCGATTTCTTTGTCATTAGATCAATGGGTTGCTTTTGACTCACTATGAACCTAAAACCATTTTAAAAAAAAAAACCAGAAACTATAGAAGTGGAAATTTTGTTATGACTAAACAATATTCTCCAAGCATGACTGACAGAAACATTTTTCATGAGCCAAATCCTCTCTATTCCTAACTTACTTCCTCAGAGTAAATTAGGAAGATGCTTTAGCTTTTCAAAAAATCATCTAAAGCAGAGATTGGGAGAAAACATTTAAAAGGTAATCGAATACATATCCAAAGGGAAAAGCTTAGCTAAATCCTTCGGAGCCCAATTTTGGCTCTATTTCTGCATTTTATGTTTGATTTAGAACTTACTGTTAAATCTTAAAGGACCAAAACCTTATCCAACTTTATCCAACTTTTCTAATTCTCTTTTGAACCAAAGAATATGCAGATCTAGTGGTAAAGAAGAGGCAAAGCAGCCTTACTAGCCATTAAAGTTTATCAGAATGATTCCCAGGTAGAACTAAATTATTCTCCCTGCTAATAAAGTAATAAAGTTGATATGGAAAATAATGGGATTTGCATAGTGACCTTCAGCATTGCTCTACAGACATCTCTAAAGATCTCTGCAAGGGCTATGGAAATTTCTAAAACTATATAAAACCCAATGTAATTTTTAAATGTTTTCTGATGACACATAAAAATGCAAATTTCACTAATGGAAAATATGAAACCCCCCTAAGGGAAGAGGCCACTATTATATTCTCTATTGGCCAATGGATTTTTAAAATATCACCATAATATATCATCCATCAGAGCTCCGTGTCAGTCAAAACTGCAAGTATTTTGATATCCATGAAAATTTTACCCTAAACCTGCATATTAATGAATAGTTAATAGGTTTATTGGCTATTTCTCTGTGTAAGTTAACTTAAAGCACAACATGATTGAAAGTAAAAAAAAAAATTTTTTTTACCTTTTTCATTACGTTCAGGAATAAGAACATTATCCACTGTGACATTAGCTGTTTCCTAAGAGAGGAAATACAGACTGAAGTAATTCCCTTTCATAAGTCTAGAAAGAACAGAACCTTAACAGAAATCCAAAGCTCCCCCTGGACTATACAGTGCAATAGAGTAGAATCTAATTTAGAAAAAACCTAGTAGAAAGCAAAGTTACTTTATTTAATTCAATAGTATTCATTGCTATATACAGTTAAGTCTTTCATACCACTGCAAAAACTCAATGTCATGGTTATAGTCAATTTTAAATGACTTCTAATGCTATAAAAACGATCACTGCCAATTTATTTGTTCCAATAAAACCAACAGCAACATGCAGAACGCCAACTAGAACAGGAAAATTAAAAACTGAATTAAGACAAATGCACAGCTCACAGAGCTCTTAACAGTTCTAAGCCTCATCTGTGATAGATCACTGTGAGGAGAAAGCTCTTCACTCTTAAAACACTCACAAATCTCTAATATCCTCAATCCCCAACTAAACAAAGAGTAATGAGAGAGCTGAGGCTTTTCTGGTTTGAGAAAAGTACCTGCAAATCCAGCATTTTTCTGTCTGACAATTTCATTCCCCATGCTCCATTATATATGCAACAGGATTCAAGGTTCATTATCTATGCACATACACTCTACCTTGGGTAACATGTTTGGAAATCCATCTCCCTGATGACTCTGCTCTGAAGGATTCAAGACTGCTCCTGAAAGAGAAATAAGGGAAGCTAGATACAGAAAAATTTTATGTCACTAATAAGCATGTTTTTCTTCCTTTCTTAGACTGAAAATAAACACCTTGCTAGTAATGTTAATTTCTAAAGCTCAGTTTCATTCTCTTTGAATGGTTACAAATTTGCATATGTGAATAGCTTTCTAAGGATCAAATATTATGCAAACATGATTTTGTTCAGTTAACACATAAATACCTACCTTAGGTTATTGTTAGATATCATTAAAAATATTAAAGGATAAAGCAGAAAACTGAAAGGAAAAAGCAACATTGTATCAGCTTTTTGCCCATATACTTTAAAGTTTTACAATCATGGGATCATATCTCCCTAGGTTACTTTATTTTTTATCCTATCTTATGCCATAAGGTGTTAGAGGTGTGTGTGTGTGTGTGTGTATGTGTGCACACGCATGGTCAACCACAAACACCTACCACCCCTTCCCGAATGCACACTGTAACTTCCATCTGTTCTATTTGAATTGAGGTAGTCTATGTAGTTTCCTACAAAAGATGAAAACCCTGAAATATTTTGCTGTCACATTGGACATTTTCATTCAGACTTCAGAAAAAATTTAATTCATCTTCTAGTTTTCTTAGATTGTATTCTATTTTAAAAATTATTTTGCTTAGAAGACCGGCAACAAAATGTAATCAATTAATAACAGACCTTCTTGAACAAACTACAAACCAATTAGACCTGGCAGACATTCTATAGAACATTCCATCCCAAAACGGAAGAATATACACATATTTCACAAGTGTACATTGAACAGGCTCCAGGATAGACCATATCTTGTGCAAAAAAATGAGCCTCAATAAATTTGGAAGGATTGAAATAATTCAGAGCATATTCTCTGACCACAATGGAACTAAAATAGAAATCCGTAACAGAAGGAAATTTGGGAAATTCACAAATACATGAAAATTAAACAACAAATCCATAAGTAACCAATGAGTTCAAGAAGAAATCACAAGGGAAATTAGAAAATACTTTGAGATGAATGAAAATGAAAACACAACATACCAAAACTTACGGGATGCAGCAAAAACAGTGCTTAAAAGGAAATTTATAGCTGTAAATGTCTACCTTAAAAAGGAAGAAAAATCTTAAATCAATTACCTGAATTTTTACCTTAAGGAACTAGAAAAGAAAGAGTAAACTAGACCGAAGGAAGCAGAAGGAAAGAATTAAGATTATAGTGGAAATAAATGAAATAGATAACATAAAAACAAAAGAGAAAACCAATGCAACCAAAGTGGGTTCTTTGGAATTATCACAAAATTGACAATCCTTTAGCTAGACTAACCAAGAAAGAAAGAGAGGAGACTCAAATTGCTAAAACCAAAAACAAAAGAGGAGACACAACTACCAACCTCATAGAAATAAAAAGAATTATAAGAGAATATGATGAACATCTGTATGTAAAAAATTAGATAACTGGAATGACGTGGACAGATTCCTAGAAAGATACAAACTGCCAAAACTAACTCAAGAAGAAATAAACAATCTGAATGGATGTATTGCAAGGAAAGAGACTGAATTAATAATCTAAGATCTCCCACAAACAAAAGCCCTACCACACATTTAAACAAGAATTAACATCAGGTCTTGGGGCGCCTGGGTGGTTCAGTTGTTAAGCGTCTGCCTTTGGCTCAGGTCATGATGCCAGGGTCCTGGGATCGAGCCCCGTGTCGGGCTCCCTGCTCTGCAGGAAGCCTGCTTCTCCCTCTCCCGCTCCCCCTGCTTGTGTTCCCTCTCTCGCTGTGTCTCTCCCTGTCAAATAAATAAATAAAATCTTAAAAAAAAAAGAAAAAAGAATTAATATCAGGTATTTACAAATTCTTCCAAAAAAGAAGAGGAAGTAACAACTCGCAAATCATTCTATGAGATCAAGGACTAAAAATATGTCTGGATGAAAAAGCCAAAAGAATAAGATGCTGATTCAAAAGAATTTCCATCCTAAGAGCCCTGAGTCTGTAATATAAGACCCAAGATCACTCAAAATCATTCTTGTTGAAGTGAATAAATCTAAAGTGGAATAAACAGAACAGGTGACATTAGAAAATTATTTTTTTGACAAAGATGAATGGAAAAAGCTTCATGAGCTTTACTTATCAGGTTGCTCTAAATGGAAGGCAAGACGCAGCATCAGAAACAGACAAGACAAATAGAGGGAAGTATTAGGCCACTGTGAAATGGATAGCAGACAAGTAAGGTAAAGTTAGAGGCCATGACATAAAAACAGCAGTAAAGATAAAAGATACATCCCAGGGTTATTCTGCAGGTATCATTTGCACTAAAATACAGGGCAGGGGGTTGGGGGTGGGAGTAGAGTGGGGTGTGCCCAGGTGGCTCAGTGGATTAAGCTGCTGACTCTTGGTTTTGGCTCAGGTCATGGTCTCAGGGTCCTGGAATGAAGCCCTGAGTCCTGCTCCTGGGGAGTCTGCTCAAGGATTCTCTCTCTCCCTCTCTCTCTGCCCCTGTCCCCACTCGGGCATGTGTGTGCACGTGCACTTTCTCTCTCTCTCTCTCAAATAAATAAATCTTTTAAGAAAACAAAATACAGGGAGGAGAATCCAATTATATTCTGACTTCTAATCATATGATAAAACTAATTATAAAAGTATATTTTACTCAAATATTGTGATTCTGTTTATGATTCAAATAGTTTCAGAGTTTTGGATGGAGAGCTCATTCTCCTAGCTAAGAATAAAACATTTTAAAAAGTGTAGTTTCTAAGTAAAAAATTTTAAAAAACTTAACAAGTGGTAGAGAGGAATGTGTTGTATAACTTAGGCAACAAGGAAAGAAAATTTCACCAAAAAAAAAAAAAGAAAAACAAGTAATAAAAGCCTTCAGATAAAGCCTCAGGTAAGGAATCAGTGACATAGCATGACCAGTCAATGTCTTGAATAAAATGCAGTATTTACATTTACAAATTACATTTCCTATAAAATGGACTGAGAGCCACATCAAAAGAATCATAAATGTTTACCATAGTTCACAATTAAATGGATAGCTCGATGATGCCCCATCTCCTGGAGAATCTGTAAAAGGTCCCCGATGGTCTTGTTTTTCTGTGCCCAGGACCAAAGTAATTCTCTTGTTCCACTTTTACCTTGGTCTACATATTTTTCAATGTGACGAACATCCAGCCAGGTGCTTGAAAGTCGCTCCGCTGTGGAAATTGCAAAAGGAAGAACCAAAAAATAATTTACTTTTATTGGAATACTTGTTTGGGGGCACTTTATATGTTTTATTTCATATTATTTATAATTTTTATTTTGAACTAATTTTAGCATCTACTTCCCACCCAACTTCTCCCAATGTTAACATCTTACATTACCTAGTACAATGATCAGAACCAGTGATAACTCAATTGCAGGCTTTATTCTACTTTCACCAGTTTTTCTACAAATGCCCTTTTCCTGTTCTATGATCCCACCCAATTTCCCACAGTGCGATTTGTTTTCACTTCTTCCTAATCTCCGTTCTCATGGTCTTCAGTCTTTCCTTGTCTTTAAGGACAGTAAAATACTATTGTGTCCTTCTCAGTGCATAGTATCAAGAGGTTCATGATGTCGGTGTCCTATCACTAGTGATCTTGATCTTGATTGCTTAGTTAAGGTGGTATCTGCCACCTTAGTAAGTTCCTTTACTATGAAATTACCTTTCCTTGTAAAATTAATAACTATGTTGGGGGAGATACTTTGAGACTATGGAAATACCCTGCTTCTCCTCAGATTTTACCCATAAACATTTGCATCCACCAGTGGATCTTTTCTATCATAATAATTATCGTGGTCTTTGCTTAATGGTGATCTTCTATTTTCCCTTCCTCCACCTAAGTTCATTAACTATAATTCTTCTGTAGGAAAGTGCTATCTATTCTCCCCCATTTAACTAACTTATTTATATCAGTATGGACTTACGAGTGTTTATTTTATTCTATAGCTTAAAATCCAGTATTATTATTATTATTATTATTATTATTTATTTTGGTGCTACAATTATTCCAGCTCTGTCCATCCAGGTTGGGTCCAGTGTTATGACAAGCCCCATAATTTTTGGAACACTTCCTTATTTTCTGACCCTACAAGATGCTCCAGGCTCATTTTGCATTTCCCCCGTCCCAGCCCTGGAATTAATTACTTTTCCCAGGAGTCCTCGTTCCTTTTATTAGATAATGTGTTTAGAAGGCAAGATGTCAGTGCTGGATGCTCTCATGAGTGCCAGGGCTCCATTGCTTCCAAGCAGACAGAGCTAGGAAAATATGTGTATATGCATTAACCCACACACCTGTATTTCTCTGTCTGTACACATACTGAAAACCATGATTTTATACAGATACCTGTGATTCTAAGTCAACACCACATGGTGTATTTGAGCTCTTCCTCATTTGTAACTTTATTCCCAAACAGCAAGAAACTTCGCTCTCATTATTTACAATGTCTTTACTTATTTGTTCAATACTACTACATTCAGAACTGCTAACCTATACCCCTGTGAGAAACCCTTTAACCAAAATACAGCATTTATGTACAAGTCTTTTTGCCTTCAGTGTAAGAGTATTCAGGTAAGAGCCTATTTTCCAAAGTTACTAGGTTAGTTCTTTTCTTCCTCACTCCCATCAGTGTGGTTACTCATTTGCAATAGTTAGGGTCATTTGTTGCAGTTTTAATGGAATGCTGTTTTAAATTTTTGTTCAATACTCTCTTGCTGCTGAACATTTTTGAGCAATTAAAAGCTAATCTCTGGGTAGGATCGGGGAAATGTTC
The DNA here is from genome assembly GCF_054177405.1 of Leptonychotes weddellii. Taxonomy (NCBI): domain Eukaryota; kingdom Metazoa; phylum Chordata; class Mammalia; order Carnivora; family Phocidae; genus Leptonychotes; species Leptonychotes weddellii. The sequence goes on along the minus strand of NC_138373.1, from coordinate 114,221,993 downwards.
TACTGGGATACTAGGATTTTAATTGTTCAAAAACAGCATATATGACTTATTTAAGGTCTTGTATAAGTATCTTAAAGCTGTACTTACTGAAAGTATATGAATTTTTATGACACCCTGAGTTAGTGGGACTCTTCAGATAAAAAATTATACTGTCTTTGTGCACAACTTCCAGATTTTGAAGTATATTTTGTTTTTAATTTTTTTAATTTTAATTTTTTAAAACATTTTATTTATTTATTTGACAGAGAGAGAAAGCAAGAGGAGGAACACAAGCAAGGGGAGTGAGAGAGGGAGAAGCAGGCCTTCTGCCAAGCAGGGAGCCCAATGCGGGGCTTGATCCCAGGACCCTGGGATCAGGACCTGAGCCAAAGGCAGACCCTTAACGACTGAGCCACCCAGGCGCCCCTTGAAGTGTATTTTAAGGCAAAGGAAGGAGAAAGAACCAAATGACAGATCAAATGGGTGTCTTTTTTGCCCCTGGGATAATACTCCCAGATTAGCCCAGTCATCTTGAGCACTAAAATTAGCAATGTGGTTTGGAATCAGTGATGATGATGGCAGCATCCTCTCATACCTCTGTCCTCTGGAAAGTCTAAAAAAATTAGGAAGCCAGATGCACATCAATAGATAAAATCCAGTTATCATCTGAGTGTGGTCATGGGGACCCTCGACACATCACCATAACTGGTTATGGAGATCAGTCTTCTCTTCCTCTGCCGCACATAAATTCGGAAGCTCCTCTCCAGCAGTAACCAAGGTAACCTCACTGAAGGGCTCACCTATTCACCAATGATATTCTCCAAAGGTTGATGTCCTTTTAAAGGACAAACAGGGGCTCAGATTGGAAAGGTGCAATGAGCCCCCTATGGAACTATCTGTGTTCAGTCTATTTCAGACTCTAAAGTTTTAAAAAATTTCTTAGGAAACTACTACACCAGTTATAGTATTTCAATCAAGACATCAGAAAGGCAAACATCTTCTGATCTAATATGGCATCCCTTCTCCCCACATTTTCAGTCCTTCAAGGGTTTCCTGGGCTATTCAATTTCCTCTAACTTTATGTTTTTGCTGAGAGTATAAGTAAATCCTGAAAGTTGATAGAGATCACAATATGAAATCATAACTGCCCCTCTTTCTGTGAACGAACAATTGACTTGGTAGTTATTACCAGTGCCTACCAATATTTCCAGTCCTCTACACCATCAGAGAGCGAGGATTAGGTCTTCCTGCCTTGGGTTAGTTATGCCTATGTGTCTCTTTCAGCCAGAAACACGGAAGAGCCAGGGCACAATGCACCAGGCTCCCATTCCCCCCACAGCAATGGTAGAAGCACATGTCAATATGGGGGTGCCTCAAGATCAAAGCAGCCTGGATTGCTGGGCCACCACATGGAGGTCAGCTGTCCTGGACCCTCAGTGCTCTTCCCACAAGCAAAGGTAAACTTCTTTTATGTTAACCACAGACAGTGATTTTGGTGGTGCTTGTTATTGCAGGCTGACTTGGGTCTATCCTGATTAATACACACAAAGTTTTATCTTGGGTGTTCTGTTACTTCAGTCATATCTTGCATCAGAAAAGAGTGAAAGGAAGTTGCAGCTCTTGTGACTACATTTCAAAGGATGATAAAGTTGAGACATTCTGTATGAATGCATGCTTAGGCTGTAGAGGGAAACACAGCTACACTAGAGTATCTGACATCATTAAGTCGGAATGTCTTTGCCTTTCCTCCATATTTTAAGTTCTGGCAAGAATATTTTTATTATTTCTTTCTTTGAAGACATGATGTCTCATGAAGGGACAAGGACTATCCAAATGTCAATATATATTTTAGACAGCTTATCACTAAAAAAAAATAGAAGGGGAACTTCAAAGCAAAAATACTTGGCAAGACCTAGTAACTCTATTTTAATGTATTTCTTTGATGATGTAATCTGCCTATTTGGTTGAGGCACAACTTTCATAAACACTTTATTTAACTATTTCTAGAAGCTCTTAGGGGAAATAGTGCAAATCAGTATAGTTTGTTAAAAAGAAAACCACAGGCCCCAAACGGCATCACTTAGGCCAAGTCACCAAACAGGGCTTAATACCTAATCTAACTGTAGTTTCAACCTCCCCTGGAAATATAAATCTTAACCAGTCAGTCAGGAATTTTCTGATCAGGGCCAATGAAGTAATCTGTTACATGGGCCCTCTCTATCCCCAAAGGAAGATGAGGTCATCTGCATGATAAGAAACCTTGCTCTTCTCCCTAAGGGAAAGTGATCTTGCCGGGAACAATCCTTTTCTTTTGCCAATAACTTTCTTGCCCCACCATCTTTCCTATAAAAACCTTCCATTTTGTACAACTCCCTGAACTCCCCTCTATTTGCTAGCTGGGATATGGACCGATTCATGAATCATTAAATAAAGCAATTAGATCTTCAGATTTACTTGGTTGAATTTCATTTTTTTTTTAACAAATTCAAACATTTGTTTAATGTGCTAGCAGTACAGTAATTGCATACATCAAGTGTAAATGGAGGGGCACCTGGGTGGCCCAGTCAGTTGAGTGCCTGGCTCTTGATTTCAGCTCAGGTCATGATTTCAGGTTCATGAGATCATTCCCCGTGTTGGGCTCCATGCTCAGTGCGGAGTCTGCTTGGGATTCTTTCTCTCCCTCTCCCTCTGCCCCTTCCCATGCTCGTGCACTCTCTCTCTCTCTCTCAAATAAGTAAATCTTAAAAAAAAAGCGTGTGGAGCAAGAAGAGGGTTCCCTAACTAAAGATGAGGGCATCATGGGGGCACCTGGCTGGCTCAGTCAGTGGAGCTTGGGACTCTTGATCTCAGGGTTGTGGGTTCAAGGTGCATGTTGGATGTAGATTACTTAAAAATAAAATCTTATAAAATCTTAAAAAAAAAAAGATGAGGGCATCATGGAAGGCTTCCTAGAGGAGTGGTTTCTGGAGCCTGAGCCAAGTTTAAAACTGTAAGTATTTCTAAAGAGAGGCCACTGCTTAAGGAATTATTGGATGGAATATACTATACTGGGGAGGAAAAAGAAAATCACTGGAATTTCAGTTGGAAAACAAGGTAAAAGAATGAACTCTGAGGCTCTATTGTCTTCAAAAGAGAAAAGTCACCAGTCAAGACAGAGGACCCTTGTGGCCCCTTGGATATATGCATGAAAATGTGGGTTTAGGGGTGGCTCTGCCATTGACCTATGGTGCAACTCTAGGCAAGTCACTGAGCAGTTCCAAACTTCTCATTAATAAATATCCTTTGAAGTCCATTTGAAATCCCTCCCAAAACAGACACTAAGTTTGGTGGCCCCTCTCTGGTGTGCTGTTTATAGGAGCACTGACCTTAGAATACCTCCAGTCTCCAAATTAACATTCCAACAGGGGAACACTAAATATCAAATTTCAGCAAAGTGAAAGTTTCGGTTTCTACTTTTTCTATTAGTAAATTAACTGGCTAGCATTTATAGAGTATTAGGCATAATGTAGATATAATGAACTATATCAGTTAATAATATTTATACAACATACAACAGGCTTTTAAAAAATAAAATAAAACAGCTCCCTCTCGGGGCACCTGGCTGGCTTGGTCAGAAGAGCATGCAACCCTTGATCTCAGGATTGTGAGTTCGAGCCCCACATTGCGTGTAGAGATCACTAAAAAATAATAATAATAATAATAATAATAATAATAAATAATAATAATAAACAACTTAAAAAAAAAACCCCAGTTCCCTCTCCACTTCGAATCTTTGGGATAAGACATGACATGACTTTGGGATAAGACATGAAGAGAGAGGACAGCCTTGTGGGCTCTCACAGTCAGGGAGGAGCATGAGGGTGGGACATTGTCACCAGTTAGACCCTGAGACCTGGACTTCGCTGCCCACATGCTTGTACACTTTGTCTTATATTTTTCCCTAAGCTCTTCTTTCTGGGTTTCTCCTTAACTCAGAGAAGTGAAACCCCAAAACCACCCTTCCAGGTGGTGGCTTCTGCCCTCACAAGACTTCCTACTGGCCCAGACCACGCAGACCATTTGAGCTAACCCTGACTTGAGCATGTGCAGAGAGACCATGGAGTGACCTCTGGAATGACCTACAGTTACCTTTACCTCATTACAATTCGAAAATCTCTGCCCAAGGAGGAGCCTCAGCCTCATTTACATAGCACACAAGATCCATAGAGGCATGTGACCTCTTGCCTGCCTCTACATAGGATGACAAGGCTTCCCTAGCTAAATATTCAGCCTACCCCTAAATAAGAGGAACCCATTCACCCTCTCTGTGGGAGTCATGGCTTTGAAAGCCATTCCCCATGATCTCCTTAATTGCTGCAAATGAAAGTGTTCTTTGCTCTGCTGCAAATGAGAGTGGGACAACTTTGTGCCTGTGCCTGACTCACCAAGACAGGGACTCCTGTTGGTTTGGTTACAACATCAGCTCACTTTACAACGGGGGTGGACTGGGGCAAGGTTTAAGGGCTGAAAGATGAGAAAAGAGTCTGTCAGATGGGGAATTTCTGCTGATGGGGAATTTTTGCTGATGGGGAATATTTGCTGAGTGACAGACAGAGGCCCTGAGTGTTAGCATACAATCTGAAACTCTATTCTGAAAGCAAACAAGGCCAATGGAAGACTTCTGAGAAGGTGATGCCAAGGTGGAAGCTTTAGTTTTGGGAGGATCCATCTGGTGGCAATAGTCTCACAAACAATATATGCACATAGAAAGGTAAAAACACTTTATGGCTCACAGTTCTCACAGTAGAAAAGGAATAGTTTATAGCTGCTAAGGAGAGCTGGAGTTAACTTTTCAAGTCAGATTTCCCACATAATTCTATTCTGCATTTTTAACTTTCTGAATTTCCCTTTTAAAAGGGCAACAGGCCATGATTCTGTGCCCTCTCATCCTGTGACTTGAGGCACAAGAGATGCCAAAAGAGCTGAGGTTTGAGTTTCCTAACACTGACCAGGGTCAGAGGGTTCTGAGTTTGCACTGGGTCTATATAAAGCAAAGGCATTTTTTCTAATAGTAATAGTTCACCGAGTAAAACTGACCCAGGCTCAGCTGAAATGGATACTGCATGCATGGGTTGCTTCCAGGATGAGAAATGAAATATATTTTCTCTTTCTCTAACTGGTGATTCACAGTGCAACCTTAATAGCTTTTCTTCAATGATGATGCATTCTGCACAGAAACACCACTAAGCAGTATTATTAGCATCCATATAGGAACAGATTCTAGAAAACAAGAGCTTCAATGTGATGGGACAGGAACACAGACTCTTGACATGTTAGTTATATCCTTCAATATTCATAGTTTTCTCTAATCCTTCTTTGTTTTTTTCCAGAACATAGAACTTTGTTTCTTCACAGTACTAAACAAAGAGTAAACTTCTCAGTGACTAATTGTGTTGTTAAACTTGAGAGCACTTTAAAGAAAAAGATAAATTAAGAAAAATATGCTGTGGGCAAGCATTGTTTAAATCATTGTTTTTTGGAAGGCAGATCTTTTGTTTGAAAGGCATCTTGGCATAATAGAAGCCAAAAAGTCCACCTGAAAAGTTGAGGTTATCTGAAGACACTGATTGCTTAATAATCATTTAATGTTCAAAGTTCCTTTTAGGCTTTGTTTTGAGAGGGCAGAACTATCTAGGTAGTGCTAACCATGGGGGAATTCAACTGCAGAAATCACTCTCCATATGCAAATATGTCTCTGAAGGGGTTTTTTAGAATAACGCAACACACCCTTGTTTGGAATCTGTATTTGCATATAACCACATGCCAAAGCCCCTAGTAAATTAAGACTGCCTTCTTTTGTTTTGTGATAACATGATGGGAAAAGGAAAAGATACCTCTGTTCTTTCTTCCTACAAAGCACACAACACAATTAGGCCTTTTATTTATTTATTTAATTTTTAAAAAAGATTTTACTTATTTGAGAGAAAGAGAGACAGAGCACAAGCAGGGGGAGGGGCAAAGGGAGAGGGAAAATCAGACACCCCACCGAGCAAGGAGCCCCACTCGAGGCTCGATCCTATCCGATGCAGGGCTCAATCCCAGGACCCTGAGATCGTGACCTGAGCCGAAGGCAAACCGCGTAACCGACTGAGCCACCCAGGTGCCCCAGGCCTTCTTTTATTTATTTATTTATTTTAAAGATTTTATTTATTTATTTATTTATTTTATTTATTTGAGAGAGAGAGAGAGCACATGGGGGTGGGGAGGGTCAGAGGGAGAAGCAGACTCCCTACTGAGCAGGGAGCCCGATGCAGGACTCAATCCGGATCCCGGGATCATGACCTGAGCCGAAGGCAGTCGCTTAACCAACTGAGCCACCCACCTTCTTTTAAAAGAACATTTAACTGAAGATATTTTTAATTCCAAAAGAAGTCAAACAAAAGTCAAACATGTAAGTTGGCTCAACTCCTCTTACCAGACTATAGTATTAACACCCACTAGCTAATAAATTTTACCAGAAGTAATTCTTTGCCATACTTAAGTTTATTTTTTACCCATACTTGAGCAGGACTTATACTCCATGGCAGGGCTGTGCATGATTTTTCAGGTATCTTTCCATGTGCCCCGCTCCCTCAATCCCAGATTCAGGTAAGCACCTAATATTAACTACCTCTGTGAAAAAAATTTAAGAACAGTTCACCCTCAACACCAGCATTTCAGTCCGCAGCTCAGAAGCTGTGTGATTCCATACCCAGGTAACGATCAGTACTATTTCCCCATGCTTTCTTCCTTTGTTAAATTTCTTTATAGAATTTGTTTAGGCCTGTAGCCTATACAAATTGGCAAAATCAAATTAGAGAATCCCTTGTAGGGACCACAACTTGAATCTAGTACAATGCTTTGTTTGATATTCTTTCCCAAGAGGTTTTGGATGTTTAACAGACATCTGTTCGTTATTCAATCACAGATATTTACTGAATGCCTACTCTGTACTAGGTACAATTTTAGATGCTAAAGGAGTAAGCAGGAAACAAGGCAAACAAAAAAATCTCCTGCCCCCTTGAAGCTTATTTCTAGATAGGCAAAAAACAAACAAAGATATATAAAGTGTGTGAGGGATGATAAGTGATGTGGGGACAAATAAAGCAGGAAAGGAGCATAAGGAGCATGGGGGGGGTTGTCAATTTTTAAAAAGTGGTCATAGTGGCTAATAGTTAAAAACACAAAGGAAGTGAGGAAATAAGCCTCAGGGTTACCTGCAGGAAAAATGTTCCTTGCGTGTCCCAGGAGAGGCCAATGCGGCTAGCGAGGAGCAAACAAGAAGGAAGTGAGAGAAGCCATGTAGGACTCTGGGGTTTACTGTGAGATGGGAAGCTACTGAAGGGTTCTGAATAGGACAAAGATATAATATCCTTTGCATATAGACTTTAGCTCACTGGCCACTGTGCTAAAAAGTGACTCGAGGAGGGCAAGGGCAGTAGCAGGGAGCCCAGTTAGGAGGCTGCTGAAATTATCCAGTGGGATCTGATAGTGGTTTGGGCCAGGATGGTGGTGGCGGCCGTGGTAAGAAGCAGTCAGATTATTAGATAGAGCCTGAAAGCAGAGCCTACAATACAGACTGAGAGACAGGATGTGGTTTGTGAGAGAAAGCAAGAAGTCACAGAAGGCTAATATTTTCAGCCTGAACAAATGAAGGATGGGGTTGCCATTAGCCAAGATGGGGAAAAACTTTGGTGGAGGGAAGCATTTCTGGGCTGTTAAGTTGGAGACATCTGTCAAGTAGGCAAATATAAGAGATGGTGCTGATGTTGGAGAGAGAGACCCAGGCTAGAAACATGGCAGTTATTAGCATATAGATGGAATTGACAAGATAGTGGGTATAGAAGATAAATAGAAGAGGTCTGCGACTAATCCCAGGGGTACTCGGGGAGGTCAGAGAGATAAAGAGGAACCTGCAAGAAGAGAAGAAAATAGAGTGTACGTTATAGAAGTTAAGAAAGTGCTTCGAGGAGGAAGGAGTGATCAACTGTATCAAATAAGAGGGAACTGAGAACTGACCTTTGGATTTAGCCACTGTGACCTTGGATGAGAGGTATTTTAATGGAGCAGTGGGGGATGAAAGCCTGATTGGAGCAGGTTCCAGAGAGAATGGAGGGCCTGGAATATAAATAGCCCTTTTACAGAATTTTATCTTAAGTAAGATGGGAGAAATTCCATGGTCGTC